>NC_133564.1:3354687-4025625 GCF_048773025.1 Camelus bactrianus | reverse complement strand
TTTGAAGTTCCTGCAGTTTTCACATGTAAAACAGATTTGGAGCTCGTAAATCCCCATATATATATATGGAGTGGAGTTTGCAACTGAAAAGAAATTTTGTATTCCCAACCAGCTAGGTGAAAGACGGCTTTCACACACACTTATCTCAGAACTGAGCATGTGGAGAGACGTTCGTTCATCTAGCACAAAGGGAACGGGTTGCAGGAGAAACTTTTTCTCCGGTTTCTCAGTCTGTTTCCTAGTGCCGGTTTGAAGTTCTTGCAGTTTTCACTGTAAAACCGAGTTGGAGCTAGTACCTCCCCATATATATGTATGGAGTGGATTTTGCAACTGAAAAGAAACTTTGTGTTCCCAACAAGCTAGGTGAATCACGGCTTTCACACACACTTATCTCTCAGAACTGAGCATGTGGAGAGACGATCGTTCATCTAGCACAAAGGGAAAGGGTTGCAAGGGAAACTTTTACTCTGGTTTCTCAGTCTTTTTCCTAGTGCCGGTTTGAAGTTCCTGCAGTTTTCACTGTAAAACCTAGTTGGAGCTAGTACTTCCCCATATATATATATGGAGTGGTGTTTGCAAATGAAAAGAAACTTTGTTTTCCCAACAAGCTAGTTGAAGGACGGCTTTAATATACACATATCTCTCAGAACTGAGCATGTGGAGAGACGTTCGTTCATCTAGTTCAAAGGGAACGGGTTGCAGGAGGAACTTTTACTCTGGTTTCTAAGTCTGTTTCCAATGCCGGTTTCAAGTTCCTGCAGTTTTCACTGTAAAACCGAGTTGGAGCTTGTACCTCCCCATATATATGTATGGAGTGGAGTTTGCAACTTAAAAGAATCTTTGTGTTCCCAACAAGCTAGGTGAAGGACGGCTTTCACACACACTTATATCTCAGAACTGAGCATGTGGAGAGACGTTCGTTCATCTAGCACAAAGGGAAAGGGTTGCAAGGGAAACTTTTACTCTGGTTTCTCAGTCTTTTTCCTAGTGCCGGTTTGAAGTTCCTGCAGTTTTCACTGTAAAACCTAGTTGGAGCTAGTACTTCCCCATATATATATATGGAGTATTGTTTGCAAATGAAAAGAAACTTTGTTTTCCCAACAAGCTAGTTGAAGGACGGCTTTAATATACACATTTCTCTCAGAACTGAGCATGTGGAGAGACGTTCGTTCATCTAGTTCAAAGGGAACGGGTTGCAGGAGGAACTTTTACTCTGGTTTCTAAGTCTGTTTCCTAGTGCCGGTTTCAAGTTCCTGCAGTTTTCACTGTAAAACCGAGTTGGAGCTTGTACCTCCCCATATATATGTATGGAGTGGAGTTTGTAACTTAAAAGAAACTTTGTGTTCCCAACAAGCTAGGTGAAGGACGGCTTTCACACACACTTATCTCTCAGAACTGAGCATGTGGAGAGACGTTCGTTCATCTAGCACAAAGGGAACGGGTTGCAGGAGAAACTTTTACTCTGGTTTCTCAGTCTGTTTCCTAGTGCCGGTTTGAATTTCCTGCAGATTTCATTGTAAAACCGAGTTGGAGCTAGTACATACCTATATATATGTTTGCAGTGGAGTTTCAACTGAAAAGGAACTTTGTGTTCCCAACAAGCTAGGAGAAGAACGGCTTTCACACACACCTATCTCTCAGAACTGAGCATGTGGAGAGTCGTTCGTTCATTAAGCACAAATGGAACGGGTTGCAGGAATAACTTTTAATCTGGTTTCTCAGTCTATTTCCTAGTGCCGGTTTGAAGTTCCTGCAGTTTTCACATGTAAAACAGATTTGGAGCTCGTAACTCCCCATATATATATATGGAGTGGAGTTTGCAACTGAAAAGAAATTTTGTGTTCCCAACCAGCTAGGTGAAGGACGGCTTTCACACAGAGTTATCTCAGAACTGAGCATGTGGAGAGACGTTCGTTCATCTAGCACAAAGGGAACGGGTTGCAGGAGAAACTTTTTCTCCGGGTTCTCAGTCTGTTTCCTAGTGCCGGTTTGAAGTTCTTGCAGTTTTCACTGTAAAACCGAGTTGGAGCTAGTACCTCCCCATATATATGTATGGAGTGGATTTTGCAACTGAAAAGAAACTTTGTGTTCCCAACAAGCTAGGTGAATCACGGCTTTCACACACACTTATCTCTCAGAACTGAGCATGTGGAGAGACGTTCGTTCATCTAGCACAAAGGGAAAGGGTTGCAAGGGAAACTTTTACTCTGGTTTCTCAGTCTTTTTCCTAGTGCCGGTTTGAAGTTCCTGCAGTTTTCACTGTAAAACCTAGTTGGAGCTAGTACTTCCCCATATATATAAATGGAGTGGTGTTTGCAAATGAAAAGAAACTTTGTTTTCCCAACAAGCTAGTTGAAGGACGGCTTTAATATACACATATCTCTCAGAACTGAGCATGTGGAGAGACGTTCGTTCATCTAGTTCAAAGGGAACGGGTTGCAGGAGGAACTTTTACTCTGGTTTCTAAGTCTGTTTCCTAGTGCCGGATTCAAGTTCCTGCAGTTTTCACTGTAAAATCGAGTTGGAGCTTGTACCTCCCCATATATATGTAAGGAGTGGATTTTGCAACTTAAAAGAAACTTTGTGTTCCCAACAAGCTAGGTGAAGGACGGCTTTCACACACACTTATCTCTCAGAACTAAGAATGTGGAGAGACGTTCTTTCATCTAGCACAAAGGGAACGGGTTGCAGGAGAAACTTATTCTCTGGATTCTCAGTCTGTTTCCAAATGCCGGTTTGAAGGTCCTGCAGTTTTCACTGTAAAACCGTGTTGGAGCTAATACCTCCCCTTATATATGTATGGAGTGGAGTTTGCAACTGAAAAGAAACTTTGTGTTCCCAACAAGCTAGGTTAAGCCCGGCTTTCACACACACAAATCTCTCAGAACTGAGCATGTGGAGAGACGTTCGTTCATCTAGTACAAAGGGAACGGGTTGCAAGAGAAATTTTTTCTCTGGTTTCTGAGACTGTTTCCTATTGCCGGTTTGAAGTTCCTGCAGTTTTCACTGTAAAACAGTGTTGGAGCTAGTACCTCCCCATATATATGTATGGAGTGGAGTTTGCAACTGAAAACAAACTTTGGGTTCCCAACAAGCTAGGTGAAGCACGGATTTCACACACACTTATCTCTCAGAACTGAGCATGTGGAGAGACGTTCGTTCATCTAGCACAAAGGGAAAGGGTTGCAAGGGAAACTTTTACTCTGGTTTCTCAGTCTTTTTCCTAGTGCCGGTTTGAAGTTCCTGCAGTTTTCACTGTAAAACCTAGTTGGAGCTAGTACTTCCCCATATATATATATGGAGTGGTGTTTGCAAATGAAAAGAAACTTTGTTTTCCCAACAAGCTAGTTGAAGGACGGCTTTAATATACATATATCTCTCAGAACTGAGCATGTGGAGAGACGTTCGTTCATCTAGTTCAAAGGGAACGGGTTGCAGGAGGAACTTTTACTCTGGTTTCTAAGTCTGTTTCCTAGTGCCGGTTTAAAGTTCCTGCAGTTTTCACTGTAAAACCGAGTTGGAGCTTGTACCTCCCCATATATATGTATGCAGTGGAGTTTCAACTGAAAAGGAACTTTGTGTTTCCAACAAGCTAGGAGAAGAACGGCTTTCACACACACCTATCTCTCAGAACTGAGCATGTGGAGAGTCGTTCGTTCATTAAGCACAAAGGGAACGGGTTGCAGGAATAACTTTTAATCTGGTTTCTCAGTCTGTTTCCTAGTGCCGGTTTGAAGTTCCTGCAGTTTTCACATGTAAAACAGATTTGGAGCTCGTAAATCCCCATATATATATATGGAGCGGAGTTTGCAACTGAAAAGAAATTTTGTATTCCCAACCAGCTAGGTGAAAGACGGCTTTCACACACACTTATCTCAGAACTGAGCATGTGGAGAGACGTTCGTTCATCTAGCACAAAGGGAACGGGTTGCAGGAGAAACTTTTTCTCCGGTTTCTCAGTCTGTTTCCTAGTGCCGGTTTGAAGTTCTTGCAGTTTTCACTGTAAAACCGAGTTGGAGCTAGTACCTCCCCATATATATGTATGGAGTGGATTTTGCAACTGAAAAGAAACTTTTTGTTCCCAACAAGCTAGGTGAATCACGGCTTTCACACACACTTATCTCTCAGAACTGAGCATGTGGAGAGACGTTCGTTCATCTAGCACAAAGGGAAAGGGTTGCAAGGGAAACTTTTACTCTGGTTTCTCAGTCTTTTTCCTAGTGCCGGTTTGAAGTTCCTGCAGTTTTCACTGTAAAACCTAGTTGGAGCTAGTACTTCCCCATATATATATATGGAGAGGTGTTTGCAAATGAAAAGAAACTTTGTTTTCCCAACAAGCTAGTTGAAGGACGGCTTTAATATACACATATCTCTCAGAACTGAGCATGTGGAGAGACGTTCGTTCATCTAGTTCAAAGGGAACGGGTTGCAGGAGGAACTTTTACTCTGGTTTCTAAGTCTTTTTCCTAGTGCCGGTTTCAAGTTCCTGCAGTTTTCACTGTAAAACCGAGTTGGAGCTTGTACCTCCCCATATATATGTATGGAGTGGAGTTTGCAACTTAAAAGAATCTTTGTGTTCCCAACAAGCTAGGTGAAGGACGGCTTTCACACACACTTATCTCTCAGAACTGAGCATGTGGAGAGACGTTCGTTCATTTGGCACAAATGGAAAGGGTTGCAAGGGAAACTTTTACTCTGGTTTCTCAGTCTTTTTCCTAGTGCCGGTTTGAAGTTCCTGCAGTTTTCACTGTAAAACCTAGTTGGAGCTAGTACTTCCCCATATATATATATGGAGTGGTGTTTGCAAATGAAAAGAAACTTTGTTTTCCCAACAAGCTAGTTGAAGGACGGCTTTAATATACACATTTCTCTCAGAACTGAGCATGTGGAGAGACGTTCGTTCATCTAGTTCAAAGGGAACGGGTTGCAGGAGGAACTTTTACTCTGGTTTCTAAGTCTGTTTCCTAGTGCCGGTTTCAAGTTCCTGCAGTTTTCACTGTAAAACCGAGTTGGAGCTTGTACCTCCCCATATATATGTATGGAGTGGATTTTGTAACTTAAAAGAAACTTTGTGTTCCCAACAAGCTAGGTGAAGGACGGCTTTCACACACACTTATCTCTCAGAACTGAGCATGTGGAGAGACGTTCGTTCATCTAGCACAAAGGGAACGGGTTGCAGGAGAAACTTATTCTCTGGATTCTCAGTCTGTTTCCAAATGCCGGTTTGAAGGTCCTGCCGTTTTCACTGTAAAACCGTGTTGGAGCTAATACCTCCCCTTATATATGTATGGAGTGGAGTTTGCAACTGAAAAGAAACTTTGTGTTCCCAACAAGCTAGGTTAAGCCCGGCTTTCACACACACAAATCTCTCAGAACTGAGCATGTGGAGAGACGTTCGTTCATCTAGTACAAAGGGAACGGGTTGCAAGAGAAATTTTTTCTCTGGTTTCTGAGACTGTTTCCTATTGCCGGTTTGAAGTTCCTGCAGTTTTCACTGTAAAACAGTGTTGGAGCTAGTACCTCCCCATATATATGTATGGAGTGGAGTTTGCAACTGAAAACAAACTTTGGGTTCCCAACAAGCTAGGTGAAGCACGGATTTCACACACACTTATCTCTCAGAACTGAGCATGTGGAGAGACGTTCGTTCATCTAGCACAAAGGGAAAGGGTTGCAAGGGAAACTTTTACTCTGGTTTCTCAGTCTTTTTCCTAGTGCCGGTTTGAAGTTCCTGCAGTTTTCACTGTAAAACTTAGTTGGAGCTAGTACTTCCCCATATATATATATGGAGTGGTGTTTGCAAATGAAAAGAAACTTTGTTTTCCCAACAAGCTAGTTGAAGGACGGCTTTAATATACATATATCTCTCAGAACTGAGCATGTGGAGAGACGTTCGTTCATCTAGTTCAAAGGGAACGGGTTGCAGGAGGAACTTTTACTCTGGTTTCTAAGTCTGTTTCCTAGTGCCGGTTTAAAGTTCCTACAGTTTTCACTGTAAAACCGAGTTGGAGCTTGTACCTCCCCATATATATGTATGCAGTGGAGTTTCAACTGAAAAGGAACTTTGTGTTTCCAACAAGCTAAGAGAAGAACGGCTTTCACACACACCTATCTCTCAGAACTGAGCATGTGGAGAGTCGTTCGTTCATTAAGCACAAAGTGAACGGGTTGCAGGAATAACTTTTAATCTGGTTTCTCAGTCTGTTTCCTAGTGCCGGTTTGAAGTTCCTGCAGTTTTCACATGTAAAACAGATTTGGAGCTCGTAAATCCCCATATATATATATGGAGTGGAGTTTGCAACTGAAAAGAAATTTTGTATTCCCAACCAGCTAGGTGAAAGACGGCTTTCACACACACTTATCTCAGAACTGAGCATGTGGAGAGACGTTCGTTCATCTAGCACAAAGGGAACGGGTTGCAGGACAAACTTTTTCTCCGGTTTCTCAGTCTGTTTCCTAGTGCCGGTTTGAAGTTCTTGCAGTTTTCACTGTAAAACCGAGTTGGAGCTAGTACCTCCCCATATATATGTATGGAGTGGATTTTGCAACTGAAAAGAAACTTTGTGTTCCCAACAAGCTAGGTGAATCACGGCTTTCACACACACTTATCTCTCAGAACTGAGCATGTGGAGAGACGTTCGTTCATCTAGCACAAAGGGAAAGGGTTGCAAGGGAAACTTTTACTCTGGTTTCTCAGTCTTTTTCCTAGTGCCGGTTTGAAGTTCCTGCAGTTTTCACTGTAAAACCTAGTTGGAGCTAGTACTTCCCCATATATATATATGGAGTGGTGTTTGCAAATGAAAAGAAACTTTGTTTTCCCAACAAGCTAGTTGAAGGACGGCTTTAATATACACATATCTCTCAGAACTGAGCATGTGGAGAGACGTTCGTTCATCTAGTTCAAAGGGAACGGGTTGCAGTAGGAACTTTTACTCTGGTTTCTAAGTCTGTTTCCTAGTGCCGGTTTCAAGTTCCTGCAGTTTTCACTGTAAAACCGAGTTGGAGCTTGTACCTCCCCATATATATGTATGGAGTGGAGTTTGCAACTTAAAAGAATCTTTGTGTTCCCAACAAGCTAGGTGAAGGACGGCTTTCACACACACTTATCTCTCAGAACTGAGCATGTGGAGAGACGTTCGTTCATCTAGCACAAATGGAAAGGGTTGCAAGGGAAACTTTTACTCTGGTTTCTCAGTCTTTTTCCTAGTGCCGGTTTGAAGTTCCTGCAGTTTTCACTGTAAAACCTAGTTGGAGCTAGTACTTCCCCATATATATATATGGAGTGGTGTTTGCAAATGAAAAGAAACTTTGTTTTCCCAACAAGCTAGTTGAAGGACGGCTTTAATATACACATTTCTCTCAGAACTGAGCATGTGGAGAGACGTTCGTTCATCTAGTTCAAAGGGAACGGGTTGCAGGAGGAACTTTTACTTTGGTTTCTAAGTCTGTTTCCTAGTGCCGGTTTCAAGTTCCTGCAGTTTTCACTGTAAAACCGAGTTGGAGCTTGTACCTCCCCATATATATGTATGGAGTGGAGTTTGTAACTTAAAAGAAACTTTGTGTTCCCAACAAGCTAGGTGAAGGACGGCTTTCACACACACTTATCTCTCAGAACTGAGCATGTGGAGAGACGTTCGTTCATCTAGCACAAAGGGAACGGGTTGCAGGAGAAACTTTTACTCTGGTTTCTCAGTCTGTTTCCTAGTGCCGGTTTGAATTTCCTGCAGATTTCATTGTAAAACCGAGTTGGAGCTAGTACATACCTATATATATGTATGCAGTGGAGTTTCAACTGAAAAGGAACTTTGTGTTCCCAACAAGCTAGGAGAAGAACGGCTTTCACACACACCTATCTCTCAGAACTGAGCATGTGGAGAGTCGTTCGTTCATTAAGCACAAAGGGAACGGGTTGCACTAATAACTTTTAATCTGGTTTCTCAGTCTGTTTCCTAGTGCCGGTTTGAAGTTCCTGCAGTTTTCACATGTAAAACAGATTTGGAGCTCGTAACTCCCCATATATATATATGGAGAGGAGTTTGCAACTGAAAAGAAATTTTGTGTTCCCAACCAGCTAGGTGAAGGACGGCTTTCACACAGAGTTATCTCAGAACTGAGCATGTGGAGAGACGTTCGTTCATCTAGCACAAAGGGAACGGGTTGCAGGAGAAACTTTTTCTCCGGGTTCTCAGTCTGTTTCCTAGTGCCGGTTTGAAGTTCTTGCAGTTTTCACTGTAAAACCGAGTTGGAGCTAGTACCTCCCCATATATATGTATGGAGTGGATTTTGCAACTGAAAAGAAACTTTGTGTTCCCAACAAGCTAGGTGAATCACGGCTTTCACACACACTTATCTCTCAGAACTGAGCATGTGGAGAGACGTTCGTTCATCTAGCACAAAGGGAAAGGGTTGCAAGGGAAACTTTTACTCTGGTTTCTCAGTATTTTTCCTAGTGCCGGTTTGAAGTTCCTGCAGTTTTCACTGTAAAACCTAGTTGGAGCTAGTACTTCCCCATATATATATATGGAGTGGTGTTTGCAAATGAAAAGAAACTTTGTTTTCCCAACAAGCTAGTTGAAGGACGGCTTTAATATACACATATCTCTCAGAACTGAGCATGTGGAGAGACGTTCTTTCATCTAGCACAAAGGGAACGGGTTGCAGGAGAAACTTATTCTCTGGATTCTCAGTCTGTTTCCAAATGCCGGTTTGAAGGTCCTGCCGTTTTCACTGTAAAACCGTGTTGGAGCTAATACCTCCCCTTATATATGTATGGAGTGGAGTTTGCAACTGAAAAGAAACTTTGTGTTCCCAACAAGCTAGGTTAAGCCCGGCTTTCACACACACAAATCTCTCAGAACTGAGCATGTGGAGAGACTTTCGTTCATCTAGTACAAAGGGAACGGGTTGCAAGAGAAATTTTTTCTCTGGTTTCTGAGACTGTTTCCTATTGCCGGTTTGAAGTTCCTGCAGTTTTCACTGTAAAACAGTGTTGGAGCTAGTACCTCCCCATATATATGTATGGAGTGGAGTTTGCAACTGAAAACAAACTTTGGGTTCCCAACAAGCTAGGTGAAGCACGGATTTCACACACACTTATCTCTCAGAACTGAGCATGTGGAGAGACGTTCGTTCATCTAGCACAAAGGGATCGGGTTGCAGGAGAAACTATTTTTCTCTGGTTTCTATCTGTTTCCTATTGCCGGTTTGAATTTCCTGCAGTTTTCACTGTAAAACCGAGTAGGAGCTAGTACCTCCCCATATATATGTATGGAGTGGAGTTTGGAAATGAAAAGGAACTTTGTGTTCCCAACAAGCTAGGTGATGGAAGGCTTTCACACACACTTATTTCTCAGAACTGAGCATGTGGAGAGACGTTCGTTCATCTAGCTCAAAGGGAACGGTTTGCAGGGGAAACTTTTTCTCTGGTTTCTCAGTCTGTTTCCTAGTGTCGGTTTGAAGTTCCTGCATTTTTCACTGTAAAACCGTTTTGGAGCTAGAACCACCCCATATATATGTATAGAGTGGAGTTTGCAACTGAAAAGGGACTTTGAGTTCCCAACAAGCTAGTTGAATGACGGCTTTCACACACACTTATCTCTCAGAACTGAGCATGTGGAGAGTCGTTCGTTCATCTAGCACAAAGGGGACGGGTAGCAAGGGAAACTTTTACTCTTGTATCTCAGTTTGTTTCCTAGAGCCGGTTTGAATTTCCTGCAGTTTTCACTGTAAAACCGAGTTGGAGATAGTACCTACCTATATATATGTATGGAGTGGAGTTTGCAACTGGAAAGAAATTTTGTGTTCCCAACCAGCTAGGTGAAGGACGGCTTTCACACACATTTATCTCAGAACTGAGCATGTGGGGAGACGTTCGTTCATCTAGCACAAAGGGAACGGGTTGCAGGAGAAACTTTTAATCTGGTTTCTCAGTCTATTTCCTAGTGCCGGTTTGAATCCTGCAGTTTTCACTGTAAAACCGAGTTGAAGCTCGTACCTACCCATACATATTTATGGATTGGAATTTGCAAATGAAAAGAAACTTTGTGTTCCCAGCAAGCTAGGTGAAGCACGGCTTTCACACCCACTTATCTCTCAGAACTGAGCATGTGGAGAGACGTTCGTTCATCTAGCACAAAGAGAACGGGTTGCAAGAGAAACTATTTCTCTGGTTTCTCAGACTTTTTCCTAGGGCCGGTTTGATGTTCCTGCAGTTTTCACTGTAAAACCGATTTGGAGCTAGTACCTCCCCATATATATGTATGGAGTGGAATTTGCAACTGAAAAAATCCTTTTTGTTCCCAACAATCTATGTGAAGCACGGTTTCACACACACTTATCTCTCAGAACTGAGCATGTGGAGAGAAGTTCGTTCATCTAGCACAAAGGGAACGGGTTGCAGGAGGAACTTTTACTCTGGGCTCTAAGTCTGTTTCCTACTGCAGATTTGAATTTCCTGCAGTTTTCACTGTGAAACCGAGTTGGAGCTAGTACCTCCCCATATATATGTATGGAGTGTAGTTTGCAAATGAAAAGGAACTTTGTGTTCCCAACAAGCTAGGTGAAGGACGGCTTTCACACACACTTATTTCTCAGAACTGAGCATGTGGAGAGACGTTCGTTCATCTAGCACAAAGGGAACGTGTTGCAGGAGAAACTTTTTCTCCGGTTTCTCAGTCTGTTTCCTAGAGCCGGTTTGAAGTTCTTGCAGTTTTCACTGTAAAACCGAGTTGGAGCTAGTACCTCCCCGTATATATGTATGGAGAGGATTTTGCAACTGAAAAGAAACTTTGTGTTCCCAACAAGCTAGGTGAAGCACGGCTTTCACACACAATTATCTCTCAGAACTGAGCATGTGAAGAGACGTTCGTTCATCTGGCACTAAGGGAACGGGTTGCAAGCGGAACTTTTACTCTGGTTTCTCACTCTGTTTCCAAGTGCCGGTTTGAAGTTCCTGCAGTTTTCACTGTAAAACCTAGTTGGAGCTAGTACTTCCCCTTATGTATGTATGGAGTGGTGTTTGCAAATGAAAAGAAACTTTGTTTTCCCAACAAGCTAGTTGAAGGACGGCTTTAATATATATATATCTCTCAGAACTGAGCATGTGGAGAGACGATCGTTCATCTAGTTCAAAGGGAACAGGTTGCAGGAGGAACTTTTACTCTGGCTTCTAAGTCTGTTTCCTAGTGCCGGTTTCAAGTTCCTGCAGTTTTTACTGTAAAACCGAGTTGGAGCTAGTACCTCCCCATATATATGTATGGAGTGGAGTTTTCAACTTAAAAGAAACTTTGTGTTCCCAACAAGCTAGGTGAAGGACGGCTTTCACACACACTTATCTCTCAGAATGAAGAATGTGGAGAGAAGTTCTTTCATCTAGCACAAAGGGAACGGGTTGCAGGAGGAACTTATTCTCTGGTTTCTCAGTCTGTTTCCAAGTGCCTGTTTGAAGGTCCTGCAGTTTTCACTGTAAAACCGAGTTGGAGCTAATACCTCCCCCTATATATGTATGGAGTGGAGTTTGCAACTGAAAAGAAACTTTGTGTTCCCAACAAGCTAGGTGAAGCCTGGCTTTCACACACACTTATCTCTCAGAACTGAGCATGTGGAGAGACGTTCGTTCATCTAGTACAAAGGGAACGGGTTGCAAGAGAAACTTTTTCTCTGGTTTCTCAGACTGTTTCCTAGTGCCTGTTTGAAGTTCCTGCAGTTTTCACTGTAAAAAATTTTTGGAGCTAGTACCTCACCATATATATTTATGGAGTGGAGTTTGCAACTGAAAACAAACTTTGTGTTCCCAACAAGCTAGGTGAAGCACGGAATTCACACACACTTATCTCTCAGAACTGAGCATGTGGAGAGACGTTCGTTCATCTAGCACAAAGGGAACGGGTTGCAGGGGAAACTTTTTCTCTGTTTTCTCAATCTGATTCCTACTGCCAGTTTGAATTTCCTGCAGTTTTCACTGTAAAACCGAGTAGGAGCTAGTACCTACCCATATATATGTATGGAGTGGAGTTTGCAAATGAAAAGGAACTTTGTGTTCCCAACAAGCTAGGTGAAGGAAGGCTTTCACACACACTTATCTCTCAGAAATGAGCATGTGGATAGACGTTCGTTCATCTAGCACAAAGTGAACGGGTTGCAGGAGAAACATTTTCTCTGTTTTCTCAGTCTGTTTCCTAGTGCCGGTTTGAAGTTCTTGCAGTTTTCACTGTAAAACTGTTTTGGAGCTAGAACCTCCCCATATATATGTATGGATTGGAGTTTGCAACTGAAAAGGAACTTTGAGTTCCCAACAAGCTACGTGAAGGACGGCTTTCACACACACTTATCTCTCAGAACTGAGCATGTGGAGAGTCGTTCGTTCATCTAGCACAAAGGGAAAGGGTTGCAGTAATAACTTTTACTCTGGTTTCTCAGTCTGTTTCCTAGTGCCGGTTTGAAGTTCCTGCAGTTTCCTCATGTAAAACGGAGTTGGAGATGGTAACTCCCCATATATATATATGGAGTGGAGTTTGCAACTGAAAAGAAACTTTGGGTTCCCAACAAGCTAGGTGAAGCACGGCTTTCACACAAACTTATCTCTCAGAACTGAGCATGTGGAGAGACGTTCGTTCATCTAGCACAAATTTCACGGTTGGCAGGAGAAACTTTTACTTTGGTTTCTCAGTCTGTTTCCTAGTGCCGGTTTGAAGTTCCTGCAGTTTTCACTGAAAAACCGATTTGGAGCTCATACCTACCCATATATTTGTATCGAGTGGAGTCTGCAAATGAAAAGAAACTTTGTGTTCCCAACAAGCTAGTTGAAGGACGGCATTCACAGACAATTATCTCTCAGAACTGAGCATGTGGAGAGACGTTCGTTCATCTAGCACAAAGGGAACGGGTTGCAGGTGGAACTTTTATCTGGTTTCTAAGTCTGTTTCCTAGTGCCGGTTTCAAGTTCCTGCAGTTTTCACAGTAAAACCGAGTTGGAGCTAATACCTCCCCATATATATGTATGGGGTGGAGTATGCAACTTAAAAGGAACTTTGTGTTCCCAACAAGCTAGGTGAAGGACGGCTTTCACACACACTTATCTCTCAGAAATGAGCATGTGGAGAGACGTTCGTTCATCTAGCACAAATGGAACGTGTTGCAGGAGAAACTTTCTCTCTGGTTTCTCAGTCTGTTTCCAAGTGCCGGTCTGAAGTTCCTACAGTTTTCACTTTAAAACCGAGTTGGAGCTAGTACCTACCCATATATATGTATGGAGTGGAGTTTGCAACTGAAAAGAAACTTTGTGTTCCCAACCAGCTAGGTGAAGCACGGCTTTCACACACACTTATCTCTCAGAACTGAGCATGTGGAGAGACGTTCGTTCATCTAGCACAAAAGGGACAGGTTGCAAGGGAAACTTTTACTCTGGTTTATCAGTCTGTTTCCAAGTGCCGGTTTGAAGTTCCTGCAGTTTTCAGTGTAAAACCGAGTTGGAGCTAGTACCTCCCCATATACATGTACGGAGTGGAGTTTGCAAGGAAAACAAACTTTGTGTTCCCAACAAGATATGTGAAGGACGGCTTTCACACACACTTATCTCTCAGAACTGAGCATGTGGAGAGACGTTCGTTCATCTAACACAAAGGGAACGGGTTGCAAGGGAAACTTTTTGTCTGGATTCTCAGACTGTTTCCTAGTGCCGGTTTGAAGTTCCTGCAGTTTCCACTGTAAAATCGAGTTGGAGCTAGTACCTCCCCATATATATGTATGGAGTGGAGTTTGCAAATTAAAAGAAACTTTGTGTTCCCAACAAGCTAGTTGAAGCAAGGCTTTCACACACACTTATCTCTCAGAACTGAGCATGTGGAGAGACGTTCGTTCATCTAGCACAAAGGGAACGGGTTGCAGGAGGAACTTTTACCCCGGTTTCTAACTCTGTTTCCAAGTGCCGGTTTGAAGTTCCTGCAGTTTTCACTGTAAAACCGAGTTGGAGCTAGTACCTCCCCATATATATGTATGGAGTGAAGTTTGCAATTGAAAAGAAACTTTGTGTTCCCAACAAGCTAGGTGAAGGACGACTTCACAACCACTTATCTCTCGGAACTGAGCATGTGGAGAGACGTTCGTTCATCTAGCACAAAGGGAACGGGTTGCAGGAGATACTTTTACTCTGGTTTCTCAGTCTGTTTCCTAGTGCCGGTTTGAAGTTCCTGCAGTTTTCACTGTAAAACCGAGTTGGAGCTAGTACCTACCTATATATATGTATGGAGTGGAGTTTGCAACTGTAAAGGAACTTTGTGTTAACAACAAGGTAGGTGAAGGACGGCATTCACACACACATATCTCTCAGAACTGAGCATGTGGAGAGTCGTTCGTTCATCTAGGACAAAGGGAACTGTTTGCAGGAATAAATTTTACTCTGGTTTCTCAGTCTGTTTCCTACTGCAGGTTTGATTTTCCTGCAATTTTCACTGTAAAACCGAGTTGGAGCTAGTACCTCCACATATATATGTGTGGAGTGGAGTTTGCAAATGAAAAGAAACTTTGTGTTCCCAACAAGCTAGTTGAAGGACGGCTTTCACACCCACTTATTTCTCAGAACTGAGCATGTGGAGAGACGTTCGTTCATCTAGCACAAAGGGAACGTGTTGCAGGAGAAACATTCTCTCTGATTTCTCAGTCTGTTTCCAAGTGCCAGTTTGAAGTTCCTGCAGTTTTCACTGTAAAACCGAGTTGGAGCTAGTACCTACCCATATATATGTATGGAGTGGAGTTTGCAACTGAAAAGAAACTTTGTGTTCCCAACAACCTAGGTGAAGCACGGCTTTCACACACACTTATCTCTCAGAACTGAGCATGTGGAGAGACGTTCGTTCATCTAGCACAAAGGGAACGCGTGGCAGGAGAAACTTTTTCTCCGGTTTCTCAGTCTGTTTCCTAGTGCCATTTTGAAGTTCTTGCAGTTTTCACTGTAAAACAGAGTTGGAGGTAGTACCTCCCCATATATATGTATGGAGTGGATTTTGCAACTGAAAAGAAACTTTGTGTTCCCAACAAGCTAGGTGAAGCACGGCTTTCACACACAATTATCTCTCAGAACTGAGCATGTGAAGAGACGTTCGTTCATCTAGCACAAAGGGAACGGGTTGCAAGCGGAACTTTTACTCTGGTTTCTCACTCTGTTTCCAAGTGCCGGTTTGAAGTTCCTGCAGTTTTCACTGTAAAACCTAGTTGGAGCTAGTACTTCCCCTTATATATGTATGGAATGGTGTTTGCAAATGAAAAGAAACTTTGTTTTCCCAACAAGCTAGTTGAAGGACGGCTTTAATATATACATATCTCTCAGAACTGAGCATGTGTAGAGACGTTCGTTCATCTAGTTCAAAGGGAACGGGTTGAGGAGGAACTTTTACTCTGGCTTCTAAGTCTGTTTCCTAGTGTCGGTTTCAAGTTCCTGCAGTTTTTACTGTAAAACCGGATTGGAGCTAGTACCTCCCCATATATATGTATGGAGTGGAGTTTGCAACTTAAAAGAAACTTTGTGATCCCAACAAGCTAGGTGAAGGACGACTTTCACACACACTTATCTCTCGAACGAAGAATGTGGAGAGACGTTCTTTCATCTAGCACAAAGGGAACGGGTTGCAGAAGAAAGTTATTCTCTGGTTTCTCAGTCTGTTTCCAAGTGCCGGTTTGAAGTTCCTGCAGTTTTCACTGTAAAAAAGAGTTGGAGCTAGTACCTCCCCATATATATGTATGGAGTAGAGTTTGCAACTGAAAACAAACTTTGTGTTCTCAACAAGCTAGGTGAAGCACGGATTTCACACACATTTATCTCTCAGAACTGAGCATGTGGAGAGACGTTCGTTCATCTAGCACAAAGGGAACGGGTTGCAGGGGAAACTTTTTCTCTGTTTTCTCAATCTGTTTCCTACTGCCGGTTTGAATTTCCTGCAGGTTTCACTGTAAAACCGAGTAGGAGCTTGTACCTCCCCATATATATGTATGGAGTGGAGTTTGCAAATGAAAAGGAACTTTGTGTTCCCAACAAGCTAGGTGAAGGAAGTCTTTCACACACACTTATCTCTCAGAACTGAGCATGTGGACAGACGTTCGTTCATCTAGCACAAAGGGAACGGGTTGTAGGAGAAACATTTTCTCTGTTTTCTCAGTCTGTTTCCTAGTGCCGGTTTGAAGTTCTTGCAGTTTTCACTGTAAAACACTTTTGGAGCTAGAACCTCCCCATATATATGTATGGTTTGAAGTTTGCAACTGAAAATGAACTTTGAGTTCCAACAAGCTACGTGAAGGACGGCTTTCACACACACTTATCTCTCAGAACTGAGCATGTGGAGAGTAGTTCGTTCATCTAGCACAAAGGGAAAGGGTTGCACGAATAATTTTACTCTGGTTTCTCAGTCTGTTTCCTAGTGCCGGTTTGAAGTTCCTGCAGTTTTCTCATGTAAAACCGAGTTGGAGCTGGTAACTACCCATATATATATATGGAGTGGAGTTTGCAACTGAAAAGAAACTTTGGGTTCCCAACAAGCTAGGTGAAGCACGGCTTTCACACAAATTTATCTCTCAGAACTGAGCATGTGGAGAGACGTTCGTTCATCTAGCAAAAATGGAACGGGTTGCAGGTGGAACTTTTACTCTGGTTTCTAAGTCTGTTTCCTAGTGCCGGTTTCAAGTTCCTGCAATTTTCACTGTAAAACCGTGTTGGAGCTAATACCTCACCATATATATGTATGGGGTGGAGTTTGCAACTTAAAAGGAACTTTGTTTTCCCAACAAGCTAGGTGAAGCACGGCTTTCACACACACTTAACTCTCAGAACTGAGCATGTGGAGAGACGTTCGTTCATCTAGCACAAATGGAACGTGTTGCAGGAGAAACTTTCTCTCTGGTTTCTCAGTCTGTTTCCAAGTGCCGGTCTGAAGTTCCTGCAGTTTTCACTTTAAAACCGAGTTGAAGCTAGTACCTACCCATATATATGTATGGAGTGGAGTTTGCAACTGAAAAGAAACTTTGTGTTCCCAACAAGCTAGGTGAAGCACGGCTTTCACACACACTTAACTCTCAGAACTGAGCATGTGGAGAGACGTTCGTTCATCTAGCACAAAAGGGACAGGTTGCAAGAGAAACATTTACTCTGGTTTATCAGTCTGTTTCCTAGTGCCGGATTGAAGATCCTGCAGTTTTCAGTGTAAAACCGAGTTGGAGCTAGTACCTCCCCATATACATGTATGTATTGGAGTTTGCAAGGAAAACAAACTTTGTGTTCCCAACAAGCTAGATGAAGGACGGCTTTCACACACACTTATCTCTCAGAACTGAGCGTGTGCAGAGACGTTCGTTCATCTAGCACAAAGGGAACGGGTTGCAGGAGGAACTTATTCTCTGGTTTCTCAGTCTGTTTCCAAGTGCCTGTTTGAAGGTCCTGCAGTTTTCACTGTAAAACCGAGTTGGAGCTAATACCTCCCCCTATATATGTATGGAGTGGAGTTTGCAACTGAAAAGAAACTTTGTGTTCCCAACAAGCTAGGTGAAGCCTGGCTTTCACACACACTTATCTCTCAGAACTGAGCATGTGGAGAGACGTTCGTTCATCTAGTACAAAGGGAACGGGTTGCAAGAGAAACTTTTTCTCTGGTTTCTCAGACTGTTTCCTAGTGCCTGTTTGAAGTTCCTGCAGTTTTCACTGTAAAAAATTTTTGGAGCTAGTACCTCACCATATATATTTATGGAGTGGAGTTTGCAACTGAAAACAAACTTTGTGTTCCCAACAAGCTAGGTGAAGCACGGAATTCACACACACTTATCTCTCAGAACTGAGCATGTGGAGAGACGTTCGTTCATCTAGCACAAAGGGAACGGGTTGCAGGGGAAACTTTTTCTCTGTTTTCTCAATCTGATTCCTACTGCCAGTTTGAATTTCCTGCAGTTTTCACTGTAAAACCGAGTAGGAGCTAGTACCTACCCATATATATGTATGGAGTGGAGTTTGCAAATGAAAAGGAACTTTGTGTTCCCAACAAGCTAGGTGAAGGAAGGCTTTCACACACACTTATCTCTCAGAAATGAGCATGTGGATAGACGTTCGTTCATCTAGCACAAAGGGAACGGGTTGCAGGAGAAACATTTTCTCTGTTTTCTCAGTCTGTTTCCTAGTGCCGGTTTGAAGTTCTTGCAGTTTTCACTGTAAAACTGTTTTGGAGCTAGAACCTCCCCATATATATGTATGGATTGGAGTTTGCAACTGAAAAGGAACTTTGAGTTCCCAACAAGCTACGTGAAGGACGGCTTTCACACACACTTATCTCTCAGAACTGAGCATGTGGAGAGTCGTTCGTTCATCTAGCACAAAGGGAAAGGGTTGCAGTAATAACTTTTACTCTGGTTTCTCAGTCTGTTTCCTAGTGCCGGTTTGAAGTTCCTGCAGTTTCCTCATGTAAAACGGAGTTGGAGATGGTAACTCCCCATATATATATATGGAGTGGAGTTTGCAACTGAAAAGAAACTTTGGGTTCCCAACAAGCTAGGTGAAGCACGGCTTTCACACAAACTTATCTCTCAGAACTGAGCATGTGGAGAGACGTTCGTTCATCTAGCACAAATTTCACGGTTGGCAGGAGAAACTTTTACTTTGGTTTCTCAGTCTGTTTCCTAGTGCCGGTTTGAAGTTCCTGCAGTTTTCACTGAAAAACCGATTTGGAGCTCATACCTACCCATATATTTGTATCGAGTGGAGTCTGCAAATGAAAAGAAACTTTGTGTTCCCAACAAGCTAGTTGAAGGACGGCATTCACAGACAATTATCTCTCAGAACTGAGCATGTGGAGAGACGTTCGTTCATCTAGCACAAAGGGAACGGGTTGCAGGTGGAACTTTTATCTGGTTTCTAAGTCTGTTTCCTAGTGCCGGTTTCAAGTTCCTGCAGTTTTCACAGTAAAACCGAGTTGGAGCTAATACCTCCCCATATATATGTATGGGGTGGAGTTTGCAACTTAAAAGGAACTTTGTGTTCCCAACAAGCTAGGTGAAGGACGGCTTTCACACACACTTATCTCTCAGAAATGAGCATGTGGAGAGACGTTCGTTCATCTAGCACAAATGGAACGTGTTGCAGGAGAAACTTTCTCTCTGGTTTCTCAGTCTGTTTCCAAGTGCCGGTCTGAAGTTCCTACAGTTTTCACTTTAAAACCGAGTTGGAGCTAGTACCTACCCATATATATGTATGGAGTGGAGTTTGCAACTGAAAAGAAACTTTGTGTTCCCAACCAGCTAGGTGAAGCACGGCTTTCACACACACTTATCTCTCAGAACTGAGCATGTGGAGAGACGTTCGTTCATCTAGCACAAAAGGGACAGGTTGCAAGGGAAACTTTTACTCTGGTTTATCAGTCTGTTTCCAAGTGCCGGTTTGAAGTTCCTGCAGTTTTCAGTGTAAAACCGAGTTGGAGCTAGTACCTCCCCATATACATGTACGGAGTGGAGTTTGCAAGGAAAACAAACTTTGTGTTCCCAACAAGATATGTGAAGGACGGCTTTCACACACACTTATCTCTCAGAACTGAGCATGTGGAGAGACGTTCGTTCATCTAACACAAAGGGAACGGGTTGCAAGGGAAACTTTTTGTCTGGATTCTCAGACTGTTTCCTAGTGCCGGTTTGAAGTTCCTGCAGTTTCCACTGTAAAATCGAGTTGGAGCTAGTACCTCCCCATATATATGTATGGAGTGGAGTTTGCAAATTAAAAGAAACTTTGTGTTCCCAACAAGCTAGTTGAAGCAAGGCTTTCACACACACTTATCTCTCAGAACTGAGCATGTGGAGAGACGTTCGTTCATCTAGCACAAAGGGAACGGGTTGCAGGAGGAACTTTTACCCCGGTTTCTCACTCTGTTTCCAAGTGCCGGTTTGAAGTTCCTGCAGTTTTCACTGTAAAACCGAGTTGGAGCTAGTACCTCCCCATATATATGTATGGAGTGAAGTTTGCAATTGAAAAGAAACTTTGTGTTCCCAACAAGCTAGGTGAAGGACGACTTCACAACCACTTATCTCTCGGAACTGAGCATGTGGAGAGACGTTCGTTCATCTAGCACAAAGGGAACGGGTTGCAGGAGATACTTTTACTCTGGTTTCTCAGTCTGTTTCCTAGTGCCGGTTTGAAGTTCCTGCAGTTTTCACTGTAAAACCGAGTTGGAGCTAGTACCTACCTATATATATGTATGGAGTGGAGTTTGCAACTGTAAAGGAACTTTGTGTTAACAACAAGGTAGGTGAAGGACGGCTTTCACACACACATATCTCTCAGAACTGAGCATGTGGAGAGTCGTTCGTTCATCTAGGACAAAGGGAACTGTTTGCAGGAATAAATTTTACTCTGGTTTCTCAGTCTGTTTCCTACTGCAGGTTTGATTTTCCTGCAATTTTCACTGTAAAACCGAGTTGGAGCTAGTACCTCCACGTATATATGTGTGGAGTGGAGTTTGCAAATGAAAAGAAACTTTGTGTTCCCAACAAGCTAGTTGAAGGACGGCTTTTACACCCACTTATTTCTCAGAACTGAGTATGTGGAGAGACGTTCGTTCATCTAGCACAAAGGGAACGGGTTGCAGGAGAAACATTCTCTCTGATTTCTCAGTCTGTTTCCAAGTGCCAGTTTGAAGTTCCTGCAGTTTTCACTGTAAAACCGAGTTGGAGCTAGTACCTACCCATATATATGTATGGAGTGGAGTTTGCAACTGAAAAGAAACTTTGTGTTCCCAACAAGCTAGGTGAAGCACGGCTTTCACACACACTTATCTCTCAGAACTGAGCATGTGGAGAGACGTTCGTTCATCTAGCACAAAGGGAACGCGTGGCAGGAGAAACTTTTTCTCCGGTTTCTCAGTCTGTTTCCTAGTGCCGGTTTGAAGTTCTTGCAGTTTTCACTGTAAAACAGAGTTGGAGGTAGTACCTCCCCATATATATGTATGGAGTGGATTTTGCAACTGAAAAGAAACTTTGTGTTCCCAACAAGCTAGGTGAAGCACGGCTTTCACACACAATTATCTCTCAGAACTGAGCATGTGAAGAGACGTTCGTTCATCTAGCACAAAGGGAACGGGTTGCAAGCGGAACTTTTACTCTGGTTTCTCACTCTGTTTCCAAGTGCCGGTTTGAAGTTCCTGCAGTTTTCACTGTAAAACCTAGTTGGAGCTAGTACTTCCCCTTATATATGTATGGAATGGTGTTTGCAAATGAAAAGAAACTTTGTTTTCCCAACAAGCTAGTTGAAGGACTGCTTTAATATACACATTTCTCTCAGAACTGAGCATGTGGAGAGACGTTCGTTCATCTAGTTCAAAGGGAACGGGTTGAGGAGGAACTTTTACTCTGGCTTCTAAGTCTGTTTCCTAGTGTCGGTTTCAAGTTCCTGCAGTTTTTACTGTAAAACCGGATTGGAGCTAGTACCTCCCCATATATATGTATGGAGTGGAGTTTGCAACTTAAAAGAAACTTTGTGATCCCAACAAGCTAGGTGAAGGACGACTTTCACACACACTTATCTCTCGAACGAAGAATGTGGAGAGACGTTCTTTCATCTAGCACAAAGGGAACGGGTTGCAGAAGAAAGTTATTCTCTGGTTTCTCAGTCTGTTTCCAAGTGCCGGTTTGAAGTTCCTGCAGTTTTCACTGTAAAAAAGAGTTGGAGCTAGTACCTCCCCATATATATGTATGGAGTAGAGTTTGCAACTGAAAACAAACTTTGTGTTCTCAACAAGCTAGGTGAAGCACGGATTTCACACACATTTATCTCTCAGAACTGAGCATGTGGAGAGACGTTCGTTCATCTAGCACAAAGGGAACGGGTTGCAGGGGAAACTTTTTCTCTGTTTTCTCAATCTGTTTCCTACTGCCGGTTTGAATTTCCTGCAGGTTTCACTGTAAAACCGAGTAGGAGCTTGTACCTCCCCATATATATGTATGGAGTGGAGTTTGCAAATGAAAAGGAACTTTGTGTTCCCAACAAGCTAGGTGAAGGAAGTCTTTCACACACACTTATCTCTCAGAACTGAGCATGTGGACAGACGTTCGTTCATCTAGCACAAAGGGAACGGGTTGTAGGAGAAACATTTTCTCTGTTTTCTCAGTCTGTTTCCTAGTGCCGGTTTGAAGTTCTTGCAGTTTTCACTGTAAAACACTTTTGGAGCTAGAACCTCCCCATATATATGTATGGATTGAAGTTTGCAACTGAAAATGAACTTTGAGTTCCCAACAAGCTACGTGAAGGACGGCTTTCACACACACTTATCTCTCAGAACTGAGCATGTGGAGAGTAGTTCGTTCATCTAGCACAAAGGGAAAGGGTTGCACGAATAATTTTACTCTGGTTTCTCAGTCTGTTTCCTAGTGCCGGTTTGAAGTTCCTGCAGTTTTCTCATGTAAAACCGAGTTGGAGCTGGTAACTACCCATATATATATATGGAGTGGAGTTTGCAACTGAAAAGAAACTTTGGGTTCCCAACAAGCTAGGTGAAGCACGGCTTTCACACAAATTTATCTCTCAGAACTGAGCATGTGGAGAGACGTTCGTTCATCTAGCAAAAATGGAACGGGTTGCAGGTGGAACTTTTACTCTGGTTTCTAAGTCTGTTTCCTAGTGCCGGTTTCAAGTTCCTGCAATTTTCACTGTAAAACCGTGTTGGAGCTAATACCTCACCATATATATGTATGGGGTGGAGTTTGCAACTTAAAAGGAACTTTGTTTTCCCAACAAGCTAGGTGAAGCACGGCTTTCACACACACTTAACTCTCAGAACTGAGCATGTGGAGAGACGTTCGTTCATCTAGCACAAATGGAACGTGTTGCAGGAGAAACTTTCTCTCTGGTTTCTCAGTCTGTTTCCAAGTGCCGGTCTGAAGTTCCTGCAGTTTTCACTTTAAAACCGAGTTGAAGCTAGTACCTACCCATATATATGTATGGAGTGGAGTTTGCAACTGAAAAGAAACTTTGTGTTCCCAACAAGCTAGGTGAAGCACGGCTTTCACACACACTTAACTCTCAGAACTGAGCATGTGGAGAGACGTTCGTTCATCTAGCACAAAAGGGACAGGTTGCTAGAGAAACATTTACTCTGGTTTATCAGTCTGTTTCCTAGTGCCGGTTTGAAGATCCTGCAGTTTTCAGTGTAAAACCGAGTTGGAGCTAGTACCTCCCCATATACATGTATGTATTGGAGTTTGCAAGGAAAACAAACTTTGTGTTCCCAACAAGCTAGATGAAGGACGGCTTTCACACACACTTATCTCTCAGAACTGAGCATGTGCAGAGACGTTCGTTCATCTAGCACAAATTGAACGGGTTGCAAGGGAAACTTTTTGTCTGGTTTCTCAGTCTGTTTCCTAGTGCCGGTTTGAAGCTCCTGCAGTTTTCACTGTAAAACCGTGTTGGAGCTAGTACCTACCTATATATATGTATGGAGTGGAGTTTGCAACTGTAAAGGAACTTTTTGTTAACAACAAGGAGGTGAAGGACGGCTTTCACACACACATATCTCTCAGAACTGAGCATGTGGAGAGTCGTTCGTTCATCTAGCACAAAGGGAACGGTTTGCAGGAATAATTTTTACTCTGGTTTCTCAGTCTGTTTCCTAGTGCCGGTTTGAAGTTCCTGCAGTTTTCACATGTAAAACCGAGTTGGAGCTGGTAAATCCCAATATATATATATGGAGTGGAGTTTGCAACTGTAAAGAAACTTTGTGTTCCCAACAAGATAGGTGAAGGACGTCTTTCACACACACTTATCTCTCAGAACTTAGCATGTGGAGAGACGTTCGTTCATCTAGCACAAAAGGAATGGGTTGCAGGAGAAATTTTTACTCTGGATTCTCAGTGTGTTTCCTAGTGCCGGTTTGAATTTCCTGCAGTTTTCACTGTAAAACCGAGTTGGATCTCGTACCTACCCATATATATGTATGGAGTGGAGATTGCAAATGAAAAGAAACTTTGTGTTCCCAACAAGCTAGCTGAATGACGGCTTTCACATACACATATCTCTCAGAACTGAGCATGTGGAGAGACGTTCGTTCATCTAGCACAAATGGAACGGGTAGCAGGAGGAACTTTTACTCTGGTTACTAAGTCTGTTTCCTAGTGTCGGTTTCAAGTTCCTGCAGTTTTCACTGTAAAACCGAGTTGGTGCTTGTACCTCCCCATATATATGTATGGAATGGTGTTTGCAACTGAAAAGGAACTTTGTGTTCCCAACAAGCTAGGTGAAGGACGGCTTTCAAACACACTTATCTCTCAGAACTGAGCACGTGGAGAGACGTTCGTTCATCTAGCACAAAGGGAACGGGTTGCAGGAGAAACATTTTCTCTGGTTTCTCAGTCTGTTTCCAAGTGCCGGTTTGAAGTTCCTGCAGTTTTCACTGTAAAATCGAGTTGGTGCTTGTACCTCCCCATATATATGTATGGACTGGAGTTTGCAACTGAAAAGAAACTTTGTGTTCCCAACAAGCTAGGTGAAGCACGGCTTTCACACACACTTATTTCTCAGAACTGAGCATGTGGAGAGACGTTCGTTCATCTAGCACAAATGGAATGGGTTGCAAGAGAAACTTGTACTCTGGTATCTCAGTCTTTTTCCTAGTGCCGCTTTGAAGTTCCTGCAGTTTTCACTGTAAAACAGAGTTGGGGCTAGTACCTCCCCATATATATGTATGGAGTGGAGTTAGCAAATGAAAAGGAACTTTGTGTTCCCAACAAGCTAGTTGAAGGACGGCTTTCACACACACTTATCTCTCAGAACTGAGCATGTGGAGAGACGTTCGTTCATCTAGCACAAAGGGAACGGGTTGCAGGAGAAACTTTTTCTCAGGTTTCTCAGTGTGTTTCCAAGTGCCGGTTTGAATTTCCTGCAGTTTTCACTTTAAAACCGAGTTGGAGCTAGTACTTCCCCAATATATGTATGGAGTGGAGATTGCAACCGAAAAGAAACTTTGTGTTGACACAACAAGCTAGGTGAAGCACGGCTTTCACACACTCTTATCTCTCAGAACTGAGCATGTGGAGAGACGTTCGTTCATCTAGCACAAATGGATCGGGGTGCAAGAGAAACTTTTTCTCTGGATTCTCAGACTGTTTCCTAGTGCCGGGGTGAAGTTCCTGCATTTTTCACTGTAAAACCGATTTGGAGCTAGTACCTCCCCATATATATGTATGGAGTGGAGTTTGCAACTGAAAAGAAACTTTGTGTTCCCAACAAGCTAGATGAAGCACGGCTTTCACACAAAATTATCTCTCAGAACTGAGCATGTGGAGAGACGTTCGTTCATCTAGCACAAAGGGAACGGTTTGCAGGAGAAACTTTTACTCTGGTCTCTCAGTCTTTTTCCTAGTGCCGGGTTGAAGTTCCTGCAGTTTTCACTGTAAAACCGAGTTGGAGCTAGTACTTCCCCATATATATGTAGGAGTGGAGTTTGAAACTGAAAAGGAACTTTGTGTTCCCAACAAGCTAGGTGAAGGACGGCTTTCACACACACATATCTCTCAGAACTGAGCATGTGGAGAGACGTTCGTTCATCTAGAACAAAGGGAACGGGTTGCAAGAGAAACTTTAACTCTGGTTTCTCAGTCTGTTTCCTAGTGCCGGTTTGAAGTTCCTGCAGTTTTCACTGTAAAACCGAGTTGGAGCCAGTACCACCCCATATATATGTATGGAGTGGAGTTTGCAAATGAAAAGGAACTTTGTGTTCCCAACAAGCTAGGTGAAGGACGGCTTTCACATACACATATCTCTCAGAACTGAGCATGTGGAGAGACGTTCGTTCATCTAGCAAAATGGGAACGGGTTGCAGGAGAAAGGTTTACTCTGTTTTCTCAGTCTGTTTCCTAGTGCCGGTTGCAAGTTCCTGCAGATTTCACTGTAAAACCGAGTTGGAGCTAGTACCACCCCATATATATGTATGGAGTGGAATTTGCAAATGAAAAGGAACTTTGTGTTCACAACAAGCTAGGTGAAGGACGGCTTTCACACACACATATCTCTCAGAACTGAGCATGTGGAGAGACGTTCGTTCATCTAGCACAAAGGGATCGGGTTGCAGGTGAAACTTTTTCTCTGGTTTCTCAGTCTGTTTCCTACTGCCGGTTTGAAGTTCTTGCACTTTTCACTCTAAAACCGATTTGGAGCTAGTACCTCCCCATATATATGTATGGAATGGAGTTTGCAACTGAAAAGAAACTTTGTGTTCCCAACAAGCTAGGTGAAGGACGGCTTTCACACACACTTATCTCTCAGAACTGAGCATGTGGAGAGACGTTCGTTCATCTAGCACAAAAGGAACGGGTTGCAAGAGAAACTTTCACTCTGGTTTCTCAGTCTGCTTCCAAGTGACGGTTTGAAGTTCCTGCAGTTTTCTCTGTAAAACCGAGTTGGAGCTAGTACCTCCCCATATATATGTATGGAGTGGAGTTTGCAACTGAAAAGAAACTTTGTGTTTCCAACATGCTAGGTGAAGCAAGGCTTTCACACACATTTATCTCTTAGAACTGAGCATGTGGAGAGACGTTCGTTCATCTAGCACAAAGGGAACGGGTTGCAAGAGAAACTTTTACTCTGGTTTTTCAGTCTGTTTCCTAGTGCCGTTTTGAAGTTCCTGCAGTTTTCACTGTAAAACCGAGTTGGAGCCAGTACCACCCCATATATATGTATGGAGTGGAGTTTGCAACTAAAAAGAAACTTTGTGTTCCTCAACAAGCTAGGTGAAGCACGGCTTTCACACACACTTATCTCTCAGAACTGAGCATGGGGAGAGACGTTCGTTCATCTAGCACAAAGGGATTGGGTTGCAGGGGAAACTTTTACTCTGGTTTCT
The DNA here is from genome assembly GCF_048773025.1 of Camelus bactrianus. Classification (NCBI taxonomy): domain Eukaryota; kingdom Metazoa; phylum Chordata; class Mammalia; order Artiodactyla; family Camelidae; genus Camelus; species Camelus bactrianus. Next base: position 3,998,779 of record NC_133564.1, on the reverse strand, counting down.
CAGTCTGTTTCCTAGTGCCGGTGTGAAGTTCCTGAAGTTTTCACTGTAAAACCGATTTGGAGCTCGTACCTACTCATATATATATATGGAGTGGTGTATGCAAATGAAAAGAAACTTTCTGTTCCCAACAAGCTAGTTGAAGGACGGCTTTCACATACACATATCTCTCAGAACTGAGCATGTGGAGAGACGTTCGTTCATCTAGCAAAATGGGAACGGGTTGCAGGAGAAAGGTTTACTCTGGTTTCTCAGTCTGTTTCCTAGTGCCGGTTGCAAGTTCCTGCAGATTTCACTGTAAAATCGAGTTGAAGTTAGTACCACCCCATATATATGTATGGAGTGGAATTTGCAAATGAAAAGGAACTTTGTGTTCACAACAAGCTAGGTGAAGGACGGCTTTCACACACACATATCTCTCAGAACTGAGCATGTGGAGAGACGTTCGTTCATCTAGCACAAAGGGATCGGGTTGCAGGTGAAACTTTATCTCTGGTTTCTAAGTCTGTTTCCTAGTGCTGGTTTGAAGTTCCTGCAATTTTCACTGTAAAACCGAGTTGGAGCTAGTACCTACCCATATATATGTATGGAGTGGAGTTTGCAACTGAAAAGATACTTTGTGTTCCCAAAAAGCTAGGTGAAGCACGGCTTTCACACACACTTATCCCTCAGAACTGAGCATGTGGAGAGACGTTCGTTCATCTAGCACAAAGGGAACGGGTTGCAATAGAAAATTTTACTCTGGTTTCTCAGTATGTTTCCTACTGCCGGTTTGAAGTTCCTGCAGTTTTCACTGTAAAACCGAGTTGGAGCTATTACCTCCCCATATATATGTATGGAGTGGAGTTTGCAAATGAAAATTAACTTTGTGTTCCCAACAAGCTAGGTGAAGGACGGCTTTCACACACACTGATCTCTCATAACTGAGCATGTGGAGAGACGTTCGTTCATCTAGCACAAAGTGAACGGTTTGCAGGAGAAACTTTTTCTCTGGTTTCTCAGTCTGTTTCCAAGTGCCGGTATGATGTTCCTGCAGTTTTCACTATAAAACCGATTTGAGCTAGTACCTCCCCATATATATGTATGGAGTGGAGTTTGCAACTGATAAGAAATTTTGTGTTCCCAACAAGCTAGGTGAAGCACGGCTTTCACACACACTTATCTCTCAGAACTTAGCATGTGGAGAGACGTTCGTTCATCTAGCACAAAGGGAACGATTTGCATGGGAAACTTTATCTCTGGTTTCTCAGACTGTTTCCTAGTGCCGGTTTGAAGTTCCTGCAGTTTTCACTGTAAAACCGAGTTGGAGCTATTACCTCCCCATATATATGTATGGATTGGGGTTTGCAACTGAAAAGAAACTTTGTGTTCCCAACAAGCTAGGTGAAGGACGGCTTTCACACACACTTATCTCTCAGAACTGAGCATGTGGAGAAACTTTCGTTCATCTAGCACAAAGGGAACGGGTTGCAGGAGAAACTTTTTCTCTGATTTCTCAGTCTGTTTCCAAGTGCTGTGTTGAAATTCCTGCAGTTTTCACTGTAAACCCGTGTTGGAGCTAGTACCTCCCTATATATAGGTATGGAGTGGAGTTTTCAACTGATAAGAAATTTTGTGTTCCCAACAAGCTAGGTGAACCACGGCTTTCACACACACTTATCTCTCAGAACTGAGCATGTGGAGAGACGTTCGTTCATCTAGCAAAAGGGAACGGGTTGCAGGAGAAACTTTTTCTCTGGTTTCTCAGTCTGTTTCCTAGTGCCAGTTTGAAGTTCTTGCAGTTTTCACTGTAAAACCGAGTTGGAGCTAGAACCTCCCCATATATATGTATGGAGTGGAGATTGCAACATAAAAGAAACTTTGATTTCAAAACAAGCTAATTGAAGCACGGCTTTCACACACACTTATCTCTCAGAACTGAGCATGTGGAGAGACGTTCGTTCATCTAGCACAAAGGGAACGGGTAGCAGGAGGAACTTTTACTCTGGTTACTAAGTCTGTTTCCTAGTGCCGGTTTCAAGTTCCTGCAGTTTTCACTGTAAACCCGAGTTGGAGCTTGCTCCTCCCCATATATATGTATGGAATGGTGTTTGCAACAGAAAAGGAACTTTGTGTTCCTAACAAGCTAGGTGAAGGACGGCTTTCAAACACACTTATCTCTCAGAACTGAGCACGTGGAGAGACGTTCGTTCATCTAGCACAAAGGGAACGGTTTGCAGGAGAAACATTTACTCTGGTTTCTCAGTCTGTTTCCAAGTGCCGGTTTGAAGTTCCTGCAATTTTCACTGTAAAACCGAGTTGGTGCTTGTACCTCCCCATATATATGTATGGACTGGAGTTTGCAACTGAAAAGAAACTTTGTGTTCCCAACAAGCTAGGTGAAGCACGGCTTTCACACACATTTATTTCTCAGAACTGAGCGTGTGGAGAGACGTTCGTTCATCTAGCACAAATGGAACGGTTTGCAAGAGAAACTATTACTCTGGTTTCTCAGTCTTTTTCCTAGTGCCGGTTTGAAGTTCCTGCAGTTTTCACGGTAAAACAGAGTTGGGGCTAGTACCTCCCCATATATATGTATGGAGTGGAGTTAGCAAATGAAAAGGAACTTTGTGTTCCCAACAAGCTAGTTGAAGGACGGCTTTCACACACACTTATCTCTCAGAACTGAGCATGTGGAGAGACGTTCGTTCATCTAGCACAAAGGGAACGGGTTGCAGGAGAAACTTTTTCTCAGGTTTCTCAGTGTGTTTCCAAGTGCCGGTTTGAAGTTCCTGCAGTTTTCACTGTAAAACCGTGTTGGAGCTAATACCTCCCCAATATATTTATGGAGTGGAGATTGCAACCGAAAAGAAACTTTGTGTTGACACAACAAGCTAGGTGAAGCACGGCTTTCACACACACTTATCTCTCAGAACTGAGCATGTGGAGAGACGTTCGTTCATCTAGCACAAATGGATCGGGTTGCAAGAGAAACTTTTTCTCTGGATTCTCAGACTGTTTCCTAGTGCCGGGTTGATGTTCCAGCCGTTTTCACTGTAAAACCGAGTTGGAGCTAGTACCTCCCCATATATATGTATGGAGTGGAGTTTGCAACTGAAAAGAAACTTTGTGTTCCCAACAAGCTAGATGAAGCACGGCTTTCACACAAAATTATCTCTCAGAACTGAGCATGTGGAGAGACGTTCGTTCATCTAGCACAAAGGGAACGGGTGGCAGGAGAAACTTTTACTCTGGTTTCTCAGACTTTTTCCTAGTGCCGGATTGAAGTTCCTGCAGTTTTCACTGTAAAACCGAGTTGGAGCTAGTACTTCCCCATATATATGTATGGAGTGGAGTTTGCAACTGAAAAGGAACTTTGTGTTCCCAACAAGCTAGGTGAAGGACGGCTTTCACACACACATATCTCTCAGAACTGAGCATGTGGAGAGACGTTCGTTCATCTAGTTCAAATGGAACGGGTTGCAGGAGGAACTTTTACTCTGGCTTCTAAGTCTGTTTCCTAGTGCCGGTTTCAAGTTCCTGCAGTTTTCACTGTAAAACCGGGTTGGAGCTAGTTCCTCCCCATATATATGTATGGAGTGGAGTTTGCAACTTAAAAGAAACTTTGTGTTCCCAACAAGCTAGGTGAAGCACGGCTTTCACACACACTTAACTCTCAGAACTGAGCATGTGGAGAGACGTTCGTTCATCTAGCACAAAGGGAACGGGCTGCAAGAGAAACTTTTTCTCTGGTTTCTCTGACTGTTTCCTAGTGCCGGTTTGAAGTTCCTGCATTTTTCACTGTAAAACCGTGTTGGTGCTAGTACCTACCGATATATATGTATGGAGTGGAGTTTGCAACTGTAAAGGAACTTTGTGTTAACAACAAGGTAGGTGAAGGACGGCTTTCACACACACATATCTCTCAGAACTGAGCATGTGGAGAGTCGTTCGTTCATCTAGCTCAAAGGGAACGGTTTGCAGGAATAAATTTTACTCTGGTTTCTCAGTCTGTTTCCTACTGTCGGTTTGAAGTTCCTGCAGTTTTCACATGTAAAACCGATTTGGAGCTCGTAAATCCCAATATATATATATGGAGTGGAGTTTGCAACTGAAAAGAACTTTGTGTTCCCAACAAGCTAGGTGAAGGACGGCTTTCACACACACTTATCTCTCAGAAATGAGCATGTGGAGAGACGTTCGTTCATCTAGCACAAAAGGAATGGTTTGCAGGAGAAATTTTTACTCTGGATTCTCAGTGTGTTTCCTAGTGCCGGTTTGAATTTCCTGCAGTTTTCACTGTAAAACCGAGTTGGATCTCGTACCTACCCATATATATGTATGGAGTGGAGTTTGCAAATGAGAAGAAACTTTGTGTTCCCAACAAGCTAGCTGAATGACGGCTTTCACATACACATATCTCTCAGAACTGAGCATGTGGAGAGACGTTCGTTCATCTAGCACAAAGGGAACGGGTAGCAGGAGGAACTTTTACTCTGGTTACTAAGTCTGTTTCCTAGTGCCGATTTCAAGTTCCTGCAGTTTTCACTGTAAACCCGAGTTGGAGCTAGTACCTCCCCATATATATGTATGGAATGGTGTTTGCAACTGAAAAGGAACTTTGTGTTCCTAACAAGCTAGGTGAAGGACGGCTTTCAAACACACTTATCTCTCAGAACTGAGCACGTGGAGAGACGTTCGTTCATCTAGCACAAAGGGAACGGTTTGCAGGAGAAACATTTACTCTGGTTTCTCAGTCTTTTTCCTAGTGCTGGTTTGAAGTTCCTGCAGTTTTCACTGTAAAACAGAGTTGGGGCTAGTACCTCCCCATATATATGTATGGAGTGGAGTTAGCAAATGAAAAGGAACTTTGTGTTCCCAACAAGCTAGTTGAAGGACGGCTTTCACACACACTTATCTCTCAGAACTGAGCATGTGGAGAGACGTTCGTTCATCTAGCAAAAAAGGGAACGGTTTGCAGGAGAAACTTTTTCTCAGGTTTCTCAGTGTGTTTCCTAGTGCCGGTTTGAAGTTCCTGCAGTTTTCACTGTAAAACCGTGTTGGAGCTAGTACCTCCCCAATATATGTATGGAGTGGAAATTGCAACCGAAAAGAAACTTTGTGTTGACACAACAAGCTAGGTGAAGGACGGCTTTCAGACACACTTATCTCTCAGAACTGAGCATGTGGAGAGACGTTCGTTCATCTAGCAAAAATGGATCGGGTTGCAAGAGAAACTTTTTCTCTGGATTCTCAGACTGTTTCCTAGTGCCGGGTTGAAGTTCCAGCAGTTTTCACTGTAAAACCGAGTTGGAGCTAGTACCTCCCCATATATATGTATGGAGTGGAATTTGCAACTGAAAAGAAACTTTGTGTTCCCAACAAGCTAGATGAAGCACGGTTTTCACACAAAATTATCTCTCAGAACTGAGCATGTGGAGAGACGTTCGTTCATCTAGCACAAAGGGAATGGGTTGCATGAGAAACTTTTACTCTGGGTTCTCAGTATGTTTCCTAGTGCCGGATTGAAGTTCCTGCAGTTTTCACTGTAAAACCGAGAATGAGCTCGTACCTACTCATATGTATGTATGGAGTGGAGTTTGCAAATGAAAATAAACTATGTGTTCCCAACAAGCTAGTTAAAGGACGGCTTTCACACACACATATCTCTCAGAACTGAGCATGTGGAGAGACGTTCGTTCATCTAGCACAAATGGAACGGGTTGCAGGAGGAAATTTTTCTCTGGTTTCTGTCTGTTTCCTAGTGCCGGGTACAAGTTCCTGCAGGTTTCACTGTAAAACCGAGTTGGAGCTAGTACTTCCCCATATATATGCATGGATTGGATTTTGCAACTGAAAAGAAACTTTGTGTTCCCAACAAGCTAGGTGAAGCACGGCTTTCACACACACTTATCTCTCAGAACTGAGCATGTGGAGAGACGTTCGTTCATCTAGCACAAAAGGGACAGGTTGCAAGGGAAACTTTTACTCTGGTTTATCAGTCTGTTTCCAAGTGCCGGTTTGAAGTTCCTGCAGTTTTCAGTGTAAAACCGTGTTGGAGCTAGTACCTCCCCATATACATGTATGGAGTGGAGTTTGCAAGGAAAACAAACTTTGTGTTCCCAACAAGCTAGGTGAAGGACGGCTTTCACACACAGTTATCTCTCAGAATTGAGCATGTGGAGAGACGTTCGTTCATCTAGAACAAAGGAAACGGGTTGCAAGAGAAACTTTCACTCTGGTTTCTCAGTCTGCTTCCAAGTGACGGTTTGAAGTTCCTGCAGTTTTCACTGTAAAACCGAGTTGGAGCTAGTACCTCCCCATATATATGTATGGAGTGAAGTTTGCAATTGAAAAGAAACTTTGTGTTCCCAACAAGCTAGGTGTAGGACGACATTCACAACCACTTATCTCTCGGAACTGAGCATGTGGAGAGACGTTCGTTCATCTAGCACAAAGGGTCGGGTTGCAGGAGATACTTTTACTCTGGTTTCTCAGTCTGTTTCCTAGTGCCGGTTTGAAGTTCCTGCAGATTTCACTGTAAAACCGAGTTGGAGCTAGTACCTACCTATATATATGTATGGAGTGGAGTTTGCAACTGTAAAGGAACTTTGTGTTAACAACAAGGTAGGTGAAGGACGGCTTTCACACACACATATCTCTCAGAACTGAGCATGTGGAGAGTCGTTCGTTCATCTAGGACAAAGGGAACTGTTTGCAGGAATAAATTTTACTCTGGCTTCTCAGTCTGTTTCCTACTGCAGGTTTGATTTTCCTGCAATTTTCACTGTAAAACCGAGTTGGAGCTAGTACCTCCACATATATATGTGTGGAGTGGAGTTTGCAAATGAAAAGAAACTTTGTGTTCCCAAAAAGCTAGTTGAAGGACGGCTTTCACACCCACTTATTTCTCAGAAATGTGCATGTGGAGAGACGTTCGTTCATCTAGCACAAAGGGAACGGGTTGCAGGAGAAACATTCTCTCTGATTTCTCAGTCTGTTTCCTAGTGCCGGTTTGAAGTTCCTGCAGTTTTTACTGTAAAACCGAGTTGGAGTTAGTACCTCCCCATATATATGTATGGAGTGGAGTTTGGAACTGAAAAGGAACTTTGTGTTCCCAGCAAGGTAGGTGAAGGGCGGCTTTCACACACACTTATCTCTCAGAACTAAGCATGTGGAGAGACGTTCGTTCATCTAGCACAAAGGGAACGGGTTGCAGGAGAAACTTTTTCTCCGGTTTCTCAGTCTGTTTCCTAGTGCCGGTTTGAAGTTCTTGCAGTTTTCACTGTAAAACCGAGTTGGAGCTAGTACCTCCCCATATATTTGTATGGAGTGGATTTTGCAACTGAAAAGAAACTTTGTGTTCCCAACAAGCTAGGTGAAGCACGGCTTTCACACACACTTATCTCTCAGAACTGAGCATGTGAAGAGACGTTCGTTCATCTAGCACAAGGGAACGGGTTGCAAGCGGAACTTTTACTCTGGTTTCTCACTCTGTTTCCAAGTGCCGGTTTGAATTTCCTGCAGTTTTCACTGTAAAACCTAGTTGGAGCTAGTACTTCCCCTTATATATGTATGGAGTGGTGTTTGCAAATGAAAAGAAACTTTGTTTTCCCAACAAGCTAGTTGAAGGACGGCTTTAATATATACATATCACTCAGAACTGAGCATGTGGAGAGACGTTCGTTCATCTAGTTCAAAGGGAACGGGTTGAGGAGGAACTTTTACTCTGGATTCTAAGTCTGTTTCCTAGTGTCGGTTTCAAGTTCCTGCAGTTTTTACGGTAAAACCGGATTGGAGCTAGTACCTCCCCATATATATGTATGGAGTGGAGTTTGCAACTTAAAAGAAACTTTGTGATCCCAACAAGCTAGGTGAAGGACGACTTTCACACACACTTATCTCTCGAACGAAGAATGTGGAGAGACGTTCTTTCATCTAGCACAAAGGGAACGGGTTGCAGAAGAAAATTATTCTCTGGTTTCTCTGTCTGTTTCCAAGTGCCGGTTTGAAGGTCCTGCAGTTTTCACTGTAAAACCGATTTGGAGCTAATACCTCCCCCTATATATGTATGGAGTGGAGTTTGCAACTGAAAAGAAACTTTGTGTTCCCAACAAGCTAGGTGAAGCCCGGCTTTCACACACACTTATCTCTCAGAACTGAGCATGTGGAGAGACGTTCGTTCATCTAGTACAAAGGGAACGGGTTGCAAGAGAAACTTTTTCTCTGGTTTCTCACACTGATTCCTAGTGCCGGTTTGAAGTTCCTGCAGTTTTCACTGTAAAAAAGAGTTGGAGCTAGTACCTCCCCATATATATGTATGGAGTAGAGTTTGCAACTGAAAACAAACTTTGTGTTCTCAACAAGCTAGGTGAAGCACGGATTTCACACACATTTATCTCTCAGAACTGAGCATGTGGAGAGACGTTCGTTCATCTAGCACAAAGGGAACGGGTTGCAGGGGAAACTATTTCTCTGTTTTCTCAATCTGTTTCCTACTGCCGGTTTGAATTTCCTGCAGGTTTCACTGTAAAACCGAGTAGGAGCTTGTACCTCCCCATATATATGTATGGAGTGGAGTTTGCAAATGAAAAGGAACTTTGTGTTCCCAACAAGCTAGGTGAAGGAAGTCTTTCACACACACTTATCTCTCAGAACTGAGCATGTGGACAGACGTTCGTTCATCTAGCACAAAGGGAATGGGTTGTAGAAGAAACATTTTCTCTGTTTTCTCAGTCTGTTTCCTAGTGCCGGTTTGAAGTTCTTGCAGTTTTCACTGTAAAACACTTTTGGTGCTAGAACCTCCCCATATATATGTATGGATTGAAGTTTGCAACTGAAAAGGAACTTTGAGTTCCCAACAAGCTACGTGAAGGACGGCTTTCACACACACTTATCTCTCAGAACTGAGCATGTGGAGAGTAGTTCGTTCATCTAGCACAAAGGGAAAGGGTTGCACGAATAATTTTACTCTGGTTTCTCAGTCTGTTTCCTAGTGCCGGTTTGAAGTTCCTGCAGTTTTATCATGTAAAACCGAGTTGGAGCTGGTAACTACCCATATATATATATGGAGTGGAGTTTGCAACTGAAAAGAAACTTTGGGTTCCCAACAAGCTAGGTGAAGCACGGCTTTCACACAAATATATATCTCAGAACTGAGCATGTGGAGAGAAGTTCGTTCATCTAGCACAAACTTCATGGTTTGCAGGAGAAACTTTTAATTTGGTTTCTCAGTCTGTTTCCTAGTGCCGGTTTGAAATTCCTGCAGTTTTCACTATAAAACCGATTTGGAGCTCGTACCTACCCATATATATGTATCGAGTGGTGTCTGCAAATGAAAAGAAACTTTGTGTTCCCAACAAGCTAGTTGAAGGACGGCTTTCACAGACAATTATCTCTCAGAACTGAGCATGTGGAGAGACGTTCGTTCATCTAGCACAAAGGGAACGGGTTGCAGGTGGAACTTTTACTCTGGTTTCTAAGTCTGTTTCCTAGTGCCGGTTTCAAGTTCCTGCAGTTTTCACTGTAAAACCGTGTTGGAGCTAATACCTCACCATATATATGTATGGGGTGTAGTTTGCAACTTAAAAGGAACTTTGTTTTCCCAACAAGCTAGGTGAAGCACGGCTTTCACACACACTTAACTCTCAGAACTGAGCATGTGGAGAGACGTTCGTTCATCTAGCACAAATGGAACGTGTTGCAGGAGAAACTTTCTCTCTGGTTTCTCAGTCTGTTTCCAAGTGCCGGTCTGAAGTTCCTGCAGTTTTCACTTTAAAACCGAGTTGAAGCTAGTACCTACCCATATATATGTATGGAGTGGAGTTTGCAACTGAAAAGAAACTTTGTGTTCCCAACAAGCTAGGTGAAGCACGGCTTTCACACACACTTAACTCTCAGAACTGAGCATGTGGAGAGACGTTCGTTCATCTAGCACAAAAGGAACAGGTTGCAAGAGAAACTTTTACTCTGGTTTATCAGTCTGTTTCCTAGTGCCGGTTTGAAGATCCTGCAGTTTTCAGTGTAAAACCGAGTTAGAGCTAGTACCTCCCCATATACATGTATGGATTGGAGTTTGCAAGGAAAACAAACTTTGTGTTCCCAACAAGCTAGATGAAGGACGGCTTTCACACACACTTATCTCTCAGAACTGAGCATGTGCAGAGATGTTCGTTCATCTAGCACAAATTGAACGGGTTGCAAGGGAAAATTTTTGTCTGGTTTCTCAGTCTGTTTCCTAGTGCCGGTTTGAAGTTCCTGCAGTTTTCACTGTAAAACCGTGTTGGAGCTAGTACCTACCTATATATATGTATGGAGTGGAGTTTGCAACAATAAAGGAACTTTGTGTTAACAACAAGGAGGTGAAGGACGGCTTTCACACACATATATCTCTCAGAACTGAGCATGTGGAGAGTCGTTCGTTCATCTAGCACAAAGGGAACGGTTTGCAGGAATAATTTTTACTCTGGTTTCTCAGTCTGTTTCCAAGTGCCGGTTTGAAGTTCCTGCAGTTTTCACATGTAAAACCGAGTTGGAGCTGGTAAATCCCAATATATATATATGGAGTGGAGTTTGCAACTGAAAAGAAACTTTGTGTTCCCAACAAGCTAGGTGAAGGACGGCTTTCACACACACTTATCTCTCAGAACTGAGCATGTGGAGAGACGTTCGTTCATCTAGCACAAAGGGAACGGGTTGCAGGAGAAACATTTACTCTGGTTTCTCAGTCTGTTTCCAAGTGCCGGTTTGAAGTTCCTGCAGTTTTCACTGTAAAATCGAGTTGGTGCTTGTACCTCCCCATATATATGTATGGACTGGAGTTTGCAACTGAAAAGAAACTTTGTGTTCCCAAAAAGTTAGGTGAAGCACGGCTTTCACACACACTTATTTCTCAGAAATGAGCATGTGGAGAGACGTTCGTTCATCCAGCACAAATGGAACGGGTTGCAAGAGAAACTTGTACTCTGGTTTCTCAGTCTTTTTCTTAGTGCCGCTTTGAAGTTCCTGCAGTTTTCACTGTAAAACAGAGTTGGGGCTAGTACCTCCCCATATATATGTATGGAGTGGAGTTAGCAAATGAAAAGGAACTTTGTGTTCCCAACAAGCTAGTTGAAGGACGGCTTTCACACACACTTATTTCTCAGAAATGAGCATGTGGAGAGAGGTTCGTGCATCTAGCACAAAGGGAACGTGTTGCAGGGGAAACTTTTACTCTGGTTTCTAAGTCTGTTTCCTAGTGCCGGTTTCAAGTACCTGCAGTTTTCACTGTAAAACCGAGTTGGAGCTGGTACATCCCCATATATATATATATGGAGTGGAGTTTGCAAATGAAAAGGAACTTTGTGTTCTCAACAAGCTAGGTGAAGGACGGCTTTCACACACTCTTATCTCTCAGAACTGAGCATGTGGAGAGACGTTCGTTCATCTAGCACAAAAGGAACGGGTTGCAAGAGAAACTTTCACTCTGGTTTCTCAGTCTGCTTCCAAGTGACGGTTTGAAGTTCCTGCAGTTTTCTCTGTAAAACCGAGTTGGAACTAGTACCTCCCCATATATATGTATGGAGTGGAGTTTGCAACTGAAAAGAAACTTTGTGTTTCCAACATGCTAGGTGAAGCACGGCTTTCACACACATTTATCTCTTAGAACTGAGCATGTGGAGAGACGTTCGTTCATCTAGCACAAAGGGAACGGGTTGCAAGAGAAACTTTTACTCTGGTTTTTCAGTCTGTTTCCTAGTGCCGTTTTGAAGTTCCTGCAGTTTTCACTGTAAAACCGAGTTGGAGCCAGTACCACCCCATATATATGTATGGAGTGGAGTTTGCAAATGAAAAGGAACTTTGTGTTCCCAACAAGCTAGGTGAAGGACGGCTTTCACACACACTTATCACTCAGAACTGAGCATGTGGAGAGACGTTCGTTCATCTAGCACAAAGGGAACGGGTTGCAGGAGAAACTTTTTCTATGGTTTCTCAGCCTGTTTCCTAGTGCCGCTTTGAAGTTGTTGCAGTTTTCACTTTAAAACCGAGTTGGATCTAGTACCTCCCCATATATATGAATGGTGTGGAGTTTGCAACTGAAAAGAAACTTTGTGTTCCCAACAAACTAGGTGAAGCACGGCTTTCACACACACTTATCTCTCAGAACTGAGCATGGGGAGAGACGTTTGTTCATCTAGCACAAAGGGATTGGGTTGCAGGGGAAACTTTTCTCTGGTTTCTCAGTCTGTTTCCTAGTGCCGGTATGAAGTTCCTGAAGTTTTCACTGTAAAACCGATTTGGAGCTCGTACCTACTCATATATATATATGGAGTGGTGTATGCAAATGAAAAGAAACTTTCTGTTCCCAACAAGCTAGTTGAAGGACGGCTTTCACATACACATATCTCTCAGAACTGAGCATGTGGAGAGACGTTCGTTCATCTAGCAAAATGGGAACGGGTTGCAGGAGAAAGGTTTACTCTGGTTTCTCAGTCTGTTTCCTAGTGCCGGTTGCAAGTTCCTGCAGATTTCACTGTAAAACCGAGTTGGAGCTAGTACCACACCATATATATGTATGGAGTGGAATTTGCAAATGAAAAGGAACTTTGTGTTCACAACAAGCTAGGTGAAGGACGGCTTTCACACACACATATCTCTCAGAACTGAGCATGTGGAGAGACGTTCGTTCATCTAGCACAAAGGGATCGGGTTGCAGGTGAAACTTTTTCTCTGGTTTCTCAGTCTGTTTCCTACTGCCGGTTTGAAGTTCTTGTACTTTTCACTCTAAAACCGATTTGGAGCTAGTACCTCCCCATATATATGTATGGAATGGAGTTTGCTACTGAAAAGAAACTTTGTGTTCCCAACAAGCTAGGTGAAGCACGGCTTTCACACACACGTATCTCTCAGAACTGAGCATATGGAGAGACGTTCGTTCATCTAGCACAAAGGGAACGGGTTGCAAGAGAAACTATATCTCTGGTTTCTAAGTCTGTTTCCTAGTGCCGGTTTGAAGTTCCTGCAATTTTCACTGTAAAACCGAGTTGGAGCTAGTACCTCCACATATATATGTATGAAGTGGAGTTTGCAAATGAAAAGAAACTGTGTGTTCCCAACAAGCTAGGTGAAGGACGGCTTTCACACACACTTATCTCTCAGAACTGAGCATGTGGAGAGACGTTCGTTCATCTAGCACAAAGGGAACAGGTTGCAAGAGAAACTTTCACTCTGGTTTCTCAGTCTGCTTCCAAGTGACGGTTTGAAGTTCCTGCAGTTTTCTCTGTAAAACCGAGTTGGAGCTAGTACCTCCCCATATATATGTATGGAGTGGAGTTTGCAACTGAAAAGAAACTTTGTGTTTCCAACATGCTATGTGAAGCACGGCTTTCACACACATTTATCTCTTAGAACTGAGCATGTGGAGAGACGTTCGTTCATCTAGCACAAAGGGAACGGGTTGCAAGAGAAACTTTTACTCTGGTTTTTCAGTATGTTTCCTAGTGCCGTTTTGAAGTTCCTGCAGTTTTCACTATAAAACCGATTTGAGCTAGTACCTCCCCATATATATGTATGGAGTGGAGTTTGCAACTGATAAGAAATTTTGTGTTCCCAAAAAGCTAGGTGAAGCACGGCTTTCACACACACTTATCCCTCAGACTTGAGCATGTGGAGAGACGTTCGTTCATCTAGCACAAAGGGAACGGGTTGCAGGAGAAACTTTTTCTATGGTTTCTCAGCCTGTTTCCTAGTGCCGCTTTGAAGTTGTTGCAGTTTTCACTTTAAAACCGAGTTGGATCTAGTACCTCCCCATATATATGAATGGTGTGGAGTTTGCAACTGAAAAGAAACTTTGTTTTCCCAACAAGCTAGGTGAAGCAAGGCTTTCACACACACTTATCTCTCAGAACTGAGCATGGGGAGAGACGTTCGTTCATCTAGCACAAAGGGATTGGGTTGCAGGGGAAACTTTTACTCTGGTTTCTCAGTCTGTTTCCTAGTGCCGGTATGAAGTTCCTGAAGTTTTCACTGTAAAACCGATTTGGAGCTCGTACCTACTCATATATACATATGGAGTGGTGTATGCAAATGAAAAGAAACTTTCTGTTCCCAACAAGCTAGTTGAAGGACGGCTTTCACATACACATATCTCTCAGAACTGAGCATGTGGAGAGACGTTCGTTCATCTAGCAAAATGGGAACGGGTTGCAGGAGAAAGGTTTACTCTGGTTTCTCAGTCTGTTTCCTAGTGCCGGTTGCAAGTTCCTGCAGATTTCACTGTAAAACCGAGTTGGAGCTAGTACCACCCCATATATATGTATGGAGTGGAATTTGCAAATGAAAAGGAACTTTGTGTTCACAACAAGCTAGGTGAAGGACGGCTTTCACACACACATATCTCTCAGAACTGAGCATGTGGAGAGACGTTCGTTCATCTAGCACAAAGGGATCGGGTTGCAGGTGAAACTTTTTCTCTGGTTTCTCAGTCTATTTCCTACTGCCGGTTTGAAGTTCTTGCACTTTTCACTCTAAAACCGATTTGGAGCTAGTACCTCCCCATATATATGTATGGAATGGAGTTTGCAATTGAAAAGAAACTTTGTGTTCCCAACAAGCTAGGTGAAGCACGGCTTTCACACACACGTATCTCTCAGAACTGAGCATGTGGAGAGACGTTCGTTCATCTAGCACAAAGGGAACGGGTTGCAAGAGAAACTTTATCCCTGGTTTCTAAGTCTGTTTCCTAGTGCCGGTTTGAAGTTCCTGCAATTTTCACTGTAAAACCGAGTTGGAGCTAGTACCTACCCATATATATGTATGGAGTGGAGTTTGCAACTGAAAAGATACTTTGTGTTCCCAAAAAGCTAGGTGAAGCACGGCTTTCACACACACTTATCCCTCAGAACTGAGCATGTGGAGAGACGTTCGTTCATCTAGCACAAAGGGAACGGGTTGCAATAGAAAATTTTACTCTGGTTTCTCAGTCTGTTTCCTACTGCCGGTTTGAAGTTCCTGCAGTTTTCACTGTAAAACCGAGTTGGAGCTATTACCTCCCCATATATATGTATGGAGTGGAGTTTGCAAATGAAAAGGAACTTTGTGTTCCCAACAAGCTAGGTGAAGGACGGCTTTCACACACACTGATCTCTCATAACTGAGCATGTGGAGAGACGTTCGTTCATCTAGCACAAAGTGAACGGTTTGCAGGAGAAACTTTTTCTCTGGTTTCTCAGTCTGTTTCCAAGTGCCGGTATGATGTTCCTGCAGTTTTCACTATAAAACCGATTTGAGCTAGTACCTCCCCATATATATGTATGGAGTGGAGTTTGCAACTGATAAGAAATTTTGTGTTCCCAACAAGCTAGGTGAAGCACGGCTTTCACACACACTTATCTCTCAGAACTTAGCATGTGGAGAGACGTTCGTTCATCTAGCACAAAGGGAACGATTTGCATGGGAAACTTTATCTCTGGTTTCTCAGACTGTTTCCTAGTGCCGGTTTGAAGTTCCTGCAGTTTTCACTGTAAAACCGAGTTGGAGCTATTACCTCCCCATATATATGTATGGAGTGGGGTTTGCAACTGAAAAGAAACTTTGTGTTCCCAACAAGCAAGGTGAAGGACGGCTTTCACACACACTTATCTCTCAGAACTGAGCATGTGGAGAAACGTTCGTTCATCTAGCACAAAGGGAACGGGTTGCAGGAGAAACTTTTTCTCTGATTTCTCAGTCTGTTTCCAAGTGCTGTGTTGAACTTCCTGCAGTTTTCACTGTAAACCCGAGTTGGAGCTAGTACCTCCCTATATATAGGTATGAAGTGGAGTTTTCAACTGATAAGAAATTTTGTGTTCCCAACAAGCTAGGTGAACCACGGCTTTCACACACACTTATCTCTCAGAACTGAGCATGTGGAGAGACGTTCGTTCATCTAGCAAAAGGGAACGGGTTGCAGGAGAAACTTTTTCTCTGGTTTCTCAGTCTGTTTCCTAGTGCCAGTTTGAAGTTCTTGCAGTTTTCACTGTAAAACCGAGTTGGAGCTAGAACCTCCCCATATATATGTATGGAGTGGAGATTGCAACATAAAAGAAACTTTGTGTTCAAAACAAGCTAATTGAAGCACGGCTTTCACACACACTTATCTCTCAGAACTGAGCATGTGGAGAGACGTTCGTTCATCCAGCACAATGGGAACGGTTTGCAGGAGAAACTTTTACTCTGGTTTCTAAGTATGTTTCCTAGTGCCGGTTTCAAGTTCCTGCAGTTTTCACTGTAAAACCGAGTTGGAGGTGGTACATCCCCATATATATATATACGGAGTGGAGTTTGCAAATGAAAAGGAACTTTGTGTTCCCAAAAAGCTAGGAGAAGGACGGCTTTCACACACACTTATCTCTCAGAACTGAGCATGTGGAGAGACGTTCGTTCATCTAGCACAAAGGGAACGGGTTGCAAGAAAAACTTTACTCTGGTTTCTCAGTCTGTTTCCTAGTGCCGGTTAGAAGTTCCTGCAGTTTTCACTGTAGAACCGAGTTGGAGCTAGTACCTCCCCATGTATATGTATGGAGTGGAGTTTGCAATTGAAAAGGAACTTTGTGTTCCCAACAAGCAAGGTGAAGGACGGCTTTCACACACACTGAACTCTCAGAACTGAGCATGTGGAGAGACGGTTGTTCATCTAGCACAAAGGGAACGGTTTGCAAGAGAAACTTTTTCTCTGGTTTCTCAGTCTGTTTCCAAGTGCCGATTTCATGTTCCTGAAGTTTTCACTATAAAACCGATTTGGAGCTAGTACCTCCCCATATATATGTATGGAGTGGAGTTTGCAACTGAAAAGAATCTTTGTGTTCCCAACAAGCTAGTTGAAGGACGGCTTTCACATACACATATCTCTCAGAACTGAGCATGTGGAGAGACGTTCTTTCATCTAGCACAATGGGAACGTTTTGCAGGAGAAACTTTTACTCTGGATTCTAAGTCTGTTTCCTAGTGCCGGTTTCAAGTTCCTGCAGTTTTCACTGTAAAACAGAGTTGGAGATTGTACATCCCCATATATATATATGGTTTGGCGTTTGCAACTGAAAAGAAACTTTGTGTTCCCAACAAGCTAGGTGAAGCACGGCTTTCACACACACTTATCTCTCAGAACTGAGCATGTGGACAGACGTTCGTTCATCTAGCACAAAGGGATCGGGTTGCAGGGGAAACTTATACACTGGTTTCTCAGTCTGTTTCCTAGTGCCGGTATGAAGTTCCTGAAGTTTTCACTGTAAAACCTAGTTGGAGCTCGTACCTACTCATATATATATATGGAGTGGTGTATGCAAATGAAAAGAACTTTGTGTTCCCAACAAGCTAGGAGAAGGACGGCTTTCACACACACTTATCTCTCAGAACTGAGCATGTGCAGAGACGTTGGTTCATCTAGCACAAAGGGAACGGGTTGCAAGAAAAACTTTACTCTGGTTTCTCAGTCTGTTTCCTAGTGCCGGTTTGAAGTTCCTGCAGTTTTCACTGTAGAACGGAGTTGGAGCTAGTACCTGCCCATGTATATGTATGGAGTGGAGTTTGCAATTGAAAAGGAACTTTGTGTTCCCAACAAGCAAGGTGAAGGACGGCTTTCACACACAATGATCTCTCAGAACTGAGCATGTGGAGAGACGGTTGTTCATCTAGCACAAAAGGAACGGTTTGCAAGAGAAACTTTTTCTCTGGTTTCTCAGTCTGTTTCCAAGTGCCGGTTTCATGTTCCTGCAGTTTTCACTATAAAACCGATTTGGAGCTAGTACCTCCCCATATATATGTATGGAGTGGAGTTTGCAACTGAAAAGAATCTTTGTGTTCCCAACAAGCTAGTTGAAGGACGGCTTTCACATACACATATCTCTCAGAACTGAGCATGTGGAGAGACGTTCTTTCATCTAGCACAATGGGAACGTTTTGCAGGAGAAACTTTTACTCTGGATTCTAAGTCTGTTTCCTAGTGCCGGTTTCAAGTTCCTGCAGTTTTCACTGTAAAACAGAGTTGGAGATGGTACATCCCCATATATATATATGGTTTGGAGTTTGCAACTGAAAAGAAACTTTGTGTTCCCAACAAGCTAGGTGAAGCACGGCTTTCACACACACTTATCTCTCAGAACTGAGCATGTGGACAGACGTTCGTTCATCTAGCACAAAGGGATCGGGTTGCAGAGGAAACTTTTACACTGGTTTCTCAGTCTGTTTCCTAGTGCCGGTATGAAGTTCCTGAAGTTTTCACTGTAAAACCTAGTTGGAGCTCGTACCTACTCATATATATATATGGAGTGGTGTATGCAAATGAAAAGAACTTTGTGTTCCCAACAAGCTAGTTGAAGGACGGCTTTCACATACACATTTCTCTCAAAACTGAGCATGTGGACAGACGTTCGTTCATCTAGCAAAAATGGATCGGGTTACAGGTGAAAGGTTTACTCTGATTTCTCAGTCTGTTTCCTAGTACCGGTTTCAAGTTCCTGCAGTTTTCACTGTAAAACCGAGTTGGAGCTAGTACCTCCCCATATATATGTATGGAGTGGAGTTTGCAAATGAAAAGGAACTTTGTGTTCCCAACAAGTTAGGTGAAGGACGGCTTTCACACACACTTATCTCTCAGAACTGAGCATGTGGAGAGACTTTCGTTCATCAAGCACAAAGGGAACGGGTTGCAAGAGAAACTTTTACTCTTGATTCTCAGTCTGTTTCCTAGTGTTGGTTTGAAGTTCCCACAAATTTCACTGTAAAACCGAGTTGGAGCTAGTACATCCCCATATATATGTATGGAGTGGAGTTAGCAAATGAAAAGGAACTTTGTGTTCCCAAGAAGCTAGGTGAAGTACGGATTTCACACACACTTATCTCTCAGAAATGAGCATGTGGAGAGACGTTCGTTCATCTAGCACAAAGAACGGGTTGCAGGAGAAATTTTTCTCTGGTTTCTCAGACTGTTTCCAAGGGCCGGTTTGAAGTTCCTGCAGTTTTCACTGTAAAACCGATTTGGAGCTAGTACCTCCCCATATATATGTATGGAGTGGAGTTTGCAACTGAAAAGAAACTTTGTGTTCCCAACAACCTAGGTGAAGCACGGCTATCACACACACTTAAATCTCAGAATTGAGCATGTGGAGAGACGTTCGTTCATCTAGCACAAAGAACGGGTTGCAGGAGAAACATTTACTCTGGTTTCTCAGCCTGTTTCCAAGTGCCGGTTTGAAGTTCCTGCAGTTTTCACTGTAAAACCGAGTTGGTGCTTGTACCTCCCCATATATATGTATGGACTGGAGTTTGCAACTGAAAAGAAACTTTGTGTTCCCAACAAGCTAGGTGAAGCACGGCTTTCACACACACTTATCTCTCAGAACTGAGCATGTGGAGAGACGTTCGTTTATCTAGCACAAAAGAACGGGTTGCAAGAGAATGTTTTACTCTGGTTTCTCAGTCTGTTTCCTAGTGCCGGTTTGAAATTCCTGCAGTTTTCACTGTAAAACCGTGTTGGTGCTTGTACCTACCTATATATATGTATGGAGTGGAGTTTGCAACTGTAAAGGAACTTTGTGTTAACAACAAGGTAGGTGAAGGACGGCTTTCACACACACATATCTCTCAGAACTGAGCATGTGGAGAGTCGTTCGTTCATCTAGCACAAAGGGAACGGTTTGCAGGAATAACTTTTACTCTGGTTTCTCAGTCTGTTTCCTACTGTCGGTTTGAAGTTCCTGCAGTTTTCACATGTAAAACCGAGTTGGAGCTCGTAAATCCCAATATATATATATGGAGTGGAGTTTGCAACTGAAAAGAAATTTGTGTTCCCAACAAGCTAGGTGAAGGACGGCTTTCACACACACTTATCTCTCAGAACTGAGCATGTGGAGAGACGTTCGTTCATCTAGCACAAAAGGAATGGGTTGCAGGAGAAATTTTTACTCTGGATTCTCAGTGTGTTTCCTAGTGCCGGTTTGAAGTTCCTGCAGATTTCACTGTAAAACCGAGTTGGATCTCGTACCTACCCATATATATGTATGGAGTGGAGTTTGCAAATTAAAAGAAACTTTGTGTTCCCAACAAGCTAGCTGAATGACGGCTTTCACATACACATATCTCTCAGAACTGAGCATGTGGAGAGACGTTCGTTCATCTAGCACAAAGGGAACGGGTAGCAGGAGGAACTTTTACTCTGGTTACTAAGTCTGTTTCCTAGTGCCGGTTTCAAGTTCCTGCAGTTTTCACTGTAAACCCGAGTTGGAGCTTGTTGCTCCCCATATACATTTATGGAATGGTGTTTGCAACTGAAAAGGAACTTTGTGTTCCTAACAAGCTAGGTGAAGGACGGCTTTCAAACACACTTATCTCTCAGAACTGAGCACGTGGAGAGACGTTCGTTCATCTAGCACAAAGGGAACGGTTTGCAGGAGAAACATTTACTCTGGTTTCTCAGTCTGTTTCCAAGTGCCGGTTTGAAGTTCCTGCAGTTTTCACTGTTAATCCGAGTTGGTGCTTGTACCTCCCCATATATATGTATGGACTGGAGTTTGCAACTGAAAAGAAACTTTGTGTTCCCAACAAGCTAGGTGAAGCACGGCTTTCACACACATTTATTTCTCAGAACTGAGCGTGTGGAGAGACGTTCGTTCATCTAGCACAAATGGAACGGTTTGCAAGAGAAACTTTTACTCTGGTTTCTCAGTCTTTTTCCTAGTGCCGGTTTGAAGTTCCTGCAGTTTTCACTGTAAAACAGAGTTGGGGCTAGTACCTCCCCATATATATGTATGGAGTGGAGTTAGCAAATGAAAAGGAACTTTGTGTTCCCAACAAGCTAGTTGAAGGACGGCTTTCACACACAATTATCTCTCAGAACTGAGCATGTGGAGAGACGTTCGTTCATCTAGCACAAAGGGAACGGGTTGCAGGAGAAACTTTTTCTCAGGTTTCTCAGTGTGTTTCCAAGTGCCGGTTTGTAGTTCCTGCAGTTTTCACTGTAAAACCGTGTTGGAGCTAGTACCTCCCCAATATATTTATGGAGTGGAGATTGCAACCGAAAAGAAACTTTGTGTTGACACAACAAGCTAGGTGAAGCACGGCTTTCACACACACTTATCTCTCAGAACTGAGCATGTGGAGAGACGTTCGTTCATCTAGCACAAATGGATCGGGTTGCAAGAGAAACTTTTTCTCTGGATTCTCAGACTGTTTCCTAGTGCCGGGTTGAAGTTCCAGCCGTTTTCACTGTAAAACCGGGTTGGAGCTAGTTCCTCCCCATATATATGTATGGAGTGGAGTTTGCAACTTAAAAGAAACTTTGTGTTCCCAACAAGCTAGGTGAAGCACGGCTTTCACACACACTTATCTCTCAGAACTGAGCATGAGGAGAGACGTTCGTTCATCTAGCACAAAGGGAACGGGCTGAAAGAGAAACTTTTTCTCTGGTTTCTCTGACTGTTTCCTAGTGCCGGTTTGAAGTTCCTGCATTTTTCACTGTAAAACCGAGTTGGAGCTAGTACCTCCCCATATATATGTATGGAGTGGAGTTTGCAACTGAAAAGAAACTTTGTGTTCCCAACAAGCTAGATGAAGCACGGCTTTCACACAAAATTATCTCTCAGAACTGAGCATGTGGAGAGACGTTCGTTCATCTAGCACAAAGGGAACGGGTTGCAGGAGAAACTTTTACTCTGGTTTCTCAGACTTTTTCCTAGTGCCGGATTGAAGTTCCTGCAGTTTTCACTGTAAAACCGAGTTGGAACTAGTACTTCCCCATATATATGTATGGAGTGGAGTTTGCAACTGAAAAGGAACTTTGTGTTCCCAACAAGCTAGGTGAAGGACGGCTTTCACACACACATATCTCTCAGAATTGAGCATGTGGAGAGACGTTCGTTCATCTAGTTCAAATGGAACGGGTTGCAGGAGGAACTTTTACTCTGGCTTCTAAGTCTGTTTCCTAGTGCCGGTTTCAAGTTCCTGCAGTTTTCACTGTAAAACCGGGTTGGAGCTAGTTCCTCCCCATATATATGTATGGAGTGGAGTTTGCAACTTAAAAGAAACTTTGTGTTCCCAACAAGCTAGGTGAAGCACGGCTTTCACACACACTTATCTCTCAGAACTGAGCATGAGGAGAGACGTTCGTTCATCTAGCACAAAGGGAACGGGCTGAAAGAGAAACTTTTTCTCTGGTTTCTCTGACTGTTTCCTAGTGCCGGTTTGAAGTTCCTGCATTTTTCACTGTAAAACCGAGTTGGAGCTAGTACCTCACCATGTATATGTATGGAGTGGAGTTTGCAAATTAAAAGAAACTTTGTGTTCCCAACAAGCTAGATGAAGCAAGGCTTTCACACAAACTTATCTCTCAGAAATGAACATGTGGAGAGACGTTCGTTCATCTAGCACAAAGGGAACGGGTTGCAGGAGAAACTTTTACTATGGTTTCTCAGTCTTTTTCCTAGTGCCGGGTTGAAGTTCCTGCAATTTTCACTGTAAAACCGAGTTGGAGCTAGGAATTCCCCATATATATGTATGGAGTGGAGTTTGCAACAGAAAAGGAATTTTTTGTGTTCCCAACAAGCTAGTTGAAGGACGGCTTTCACACACACATATCTCTCAGAACAGAGCATGTGGAGAGACGTTCGTTCATCTAGCACAAATGGAACGGGTTGCAAGAGAAACTTGTACTCTGGTTTCTCAGTCTTTTTCCTAGTGCCGGTTTGAAGTTCCTGCAGTTTTCACTGTAAAACAGAGTTGGGGCTAGTACCTCCCCATATATATGTATGGAGTGGAGTTAGCAAATGAAAAGGAACTTTGTGTTCC
The DNA here is from genome assembly GCF_048773025.1 of Camelus bactrianus. Classification (NCBI taxonomy): domain Eukaryota; kingdom Metazoa; phylum Chordata; class Mammalia; order Artiodactyla; family Camelidae; genus Camelus; species Camelus bactrianus. Next base: position 3,976,009 of record NC_133564.1, on the reverse strand, counting down.
CAACAAGCTAGTTGAAGGACGGCTTTCACACACAATTATCTCTCAGAACTGAGCATGTGGAGAGACGTTCGTTCATCTAGCACAAAGGGAACGGGTTGCAGGAGAAACTTTTTCTCAGGTTTCTCAGTGTGTTTCCAAGTGCCGGTTTGTAGTTCCTGCAGTTTTCACTGTAAAACCGTGTTGGAGCTAGTACCTCCCCAATATATTTATGGAGTGGAGATTGCAACCGAAAAGAAACTTTGTGTTGACACAACAAGCTAGGTGAAGCACGGCTTTCACACACACTTATCTCTCAGAACTGAGCATGTGGAGAGACGTTCGTTCATCTAGCACAAATGGATCGGGTTGCAAGAGAAACTTTTTCTCTGGATTCTCAGACTGTTTCCTAGTGCCGGGTTGAAGTTCCAGCCGTTTTCACTGTAAAACCGGGTTGGAGCTAGTTCCTCCCCATATATATGTATGGAGTGGAGTTTGCAACTTAAAAGAAACTTTGTGTTCCCAACAAGCTAGGTGAAGCACGGCTTTCACACACACTTATCTCTCAGAACTGAGCATGAGGAGAGACGTTCGTTCATCTAGCACAAAGGGAACGGGCTGAAAGAGAAACTTTTTCTCTGGTTTCTCTGACTGTTTCCTAGTGCCGGTTTGAAGTTCCTGCATTTTTCACTGTAAAACCGAGTTGGAGCTAGTACCTCCCCATATATATGTATGGAGTGGAGTTTGCAACTGAAAAGAAACTTTGTGTTCCCAACAAGCTAGATGAAGCACGGCTTTCACACAAAATTATCTCTCAGAACTGAGCATGTGGAGAGACGTTCGTTCATCTAGCACAAAGGGAACGGGTTGCAGGAGAAACTTTTACTCTGGTTTCTCAGACTTTTTCCTAGTGCCGGATTGAAGTTCCTGCAGTTTTCACTGTAAAACCGAGTTGGAACTAGTACTTCCCCATATATATGTATGGAGTGGAGTTTGCAACTGAAAAGGAACTTTGTGTTCCCAACAAGCTAGGTGAAGGACGGCTTTCACACACACATATCTCTCAGAATTGAGCATGTGGAGAGACGTTCGTTCATCTAGTTCAAATGGAACGGGTTGCAGGAGGAACTTTTACTCTGGCTTCTAAGTCTGTTTCCTAGTGCCGGTTTCAAGTTCCTGCAGTTTTCACTGTAAAACCGGGTTGGAGCTAGTTCCTCCCCATATATATGTATGGAGTGGAGTTTGCAACTTAAAAGAAACTTTGTGTTCCCAACAAGCTAGGTGAAGCACGGCTTTCACACACACTTATCTCTCAGAACTGAGCATGAGGAGAGACGTTCGTTCATCTAGCACAAAGGGAACGGGCTGAAAGAGAAACTTTTTCTCTGGTTTCTCTGACTGTTTCCTAGTGCCGGTTTGAAGTTCCTGCATTTTTCACTGTAAAACCGAGTTGGAGCTAGTACCTCACCATGTATATGTATGGAGTGGAGTTTGCAAATTAAAAGAAACTTTGTGTTCCCAACAAGCTAGATGAAGCAAGGCTTTCACACAAACTTATCTCTCAGAAATGAACATGTGGAGAGACGTTCGTTCATCTAGCACAAAGGGAACGGGTTGCAGGAGAAACTTTTACTATGGTTTCTCAGTCTTTTTCCTAGTGCCGGGTTGAAGTTCCTGCAATTTTCACTGTAAAACCGAGTTGGAGCTAGGAATTCCCCATATATATGTATGGAGTGGAGTTTGCAACAGAAAAGGAATTTTTTGTGTTCCCAACAAGCTAGTTGAAGGACGGCTTTCACACACACATATCTCTCAGAACAGAGCATGTGGAGAGACGTTCGTTCATCTAGCACAAATGGAACGGGTTGCAAGAGAAACTTGTACTCTGGTTTCTCAGTCTTTTTCTTAGTGCCGCTTTGAAGTTCCTGCAGTTTTCACTGTAAAACAGAGTTGGGGCTAGTACCTCCCCATATATATGTATGGAGTGGAGTTAGCAAATGAAAAGGAACTTTGTGTTCCCAACAAGCTAGTTGAAGGACGGCTTTCACACACACTTATTTCTCAGAAATGAGCATGTGGAGAGAGGTTCGTGCATCTAGCACAAAGGGAACGTGTTGCAGGGGAAACTTTTACTCTGGTTTCTAAGTCTGTTTCCTAGTGCCGGTTTCAAGTACCTGCAGTTTTCACTGTAAAACCGAGTTGGAGCTGGTACATCCCCATATATTTATATATGGAGTGGAGTTTGCAAATGAAAAGGAACTTTGTGTTCTCAACAATCTAGGTGAAGGACGGCTTTTACACACACTTATCTCTCAGAACTGAGCATGTGGAGAGACGTTCGTTCATCTAGCACAAAAGGAACGGGTTGCAAGAGAAACTTTCACTCTGGTTTCTCAGTCTGCTTCCAAGTGACGGTTTGAAGTTCCTGCAGTTTTCTCTGTAAAACCGAGTTGGAACTAGTACCTCCCCATATATATGTATGGAGTGGAGTTTGCAACTGAAAAGAAACTTTGTGTTTCCAACATGCTAGGTGAAGCACGGCTTTCACACACATTTATCTCTTAGAACTGAGCATGTGGAGAGACGTTCGTTCATCTAGCACAAAGGGAACGGGTTGCAAGAGAAACTTTTACTCTGGTTTTTCAGTCTGTTTCCTAGTGCCGTTTTGAAGTTAGTGCAGTTTTCACTGTAAAACCGAGTTGGAGCCAGTACCACCCCATATATATGTATGGAGTGGAGTTTGCAAATGAAAAGGAACTTTGTGTTCCCAACAAGCTAGGTGAAGGACGGCTTTCACACACACTTATCACTCAGAACTGAGCATGTGGAGAGACGTTCGTTCATCTAGCACAAAGGGAACGGGTTGCAGGAGAAACTTTTTCTATGGTTTCTCAGCCTGTTTCCTAGTGCCGCTTTGAAGTTGTTGCAGTTTTCACTTTAAAACCGAGTTGGATCTAGTACCTCCCCATATATATGAATGGTGTGGAGTTTGCAACTGAAAAGAAACTTTGTGTTCCCAACAAACTAGGTGAAGCACGGCTTTCACACACACTTATCTCTCAGAACTGAGCATGGGGAGAGACGTTTGTTCATCTAGCACAAAGGGATTGGGTTGCAGGGGAAACTTTTACTCTGGTTTCTCAGTCTGTTTCCTAGTGCCGGTATGAAGTTCCTGAAGTTTTCACTGTAAAACCGATTTGGAGCTCGTACCTACTCATATATATATATGGAGTGGTGTATGCAAATGAAAAGAAACTTTCTGTTCCCAACAAGCTAGTTGAAGGACGGCTTTCACATACACATATCTCTCAGAACTGAGCATGTGGAGAGACGTTCTTTCATCTAGCAAAATGGGAACGGGTTGCAGGAGAAAGGTTTACTCTGGTTTCTCAGTCTGTTTCCTAGTGCCGGTTGCAAGTTCCTGCAGATTTCACTGTAAAACCGAGTTGGAGCTAGTACCACCCCATATATATGTATGGAGTGGAATTTGCAAATGAAAAGGAACTTTGTGTTCACAACAAGCTAGGTGAAGGACGGCTTTCACACACACATATCTCTCAGAACTGAGCATGTGGAGAGACGTTCGTTCATCTAGCACAAAGGGATCGGGTTGCAGGTGAAACTTTTTCTCTGGTTTCTCAGTCTGTTTCCTACTGCTGGTTTGAAGTTCTTGCACTTTTCACTCTAAAACCGTTTTGGAGCTAGTACCTCCCCATATATATGTATGGAATGGAGTTTGCTACTGAAAAGAAACTTTGTGTTCCCAACAAGCTAGGTGAAGCACGGCTTTCACACACACGTATCTCTCAGAACTGAGCATATGGAGAGACGTTCGTTCATCTAGCACAAAGGGAACGGGTTGCAAGAGAAACTATATCTCTGGTTTCTAAGTCTGTTTCCAAGTGCCGGTTTGAAGTTCCTGCAATTTTCACTGTAAAACCGAGTTGGAGCTAGTACCTCCAGATATATATGTATGAAGTGGAGTTTGCAAATGAAAAGAAACTTTGTGTTCCCAACAAGCTAGGTGAAGGACGGCTTTCACACACACTTATCTCTCAGAACTGAGCATGTGGAGAGACGTTCGTTCATCTAGCACAAAGGGAACAGGTTGCAAGAGATACTTTCACTCTGGTTTCTCAGTCTGCTTCCAAGTGACGGTTTGAAGTTCCTGCAGTTTTCTCTGTAAAACCGAGTTGGAGCTAGTACCTCCCCATATATATGTATGGAGTGGAGTTTGCAACTGAAAAGAAACTTTGTGTTTCCAACATGCTATGTGAAGCACGGCTTTCACACACATTTATCTCTTAGAACTGAGCATGTGGAGAGACGTTCGTTCATCTAGCACAAAGGGAACGGGTTGCAAGAGAAACTTTTACTCTGGTTTTTCAGTCTGTTTCCTAGTGCCGTTTTGAAGTTCCTGCAGTTTTCACTGTAAAACCGAGTTGGAGCCAGTACCACCCCATATATATGTATGGAGTGGAGTTTGCAAATGAAAAGGAACTTTGTGTTCCCAACAAGCTAGGTGAAGGACGGCATTCACACACACTTATCACTCAGAACTGAGCATGTGGAGAGACGTTCGTTCATCTAGCACAAAGGGAACGGGTTGCAGGAGAAACTTTTTCTATGGTTTCTCAGCCTGTTTCCTAGTGCCGCTTTGAAGTTGTTGCAGTTTTCACTTTAAAACCGAGTTGGATCTAGTACCTCCCCATATATATGAATGGTGTGGAGTTTGCAACTGAAAAGAAACTTTGTGTTCCCAACAAGCTAGGTGAAGCACGGCTTTCACACACACTTATCTCTCAGAACTGAGCATGGGGAGAGACGTTCGTTCATCTAGCACAAAGGGATTGGGTTGCAGGGGAAACTTTTACTCTGGTTTCTCAGTCTTTTTCCTAGTGCCGGTATGAAGTTCCTGAAGTTTTCACTGTAAAACCGATTTGGAGCTCGTACCTACTCATATATATATATGGAGTGGTGTATGCAAATGAAAAGAAACTTTCTGTTCCCAACAAGCTAGTTGAAGGACGGCTTTCACATACACATATCTCTCAGAACTGAGCATGTGGAGAGACGTTCGTTCATCTAGCAAAATGGGAACGGGTTGCAGGAGAAAGGTTTACTCTGGTTTCTCAGTCTGATTCCTAGTGCCGGTTGCAAGTTCCTGCAGATTTCACTGTAAAACCGAGTTGGAGCTAGTACCACCCCATATATATGTATGGAGTGGAATTTGCAAATGAAAAGGAACTTTGTGTTCACAACAAGCTAGGTGAAGGACGGCTTTCACACACACATATCTCTCAGAACTGAGCATGTGGAGAGACGTTCGTTCATCTAGCACAAAGGGATCGGGTTGCAGGTGAAACTTTTTCTCTGGTTTCTCAGTCTATTTCCTACTGCCGGTTTGAAGTTCTTGCACTTTTCACTCTAAAACCGATTTGGAGCTAGTACATCCCCATATATATGTATGGAATGGAGTTTGCAATTGAAAAGAAACTTTGTGTTCCCAACAAGCTAGGTGAAGCACGGCTTTCACACACACGTATCTCTCAGAACTGAGCATGTGGAGAGACGTTCGTTCATCTAGCACAAACGGAACGGGTTGCAAGAGAAACTTTATCTCTGGTTTCTAAGTCTGTTTCCTAGTGCCGGTTTGAAGTTCCTGCAATTTTCACTGTAAAACCGAGTTGGAGCTTGTACCTACCCATATATATGTATGGAGTGGAGTTTGCAACTGAAAAGATACTTTGTGTTCCCAAAAAGCTAGGTGAAGCACGGCTTTCACACACACTTATCCCTCAGAACTGAGCATGTGGAGAGACGTTCGTTCATCTAGCACAAAGGGAACGGGTTGCAATAGAAAATTTTACTCTGGTTTCTCAGTCTGTTTCCTACTGCCGGTTTGAAGTTCCTGCAGTTTTCACTGTAAAACCGAGTTGGAGCTATTACCTCCCCATATATATGTATGGAGTGGAGTTTGCAAATGAAAAGGAACTTTGTGTTCCCAACAAGCTAGGTGAAGGACGGCTTTCACACACACTGATCTCTCATAACTGAGCATGTGGAGAGACGTTCGTTCATCTAGCACAAAGTGAACGGTTTGCAGGAGTAACTTTTTCTCTGGTTTCTCAGTCTGTTTCCAAGTGCCGGTATGATGTTCCTGCAGTTTTCACTATAAAACCGATTTGAGCTAGTACATCCCCATATATATGTATGGAGTGGAGTTTGCAACTGATAAGAAATTTTGTGTTCCCAACAAGCTAGGTGAAGCACGGCTTTCACACACACTTATCTCTCAGAACTTAGCATGTGGAGAGACGTTCGTTCATCTAGCACAAAGGGAACGATTTGCATGGGAAACTTTATCTCTGGTTTCTCAGACTGTTTCCTAGTGCCGGTTTGAAGTTCCTGCAGTTTTCACTGTAAAACCGAGTTGGAGCTACTACCTCCCCATATATATGTATGGAGTGGGGTTTGCAACTGAAAAGAAACTTTGTGTTCCCAACAAGCTAGGTGAAGGACGGCTTTCACACACACTTATCTCTCAGAACTGAGCATGTGGAGAAACGTTCGTTCATCTAGCACAAAGGGAACGGGTTGCAGGAGAAACTTTTTCTCTGATTTCTCAGTCTGTTTCCAAGTGCTGTGTTGAACTTCCTGCAGTTTTCACTGTAAACCCGAGTTGGAGCTAGTACCTCCCTATATATAGGTATGAAGTGGAGTTTTCAACTGATAAGAAATTTTGTGTTCCCAACAAGCTAGGTGAAACACGGCTTTCACACACACTTATCTCTCAGAACTGAGCATGTGGAGAGACGTTCGTTCATCTAGCAAAAGGGAACGGGTTGCAGGAGAAACTTTTTCTCTGGTTTCTCAGTCTGTTTCCTAGTGCCAGTTTGAAGTTCTTGCAGTTTTCACTGTAAAACCGAGTTGGAGCTAGAACCTCCCCATATATATGTATGGAGTGGAGATTGCAACATAAAAGAAACTTTGTGTTCAAAACAAGCTAATTGAAGCACGGCTTTCACACACACTTATCTCTCAGAACTGAGCATGTGGAGAGACGTTCGTTCATCCAGCACAATGGGAACGGTTTGCAGGAGAAACTTTTACTCTGGTTTCTAAGTATGTTTCCTAGTGCCGGTTTCAAGTTCCTGCAGTTTTCACTGTAAAACCGAGTTGGAGGTGGTACATCCCCATATATATATATACGGAGTGGAGTTTGCAAATGAAAAGGAACTTTGTGTTCCCAAAAAGCTAGGAGAAGGACGGCTTTCACACACACTTATCTCTCAGAACTGAGTATGTGCAGAGACGTTGGTTCATCTAGCACAAAGGGAACGGGTTGCAAGAAAAACTTTACTCTGGTTTCTCAGTCTGTTTCCTAGTGCCGGTTAGAAGTTCCTGCAGTTTTCACTGTAGAACAGAGTTGGAGCTAGTACCTCCCCATGTATATGTATGGAGTGGAGTTTGCAATTGAAAAGGAACTTTGTGTTCCCAACAAGCAAGGTGAAGGACGGCTTTCACACACACTGAACTCTCAGAACTGAGCATGTGGAGAGACGGTTGTTCATCTAGCACAAAGGGAACGGTTTGCAAGAGAAACTTTTTCTCTGGTTTCTCAGTCTGTTTCCAAGTGCCGGTTTCATGTTCCTGCAGTTTTCACTATAAAACCGATTTGGAGCTAGTACCTCCCCATATATATGTATGGAGTGGAGTTTGCAACTGAAAAGAATCTTTGTGTTCCCAACAAGCTAGTTGAAGGACGGCTTTCACATACACATATCTCTCAGAACTGAGCATGTGGAGAGACGTTCTTTCATCTAGCACAATGGGAACGTTTTGCAGGAGAAACTTTTACTCTGGATTCTAAGTCTGTTTCCTAGTGCCGGTTTCAAGTTCCTGCAGTTTTCACTGTAAAACAGAGTTGGAGATGGTACATCCCCATATATATATATGGTTTGGAGTTTGCAACTGAAAAGAAACTTTGTGTTCCCAACAAGCTAGGTGAAGCACGGCTTTCACACACACTTATCTCTCAGAACTGAGCATGTGGACAGACGTTCGTTCATCTAGCACAAAGGGATCGGGTTGCAGGGGAAACTTATACACTGGTTTCTCAGTCTGTTTCCTAGTGCCGGTATGAAGTTCCTGAAGTTTTCACTGTAAAACCTAGTTGGAGCTCGTACCTACTCATATATATATATGGAGTGGTGTATGCAAATGAAAAGAACTTTGTGTTCCCAACAAGCTAGTTGAAGGACGGCTTTCACACACACTTATCTCTCAGAACTGAGCATGTTCAGAGACGTTGGTTCATCTAGCACAAAGGGAACGGGTTGCAAGAAAAACTTTACTCTGGTTTCTCAGTCTGTTTCCTAGTGCCGGTTAGAAGTTCCTGCAGTTTTCACTGTAGAACCGAGTTGGAGCTAGTACCTGCCCATGTATATGTATGGAGTGGAGTTTGCAATTGAAAAGGAACTTTGTGTTCCCAACAAGCAAGGTGAAGAACGGCTTTCACACACAATGATCTCTCAGAACTGAGCATGTGGAGAGACGGTTGTTCATCTAGCACAAAAGGAACGGTTTGCAAGAGAAACTTTTTCTCTGGTTTCTCAGTCTGTTTCCAAGTGCCGGTTTCATGTTCCTGCAGTTTTCACTATAAAACCGATTTGGAGCTAGTACCTCCCCATATATATGTATGGAGTGGAGTTTGCAACTGAAAAGAATCTTTGTGTTCCCAACAAGCTAGTTGAAGGACGGCTTTCACATACACATATCTCTCAGAACTGAGCATGTGGAGAGACGTTCTTTCATCTAGCACAATGGGAACGTTTTGCAGGAGAAACTTTTACTCTGGATTCTAAGTCTGTTTCCTAGTGCCGGTTTCAAGTTCCTGCAGTTTTCACTGTAAAACCGAGTTGGAGATGGTACATCCCCATATATATATATGGTTTGGAGTTTGCAACTGAAAAGAAACTTTGTGTTCCCAACAAGCTAGGTGAAGCACGGCTTTCACACACACTTATCTCTCAGAACTGAGCATGTGGACAGACGTTCGTTCATCTAGCACAAAGGGATCGGGTTGCAGGGGAAACTTTTACACTGGTTTCTCAGTCTGTTTCCTAGTGCCGGTATGAAGTTCCTGAAGTTTTCACTGTAAAACCTAGTTGGAGCTCGTACCTACTCATATATATATATGGAGTGGTGTATGCAATTGAAAAGAACTTTGTGTTCCCAACAAGCTAGTTGAAGGACGGCTTTCACATACACATTTCTCTCAAAACTGAGCATGTGGACAGACGTTCGTTCATCTAGCAAAAATGGATCGGGTTACAGGTGAAAGGTTTACTCTGATTTCTCAGTCTGTTTCCTAGTACCGGTTTCAAGTTCCTGCAGTTTTCACTGTAAAACCGAGTTGGAGCTAGTACCTCCCCATATATATGTATGGAGTGGAGTTTGCAAATGAAAAGGAACTTTGTGTTCCCAACAAGTTAGGTGAAGGACGGCTTTCACACACACTTATCTCTCAGAACTGAGCATGTGGAGAGACTTTCGTTCATCAAGCACAAAGGGAACGGGTTGCAAGAGAAATTTTACTCTTGATTCTCAGTCTGTTTCCTAGTGTTGGTTTGAAGTTCCCACAAATTTCACTGTAAAACCGAGTTGGAGCTAGTACATCCCCATATATATGTATGGAGTGGAGTTAGCAAATGAAAAGGAACTTTGTGTTCCCAAGAAGCTAGGTGAAGTACGGCTTTCACACACACTTATCTCTCAGAAATGAGCATGTGGAGAGACGTTCGTTCATCTAGCACAAAGAACGGGTTGCAGGAGAAATTTTTCTCTGGTTTCTCAGACTGTTTCCAAGGGCCGGTTTGAAGTTCCTGCAGTTTTCACTGTAAAACCGATTTGGAGCTAGTACCTCCCCATATATATGTATGGAGTGGAGTTTGCAACTGAAAAGAAACTTTGTGTTCCCAACAACCTAGGTGAAGCACGGCTATCACACACACTTAAATCTCAGAATTGAGCATGTGGAGAGACGTTCGTTCATCTAGCACAAAGAACGGGTTGCAGGAGAAACATTTACTCTGGTTTCTCAGCCTGTTTCCAAGTGCCGGTTTGAAGTTCCTGCAGTTTTCACTGTAAAACCGAGTTGGTGCTTGTACCTCCCCATATATATGTATGGACTGGAGTTTGCAACTGAAAAGAAACTTTGTGTTCCCAACAAGATAGTTGAAGGACGGCTTTAATATACACATATCTCTCAGAACTGAGCATGTGGAGAGACGTTCGTTCATCTAGTTCAAATGGAACGGGTTGCAGGAGGAACTTTTACTCTGGCTTCTAAGCCTGTTTCCTAGTGCCGGTTTCAAGTTCCTGCAGTTTTCACTGTAAAACCGGGTTGGAGCTAGTTCCTCCCCATATATATGTATGGAGTGGAGTTTGCAACTTAAAAGAAACTTTGTGTTCCCAACAAGCTAGGTGAAGCACGGCTTTCACACACACTTATCTCTCAGAACTGAGCATGTGGAGAGACGTTCGTTCATCTAGCACAAAGGGAACGGGCTGCAAGAGAAACATTTTCTCTGGTTTCTCAGACTGTTTCCTAGTGCCGGTTTGAAGTTCCTGCATTTTTCACTGTAAAACCGAGTTGGAGCTTGTACCTCACCATATATATGTATGGAGTGGAGTTTGCAAATGAAAAGAAACTTTGTGTTCCCAACAAGCTAGATGAAGCAAGGCTTTCACACAAACTTATCTCTCAGAAATGAACATGTGGAGAGACGTTCGTTCATCTAGCACAAAGGGAACGGGTTGCAGGTGAAACTTTTACTCTGGTTTCTCAGTCTTTTTCCTAGTGCCGGGTTGAAGTTCCTGCAATTTTCACTGTAAAACCGAGTTGGAGCTAGTACTTCCCCATATATATGTATGGAGTGGAGTTTGCAACAGAAAAGGAATTTTTTGTGTTCCCAACAAGCTAGTTGAAGGACGGCTTTCACACACACATATCTCTCAGAACAGAGCATGTGGAGAGACGTTCGTTCATCTAGCACAAAGGGAACGGGTTGCAGGAGGAAATTTTTCTCTGGTTTCTGTCTGTTTCCTAGTGCCGGTTACAAGTTCCTGCAAGTTTCACTGTAATACCGAGTTGGAGCTAGTACTTCCCCATATATATGTATGGATTGGAGTTTGCAACTGAAAAGAAACTTTGTGTTCCCAACAAGCTAGGTGAAGCACGGCTTTCACACACACTTATCTCTCAGAACTGAGCATGTGGAGAGACGTTCGTTTATCTAGCACAAAAGAACGGGTTGCAAGAGAATGTTTTACTCTGGTTTCTCAGTCTGTTTCCTAGTGCCGGTTTGAAATTCCTGCAGTTTTCACTGTAAAACCGTGTTGGTGCTTGTACCTACCTATATATATGTATGGAGTGGAGTTTGCAACTGTAAAGGAACTTTGTGTTAACAACAAGGTAGGTGAAGGACGGCTTTCACACACACATATCTCTCAGAACTGAGCATGTGGAGAGTCGTTCGTTCATCTAGCACAAAGGGAACGGTTTGCAGGAATAACTTTTACTCTGGTTTCTCAGTCTGTTTCCTACTGTCGGTTTGAAGTTCCTGCAGTTTTCACATGTAAAACCGAGTTGGAGCTCGTAAATCCCAATATATATATATGAAGTGGAGTTTGCAACTGAAAAGAAATTTGTGTTCCCAACAAGCTAGGTGAAGGACGGCTTTCACACACACTTATCTCTCAGAACTGAGCATGTGGAGAGACGTTCGTTCATCTAGCACAAAAGGAATGGGTTGCAGGAGAAATTTTTACTCTGGATTCTCAGTGTGTTTCCTAGTGCCGGTTTGAAGTTCCTGCAGATTTCACTGTAAAACCGAGTTGGATCTCGTACCTACCCATATATATGTATGGAGTGGAGTTTGCAAATTAAAAGAAACTTTGTGTTCCCAACAAGCTAGCTGAATGACGGCTTTCACATACACATATCTCTCAGAACTGAGCATGTGGAGAGACGTTCGTTCATCTAGCACAAAGGGAACGGGTAGCAGGAGGAACTTTTACTCTGGTTACTAAGTCTGTTTCCTAGTGCCGGTTTCAAGTTCCTGCAGTTTTCACTGTAAACCCGAGTTGGAGCTTGTTGCTCCCCATATATATTTATGGAATGGTGTTTGCAACTGAAAAGGAACTTTGTGTTCCTAACAAGCTAGGTGAAGGACGGCTTTCAAACACACTTATCTCTCAGAACTGAGCACGTGGAGAGACGTTCGTTCATCTAGCACAAAGGGAACGGTTTGCAGGAGAAACATTTACTCTGGTTTCTCAGTCTGTTTCCAAGTGCCGGTTTGAAGTTCCTGCAGTTTTCACTGTTAATCCGAGTTGGTGCTTGTACCTCCCCATATATATGTATGGACTGGAGTTTGCAACTGAAAAGAAACTTTGTGTTCCCAACAAGCTAGGTGAAGCACGGCTTTCACACACATTTATTTCTCAGAACTGAGCGTGTGGAGAGACGTTCGTTCATCTAGCACAAATGGAACGGTTTGCAAGAGAAACTTTTACTCTGGTTTCTCAGTCTTTTTCCTAGTGCCGGTTTGAAGTTCCTGCAGTTTTCACTGTAAAACAGAGTTGGGGCTAGTACCTCCCCATATATATGTATGGAGTGGAGTTAGCAAATGAAAAGGAACTTTGTGTTCCCAACAAGCTAGTTGAAGGACGGCTTTCACACACAATTATCTCTCAGAACTGAGCATGTGGAGAGACGTTCGTTCATCTAGCACAAAGGGAACGGGTTGCAGGAGAAACTTTTTTTCAGGTTTCTCAGTGTGTTTCCAAGTGCCGGTTTGAAGTTCCTGCAGTTTTCACTGTAAAACCGTGTTGGAGCTAGTACCTCCCCAATATATTTATGGAGTGGAGATTGCAACCGAAAAGAAACTTTGTGTTGACACAACAAGCTAGGTGAAGCACGGCTTTCACACACACTTATCTCTCAGAACTGAGCATGTGGAGAGACGTTCGTTCATCTAGCACAAATGGATCGGGTTGCAAGAGAAACTTTTTCTCTGGATTCTCAGACTGTTTCCTAGTGCCGGGTTGAAGTTCCAGCCGTTTTCACTGTAAAACCGAGTTGGAGCTAGTACCTCCCCATATATATGTATGGAGTGGAGTTTGCAACTGAAAAGAAACTTTGTGTTCCCAACAAGCTAGATGAAGCACGGCTTTCACACAAAATTATCTCTCAGAACTGAGCATGTGGAGAGACGTTCGTTCATCTAGCACAAAGGGAACGGGTTGCAGGAGAAACTTTTACTCTGGTTTCTCAGACTTTTTCCTAGTGCCGGATTGAAGTTCCTGCAGTTTTCACTGTAAAACCGAGTTGGAGCTAGTACTTCCCCATATATATGTATGGAATGGAGTTTGCAACTGAAAAGGAACTTTGTGTTCCCAACAAGCTAGTTGAAGGACGGCTTTCACACACACATATCTCTCAGAATTGAGCATGTGGAGAGACGTTCGTTCATCTAGTTCAAATGGAACGGGTTGCAGGAGGAACTTTTACTCTGGCTTCTAAGTCTGTTTCCTAGTGCCGGTTTCAAGTTCCTGCAGTTTTCACTGTAAAACCGGGTTGGAGCTAGTTCCTCCCCATATATATGTATGGAGTGGAGTTTGCAACTTAAAAGAAACTTTGTGTTCCCAACAAGCTAGGTGAAGCACGGCTTTCACACACACTTATCTCTCAGAACTGAGCATGTGGAGAGACGTTCGTTCATCTAGCACAAAGGGAACGGGCTGAAAGAGAAACTTTTTCTCTGGTTTCTCTGACTGTTTCCTAGTGTCGGTTTGAAGTTCCTGCATTTTTCACTGTAAAACCGAGTTGGAGCTAGTACCTCACCATGTATATGTATGGAGTGGAGTTTGCAAATTAAAAGAAACTTTGTGTTCCCAACAAGCTAGATGAAGCAAGGCTTTCACACAAACTTATCTCTCAGAAATGAACATGTGGAGAGACGTTCGTTCATCTAGCACAAAGGGAACGGGTTGCAGGAGAAACTTTTACTATGGTTTCTCAGTCTTTTTCCTAGTGCCGGGTTGAAGTTCCTGCAATTTTCACTGTAAAACCGAGTTGGAGCTAGTAATTCCCCATATATATGTATGGAGTGGAGTTTGCAACAGAAAAGGAATTTTTTGTGTTCCCAACAAGCTAGTTGAAGGACGGCTTTCACACACACATATCTCTCAAAACAGAGCATGTGGAGAGACGTTCGTTCATCTAGCACAAAGGGAACGGGTTGCAGGAGGAAATTTTTCTCTGGTTTCTGTCTGTTTCCTAGTGCCGGTTACAAGTTCCTGCAAGTTTCACTGTAAAACCGAGTTGGAGCTAGTACTTCCCCATATATATGTATGGATTGGAGTTTGCAACTGAAAAGAAACTTTGTGTTCCCAACAAGCTAGGTGAAGCACGGCTTTCACACACACTTATCTCTCAGAACTGAGCATGTGGAGAGACGTTCGTTTATCTAGCACAAAAGAACGGGTTGCAAGAGAATGTTTTACTCTGGTTTCTCAGTCTGTTTCCTAGTGCCGGTTTGAAATTCCTGCAGTTTTCACTGTAAAACCGTGTTGGTGCTTGTACCTACCTATATATATGTATGGAGTGGAGTTTGCAACTGTAAAGGAACTTTGTGTTAACAACAAGGTAGGTGAAGGACGGCTTTCACACACACATATCTCTCAGAACTGAGCATGTGGAGAGTCGTTCGTTCATCTAGCACAAAGGGAACGGTTTGCAGGAATAACTTTTACTCTGGTTTCTCAGTCTGTTTCCTACTGTCGGTTTGAAGTTCCTGCAGTTTTCACATGTAAAACCGAGTTGGAGCTCGTAAATCCCAATATATATATATGGAGTGGAGTTTGCAACTGAAAAGAAATTTGTGTTCCCAACAAGCTAGGTGAAGGACGGCTTTCACACACACTTATCTCTCAGAAATGAGCATGTGGAGAGACGTTCGTTCATCTAGCACAAAAGGAATGGGTTGCAGGAGAAATTTTTACTCTGGATTCTCAGTGTGTTTCCTAGTGCCGGTTTGAAGTTCCTGCAGATTTCACTGTAAAACCGAGTTGGATCTCGTACCTACCCATATATATGTATGGAGTGGAGTTTGCAAATTAAAAGAAACTTTGTGTTCCCAACAAGCTAGCTGAATGACGGCTTTCACATACACATATCTCTCAGAACTGAGCATGTGGAGAGACGTTCGTTCATCTAGCACAAAGGGAACGGGTAGCAGGAGGAACTTTTACTCTGGTTACTAAGTCTGTTTCCTAGTGCCGGTTTCAAGTTCCTGCAGTTTTCACTGTAAACCCGAGTTGGAGCTTGTTGCTCCCCATATATATTTATGGCATGGTGTTTGCAACTGAAAAGGAACTTTGTGTTCCTAACAAGCTAGGTGAAGGACGGCTTTCAAACACACTTATCTCTCAGAACTGAGCACGTGGAGAGACGTTCGTTCATCTAGCACAAAGGGAACGGTTTGCAGGAGAAACATTTACTCTGGTTTCTCAGTCTGTTTCCAAGTGCCGGTTTGAAGTTCCTGCAGTTTTCACTGTTAATCCGAGTTGGTGCTTGTACCTCCCCATATATATGTATGGACTGGAGTTTGCAACTGAAAAGAAACTTTGTGTTCCCAACAAGCTAGGTGAAGCACGGCTTTCACACACATTTATTTCTCTGAACTGAGCGTGTGGAGAGACGTTCGTTCATCTAGCACAAATGGAACGGTTTGCAAGAGAAACTTTTACTCTGGTTTCTCAGTCTTTTTCCTAGTGCCGGTTAGAAGTTCCTGCAGTTTTCACTGTAAAACAGAGTTGGGGCTAGTACCTCCCCATATATATGTATGGAGTGGAGTTAGCAAATGAAAAGGAACTTTGTGTTCCCAACAAGCTAGTTGAAGGACGGCTTTCACACACAATTATCTCTCAGAACTGAGCATGTGGAGAGACGTTCGTTCATCTAGCACAAAGGGAAAGGGTTGCAGGAGAAACTTTTTCTCAGGTTTCTCAGTGTGTTTCCAAGTGCCGGTTTGAAGTTCCTGCAGTTTTCACTGTAAAACCGTGTTGGAGCTATTACCTCCCCAATATATTTATGGAGTGGAGATTGCAACCGAAAAGAAACTTTGTGTTGACACAACAAGCTAGGTGAAGCACGGCTTTCACACACACTTATCTCTCAGAACTGAGCATGTGGAGAGACGTTCGTTCATCTAGCACAAATGGATCGGGTTGCAAGAGAAACTTTTTCTCTGGATTCTCAGACTGTTTCCTAGTGCCGGGTTGAAGTTCCAGCCGTTTTCACTGTAAAACCGAGTTGGAGCTAGTACCTCCCCATATATATGTATGGAGTGGAGTTTGCAACTGAAAAGAAACTTTGTGTTCCCAACAAGCTAGATGAAGCACGGCTTTCACACAAAATTATCTCTCAGAACTGAGCATGTGGAGAGACTTTCGTTCATCTAGCACAAAGGGAACGGGTTGCAGGAGAAACTTTTACTCTGGTTTCTCAGACTTTTTCCTAGTGCCGGATTGAAGTTCCTGCAGTTTTCACTGTAAAACCGAGTTGGAGCTAGCACTTCCCCATATATATGTATGGAGTGGAGTTTGCAACTGAAAAGGAACTTTGTGTTCCCAACAAGCTAGGTGAAGGACGGCTTTCACACACACATATCTCTCAGAATTGAGCATGTGGAGAGACGTTCGTTCATCTAGTTAAAATGGAACGGGTTGCAGGAGGAACTTTTACTCAGGCTTCTAAGTCTGTTTCCTAGTGCCGGTTTCAAGTTCCTGCAGTTTTCACTGTAAAACCGGGTTGGAGCTAGTTCCTCCCCATATATATGTATGGAGTGGAGTTTGCAACTTAAAAGAAACTTTGTGTTCCCAACAAGCTAGGTGAAGCACGGCTTTCACACACACTTATCTCTCAGAACTGAGCATGTGGAGAGACGTTCGTTCATCTAGCACAAAGGGAACGGGCAGAAAGAGAAACTTTTTCTCTGGTTTCTCTGACTGTTTCCTAGTGCCGGTTTGAAGTTCCTGCATTTTTCACTGTAAAACCGAGTTGGAGCTAGTACCTCACCATGTATATGTATGGAGTGGAGTTTGCAAATTAAAAGAAACTTTGTGTTCCCAACAAGCTAGATGAAGCAAGGCTTTCACACAAACTTATCTCTCAGAAATGAACATGTGGAGAGACGTTCGTTCATCTAGTACAAAGGGAACGGGTTGCAGGAGAAACTTTTACTATGGTTTCTCAGTCTTTTTCCTAGTGCCGCTTTGAAGTTCCTGCAATTTTCACTGTAAAACCGAGTTGGAGCTAGTAATTCCCCATATATATGTATGGAGTGCAGTTTGCAACAGAAAAGGAATTTTTTGTGTTCCCAACAAGCTAGTTGAAGGACGGCTTTCACACACACATATCTCTCAGAACAGAGCATGTGGAGAGACGTTCGTTCATCTAGCACAAAGGGAACGGGTTGCAGGAGGAAATTTTTCTCTGGTTTCTGTCTGTTTCCTAGTGCCGGTTACAAGTTCCTGCAGGTTTCACTGTAAAACCGAGTTGGAGCTAGTACTTCCCCATATATATATATGGATTGGAGTTTGCAACTGAAAAGAAACTTTGTGTTCCCAACAAGCTAGTTGAAGCACGGCTTTCACACCCACTTATCTCTCAGAACTGAGCATGTGGAGAGACGTTCGTTTATCTAGCAAAAAAGAACGGGTTGCAAGAGTAAGTTTTACTCTGGTTTCTCAGTCTGTTTCCTAGTGCCGGTTTGAAGTTCCTGCAGTTTTCACTGTAAAACCGTGTTGGTGCTAGTACCTACCGATATATATGTATGGAGTGGAGTTTGCAACTGTAAAGGAACTTTGTGTTAACAACAAGGTAGGTGAAGGACGGCTTTCACACACACATATCTCTCAGAACTGAGCATGTGGAGAGTCGTTCGTTCATCTAGCACAAAGGGAACGGTTTGCAGGAATAAATTTTACTCTGGTTTCTCAGTCTTTTTCCTACTGTCGGTTTGAAGTTCCTGCAGTTTTCACATGTAAAACCGATTTGGAGCTCGTAAATCCCAATATATATATATGGAGTGGAGTTTGCAACTGAAAAGAACTTTGTGTTCCCAACAAGCTAGGTGAAGTACGGCTTTCACACACACTTATCTCTCAGAAATGAGCATGTGGAGAGACGTTCGTTCATCTAGCACAAAAGGAATGGTTTGCAGGAGAAATTTTTACTCTGGATTCTCAGTGTGTTTCCTAGTGCCGGTTTGAATTTCCTGCAGTTTTCACTGTAAAATCGAGTTGGATCTCGTACCTACCCATATATATGTATGGAGTGGAGTTTGCAAATGAAAAGAAACTTTGTGTTCCCAACAAGCTAGCTGAATGACGGCTTTCACATACACATATCTCTCAGAACTGAGCATGTGGAGAGACGTTCGTTCATCTAGCACAAAGGGAACGGGTAGCAGGAGGAACTTTTACTCTGGTTACTAAGTCTGTTTCCTAGTGCCGGTTTCAAGTTCCTGCAGTTTTCACTGTAAACCCGAGTTGGAGCTAGTACCTCCCCATATATATGTATGGAATGGTGTTTGCAACTGAAAAGGAACTTTGTGTTCCTAACAAGCTAGGTGAAGGACGGCTTTCAAACACACTTATCTCTCAGAACTGAGCACGTGGAGAGACGTTCGTTCATCTAGCACAAAGGGAACGGTTTGCAGGAGAAACATTTACTCTGGTTTCTCAGTCTTTTTCCTAGTGCCGGTTTGAAGTTCCTGCAGTTTTCACTGTAAAACTGAGTTGGGGCTAGTACCTCCCCATATATATGTATGGAGTGGAGTTAGCAAATGAAAAGGAACTTTGTGTTCCCAACAAGCTAGTTGAAGGACGGCTTTCACGCACACTTATCTCTCAGAACTGAGCATGTGGAGAGACGTTCGTTCATCTAGCAAAATAGGGAACGGGTTGCAGGAGAAACTTTTTCTCAGGTTTCTCAGTGTGTTTCCAAGTGCCGGTTTGAAGTTCCTGCAGTTTTCACTGTAAAACCGTGTTGGAGCTAGTACCTCCCCAATATATGTATGGAGTGGAGATTGCAACCGAAAAGAAACTTTGTGTTGACACAACAAGCTAGGTGAAGGACGGCTTTCACACACACTTATCTCTCAGAACTGAGCATGTGGAGAGACGTTCGTTCATCTAGCACAAATGGATCGGGTTGCAAGAGAAACTTTTTCTCTGGATTCTCAGACTGTTTCCTAGTGCCGGGTTGAAGTTCCAGCAGTTTTCACTGTAAAACCGAGTTGGAGCTAGTACCTCCCCATATATATGTATGGAGTGGAGTTTGCAACTGAAAAGAAACTTTGTGTTCCCAACAAGCTAGATGAAGCACGGTTTTCACACAAAATTATCTCTCAGAACTGAGCATGTGGAGAGACGTTCGTTCATCTAGCACAAAGGGAACGGGTTGCAGGAGAAACTTTTACTCTGGTTTCTCAGACTTTTTCCTAGAGCCGGGTTGAAGTTCCTGCAGTTTTCACTGTAAAACCGAGTTGGAGCTAGTACTTCCCCATATATATGTATGGAGTGGAATTTGCAACTGAAAAGGAACTTTGTGTTCCCAACAAGCTAGGTGAAGCACGGCTTTCACACACACTTATCTCTCAGAACTGAGCATGTGGAGAGACGTTCGTTCATCTAGCACAAAAGGGACAGGTTGCAAGGGAAACTTTTACTCTGGTTTATCAGTCTGTTTCCAAGTGCCGGTTTGAAGTTCCTGCAGTTTTCAGTGTAAAACCGAGTTGGAGCTAGTACCTCCCCATATACATGTATGGAGTGGAGTTTGCAAGGAAAACAAACTTTGTGTTCCCAACAAGCTAGATGAAGGACGGCTTTCACACACAGTTATCTCTCAGAACTGAGCATGTGGAGAGACGTTCGTTCATCTAGCACAAAGGGAACGGGTTGCAAGGGAAACTTTTTCTCTGGATTCTCAGACTGTTTCCTAGTGCCGGTTTAAAGTTCCTGCAGTTTCCACTGTAAAATCGAGTTGGAGCTAGTACCTCCCCATATATATGTATGGAGTGGAGTTTGCAAATTAAAAGAAACTTTGTGTTCCCAACAAGCTAGTTGAAGCACGGCTTTCACACACACTTATCTCTCAGAATTGAGCATGTGGAGAGACGTTCGTTCATCTAGCACAAAGGAACGGGTTGCAGGAGGAACTTTTACCCTGGTTTCTCACTCTGTTTCCAAGTGCCGGTTTGAAGTTCCTGCAGTTTTCACTGTAAAACCGAGTTGGAGCTAGTACCTCCCCATATATATGTATGGAGTGAAGTTTGCAATTGAAAAGAAACTTTGTGTTCCCAACAAGCTAGGTGAAGGACGACATTCACAACCACTTATCTCTCGGAACTGAGCATGTGGAGAGACGTTCGTTCATCTAGCACAAAGGGAAAGGGTTGCAGGAGATACTTTTACTCTGGTTTCTCAGTCTGTTTCCTAGTGCCGGTTTGAAGTTCCTGCAGATTTCACTGTAAAACCGAGTTGGAGCTAGTACCTACCTATATATATGTATGGAGTGGAGTTTGCAACTGTAAAGGAACTTTGTGTTAACAACAAGGTAGGTGAAGGACGGCTTTCACACACACATATCTCTCAGAACTGAGCATGTGGAGAGTCGTTCGTTCATCTAGGACAAAGGGAACTGTTTGCAGGAATAAATTTTACTCTGGCTTCTCAGTCTGTTTCCTACTGCAGGTTTGATTTTCCTGCAATTTTCACTGTAAAACCGAGTTGGAGCTAGTACCTCCACATATATATGTGTGGAGTGGAGTTTGCAAATGAAAAGAAACTTTGTGTTCCCAACAAGCTAGTTGAAGGACGGCTTTCACACCCACTTATTTCTCAGAACTGTGCATGTGGAGAGACGTTCGTTCATCTAGCACAAAGGGAACGGGTTGCAGGAGAAACATTCTCTCTGATTTCTCAGTCTGTTTCCAAGTGCCAGTTTGAAGTTCCTGCAGTTTTCACTGTAAAACCGAGTTGGAGCTAGTACCTACCCATATATATGTATGGAGTGGAGTTTGCAACTGAAAAGAAACTTTGTTTTCCCAACAAGCTAGGTGAAGCACGGCTTTCACACACACTTATCTCTCAGAACTGAGCATGTGGAGAGACGTTCGTTTATCTAGCACAAAAGAACGGGTTGCAAGAGAAACTTTTACTCTGGTTTCTCAGTCTGTTTCCTAGTGCCGGTTTGAAGTTCCTGCAGTTTTTACTGTAAAACCGAGTTGGAGTTAGTACCTCCCCATATATATGTATGGAGTGGAGTTTGGAACTGAAAAGGAACTTTGTGTTCCCAGCAAGGTAGGTGAAGGGCGGCTTTCACACACACTTATCTCTCAGAACTGAGCATGTGGAGAGACGTTCGTTCATCTAGCACAAAGGGAACGGGTTGCAGGAGAAACTTTTTCTCCGGTTTCTCAGTCTGTTTCCTAGTGCCGGTTTGAAGTTCTTGCAGTTTTCTCTGTAAAACCGAGTTGGAGCTAGTACCTCCCCATATATATGTATGGAGTGGATTTTGCAACTGAAAAGAAACTTTGTGTTCCCAACAAGCTAGGTGAAGCACGGCTTTCACACACAATTATCTCTCAGAACTGAGCATGTGAAGAGACGTTCGTTCATCTAGCACAAAGGGAACGGATTGCAAGCGGAACTTTTACTCTGGTTTCTCACTCTGTTTCCAAGTGCCGGTTTGAAGTTCCTGCAGTTTTCACTGTAAAACCTAGTTGGAGCTAGTACTTCCCCTTATATATGTATGGAGTGGTGTTTGCAAATGAAAAGAAACTTTGTTTTCCCAACAAGCTAGTTGAAGTACGGCTTTAATATATACATATCTCTCAGAACTGAGCATGTGGAGAGACGTTCGTTCATCTAGTTCAAAGGGAACGGGTTGAGGAGGAACTTTTACTCTGGATTCTAAGTCTGTTTCCTAGTGTCGGTTTCAAGTTCCTGCAGTTTTTACTGTAAAACCGGATTGGAGCTAGTACCTCCCCATATATATGTATGGAGTGGAGTTTGCAACTTAAAAGAAAATTTGTGATCCCAACAAGCTAGGTGAAGGACGATTTTCACACACACTTATCTCTCGAACGAAGAATGTGGAGAGACGTTCTTTCATCTAGCACAAAGGGAACGGGTTGCAGAAGAAAATTATTCTCTGGTTTCTCAGTCTGTTTCCAAGTGCCGGTTTGAAGGTCCTGCAGTTTTCACTGTAAAACCGATTTGGAGCTAATACCTCCCCCTATATATGTATGGAGTGGAGTTTGCAACTGAAAAGAAACTTTGTGTTCCCAACAAGCTAGGTGAAGCCCGGCTTTCACACACACTTATCTCTCAGAACTGAGCATGTGGAGAGACGTTCGTTCATCTAGTACAAAGGGAACGGGTTGCAAGAGAAACTTTTTCTCTGGTATCTCAGACTGATTCCTAGTGCCGGTTTGAAGTTCCTGCAGTTTTCACTGTAAAAAAGAGTTGGAGCTATTACCTCCCCATATATATGTATGGAGTAGAGTTTGCAACTGAAAACAAACTTTGTGATCTCAACAAGCTAGCTGAAGCACGGAATTCACACACATTTATCTCTCAGAACTGAGCATGTGGAGAGACGTTCGTTCATCTAGCACAAAGGGAACGGGTTGCAGGGGAAACTTTTTCTCTGTTTTCTAAATCTGTTTCCTACTGCCGGTTTGAATTTCCTGCAGGTTTCACTGTAAAACCGAGTAGGAGCTTGTACCTCCCCATATATATGTATGGAGTGGAGTTTGCAAATGAAAAGGAACTTTGTGTTCCCAACAAGTTAGGTGAAGGAAGTCTTTCACACACACTTATCTCTCAGAACTGAGCATGTGGACAGACGTTCGTTCATCTAGCACAAAGGGAATGGGTTGTAGAAGAAATATTTTCTCTGTTTTCTCAGTCTGTTTCCTAGTGCCGGTTTGAAGTTCTTGCAGTTTTCACTGTAAAACACTTTTGGTGCTAGAACCTCCCCATATATATGTATGGATTGAAGTTTGCAACTGAAAAGGAACTTTGAGTTCCCAACAAGCTACGTGAAGGACGGCTTTCACACACACTTATCTCTCAGAACTGAGCATGTGGAGAGTAGTTCGTTCATCTAGCACAAAGGGAAAGGGTTGCACGTATAATTTTACTCTGGTTTCTCAGTCTGTTTCCTAGTGCCGGTTTGAAGTTCCTGCAGTTTTATCATGTAAAACCGAGTTGGAGCTGGTAACTACCCATATATATATATGGAGTGGAGTTTGCAACTGAAAAGAAACTTTGGGTTCCCAACAAGCTAGGTGAAGCACGGCTTTCACACAAATTTTTCTCTCAGAACTGAGCATGTGGAGAGACGTTCGTTCATCTAGCACAAACTTCATGGTTGCAGGAGAAACTTTTATTTTGGTTTCTCAGTCTGTTTCCTAGTGCCGGTTTGAAGTTCCTGCAGTTTTCACTATAAAACCGATTTGGAGCTCGTACCTACCCATATATATGTATCGAGTGGAGTCTGCAAATGAAAAGAAACTTTGTGTTCCCAACAAGCTAGTTGAAGGACGGCTTTCACAGACAATTATCTCTCAGAACTGAGCATGTGGAGAGACGATCGTTCATCTAGCACAAAGGGAACGGGTTGCAGGTGGAACTTTTACTCTGGTTTCTAAGTCTGTTTCCTAGTGCCGGTTTCAAGTTCCTGCAGTTTTCACTGTAAAACCGTGTTGGAGCTAATACCTCACCATATATATGTATGGGGTGTAGTTTGCAACTTAAAAGGAACTTTGTTTTCCCAACAAGCTAGGTGAAGCACGGCTTTCACACACACTTAACTCTCAGAACTGAGCATGTGGAGAGACGTTCGTTCATCTAGCACAAATGGAACGTGTTGCAGGAGAAACTTTCTCTCTGGTTTCTCAGTCTGTTTCCAAGTGCCGGTCTGAAGTTCCTGCAGTTTTCACTTTAAAACCGAGTTGAAGCTAGTACCTACCCATATATATGTATGGAGTGGAGTTTGCAACTGAAAAGAAACTTTGTGTTCCCAACAAGCTAGGTGAAGCACGGCTTTCACACACACTTAACTCTCAGAACTGAGCATGTGGAGAGACGTTCGTTCATCTAGCACAAAAGGGACAGGTTGCAAGAGAAACTTTTACTCTGGTTTATCAGTCTGTTTCCTAGTGCCGGTTTGAAGATCCTGCAGTTTTCAGTGTAAAACCGAGTTGGAGCTAGTACCTCCCCTTATACATGTATGGATTGGAGTTTGCAAGGAAAACAAACTTTGTGTTCCCAACAAGCTTGATGAAGGACGGCTTTCACACACACTTATCTCTCAGAACTGAGCATGTG
The DNA here is from genome assembly GCF_048773025.1 of Camelus bactrianus. Taxonomy (NCBI): domain Eukaryota; kingdom Metazoa; phylum Chordata; class Mammalia; order Artiodactyla; family Camelidae; genus Camelus; species Camelus bactrianus. The sequence continues at coordinate 3,951,559 of NC_133564.1, read as the reverse complement.
CAGAGATGTTCGTTCATCTAGCACAAATTGAACGGGTTGCAAGGGAAACTTTTTGTCTGGTTTCTCAGTCTGTTTCCTAGTGCCGGTTTGAAGTTCCTGCAGTTTTCACTGTAAAACCGTGTTGGAGCTATTACCTACCTATATATATGTATGGAGTGGAGTTTGCAACTGTAAAGGAACTTTGTGTTAACAACAAGGAGGTGAAGGACGGCTTTCACACACATATATCTCTCAGAACTGAGCATGTGGAGAGTCGTTCGTTCATCTAGCACAAAGGGAACGGTTTGCAGGAATAATTTTTACTCTGGTTTCTCAGTCTGTTTCCAAGTGCCGGTTTGAAGTTCCTGCAGTTTTCACATGTAAAACCGAGTTGGAGCTGGTAAATCCCAATATATATATATGGAGTGGAGTTTGCAACTGAAAAGAAACTTTGTGTTCCCAACAAGCTAGGTGAAGGACGGCTTTCACACACACTTATCTCTCAGAACTGAGCATGTGGAGAGACGTTCGTTCATCTAGCACAAAGGGAACGGGTTGCAGGAGAAACATTTACTCTGGTTTCTCAGTCTGTTTCCAAGTGCCGGTTTGAAGTTCCTGCAGTTTTCACTGTAAAATCGAGTTGGTGCTTGTACCTCCCCATATATATGTATGGACTGGAGTTTGCAACTGAAAAGAAACTTTGTGTTCCCAACAAGTTAGGTGAAGCACGGCTTTCACACACACTTATTTCTCAGAAATGAGCATGTGGAGAGACGTTCGTTCATCTAGCACAAATGGAACGGGTTGCAAGAGAAACTTGTACTCTGGTATCTCAGTCTTTTTCTTAGTGCCGCTTTGAAGTTCCTGCAGTTTTCACTGTAAAACAGAGTTGGGGCTAGTACCTCCCCATATATATGTATGGAGTGGAGTTAGCAAATGAAAAGGAACTTTGTGTTCACAACAAGCTAGTTGAAGGACGGCTTTCACACACACTTATCTCTCAGAACTGAGCATGTGGAGAGACGTTCGTTCATCTAGCACAAAGGGAACGGGTTGCAGGAGAAACTTTTTCTCAGGTTTCTCAGTGTGTTTCCAAGTGCCGGTTTGAAGTTCCTGCAGTTTTCACTTTAAAACCGAGTTGGAGCTAGTACCTCCCCAATATATGTATGGAGTGGAGATTGCAACCGAAAAGAAACTTTGTGTTGACACAACAAGCTAGGTGAAGCACGGCTTTCACACACACTTATCTCTGAGAACTGTGCATGTGGAGAGACGTTCGTTCATCTAGCACAAATGGATCGGGGTGCAAGAGAAACTTTTTCTCTGGATTCTCAGACTGTTTCCTAGTGCCGGGTTGAAGTTCCTGCATTTTTCACTGTAAAACCGAGTTGGAGCTAGTACCTCCCCATATATATGTATGGAGTGGAGTTTGCAACTGAAAAGAAACTTTGTGTTCCCAACAAGCTAGTTGAAGCACGGCTTTCACACAAAATTTTCTCTCAGAACTGAGCATGTGGAGAGACGTTCGTTCATCTAGCACAAAGGGAACGGGTTGCAGGAGAAACTTTTACTCTGGTTTCTCAGTCTTTTTCCTAGTGCCGGGTTGAAGTTCCTGCAGTTTTCACTGTAAAACCGAGTTGGAGCTAGTACTTCCCCATATATATGTATGGAGTGGAGTTTGCAACTGAAAAGGAACTTTGTGTTCCCAACAAGCTAGGTGAAGGACGGCTTTCACACACACATATCTCTCAGAATTGAGCATGTGGAGAGACGTTCGTTCATCTAGCACAAAGGGAACGGGTTGCAGGAGAAACTTTTACTCTGGTTTCTCAGTCTGTTTCCTATTGCCGGTTTGAAGTTCCTGCAGTTTTCACTGTAAAACCGAAATGGAGCTCGTACCTACTCATATGTATGTATGGAGTGGAGTTTGCAAATGAAAATAAACTATGTGTTCCCAACAAGCTAGTTAAAGGACGGCTTTCACACACACATATCTCTCCGAACTGAGCATGTGGAGAGACGTTCGTTCATCTAGCACAAATGGAACGGGTTGCAGGAGGAAATTTTTCTCTGGTTTCTGTCTGTTTCCTAGTGCCGGGTACAAGTTCCTGCAGGTTTCACTGTAAAACCGAGTTGGAGCTAGTACTTCCCCATATATATGCATGGATTGGATTTAGCAACTGAAAAGAAACTTTGTGTTCCCAACAAGCTAGGTGAAGCACGGCTTTCACACACACTTAACTCTCAGAACTGAGCATGTGGAGAGACGTTCGTTCATCTAGCACAAAAGGGACAGGTTGCAAGAGAAACTTTTACTCTGGTTTATCAGTCTGTTTCCTAGTGCCGGTTTGAAGATCCTGCAGTTTTCAGTGTAAAACCGAGTTGGAGCTAGTACCTCCCTATATACATGTATGGATTGGAGTTTGCAAGGAAAACAAACTTTGTGTTCCCAACAAGCTAGATGAAGGACGGCTTTCACACACACTTATCTCTCAGAACTGAGCATGTGCAGAGATGTTCGTTCATCTAGCACAAATTGAACGGGTTGCAAGGGAAACTTTTTGTCTGGTTTCTCAGTCTGTTTCCTAGTGCCGGTTTGAAGTTCCTGCAGTTTTCACTGTAAAACTGTGTTGGAGCTAGTACCTACCTATATATATGTATGGAGTGGAGATTGCAACTGTAAAGGAACTTTGTGTTAACAACAAGGAGGTGAAGGACGGCTTTCACACACATATATCTCTCAGAACTGAGCATGTGGAGAGTCGTTCGTTCATCTAGCACAAAGGGAACGGTTTGCAGGAATAATTTTTACTCTGGTTTCTCAGTCTGTTTCCAAGTGCCGGTTTGAAGTTCCTGCAGTTTTCACATGTAAAACCGAGTTGGAGCTGGTAAATCAAAATATATATATATGGAGTGGAGTTTGCAACTGAAAAGAAACTTTGTGTTCCCAACAAGCTAGGTGAAGGACGGCTTTCACACACACTTATCTCTCAGAACTGAGCATGTGGAGAGACGTTCGTTCATCTAGCACAAAGGGAACGGGTTGCAGGAGAAACATTTACTCTGGTTTCTCAGTCTGTTTCCAAGTGCCGGTTTGAAGTTCCTGCAGTTTTCACTGTAAAATCGAGTTGGGGCTTGTACCTCCCCATATATATGTATGGACTGGAGTTTGCAACTGAAAAGAAACTTTGTGTTCCCAACAAGTTAGGTGAAGCACGGCTTTCACACACACTTATTTCTCAGAAATGAGCATGTGGAGAGACGTTCGTTCATCTAGCACAAATGGAACGGGTTGCAAGAGAAACTTGTACTCTGGTTTCTCAGTCTTTTTCCTAGTGCCGCTTTGAAGTTCCTGCAGTTTTCACTGTAAAACAGAGTTGGGGCTAGTACCTCCCCATATATATGTATGGAGTGGAGTTAGCAAATGAAAAGGAACTTTGTGTTCCCAACAAGCTAGTTGAAGGACGGCTTTCACACACACATATCTCTCAGAACAGAGCATGTGGAGAGACGTTCGTTCATCTAGCACAAAAGAACGGGTTGCAGGAGGAAATTTTTCTCTGGTTTCTGTCTGTTTCCTAGTGCCGGTTACAAGTTCCTGCAGGTTTCACTGTAAAACCGAGTTGGAGCTAGTACTTCCCCATATATATATATGGAGTGGTGTTTGCAACTGAAAAGAAACTTTGTGTTCCCAACAAGCTAGGTGAAGCACGGCTTTCACACACACTTATCTCTCAGAACTGAGCATGTGGAGAGACGTTCGTTTATCTAGCACAAAAGAACGGGTTGCAAGAGAAAGTTTTACTCTGGTTTCTCAGTCTGTTTCCTAGTGCCGGTTTGAAGTTCCTGCAGTTTTCACTGTAAAACCGTGTTGGTGCTTGTACCTACCTATATATATGTATGGAGTGGAGTTTGCAACTGTAAAGGAACTTTGTGTTAACAACAAGGTAGGTGAAGGACGGCTTTCACACACACATATCTCTCAGAACTGAGCATGTGGAGAGTCGTTCGTTCATCTAGCACAAAGGGAACGGGTTGCAGGAGAAACTTTTTCTCAGGTTTCTCAGTGTGTTTCCAAGTGCCGGTTTGAAGTTCCTGCAGGTTTCACTGTAAAACCGAGTTGGAGCCTTTACATACCTATATATATGTATGCAGTGGAGTTTCAACTGAAAGGAACTTTGTGTTCCCAACAAGCTAGGAGAAGAACGGCTTTCACACACACCTATCTCTCAGAACTGAGCATGTGGAGAGTCGTTCGTTCATTAAGCACAAAAGGAACGGGTTGCAGGAATAACTTTTAATCTGGTTTCTCAGTCTGTTTCCTAGTGCCGGTTTGAAGTTCCTGCAGTTTTCACATGTAAAACAGATTTGGAGCTCGTAACTCCCCATATATATATATGGAGTGGAGTTTGCAACTGAAAAGAAATTTTGTGTTCCCAACCAGCTAGGTGAAGGACGGCTTTCACACACACTTATCTCAGAACTGAGCATGTGGAGAGACGTTCGTTCATCTAGCACAAAGGGAACGGGTTGCAGGAGAAACTTTTTCTCCGGTTTCTCAGTCTGTTTCCTAGTGCTGGTTTGAAGTTCTTGCAGTTTTCACTGTAAAACCGAGTTGGAGCTAGTACCTCCCCATATATATGTATGGAGTGGATTTTGCAACTGAAAAGAAACTTTGTGTTCCCAACAAGCTAGGTGAATCACGGCTTTCACACACACTTATCTCTCAGAACTGAGCATGTGGAGAGACGTTCGTTCATCTAGCACAAAGGGAAAGGGTTGCAAGGGAAACTTTTACTCTGGTTTCTCAGTCTTTTTCCTAGTGCCGGTATGAAGTTCCTGCAGTTTTCACTGTAAAACCTAGTTGGAGCTAGTACTTCCCCATATATATATATGGAGTGGTGTTTGCAAATGAAAAGAAACTTTGTTTTCCCAACAAGCTAGTTGAAGGACGGCTTTAATATACACATATCTCTCAGAACTGAGCATGTGGAGAGACGTTCGTTCATCTAGTTCAAAGGGAACGGGTTGCAGGAGGAACTTTTACTCTGGTTTCTAAGTCTGTTTCCTAGTGCCGGTTTCAAGTTCCTGCAGTTTTCACTGTAAAACCGAGTTGGAGCTTGTACCTCCCCATATATATGTATGGAGTGGAGTTTGCAACTTAAAAGAAACTTTGTGTTCCCAACAAGCTAGGTGAAGGACGGCTTTCACACACACTTATCTCTCAGAACTAAGAATGTGGAGAGACGTTCTTTCATCGAGCACAAAGGGAACGGGTTGCAGGAGAAACTTATTCTCTGGATTCTCAGTCTGTTTCCAAGTGCCGGTTTGAAGGTCCTGCCGTTTTCACTGTAAAACCGTGTTGGAGCTAATACCTCCCCTTATATATGTATGGAGTGGAGTTTGCAACTGAAAAGAAACTTTGTGTTCCCAACAAGCTAGGTTAAGCCCGGCTTTCACACACACAAATCTCTCAGAACTGAGCATGTGGAGAGACGTTCGTTCATCTAGTACAAAGGGAACGGGTTGGAAGAGAAATTTTTTCTCTGGTTTCTGAGACTGTTTCCTATTGCCGGTTTGAAGTTCCTGCAGTTTTCACTGTAAAACCTAGTTGGAGCTAGTACTTCCCCATATATATATATGTTGTGGTGTTTGCAAATGAAAAGAAACTTTGTTTTCCCATCAAGCTAGTTGAAGGACGGCTTTAATATACACATATCTCTCAGAACTGAGCATGTGGAGAGACGTTCGTTCATCTAGTTCAAAGGGAACGGGTTGCAGGAGGAACTTTTACTCTGGTTTCTAAGTCTGTTTCCTAGTGCCGGTTTCAAGTTCCTGCAGTTTTCACTGTAAAACTGAGTTGGAGCTTGTACCTCCCCATATATATGTATGGAGTGGAGTTTGCAACTTAAAAGAAACTTTCTGTTCCCAACAAGCTAGGTGAAGGACGGCTTTCACACACACTTATCTCTCAGAACTGAGCATGTGGAGAGACGTTCGTTCATCTAGCACAAAGGGAACGGGTTGCAGGAGAAACTTTTACTCTGGTTTCTCAGTCTGTTTCCTAGTGCCGGTTTGAATTTCCTGCAGATTTCATTGTAAAACCGAGTTGGAGCTAGTACATACCTATATATATGTATGCAGTGGAGTTTCAACTGAAAAGGAACTTTGTGTTCCCAACAAGCTAGGAGAAGAACGGCTTTCACACACACTTATCTCTCAGAACTGAGCATGTGGAGAGTCGTTCGTTCATTAAGCACAAAGGGAAAGGGTTGCTGGAATAACTTTTAATCTGGTTTCTCAGTCTGTTTCCTAGTGCCGGTTTGAAGTTCCTGCAGTTTTCACATGTAAAACAGATTTGGAGCTCGTAACTCCCCATATATATATATGGAGTGGAGTTTGCAACTGAAAAGAAATTTTGTGTTCCCAACCAGCTAGGTGAAGGACGGCTTTCACACACACTTATCTCAGAACTGAGCATGTGGAGAGACGTTCGTTCATCTAGCACAAAGGGAACGGGTTGCAGGAGAAACTTTTTCTCCGGTTTCTCAGTCTGTTTCCTAGTGCCGGTTTGAAGTTCTTGCAGTTTTCACTGTAAAACCGAGTTGGAGCTAGTACCTCCCCATATATATGTATGGAGTGGATTTTGCAACTGAAAAGAAACTTTGTGTTCCCAACAAGCTAGGTGAATCACGGCTTTCACACACACTTATCTCTCAGAACTGAGCATGTGGAGAGACGTTCGTTCATCTAGCACAAAGGGAAAGGGTTGCAAGGTAAACTTTTACTCTGGTTTCTCAGTCTTTTTCCTAGTGCCGGTATGAAGTTCCTGCAGTTTTCACTGTAAAACCTAGTTGGAGCTAGTACTTCCCCATATATATATATGGAGTGGTGTTTGCAAATGAAAAGAAACTTTGTTTTCCCAACAAGCTAGTTGAAGGACGGCTTTAATATACACATATCTCTCAGAACTGAGCATGTGGAGAGACGTTCGTTCATCTAGTTCAAAGGGAACGGGTTGCAGGAGGAACTTTTACTCTGGTTTCTAAGTCTGTTTCCTAGTGCCGGTTTCAAGTTCCTGCAGTTTTCACTGTAAAACCGAGTTGGAGCTTGTACCTCCCCATATATATGTATGGAGTGGAGTTTGCAACTTAAAAGAAACTTTGTGTTCCCAACAAGCTAGGTGAAGGACGGCTTTCACACACACTTATCTCTCAGAACTAAGAATGTGGAGAGACGTTCTTTCATCTAGCACAAAGGGAACGGGTTGCAGGAGAAACTTATTCTCTGGATTCTCAGTCTGTTTCCAAGTGCCGGTTTGAAGGTCCTGCCGTTTTCACTGTAAAACCGTGTTGGAGCTAATACCTCCCCTTATATATGTATGGAGTGGAGTTTGCAACTGAAAAGAAACTTTGTGTTCCCAACAAGCTAGGTGAAGCACGGATTTCACACACACATATCTCTCAGAACTGAGCATGTGGAGAGACGTTCGTTCATCTAGTACAAAGGGAACGGGTTGCAGGAGAAATTTTTTCTCTGGTTTCTGAGACTGTTTCCTATTGCCGGTTTGAAGTTCCTGCAGTTTTCACTGTAAAACAGTGTTGGAGCTAGTACCTCCCCATATATATGTATGGAGTGGAGTTTGCAACTGAAAACAAACTTTGGGTTCCCAACAAGCTAGGTGAAGCACGGATTTCACACACACATATCTCTCAGAACTGAGCATGTGGAGAGACGTTCGTTCATCTAGCACAAAGGGATCGGGTTGCAGGAGAAACTATTTTTCTCTGGTTTCTATCTGTTTCCTATTGCCGGTTTGAATTTCCTGCAGTTTTCACTGTAAAACCGAGTAGGAGCTAGTACCTCCCCATATATATGTATGGAGTGGAGTTTGGAAATGAAAAGGAACTTTGTGTTGCCAACAAGCTAGGTGATGGAAGGCTTTCACACACACTTATTTCTCCGAACTGAGCATGTGGAGAGACGTTCGTTCATCTAGCTCAAAGGGAACGGTTAGCAGGGGAAACTTTTTCTCTGGTTTCTCAGTCTGTTTCCTAGTGTCGGTTTGAAGTTCCTGCATTTTTCACTGTAAAACCGATTTGGAGCTAGAACCACCCCATATATATGTATAGAGTGGAGTTTGCAACTGAAAAGGAACTTTGAGTTCCCAACAAGCTAGTTGAATGACAGCTTTCACACACACTTATCTCTCAGAACTGAGCATGTGGAGAGTCGTTCGTTCATCTAGCACAAAGGGGACGGGTAGCAAGTGAAACTTTTAATCTTGTATCTCAGTCTGTTTCCTAGAGCCGGTTTGAATTTCCTGCAGTTTTCACTGTAAAACCGAGTTGGAGATAGTACCTACCTATATATATGTATGGAGTGGAGTTTGCAACTGGAAAGAAATTTTGTGTTCCCAACCAGCTAGGTGAAGGACGGCTTTCACACACATTTATCTCAGAACTGAGCATGTGGAGAGACGTTCGTTCATCTAGCACAAAGGGAACGGGTTGCAGGAGAAACATTTAATCTGGTTTCTCAGTCTATTTCCTAATGCCGGTTTGAATCCTGCAGTTTTCACTGTAAAACCGAGTTGAAGCTCGTACCTACCCATACATATTTATGGATTGGAGTTTGCAAATGAAAAGAAACTTTGTGTTCCCAACAAGCTAGGTGAAGCACGGCTTTCACACCCACTTATCTCTCAGAACTGAGCATGTGGAGAGACGTTCGTTCATCTAGCACAAAGAGAACGGGTTGCAAGAGAAACTATTTCTCTGGTTTCTCAGACTTTTTCCTAGGGCCGGTTTGATGTTCCTGCAGTTTTCCCTGTAAAACCGATTTGGAGCTAGTACCTCCCCATATATATGTATGGATTGGAATTTGCAACTGAAAAAATCCTTTTTGTTCCCAACAATCTATGTGAAGCACGGCTTCCACACACACTTATCTCTCAGAACTGAGCATGTGGAGAGAAGTTCGTTCATCTAGCACAAAGGGAACGGGTTGCAGGAGGAACTTTTACTCTGGGCTCTAAGTCTGTTTCGTATTGCGGATTTGAATTTCCTGCAGTTTTCACTGTGAAACCGAGTTGGAGCTAGTACCTCCCCATATACATGTATGGATTGGAGTTTGCAAATGAAAAGGAACTTTGTGTTCCCAACAAGCTAGGTGAAGGACGGCTTTCACACACACTTATCTCTCAGAACTGAGCATGTGCAGAGATGTTCGTTCATCTAGCACAAATTGAACGGGTTGCAAGGGAAACTTTTTGTCTGGTTTCTCAGTCTGTTTCCTAGTGCCGGTTTGAAGTTCCTGCAGTTTTCACTGTAAAACCGTGTTGGAGCTAGTACCTACCTATATATATGTATGGAGTGGAGTTTGCAACTGTAAAGGAACTTTGTGTTAACAACAAGGAGGTGAAGGACGGCTTTCACACACATATATCTCTCAGAACTGAGCATGTGGAGAGTCGTTCGTTCATCTAGCACAAAGGGAACGGTTTGCAGGAATAATTTTTACTCTGGTTTCTCAGTCTGTTTCCAAGTGCCGGTTTGAAGTTCCTGCAGTTTTCACATGTAAAACCGAGTTGGAGCTGGTAAATCCCAATATATATATATGGAGTGGAGTTTGCAACTGAAAAGAAACTTTGTGTTCCCAACAAGCTAGGTGAAGGACGGCTTTCACACACACTTATCTCTCAGAACTGAGCATGTGGAGAGACGTTCGTTCATCTAGCACAAAGGGAACGGGTTGCAGGAGAAACATTTACTCTGGTTTCTCAGTCTGTTTCCAAGTGCCGGTTTGAAGTTCCTGCAGTTTTCGCTGTAAATTCGAGTTGGTGCTTGTACCTCCCCATATATATGTATGGACTGGAGTTTGCAACTGAAAAGAAACTTTGTGTTCCCAACAAGTTAGGTGAAGCACGGCTTTCACACACACTTATTTCTCAGAAATGAGCATGTGGAGAGACGTTCGTTCATCTAGCACAAATGGAACGGGTTGCAAGAGAAACTTGTACTCTGGTTTCTCAGTCTTTTTCCTAGTGCCGCTTTGAAGTTCCTGCAGTTTTCACTGTAAAACAGAGTTGGGGCTAGTACCTCCCCATATATATGTATGTAGTGGAATTAGCAAATGAAAAGGAACTTTGTGTTCCCAACAAGCTAGTTGAAGGACGGCTTTCACACACACTTATCTCTCAGAACTGAGCATGTGGAGAGACGTTCGTTCATCTAGCACAAAGGGAACGGGTTGCAGGAGAAACTTTTTCTCAGGTTTCTCAGTGTGTTTCCAAGTGCCGGTTTGAAGTTCCTGCAGTTTTCACTTTAAAACCGAGTTGGAGCTAGTACCTCCCCAATATATGTATGGAGTGGAGATTGCAACCGAAAAGAAACTTTGTGTTGACACAACAAGCTAGGTGAAGCACGGCTTTCACACACACTTACCTCTCAGAACTGAGCATGTGGAGAGACGTTCGTTCATCTAGCACAAATGGATCGGGGTGCAAGAGAAACTTTTTCTCTGGATTCTCAGACTGTTTCCTAGTGCCTGGTTGAAGTTCCTGCATTTTTCACTGTAAAACCGAGTTGGGGCTAGTACCTCCCCATATATATGTATGTAGTGGAATTAGCAAATGAAAAGGAACTTTGTGTTCCCAACAAGCTAGTTGAAGGACGGCTTTCACACACACTTATCTCTCAGAACTGAGCATGTGGAGAGACGTTCGTTCATCTAGCACAAAGGGAACGGGTTGCAGGAGAAACTTTTTCTCAGGTTTCTCAGTGTGTTTCCAAGTGCCGGTTTGAAGTTCCTGCAGTTTTCACTTTAAAACCGAGTTGGAGCTAGTACCTCCCCAATATATGTATGGAGTGGAGATTGCAACCGAAAAGAAACTTTGTGTTCCCAACAAGCTAGGTGAATCACGGCTTTCACACACACTTATCTCTCAGAACTGAGCATGTGGAGAGACGTTCGTTCATCTAGCACAAAGGGAAAGGGTTGCAAGGAAACTTTTACTCTGGTTTCTCAGTCTTTTTCCTAGTGCCGGTATGAAGTTCCTGCAGTTTTCACTGTAAAACCTAGTTGGAGCTAGTACTTCCCCATATATATATATGGAGTGGTGTTTGCAAATGAAAAGAAACTTTGTTTTCCCAACAAGCTAGTTGAAGGACGGCTTTAATATACACATATCTCTCAGAACTGAGCATGTGGAGAGACGTTCGTTCATCTAGTTCAAAGGGAACGGGTTGCAGGAGGAACTTTTACTCTGGTTTCTAAGTCTGTTTCCTAGTGCCGGTTTCAAGTTCCTGCAGTTTTCACTGTAAAACCGAGTTGGAGCTTGTACCTCCCCATATATATGTATGGAGTGGAGTTTGCAACTTAAAAGAAACTTTGTGTTCCCAACAAGCTAGGTGAAGGACGGCTTTCACACACACTTATCTCTCAGAACTAAGAATGTGGAGAGACGTTCTTTCATCTAGCACAAAGGGAACGGGTTGCAGGAGAAACTTATTCTCTGGATTCTCAGTCTGTTTCCAAGTGCCGGTTTGAAGGTCCTGCCGTTTTCACTGTAAAACCGTGTTGGAGCTAATACCTCCCCTTATATATGTATGGAGTGGAGTTTGCAACTGAAAAGAAACTTTGTGTTCCCAACAAGCTAGGTTAAGCCCGGCTTTCACACACACAAATCTCTCAGAACTGAGCATGTGGAGAGACGTTCGTTCATCTAGTACAAAGGGAACGGGTTGCAAGAGAAATTTTTTCTCTGGTTTCTGAGACTGTTTCCTATTGCCGGTTTGAAGTTCCTGCAGTTTTCACTGTAAAACAGTGTTGGAGCTAGTACCTCCCCATATATATGTATGGAGTGGAGTTTGCAAATGAAAACAAACTTTGGGTTCCCAACAAGCTAGGTGAAGCACGGATTTCACACACACATATCTCTCAGAACTGAGCATGTGGAGAGACGTTCGTTCATCTAGCACAAAGGGATCGGGTTGCAGGAGAAACTATTTTTCTCTGGTTTCTATCTGTTTCCTATTGCCGGTTTGAATTTCCTGCAGTTTTCACTGTAAAACCGAGTAGGAGCTAGTACCTCCCCATATATATGTATGGAGTGGAGTTTGGAAATGAAAAGGAACTTTGTGTTGCCAACAAGCTAGGTGATGGAAGGCTTTCACACACACTTATTTCTCCGAACTGAGCATGTGGAGAGACGTTCGTTCATCTAGCTCAAAGGGAACGGTTAGCAGGGGAAACTTTTTCTCTGGTTTCTCAGTCTGTTTCCTAGTGTCGGTTTGAAGTTCCTGCATTTTTCACTGTAAAACCGATTTGGAGCTAGAACCACCCCATATATATGTATAGAGTGGAGTTTGCAACTGAAAAGGAACTTTGAGTTCCCAACAAGCTAGTTGAATGACGGCTTTCACACACACTTATCTCTCAGAACTGAGCATGTGGAGAGTCGTTCGTTCATCTAGCACAAAGGGGACGGGTAGCAAGTGAAACTTTTAATCTTGTATCTCAGTCTGTTTCCTAGAGCCGGTTTGAATTTCCTGCAGTTTTCACTGTAAAACCGAGTTGGAGATAGTACCTACCTATATATATGTATGGAGTGGAGTTTGCAACTGGAAAGAAATTTTGTGTTCCCAACCAGCTAGGTGAAGGACGGCTTTCACACACATTTATCTCAGAACTGAGCATGTGGAGAGACGTTCGTTCATCTAGCACAAAGGGAACGGGTTGCAGGAGAAACTTTTAATCTGGTTTCTCAGTCTATTTCCTAGTGCCGGTTTGAATCCTGCAGTTTTCACTGTAAAACCGAGTTGAAGCTCGTACCTACCCATACATATTTATGGATTGGAGTTTGCAAATGAAAAGAAACTTTGTGTTCCCAACAAGCTAGGTGAAGCACGGCTTTCACACCCACTTATCTCTCAGAACTGAGCATGTGGAGAGACGTTCGTTCATCTAGCACAAATTGAACGGGTTGCAAGAGAAACTATTTCTCTGGTTTCTCAGACTTTTTCCTAGGGCCGGTTTGATGTTCCTGCAGTTTTCCCTGTAAAACCGATTTGGAGCTAGTACCTCCCCATATATATGTATGGATTGGAATTTGCAACTGAAAAAATCCTTTTTGTTCCCAACAATCTATGTGAAGCACGGCTTCCACACACACTTATCTCTCAGAACTGAGCATGTGGAGAGAAGTTCGTTCATCTAGCACAAAGGGAACGGGTTGCAGGAGGAACTTTTACTCTGGGCTCTAAGTCTGTTTCCTACTGCGGATTTGAATTTCCTGCAGTTTTCACTGTGAAACCGAGTTGGAGCTAGTACCTCCCCATATACATGTATGGATTGGAGTTTGCAAATGAAAAGGAACTTTGTGTTCCCAACAAGCTAGGTGAAGGACGACTTTAACACACTTATCTCTCAGAACTGAGCATGTGCAGAGATGTTCGTTCATCTAGCACAAATTGAACGGGTTGCAAGGGAAACTTTTTGTCTGGTTTCTCAGTCTGTTTCCTAGTGCCGGTTTGAAGTTCCTGCAGTTTTCACTGTAAAACCGTGTTGGAGCTAGTACCTACCTATATATATGTATGGAGTGGAGTTTGCAACTGTAAAGGAACTTTGTGTTAACAACAAGGAGGTGAAGGACGGCTTTCACACACATATATCTCTCAGAACTGAGCATGTGGAGAGTCGTTCGTTCATCTAGCACAAAGGGAACGGTTTGCAGGAATAATTTTTACTCTGGTTTCTCAGTCTGTTTCCAAGTGCTGGTTTGAAGTTCCTGCAGTTTTCACATGTAAAACCGAGTTGGAGCTGGTAAATCCCAATATATATATATGGAGTGGAGTTTGCAACTGAAAAGAAACTTTGTGTTCCCAACAAGCTAGGTGAAGGACGGCTTTCACACACACTTATCTCTCAGAACTGAGCATGTGGAGAGACGTTCGTTCATCTAGCACAAAGGGAACGGGTTGCAGGAGAAACATTTACTCTGGTTTCTCAGTCTGTTTCCAAGTGCCGGTTTGAAGTTCCTGCAGTTTTCACTGTAAAATCGAGTTGGTGCTTGTACCTCCCCATATATATGTATGGACTGGAGTTTGCAACTGAAAAGAAACTTTGTGTTCCCAACAAGTTAGGTGAAGCACGGCTTTCACACACAATTATTTCTCAGAAATGAGCATGTGGAGAGACGTTCGTTCATCTAGCACAAATGGAACGGGTTGCAAGGGAAACTTGTACTCTGGTTTCTCAGTCTTTTTCCTAGTGCCGCTTTGAAGTTCCTGCAGTTTTCACTGTAAAACAGAGTTGGGGCTAGTACCTCCCCATATATATGTATGTAGTGGAATTAGCAAATGAAAAGGAACTTTGTGTTCCCAACAAGCTAGTTGAAGGACGGCTTTCACACACACTTATCTCTCAGAACTGAGCATGTGGAGAGACGTTCGTTCATCTAGCACAAAGGGAACGGGTTGCAGGAGAAACTTTTTCTCAGGTTTCTCAGTGTGTTTCCAAGTGCCGGTTTGAAGTTCCTGCAGTTTTCACTTTAAAACCGAGTTGGAGCTAGTACCTCCCCAATATATGTATGGAGTGGAGATTGCAACCGAAAAGAAAATTTGTGTTGACACAACAAGCTAGGTGAAGCACGGCTTTCACACACACTTACCTCTCAGAACTGAGCATGTGGAGAGACGTTCGTTCATCTAGCACAAATGGATCGGGGTGCAAGAGAAACTTTTTCTCTGGATTCTCAGACTGTTTCCTAGTGCCTGGTTGAAGTTCCTGCATTTTTCACTGTAAAACCGAGTTGGAGCTAGTACCTCCCCATATATATGTATGGAGTGGAGTTTGCAACTGAAAAGAAACTTTGTGTTCCCAACAAGCTAGATGAAGCACGGCTTTCACACAAAATTTTCTCTCAGAACTGAGCATGTGGAGAGACGTTCGTTCATCTAGCACAAAGGGAACGGGTTGCAGGAGAAACTTTTACTCTGGTTTCTCAGTCTTTTTCCTAGTGCCGGGTTGAAGTTCCTGCAGTTTTCACTGTAAAACCGAGTTGGAGCTAGTACTTCCCCATATATATGTATGGAGTGGAGTTTGCAACTGAAAAGAAACTTTGTGTTCCCAACAAGCTAGGTGAAGCACGGCTTTCACACACACTTATCTCTCAGAACTGAGCATGTGGAGAGACGTTCGTTTATCTAGCACAAAAGAACGGGTTGCAAGAGAAAATTTTACTCTGGTTTCTCAGTCTGTTTCGTACTGTCGGTTTGAAGTTCCTGCAGTTTTCACTGTAAAACCGAGTTGGAGCTAGTACCTCCACATATATATGTATGGAGTGGAGTTTGGAACTGAAAAGGAACTTTTTGTTCCCAACAAGGTAGGTGAAGGACGGCTTTCACACACCTTTATCTCTCAGAACTGAGCATGTGGGGAGACGTTCGTTCATCTAGCACAAAGGGAACGGGTTGCAGGAGAAACATTTAGTCTGGTTTCTCAGCCTGTTTCCAAGTGCCGGTTTTAAGTTCCTGCAGTTTTCACTGTAAAACCGAGTTGGTGCTTGTACCTCCCCATATATAAGTATGGACTGGAGTTTGCAACTGAAAAGAAACTTTGTGTTCCCAACAAGATAGTTGAAGGACGGCTTTAATATACACATATCTCTCAGAACTGAGCATGTGGAGAGACGTTCGTTCATCTAGTTCAAATGGAACGGGTTGCAGGAGGAACTTTTACTCTTGCTTCTAAGTCTGTTTCCTAGTGCCGGTTTCAAGTTCCTGCAGTTTTCACTGTAAAACCGGGTTGGAGCTAGTTCCTCCCCATATATATGTATGGAGTGGAGTTTGCAACTTAAAAGAAACTTTGTGTTCCCAACAAGATAGGTGAAGCCCGGCTTTCACACACACTTATCTCTCAGAACTGAGCATGTGGAGAGACGTTCGTTCATCTAGCACAAAGGGAACGGGCTGCAAGAGAAACTTTTTCTCTGGTTTCTCAGAGTGTTTCCTAGTGCCGGTTTGAAGTTCCTGCATTTTTCACTGTAAAACCGAGTTGGAGCTAGTACCTCACCATATATATGTATGGGTGGAGTTTGCAAATGAAAAGAAACTTTATGTTCCCAACAAGCTAGATGAAGCAAGGCTTTCACACAAACTTATCTCTCAGAAATGAACATGTGGAGAGACGTTCGTTCATCTAGCACAAAGGAAACGGGTTGCAGGAGAAACTTTTACTATGGTTTCTCAGTCTTTTTCCTAGTGCCGGGTTGAAGTTCCTGCAATTTTCACTGTAAAACCGAGTTGGAGCTAGTACTTCCCCATATATATGTATGGAGTGGAGTTTGCAACAGAAAAGGAATTTTTTGTGTTCCCAACAAGCTAGTTGAAGGACGGCTTTCACACACACATATCTCTCAGAACAGAGCATGTGGAGAGACGTTCGTTCATCTAGCACAAAAGAACGGGTTGCAGGAGGAAATTTTTCTCTGGTTTCTGTCTGTTTCCTAGTGCCGGTTACAAGTTCCTGCAGTTTTCACTGTAAAACCGTGTTGGTGCTTGTACCTACCTATATATATGTATGGAGTGGAGTTTGCAACTGTAAAGGAACTTTGTGTTAACAACAAGGTAGGTGAAGGACGGCTTTCACACACACATATCTCTCAGAACTGAGCATGTGGAGAGTCGTTCGTTCATCTAGCACAAAGGGAACGGTTTGCAGGAATAACTTTTACTCTGGTTTCTCAGTCTGTTTCCTACTGTCGGTTTGAAGTTCCTGCAGTTTTCACATGTAAAACCGAGTTGGAGCTCGTAAATCCCAATATATATATATGGAGTGGAGTTTGCAACTGAAAAGAACTTTGTGTTCCCAACAAGCTAGGTGAAGGACGGCTTTCACACACACTTATCTCTCAGAACTGAGCATGTGGAGAGACGTTCGTTCATCTAGCACAAAAGGAATGGGTTGCAGGAGAAATTTTTACTCTGGATTCTCAGTGTGTTTCCTAGTGCCGGTTTGAAGTTCCTGCAGATTTCACTGTAAAACCGAGTTGGATCTCGTACCTACCCATATATATTTATGGAGAGGAGTTTGCAAATTAAAAGAAACTTTGTGTTCCCAACAAGCTAGCTGAATGACGGCTTTCACATACACATATCTCTCAGAACTGAGCATGTGGAGAGACGTTCGTTCATCTAGCACAAAGGGAAAGGGTTGCAAGGGAAACTTTTACTCTGGTTTCTCAGTCTTTTTCCTAGTGCCGGTTTGAAGTTCCTGCAGTTTTCACTGTAAAACCGTGTTGGAGCTAGTACCTCCACAATATATGTATGGAGTGGAGATTGCAACCGAAAAGAAACTTTGTGTTGACACAACAAGCTAGGTGAAGCACGGCTTTCACACACACTTATCTCTCAGAACTGAGCATGTGGAGAGACGTTCGTTCATCTAGCACAAAGGGAACGGGTTGCAAGAGAAACTTTTACTCTGGTTTCTCAGTCTTTTTCCTAGTGCCGGTTTGAAGTTCCTGCAGTTTTCACTGTAAAACAGAGTTGGGGCTAGTACCTCCCCATATATATGTATGGAGTTGAGTTTGCAACTGAAAAGAAACTTTGTGTTCCCAACAATCTAGGTGAAGCACGGATTTCACACACACATATCTCTCAGAACTGAGCATGTGGAGAGACGTTCGTTCATCTAGCACAAAGGGAACGGGTTGCAGGAGAAACTTTTACTCTGGTTTCTCAGTCTGTTTCCTAGTGCCGGTTTGAATTTCCTGCAGATTTCATTGTAAAACCGAGTTGGAGCTAGTATATACCTATATATATGTATGCAGTGGAGTTTCAACTGAAAAGAACTTTGTGTTCCCAACAAGCTAGGTGAATCACGGCTTTCACACACACCTATCTCTCAGAACTGAGCATGTGGAGAGTCATTCCTTCATTAAGCACAAAAGGAACGGGTTGCAGGAATAACTTTTAATCTGGTTTCTCAGTCTGTTTCCTAGTGCCGGTTTGAAGTTCCTGCAGTTTTCACATGTAAAACAGATTTGGAGCTCGTAACTCCCCATATATATATATGGAGTGGAGTTTGCAACTGAAAAGAAATTTTGTGTTCCCAACCAGCTAGGTGAAGGACGGCTTTCACACACACTTATCTCAGAACTGAGCATGTGGAGAGACGTTCGTTCATCTAGCACAAAGGGAACGGGTTGCAGGAGAAACTTTTTCTCCGGTTTCTCAGTCTGTTTCCTAGTGCCGGTTTGAAGTTCTTGCAGTTTTCACTGTAAAACCGAGTTGGAGCTAGTACCTCCCCATATATATGTATGGAGTGGATTTTGCAACTGAAAAGAAACTTTGTGTTCCCAACAAGCTAGGTGAATCACGGCTTTCACACACACTTATCTCTCAGAACTGAGCATGTGGAGAGACTTTCGTTCATCTAGCACAAAGGGAAAGGGTTGCAAGGGAAACTTTTACTCTGGTTTCTCAGTCTTTTTCCTAGTGCCGGTTTGAAGTTCCTGCAGTTTTCACTGTAAAACCTAGTTGGAGCTATTTCTTCCCCATATATATATATGGAGTGGTGTTTGCAAATGAAAAGAAACTTTGTTTTCCCAACAAGCTAGTTGAAGGACGGCTTTAATATACACATATCTCTCAGAACTGAGCATGTGGAGAGACGTTCGTTCATCTAGTTCAAAGGGAACGGGTTGCAGGAGGAACTTTTACTCTGGTTTCTAAGTCTGTTTCCTAGTGCCGGTTTCAAGTTCCTGCAGTTTTCACTGTAAAACCGAGTTGGAGCTTGTACCTCCCCATATATATGTATGGAGTGGAGTTTGCAACTTAAAAGAAACTTTGTGTTCCCAACAAGCTAGGTGAAGGACGGCTTTCACACACACTTATCTCTCAGAACTGAGCATGTGGAGAGACGTTCGTTCATCTAGCACAAAAGGAACGGGTTGCAGGAGAAACTTTTACTCTGGTTTCTCAGTCTGTTTCCTAGTGCCGGTTTGAATTTCCTGCAGATTTCATTGTAAAACCGAGTTGGAGCTAGTACATACCTATATATATGTATGCAGTGGAGTTTCAACTGAAAAGGAACTTTGTGTTCCCAACAAGCTAGGAGAAGAACTGCTTTCACACACACCTATCTCTCAGAACTGAGCATGTGGAGAGTCGTTCGTTCATTAAGCACAAAGGGAAAGGATTGCAGGAATAACTTTTAATCTGGTTTCTCAGTCTGTTTCCTAGTGCCGGTTTGAAGTTCCTGCAGTTTTCACATGTAAAACAGATTTGGAGCTCGTAACTCCCCATATATATATATGGAGTGGAGTTTGCAACTGAAAAGAAATTTTGTGTTCCCAACCAGCTAGGTGAAGGACGGCTTTCACACACACTTATCTCAGAACTGAGCATGTGGAGAGACGTTCGTTCATCTAGCACAAAGGGAACGGGTTGCAGGAGAAACTTTTTCTCCGGTTTCTCAGTCTGTTTCCTAGTGCCGGTTTGAAGTTCTTGCAGTTTTCACTGTAAAACCGAGTTGGAGCTAGTACCTCCCCATATATATGTATGGAGTGGATTTTGCAACTGAAAAGAAACTTTGTGTTCCCAACAAGCTAGGTGAATCACGGCTTTCACACACACTTATCTCTCAGAACTGAGCATGTGGAGAGACGTTCGTTCATCTAGCACAAAGGGAAAGGGTTGCAAGGGAAACTTTTACTCTGGTTTCTCAGTCTTTTTCCTAGTGCCGGTTTGAAGTTCCTGCAGTTTTCACTGTAAAACCTAGTTGGAGCTAGTACTTCCCCATATATATATATGGAGTGGTGTTTGCAAATGAAAAGAAACTTTGTTTTCCCAACAAGCTAGTTGAAGGACGGCTTTAATATACACATATCTCTCAGAACTGAGCATGTGGAGAGACGTTCGTTCATCTAGTTCAAAGGGAACGGGTTGCAGGAGGAACTTTTACTCTGGTTTCTAAGTCTGTTTCCTAGTGCCGGTTTCAAGTTCCTGCAGTTTTCACTGTAAAACCGAGTTGGAGCTTGTACCTCCCCATATATATGTATGGAGTGGAGTTTGCAACTTAAAACAAACTTTGTGTTCCCAACAAGCTAGGTGAAGGACGGCTTTCACACACACTTATCTCTCAGAACTAAGAATGTGGAGAGACTTTCTTTCATCTTGCACAAAGGGAACGGGTTGCAGGAGAAACTTATTCTCTGGATTCTCAGTCTGTTTCCAAGTGCCGGTTTGAAGGTCCTGCCGTTTTCACTGTAAAACCGTGTTGGAGCTAATACCTCCCCTTATATATGTATGGAGTGGAGTTTGCAACTGAAAAGAAACTTTGTGTTCCCAACAAGCTAGGTTAAGCCCGGCTTTCACACACACAAATCTCTCAGAACTGAGCATGTGGAGAGACGTTCGTTCATCTAGTACAAAGGGAACTGGTTGCAAGAGAAATTTTTTCTCTGGTTTCTGAGTCTGTTTCCTATTGCCGGTTTGAAGTTCCTGCAGTTTTCACTGTAAAACAGTGTTGGAGCTAGTACCTCCCCATATATATGTATGGAGTGGAGTTTGCAACTGAAAACAAACTTTGGGTTCCCAACAAGCTGGGTGAAGCACGGATTTCACACACACATATCTCTCAGAACTGAGCATGTGGAGAGACGTTCGTTCATCTAGCACAAAGGGATCGGGTTGCAGGAGAAACTATTTTTCTCTGGTTTCTATCTGTTTCCTATTGCCGGTTTGAATTTCCTGCAGTTTTCACTGTAAAACCGAGTAGGAGCTAGTACCTCCCCATATATATGTATGGAGTGGAGTTTGGAAATGAAAAGGAACTTTGTGTTCCCAACAAGCTAGGTGATGGAAGGCTTTCACACACACTTATTTCTCAGAACTGAGCATGTGGAGAGACGTTCGTTCATCTAGCTCAAAGGGAACGGTTAGCAGGGGAAACTTTTTTTCTGGTTTCTCAGTCTGTTTCCTAGTGTCGGTTTGAAGTTCCTGCATTTTTCACTGTAAAACCGATTTGGAGCTAGAACCACCCCATATATATGTATAGAGTGGAGTTTGCAACTGAAAAGGAACTTTGAGTTCCCAAAAAGCTAGTTGAATGACGGCTTTCACACACACTTATCTCTCAGAACTGAGCATGTGGAGAGTCGTTCGTTCATCTAGCACAAAGGGGACGGGTAGCAAGTGAAACTTTTACTCTTGTATCTCAGTCTGTTTCCTAGAGCCGGATTGAATTTCCTGCAGTTTTCACTGTAAAACCGAGTTGGAGATAGTACCTACCTATATATATGTATGGAGTGGAGTTTGCAACTGGAAAGAAATTTTGTGTTCCCAACCAGCTAGGTGAAGGACGGCTTTCACACACACTTAACTCTCAGAACTGAGCATGTGGAGAGACGTTCGTTCATCTAGCACAAAAGGGACAGGTTGCAAGAGAAACTTTTACTCTGGTTTATCAGTCTGTTTCCTAGTGCCGGTTGGAAGATCCTGCAGTTTTCAGTGTAAAACCGAGTTGGTGCTAGTACCTCCCCATATACATGTATGGTTTGGAGTTTGAAAGGAAAACAAACTTTGTGTTCCCAACAAGCTAGATGAAGGACGGCTTTCACACACACTTATCTCTCAGAACTGAGCATGTGCAGAGATGTTCGTTCATCTAGCACAAATTGAACGGGTTGCAAGGGAAACTTTTTGTCTGGTTTCTCAGTCTGTTTCCTAGTGCCGGTTTGAAGTTCCTGCAGTTTTCACTGTAAAACCGTGTTGGAGCTAGTACCTACCTATATATATGTATGGAGTGGAGTTTGCAACTGTAAAGGAACTTTGTGTTAACAACAAGGAGGTGAAGGACGGCTTTCACACACATATATCTCTCAGAACTGAGCATGTGGAGAGTCGTTCGTTCATCTAGCACAAAGGGAACGGTTTGCAGGAATAATTTTTACTCTGGTTTCTCAGTCTGTTTCCAAGTGCCGGTTTGAAGTTCCTGCAGTTTTCACATGTAAAACCGAGTTGGAGCTGGTAAATCCCAATATATATATATGGAGTGGAGTTTGCAACTGAAAAGAAACTTTGTGTTCCCAACAAGCTAGGTGAAGGACGGCTTTCACACACACTTATCTCTCAGAACTGAGCATGTGGAGAGACGTTCGTTCATCTAGCACAAAGGGAACGGGTTGCAGGAGAAACATTTACTCTGGTTTCTCAGTCTGTTTCCAAGTGCCGGTTTGAAGTTCCTGCAGTTTTCACTGTAAAATCGAGTTGGTGCTTGTACCTCCCCATATATATGTATGGACTGGAGTTTGCAACTGAAAAGAAACTTTGTGTTCCCAACAAGTTAGGTGAAGCACGGCTTTCACACACACTTATTTCTCAGAAATGAGCATGTGGAGAGACGTTCGTTTATCTAGCACAAATGGAACGGGTTGCAAGAGAAACTTGTACTCTGGTTTCTCAGTCTTTTTCCTAGTGCCGCTTTGAAGTTCCTGCAGTTTTCACTGTAAAACAGAGTTGGGGCTAGTACCTCCCCATATATATGTATGGAGTGGAGTTAGCAAATGAAAAGGAACTTTGTGTTCCCAACAAACTAGTTGAAGGACGGCTTTCACACACACTTATCTCTCAGAACTGAGCATGTGGAGAGACGTTCGTTCATCTAGCACAAAGGGAACGGGTTGCAGGAGAAACTTTTTCTCAGGTTTCTCAGTGTGTTTCCAAGTGCCGGTTTGAAGTTCCTGCAGTTTTCACTTTAAAACCGAGTTGGAGCTAGTACCTCCCCAATATATGTATGGAGTGGAGATTGCAACCGAAAAGAAACTTTGTGTTGACACAACAAGCTAGGTGAAGCACGGCTTTCACACACACTTATCTCTCAGAACTGAGCATGTGGAGAGACGTTCGTTCATCTAGCACAAATGGATCGGGGTGCAAGAGAAACTTTTTCTCTGGATTCTCAGACTGTTTCCTAGTGCCTGGTAGAAGTTCCTGCATTTTTCACTGTAAAACCGAGTTGGAGCTAGTACCTCCACATTTATATGTATGGAGTGGAGTTTGCAACTGAAAAGAAACTTTGTGTTCCCAACAAGCTAGGTGAATCACGGCTTTCACACACACTTATCTCTCAGAACTGAGCATGTGGAGAGACTTTCGTTCATCTAGCACAAAGGGAAAGGGTTGCAAGGGAAACTTTTACTCTGGTTTCTCAGTCTTTTTCCTAGTGCCGGTTTGAAGTTCCTGCAGTTTTCACTGTAAAACCTAGTTGGAGCTATTTCTTCCCCATATATATATATGGAGTGGTGTTTGCAAATGAAAAGAAACTTTGTTTTCCCAACAAGCTAGTTGAAGGACGGCTTTAATATACACATATCTCTCAGAACTGAGCATGTGGAGAGACGTTCGTTCATCTAGTTCAAAGGGAACGGGTTGCAGGAGGAACTTTTACTCTGGTTTCTAAGTCTGTTTCCTAGTGCCGGTTTCAAGTTCCTGCAGTTTTCACTGTAAAACCGAGTTGGAGCTTGTACCTCCCCATATATATGTATGGAGTGGAGTTTGCAACTTAAAAGAAACTTTGTGTTCCCAACAAGCTAGGTGAAGGACGGCTTTCACACACACTTATCTCTCAGAACTGAGCATGTGGAGAGACGTTCGTTCATCTAGCACAAAAGGAACGGGTTGCAGGAGAAACTTTTACTCTGGTTTCTCAGTCTGTTTCCTAGTGCCGGTTTGAATTTCCTGCAGATTTCATTGTAAAACCGAGTTGGAGCTAGTACATACCTATATATATGTATGCAGTGGAGTTTCAACTGAAAAGGAACTTTGTGTTCCCAACAAGCTAGGAGAAGAACTGCTTTCACACACACCTATCTCTCAGAACTGAGCATGTGGAGAGTCGTTCGTTCATTAAGCACAAAGGGAAAGGATTGCAGGAATAACTTTTAATCTGGTTTCTCAGTCTGTTTCCTAGTGCCGGTTTGAAGTTCCTGCAGTTTTCACATGTAAAACAGATTTGGAGCTCGTAACTCCCCATATATATATATGGAGTGGAGTTTGCAACTGAAAAGAAATTTTGTGTTCCCAACCAGCTAGGTGAAGGACGGCTTTCACACACACTTATCTCAGAACTGAGCATGTGGAGAGACGTTCGTTCATCTAGCACAAAGGGAACGGGTTGCAGGAGAAACTTTTTCTCCGGTTTCTCAGTCTGTTTCCTAGTGCCGGTTTGAAGTTCTTGCAGTTTTCACTGTAAAACCGAGTTGGAGCTAGTACCTCCCCATATATATGTATGGAGTGGATTTTGCAACTGAAAAGAAACTTTGTGTTCCCAACAAGCTAGGTGAATCACGGCTTTCACACACACTTATCTCTCAGAACTGAGCATGTGGAGAGACGTTCGTTCATCTAGCACAAAGGGAAAGGGTTGCAAAGGAAACTTTTACTCTGGTTTCTCAGTCTTTTTCCTAGTGCCGGTTTGAAGTTCCTGCAGTTTTCACTGTAAAACCTAGTTGGAGCTAGTACTTCCCCATATATATATATGGAGTGGTGTTTGCAAATGAAAAGAAACTTTGTTTTCCCAACAAGCTAGTTGAAGGACGGCTTTAATATACACATATCTCTCAGAACTGAGCATGTGGAGAGACGTTCGTTCATCTAGTTCAAAGGGAACGGGTTGCAGGAGGAACTTTTACTCTGGTTTCTAAGTCTGTTTCCTAGTGCCGGTTTCAAGTTCCTGCAGTTTTCACTGTAAAACCGAGTTGGAGCTTGTACCTCCCCATATATATGTATGGAGTGGAGTTTGCAACTTAAAACAAACTTTGTGTTCCCAACAAGCTAGGTGAAGGACGGCTTTCACACACACTTATCTCTCAGAACTAAGAATGTGGAGAGACTTTCTTTCATCTTGCACAAAGGGAACGGGTTGCAGGAGAAACTTATTCTCTGGATTCTCAGTCTGTTTCCAAGTGCCGGTTTGAAGGTCCTGCCGTTTTCACTGTAAAACCGTGTTGGAGCTAATACCTCCCCTTATATATGTATGGAGTGGAGTTTGCAACTGAAAAGAAACTTTGTGTTCCCAACAAGCTAGGTTAAGCCCGGCTTTCACACACACAAATCTCTCAGAACTGAGCATGTGGAGAGACGTTCGTTCATCTAGTACAAAGGGAACTGGTTGCAAGAGAAATTTTTTCTCTGGTTTCTGAGTCTGTTTCCTATTGCCGGTTTGAAGTTCCTGCAGTTTTCACTGTAAAACAGTGTTGGAGCTAGTACCTCCCCATATATATGTATGGAGTGGAGTTTGCAACTGAAAACAAACTTTGGGTTCCCAACAAGCTGGGTGAAGCACGGATTTCACACACACATATCTCTCAGAACTGAGCATGTGGAGAGACGTTCGTTCATCTAGCACAAAGGGATCGGGTTGCAGGAGAAACTATTTTTCTCTGGTTTCTATCTGTTTCCTATTGCCGGTTTGAATTTCCTGCAGTTTTCACTGTAAAACCGAGTAGGAGCTAGTACCTCCCCATATATATGTATGGAGTGGAGTTTGGAAATGAAAAGGAACTTTGTGTTCCCAACAAGCTAGGTGATGGAAGGCTTTCACACACACTTATTTCTCAGAACTGAGCATGTGGAGAGACGTTCGTTCATCTAGCTCAAAGGGAACGGTTAGCAGGGGAAACTTTTTCTCTGGTTTCTCAGTCTGTTTCCTAGTGTCGGTTTGAAGTTCCTGCATTTTTCACTGTAAAACCGATTTGGAGCTAGAACC
Organism: Camelus bactrianus; assembly: GCF_048773025.1. Classification (NCBI taxonomy): domain Eukaryota; kingdom Metazoa; phylum Chordata; class Mammalia; order Artiodactyla; family Camelidae; genus Camelus; species Camelus bactrianus. The sequence goes on along the minus strand of NC_133564.1, from coordinate 3,925,807 downwards.
ACCCCATATATATGTATAGAGTGGAGTTTGCAACTGAAAAGGAACTTTGAGTTCCCAAAAAGCTAGTTGAATGACGGCTTTCACACACACTTATCTCTCAGAACTGAGCATGTGGAGAGTCGTTCGTTCATCTAGCACAAAGGGGACGGGTAGCAAGTGAAACTTTTACTCTTGTATCTCAGTCTGTTTCCTAGAGCCGGATTGAATTTCCTGCAGTTTTCACTGTAAAACCGAGTTGGAGATAGTACCTACCTATATATATGTATGGAGTGGAGATTGCAACTGGAAAGAAATTTTGTGTTCCCAACCAGCTAGGTGAAGGACGGCTTTCACACACACTTAACTCTCAGAACTGAGCATGTGGAGAGACGTTCGTTCATCTAGCACAAAAGGGACAGGTTGCAAGAGAAACTTTTACTCTGGTTTATCAGTCTGTTTCCTAGTGCCGGTTGGAAGATCCTGCAGTTTTCAGTGTAAAACCGAGTTGGTGCTAGTACCTCCCCATATACATGTATGGTTTGGAGTTTGAAAGGAAAACAAACTTTGTGTTCCCAACAAGCTAGATGAAGGACGGCTTTCACACACACTTATCTCTCAGAACTGAGCATGTGCAGAGATGTTCGTTCATCTAGCACAAATTGAACGGGTTGCAAGGGAAACTTTTTGTCTGGTTTCTCAGTCTGTTTCCTAGTGCCGGTTTGAAGTTCCTGCAGTTTTCACTGTAAAACCGTGTTGGAGCTAGTACCTACCTATATATATGTATGGAGTGGAGTTTGCAACTGTAAAGGAACTTTGTGTTAACAACAAGGAGGTGAAGGACGGCTTTCACACACATATATCTCTCAGAACTGAGCATGTGGAGAGTCGTTCGTTCATCTAGCACAAAGGGAACGGTTTGCAGGAATAATTTTTACTCTGGTTTCTCAGTCTGTTTCCAAGTGCCGGTTTGAAGTTCCTGCAGTTTTCACATGTAAAACCGAGTTGGAGCTGGTAAATCCCAATATATATATATGGAGTGGAGTTTGCAACTGAAAAGAAACTTTGTGTTCCCAACAAGCTAGGTGAAGGACGGCTTTCACACACACTTATCTCTCAGAACTGAGCATGTGGAGAGACGTTCGTTCATCTAGCACAAAGGGAACGGGTTGCAGGAGAAACATTTACTCTGGTTTCTCAGTCTGTTTCCAAGTGCCGGTTTGAAGTTCCTGCAGTTTTCACTGTAAAATCGAGTTGGTGCTTGTACCTCCCCATATATATGTATGGACTGGAGTTTGCAACTGAAAAGAAACTTTGTGTTCCCAACAAGTTAGGTGAAGCACGGCTTTCACACACACTTATTTCTCAGAAATGAGCATGTGGAGAGACGTTCGTTTATCTAGCACAAATGGAACGGGTTGCAAGAGAAACTTGTACTCTGGTTTCTCAGTCTTTTTCCTAGTGCCGCTTTGAAGTTCCTGCAGTTTTCACTGTAAAACAGAGTTGGGGCTAGTACCTCCCCATATATATGTATGGAGTGGAGTTAGCAAATGAAAAGGAACTTTGTGTTCCCAACAAACTAGTTGAAGGACGGCTTTCACACACACTTATCTCTCAGAACTGAGCATGTGGAGAGACGTTCGTTCATCTAGCACAAAAGGGACAGGTTGCAAGAGAAACTTTTACTCTGGTTTATCAGTCTGTTTCCTAGTGCCGGTTGGAAGATCCTGCAGTTTTCAGTGTAAAACCGAGTTGGTGCTAGTACCTCCCCATATACATGTATGGTTTGGAGTTTGAAAGGAAAACAAACTTTGTGTTCCCAACAAGCTAGATGAAGGACGGCTTTCACACACACTTATCTCTCAGAACTGAGCATGTGCAGAGATGTTCGTTCATCTAGCACAAATTGAACGGGTTGCAAGGGAAACTTTTTGTCTGGTTTCTCAGTCTGTTTCCTAGTGCCGGTTTGAAGTTCCTGCAGTTTTCACTGTAAAACCGTGTTGGAGCTAGTACCTACCTATATATATGTATGGAGTGGAGTTTGCAACTGTAAAGGAACTTTGTGTTAACAACAAGGAGGTGAAGGACGGCTTTCACACACATATATCTCTCAGAACTGAGCATGTGGAGAGTCGTTCGTTCATCTAGCACAAAGGGAACGGTTTGCAGGAATAATTTTTACTCTGGTTTCTCAGTCTGTTTCCAAGTGCCGGTTTGAAGTTCCTGCAGTTTTCACATGTAAAACCGAGTTGGAGCTGGTAAATCCCAATATATATATATGGAGTGGAGTTTGCAACTGAAAAGAAACTTTGTGTTCCCAACAAGCTAGGTGAAGGACGGCTTTCACACACACTTATCTCTCAGAACTGAGCATGTGGAGAGACGTTCGTTCATCTAGCACAAAGGGAACGGGTTGCAGGAGAAACATTTACTCTGGTTTCTCAGTCTGTTTCCAAGTGCCGGTTTGAAGTTCCTGCAGTTTTCACTGTAAAATCGAGTTGGTGCTTGTACCTCCCCATATATATGTATGGACTGGAGTTTGCAACTGAAAAGAAACTTTGTGTTCCCAACAAGTTAGGTGAAGCACGGCTTTCACACACACTTATTTCTCAGAAATGAGCATGTGGAGAGACGTTCGTTTATCTAGCACAAATGGAACGGGTTGCAAGAGAAACTTGTACTCTGGTTTCTCAGTCTTTTTCCTAGTGCCGCTTTGAAGTTCCTGCAGTTTTCACTGTAAAACAGAGTTGGGGCTAGTACCTCCCCATATATATGTATGGAGTGGAGTTAGCAAATGAAAAGGAACTTTGTGTTCCCAACAAACTAGTTGAAGGACGGCTTTCACACACACTTATCTCTCAGAACTTAGCATGTGGAGAGACGTTCGTTCATCTAGCACAAAGGGAACGGGTTGCAGGAGAAACTTTTTCTCAGGTTTCTCAGTGTGTTTCCAAGTGCCGGTTTGAAGTTCCTGCAGTTTTCACTTTAAAACCGAGTTGGAGCTAGTACCTCCCCAATATATGTATGGAGTGGAGATTGCAACCGAAAAGAAACTTTGTGTTGACACAACAAGCTAGGTGAAGCACGGCTTTCACACACACTTATCTCTCAGAACTGAGCATGTGGAGAGACGTTCGTTCATCTAGCACAAATGGATCGGGGTGCAAGAGAAACTTTTTCTCTGGATTCTCAGACTGTTTCCTAGTGCCTGGTAGAAGTTCCTGCATTTTTCACTGTAAAACCGAGTTGGAGCTAGTACCTCCACATTTATATGTATGGAGTGGAGTTTGCAACTGAAAAGAAACTTTGTGTTCCCAACAAGCTAGATGAAGCACGGCTTTCACACAAAATTTTCTCTCAGAACTGAGCATGTGGAGAGACGTTCGTTCATCTAGCACAAAGGGAACGGGTTGCAGGAGAAACTTTTACTCTGGTTTCTCAGTCTTTTTCCTAGTGCCGGGTTGAAGTTCCTGCAGTTTTCACTGTAAAACCGAGTTGGAGCTAGTACTTCCCCATATATATGTATGGAGTGGAGTTTGCAACTGAAAAGGAACTTTGTTTTCCCAACAAGCTAGGTGAAGGACGGCTTTCACACACACATATCTCTCAGAATTGAGCATGTGGAGAGACGTTCGTTCATCTAGCACAAAGGGAACGGGTTGAAGGAGAAACTTTTACTCTGGTTTCTCAGTCTGTTTCCTAGTGCCGGATTGAAGTTCCTGCAGTTTTCACTGTAAAACCGAAATGGAGCTCGTACCTACTCATATGTATGTATGGAGTGGAGTTTGCAAATGAAAATAAACTATGTGTTCCCAACAAGCTAGTTAAAGGACGGCTTTCACACACACATATCTCTCCGAACTGAGCATGTGGAGAGACGTTCGTTCATCTAGCACAAATGGAACGGGTTGCAGGAGGAAATTTTTCTCTGGTTTCTGTCTGTTTCCTAGTGCCGGGTACAAGTTCCTGCAGGTTTCACTGTAAAACCGAGTTGGAGCTAGTACTTCCCCATATATATGCATGGATTGGATTTTGCAACTGAAAAGAAACTTTGTGTTCCCAACAAGCTAGGTGAAGCACGGCTTTCACACCCACTTATCTCTCAGAACTGAGCATGTGGAGAGACGTTCGTTTATCTAGCACAAAAGAACGGGTTGCAAGAGAAAATTTTACTCTGGTTTCTCAGTCTGTTTCCTACTGTCGGTTTGAAGTTCCTGCAGTTTTCACTGTAAAACCGAGTTGGAGCTAGTACCTCCCCATATATATGTATGGAGTGGAGTTTGGAACTGAAATGGTACTTTTTGTTCCCAACAAGGTAGGTGAAGGACGGCTTTCACACACCCTTATCTCTCAGAACTGAGCATGTGGGGAGACGTTCGTTCATCTAGCACAAAGGGAACGGGTAGCAGGAGAAACATTTACTCTGGTTTCTCAGCCTGTTTCCAAGTGCCGGTTTGAAGTTCCTGCAGTTTTCACTGTAAAACCGAGTTGGTGCTTGTACCTCCCCATATATAAGTATGGACTGGAGTTTGCAACTGAAAAGAAACTTTGTGTTCCCAACAAGATAGTTGAAGGACGGCTTTAATATACACATATCTCTCAGAACAGAGCATGTGGAGAGATGTTCGTTCATCTAGTTCAAATGGAACGGGTTGCAGGAGGAACTTTTACTCTGGCTTCTAAGTCTGTTTCCTAGTACCGGTTTCAAGTTCCTGCAGTTTTCACTGTAAAACCGGGTTGGAGCTAGTTCCTCCCCATATATATGTATGGGGTGGAGTTTGCAACTTAAAAGAAACTTTGTGTTCCCAACAAGATAGGTGAAGCACGGCTTTCACACACACTTATCTCTCAGAACTGAGCATGTGGAGAGACGTTCGTTCATCTAGCACAAAGGGAACGGGCTGCAAGAGAAACTTTTTCTCTGGTTTCTCAGAGTGTTTCCTAGTGCCGGTTTGAAGTTCCTGCATTTTTCACTGTAAAACCGTGTTGGAGCTAGTACCTCACCATATATATGTATGGGTGGAGTTTGCAAATGAAAAGAAACTTTGTGTTCCCAACAAGCTAGATGAAGCAAGGCTTTCACACAAACTTATCTCTCAGAAATGAACATGTGGAGAGACGTTCGTTCATCTAGCACAAAGGGAACGGGTTGCAGGAGAAACTTTTACTATGGTTTCTCAGTCTTTTTCCTAGTGCCGGGTTGAAGTTCCTGCAATTTTCACTGTAAAACCGAGTTGGAGCTAGTACTTCCCCATATATATGTATGGAGTGGAGTTTGCAACAGAAAAGGAATTTTTTGTGTTCCCAACAAGCTAGTTGAAGGACGGCTTTCACACACACATATCTCTCAGAACAGAGCATGTGGAGAGACGTTCGTTCATCTAGCACAAAAGAACGGGTTGCAGGAGGAAATTTTTCTCTGGTTTCTGTCTGTTTCCTAGTGCCGGTTACAAGTTCCTGCAGGTTTCACTGTAAAACCGAGTTGGAGCTAGTACTTCCCATATATATGTATGGATTGGAGTTTGCAACTGAAAAGAAACTTTGTGTTCCCAACAAGCTAGGTGAAGCACGGCTTTCACACACACTTATCTCTCAGAACTGAGCATGTGGAGAGACGTTCGTTTATCTAGCACAAAAGAACGGGTTGCAAGAGAAAGTTTTACTCTGTTTTCTAAGTCTGTTTCCTAGTGCCGGTTTGAAGTTCCTGCAGTTTTCACTGTAAAACCGTGTTGGTGCTTGTACCTACCTATATATATGTATGGAGTGGAGTTTGCAACTGTAAAGGAACTTTGTGTTAACAACAAGGTAGGTGAAGGACGGCTTTCACACACACATATCTCTCAGAACTGAGCATGTGGAGAGTCGTTCGTTCATCTAGCACAAAATGAATGGGTTGCAGGAGAAATTTTTACTCTGGATTCTCAGTGTGTTTCCTAGTGCCGGTTTGAAGTTCCTGCAGATTTCACTGTAAAACCGAGTTGGATCTCGTACCTACCCATATATATGTATGGAGTGGAGTTTGCAAATTAAAAGAAACTTTGTGTTCCCAAAAAGCTAGCTGAATGACGGCTTTCACATACACATATCTCTCAGAAATGAGCATGTGGAGAGACGTTCGTTCATCTAGCACAAAGGGAACGGGTAGCAGGAGGAACTTTTATTCTGGTTACTAAGTCTGTTTCCTAGTGCCGGTTTCAAGTTCCTGCAGTTTTCACTGTAAACCCGAGTTGGAGCTTGTTCCTCCCCATATATATGTATGGAATAGTGTTTGCAACTGAAAAGGAACTTTGTGTTCCTAACAAGCTAGGTGAAGGACGGCTTTCAAACACACCTATCTCTCAGAACTGAGCACGTGGAGAGACGTTCGTTCATCTAGCACAAAGGGAACGGTTTGCAGGAGAAACATTTACTCTGGTTTCTCAGTCTGTTTCCAAGTGCCGGTTTGAAGTTCCTGCAGTTTTCACTGTAAAACCGTGTTGGTGCTTGTACCTCCCCATATATATGTATGGACTGGAGTTTGCAACTGAAAAGAAACTTTGTGTTCCCAACAAGCTAGGTGAAGCACGGCATTCACACACATTTATTTCTCAGAACTAAGCGTGTGGAGAGACGTTCGTTCATCTAGCACAAATGGAACGGGTTGCAAGAGAAAATTTTACTCTGGTTTCTCAGTCTTTTTCCTAGTGCCGGTTTGAAGTTCCTGCAGTTTTCACTGTAAAACAGAGTTGGGGCTAGTACCTCCCCATATATATGTATGGAGTGGAGTTAGCAAATGAAAAGGAACTTTGTTTTCCCAACAAGCTAGTTGAAGGACGGCTTTCACACACACTTATCTCTCAGAACTGAGCATGTGGAGAGACGTTCGTTCATCTAGCACAAAGGGAACGGGTTGCAGGAGAAACTTTTTCTCAGGTTTCTCAGTGTGTTTCCAAGTGTCGGTTTGAAGTTCCTGCAGTTTTCACTGTAAAACCGTGTTGGAGCTAGTACCTCCCCAATATATGTATGGAGTGGAGATTGCAACCGAAAAGAAACTTTGTGTTGACACAACAAGCTAGGTGAAGCACGGCTTTCACAACCACTTATCTCTCGGAACTGAGCATGTGGAGAGACGTTCGTTCATCTAGCACAAAGGGAACGGGTTGCAGGAGGAACTTTTACTCTGGTTTCTCAGTCTGTTTCCTAGTGCCGGTTTGAATTTCCGGCAGATTTCATTGTAAAACCGAGTTGGAGCTAGTACATACCTATATATATGTATGCAGTGGAGTTTCAACTGAAAAGGAACTTTGTGTTCCCAACAAGCTAGGGGAAGAACGGCTTTCACACACACCTATCTCTCAGAACTGAGCATGTGGAGAGTCGTTCGTTCATTAAGCACAAAGGGAACGGGTTGCAGGAATAACTTTTAATCTGGTTTCTCAGTCTGTTTCCTAGTGCCGGTTTGAAGTTCCTGCAGTTTTCACATGTAAAACAGATTTGGAGCTCGTAACTCCCCATATATATATATGGAGTGGAGTTTGCAACTGAAAAGAAATTTTGTGTTCCCAACCAGCTAGGTGAAGGACGGCTTTCACACACACTTATCTCAGAACTGAGCATGTGGAGAGACGTTCGTTCATCTAGCACAAAGGGAACGGGTTGCAGGAGAAACTTTTTCTCAGGTTTCTCAGTCTGTTTCCTAGTGCCGGTTTGAAGTTCTTGCAGTTTTCACTGTAAAACCGAGTTGGAGCTAGTACCTCCCCATATATATGTATGGAGTGGATTTTGCAACTGAAAAGAAACTTTGTGTTCCCAACAAGCTAGGTGAATCACGGCTTTCACACACACTTAACTCTCAGAACTGAGCATGTGGAGAGACGTTCGTTCATCTAGCACAAAGGGAAAGGGTTGCAAGGGAAACTTTTACTCTGGTTTCTCAGTCTTTTTCCTAGTGCCGGTTTGAAGTTCCTGCAGTTTTCACTGTAAAACCTAGTTGGAGCTAGTACTTCCCCATATATATATATGGAGTGGTGTTTGCAAATGAAAAGAAACTTTGTTTTCCCAACAAGCTAGTTGAAGGACGGCTTTAATATACACATATCTCTCAGAACTGAGCATGTGTAGAGACGTTCGTTCATCTAGTTCAAAGGGAACGGGTTGCAGGAGGAACTTTTACTCTGGTTTCTAAGTCTGTTTCCTAGTGCCGGTTTCAAGTTCCTGCAGTTTTCACTGTAAAACCGAGTTGGAGCTTGTACCTCTCCATATATATGTATGGAGTGGAGTTTGCAACTTAAAAGAAACTTTGTGTTCCCAACAAGCTAGGTGTATCACGGCTTTCACACACACTTATCTCTCAGAACTGAGCATGTGGAGAGACGTTCGTTCATCTAGCACAAAGGGAAAGGGTTGCAAGGGAAACTTTTACTCTGGTTTCTCAGTCTTTTTCCTAGTGCCGGTTTGAAGTTCCTGCAGTTTTCACTGTAAAACCTAGTTGGAGCTAGTACTTCCCCATATATATATATGGAGTGGTGTTTGCAAATGAAAAGAAACTTTGTTTTCCCAACAAGCTAGTTGAAGGACGGCTTTAATATACAAATATCTCTCAGAACTGAGCATGTGGAGAGACGTTCGTTCATCTAGTTCAAAGGGAACGGGTTGCAGGAGGAACTTTTACTCTGGTTTCTAAGTCTGTTTCCTAGTGCCGGTTTCAAGTTCCTGCAGTTTTCACTGTAAAACCGAGTTGGAGCTTGTACCTCCCCATATATATGTATGGAGTGGAGTTTGCAACTTAAAAGAAACTTTGTGTTCCCAACAAGCTAGGTGAAGGACGGCTTTCACACACACTTATCTCTCAGAACTGAGCATGTGGAGAGACGTTCGTTCATCTAGTTCAAAGGGAACGGGTTGCAGGAGAAACTTTTACTCTGGTTTCTCAGTCTGTTTCCTAGTGCCGGTTTGAATTTCCTGCAGATTTCATTGTAAAACCGAGTTGGAGCTAGTACATAACTATATATATGTATACAGTGGAGTTTCAACTGAAAAGGAACTTTGTGTTCCCAACAAGCTAGGAGAAGAACGGCTTTCACACACACCTATCTCTCAGAACTGAGCATGTGGAGAGTCGTTCGTTCATTAAGCACAAATGGAAAGGGTTGCAGGAATAACTTTTAATCTGGTTTCTCAGTCTGTTTCCTAGTGCCGGTTTGAAGTTCCTGCAGTTTTCACATGTAAAACAGATTTGGAGCTCGTAACTCCCCATATATATATATGGAGTGGAGTTTGCAACTGAAAAGAAATTTTGTGTTCCCAACCAGCTAGGTGAAGGACGGCTTTCACACACACTTATCTCAGAACTGAGCATGTGGAGAGACGTTCGTTCATCTAGCACAAAGGGAACGGGTTGCAGGAGAAACTTTTTCTCCGGTTTCTCAGTCTGTTTCCTAGTGCCGGTTTGAAGTTCTTGCAGTTTTCACTTTAAAACCGAGTTGGAGCTAGTACATCCCCATATATATGTATGGAGTGTATTTTGCAACTGAAAAGAAACTTTGTGTTCCCAACAAGCTAGGTGAATCACGGCTTTCACACACACTTATCTCTCAGAACTGAGCATGTGGAGAGACGTTCGTTCATCTAGCACAAAGGGAAAGGGTTGCAAGGGAAACATTTACTCTGGTTTCTCAGTCTTTTTCCTAGTGCCGGTTTGAAGTTCCTGCAGTTTTCACTGTAAAACCTAGTTGGAGCTAGTACTTCCCCATATATATATATGGAGTGGTGTTTGCAAATGAAAAGAAACTTTGTTTTCCCAACAAGCTAGTTGAAGGACGGCTTTAATATACACATATCTCTCAGAACTGAGCATGTGGAGAGACGTTCGTTCATCTAGTTCAAAGGGAACGGGTTGCAGGAGGAACTTTTACTCTGGTTTCTAAGTCTGTTTCCTAGTGCCGGTTTGAAGGTCCTGCAGTTTTCACTGTAAAACCGAGTTGGAGCTTGTACCTCCCCATATATATGTATGGAGTGGAGTTTGCAACTTAAAAGAAACTTTGTGTTCCCAACAAGCTAGGTGAAGGACGGCTTTCACACACACTTATCTCTCAGAACTAAGAATGTGGAGAGACGTTCTTTCATCTAGCACAAAGGGAACGGGTTGCAGGAGAAACTTATTCTCTGGATTCTCACTCTGTTTCCAAGTGCCGGTTTGAAGGTCCTGCCGTTTTCACTGTAAAACAGTGTTGGAGTTAGTACCTCCCCATATATATGTATGGAGTGGAGTTTGCAACTGAAAACAAACTTTGGGTTCCCAACAAGCTAGGTGAAGCACGGATTTCACACACACATATCTCTCAGAACTGAGCATGTGGAGAGACGTTCGTTCATCTAGCACAAAGGGATCGGGTTGCAGGAGAAACTATTTTTCTCTGGTTTCTATCTGTTTCCTATTGCCGGTTTGAATTTCCTGCAGTTTTCACTGTAAAACCGAGTAGGAGCTAGTACCTCCCCATATATATGTATGGAGTGGAGTTTGGAAATGAAAAGGAACTTTGTGTTCCCAACAAGCTAGGTGATGGAAGGCTTTCACACACACTTATTTCTCAAAACTGAGCATGTGGAGAGACGTTCGTTCATCTAGCTCAAAGAGAACGTTTAGCAGGGGAAACTTTTTCTCTGGTTTCTCAGTCTGTTTCCTAGTGTCGGTTTGAAGTTCCTGCATTTTTCACTGTAAAACCGATTTGGAGCTAGAACCACCCCATATATATGTATAGAGTGGAGTTTGCAACTGAAAAGGAACTTTGAGTTCCCAACAAGCTAGTTGAATGACGGCTTTCACACACACTTATCTCTCAGAACTGAGCATGTGGAGAGTCGTTCGTTCATCTAGCACAAAGGGGACGGGTAGCAAGTGAAACTTTTACTCTTGTATCTCAGTCTGTTTCCTAGAGCCGGTTTGAATTTCCTGCAGTTTTCACTGTAAAACCGAGTTGGAGATAGTACCTACCTATATATATGTATGGAGTGGAGTTTGCAACTGGAAAGAAATTTTGTGTTCCCAACCAGCTAGGTGAAGGGCGGCTTTCACACACATTTATCTCAGAACTGAGCATGTGGAGAGACGTTCGTTCATCTAGCACAAAGGGAACGGGTTGCAGGAGAAACTTTTAAACTGGTTTCTCAGTCTATTTCCTAGTGCCGGTTTGAATCCTGCAGTTTTCACTGTAAAATCGAGTTGAAGCTCGTACCTACCCATACATATTTATGGATTGGAGTTTGCAAATGAAAAGAAACTTTGTGTTCCCAACAAGCTAGGTGAAGCACGGCTTTCACACCCACTTATCTCTCAGAACTGAGCATGTGGAGAGACGTTCGTTCATCTAGCACAAAGAGAACGGGTTGCAAGAGAAACTATTTCTCTGGTTTCTCAGACTTTTTCCTAGGGCCGGTTTGATGTTCCTGCAGTTTTCACTGTAAAACCGATTTGGAGCTAGTACCTCCCCATATATATGTATGGAGTGGAATTTGCAACTGAAAAAATCCTTTTTGTTCCCAACAATCTATGTGAAGCACGGCTTCCACACACACTTATCTCTCAGAACTGAGCATGTGGAGAGAAGTTCGTTCATCTAGCACAAAGGGAACGGGTTGCAGGAGGAACTTTTACTCTGGGCTCTAAGTCTGTTTCCTACTGCGGATTTGAATTTCCTGCAGTTTTCACTGTGAAACCGAGTTGGAGCTAGTACCTCCCCATATATATGTATGGAGTGTAGTTTGCAAATGAAAAGGAACTTTGTGTTCCCAACAAGCTAGGTGAAGCACGGCTTTCACACACACTTATCTCTCAGAACTGAGCATGTGGAGAGACATTCGTTCATCTAGCACAAAGGGAACGGGTTGCAGGAGCAACTTTTACTCTGGTTTCTCAGTCTGTCTCCTACTGCAGGTTTGAATTTCCTGCAATTTTCACTGTAAAACCGAGTTGGAGCTAGTACCTCCACATATATATGTATTGAGTGGAGTTTGCAAATGAAAAGAAACTTTGTGTTCCCAACAAGCTAGTTGAAGGACGGCTTTCACACCCACTTATTTCTCAGAACTGAGCATGTGGAGAGACGTTCGTTCATCTAGCACAAAGGGAACGGGTTGCAGGAGAAACATTCTCTCTGGTTTCTCAGTCTGTTTCCAAGTGCCGGTTTGAAGTTCCTGCAGTTTTCACTGTAAAACCGAGTTGGAGCTAGTACCTCCCCATATATATTTATGGAGTGGAGTTTGCAACTGAAAAGAAACTTTGTGTTCCCAACAAGCTAGTTGAAGGAAGGCTTTCACACACACTTATCTCTCAGAACTGAGCATGTGGAGAGTCGTTCGTTCATCTAGCACAAAGGGGACGGGTAGCAATGAAACTTTTACTCTTGTATCTCAGTCTGTTTCCTAGAGCCGGTTTGAATTTCCTGCAGTTTTCACTGTAAAACCGAGTTGGAGATAGTACCTACCTATATATATGTATGGAGTGGAGTTTGCAACTGGAAAGAAATTTTGTGTTCCCAACCAGCTAGGTGAAGGGCGGCTTTCACACACATTTATCTCAGAACTGAGCATGTGGAGAGACGTTCGTTCATCTAGCACAAAGGGAACGGGTTGCAGGAGAAACTTTTTCTCCGGTTTCTCAGTCTGTTTCCTAGTGCCGGTTTGAAGTTCTTGCAGTTTTCACTGTAAAACCGAGTTGGAGCTAGTACCTCCCCATATATATGTATGGAGAGGATTTTGCAACTGAAAAGAAACTTTGTGTTCCCAACAAGCTAGGTGAAGCACGGCTTTCACACACAATTATCTCTCAGAACTGAGCATGTGAAGAGACGTTCGTTCATCTGGCACAAAGGGAACGGGTTGCAAGCGGAACTTTTACTCTGGTTTCTCACTCTGTTTCCAAGTGCCGGTTTGAAGTTCCTGCAGTTTTCACTGTAAAACCTAGTTGGAGCTAGTACTTCCCCTTATATATGTATGTAGTGGTGTTTGCAAATGAAAAGAAACTTTGTTTTCCCAACAAGCTAGTTGAAGGACGGCTTTAATGTATACATATCTCTCAGAACTGAGCATGTGGAGAGACGATCGTTCATCTAGTTCAAAGGGAACAGGTTGCAGGAGGAACTTTTACTCTGGATTCTAAGTCTGTTTCCTAGTGCCGGTTTCAAGTTCCTGCAGTTTTCACTGTAAAACCGAGTTGGAGCTTGTACCTCCCCATATATATGTATGGAGTGGAGTTTTCAACTTAAAAGAAACTTTGTGTTCCCAACAAGCTAGGTGAAGGACGGCTTTCACACACACTTATCTCTCAGAACGAAGAATGTGGAGAGAAGTTCTTTCATCTAGCACAAAGGGAACGGGTTGCTGGAGAAACTTATTCTCTGGTTTCTCAGTCTGTTTCCAAGTGCCTGTTTGAAGGTCCTGCAGTTTTCACTGTAAAACCGAGTTGGAGCTAATACCTCCCCCTATATATGTATGGAGTGGAGTTTGCAACTGAAAAGAAACTTTGTGTTCCCAACAAGCTAGGTGAAGCCTGGCTTTCACACACACTTATCTCTCAGAACTGAGCATGTGGAGAGACGTTCGTTCATCTAGTACAAAGGGAACGGGTTGCAAGAGAAAATTTTTCTCTGGTTTCTCAGACTGTTTCCTAGTGCCTGTTTGAAGTTCCTGCAGTTTTCACTGTAAAAAATTGTTGGAGCTAGTACCTCACCATATATATTTATGGAGTGGGGTTTGCAACTGAAAACAAACTTTGTGTTCCCAACAAGCTAGGTGAAGCACGGAATTCACACACACATATCTCTCAGAACTGAGCATGTGGAGAGACGTTCGTTCATCTAGCACAAAGGGAACGGGTTGCAGGAGAAACTTTTTCTCTGTTTTCTCAATCTGTTTCCTACTGCCGGTTTGAATTTCCTGCAGTTTTCACTGTAAAACCGAGTAGGAGCTAGTACCTACCCATATATATGTATGGAGTGGAGTTTGCAAATGAAAAGGAACTTTGTGTTCCCAACAAGCTAGGTTAAGGAAGGCTTTCACACACACTTATCTCTCAGAACTGAGCATGTGGAGAGACGTTCGTTCATCTAGCACAAAGGGAACGGGTTGCAGGAGAAACATTTTCTCTGTTTTCTCAGTCTGTTTCCTAGTGCCGGTTTGAAGTTCTTGCAGTTTTCACTGTAAAACTCTTTTGGAGCTAGAACCTCCCCATATATATGTATGGATTGGAGTTTGCAACTGAAAAGGAACTTTGAGTTCCCAACAAGCTAGGTGAAGGAAGGCTTTCACACACACATATCTCTCAGAACTGAGCATGTGGAGAGTCGTTCGTTCATCTAGCACAAAGGGAAAGGGTTGCACGGATAACTTTTACTCTGGTTTCTCAGTCTGTTTCCTAGTGCCGGTTTGAAGTTCCTGCAGTTTCCTCATGTAAAACGGAGTTGGAGATGGTAACTCCCCATATATATATATGGAGTGGAGTTTGCAACTGAAAAGAAACTTTGGGTTCCCAACAAGCTAGGTGAAGCACGGCTTTCACACAAACTTATCTCTCAGAACTGAGCATGTGGAGAGACGTTCGTTCATCTTGCACAAATTTCACGGTTGTCAGGAGAAACTTTTACTTTGGTTTCTCAGTCTGTTTCCTAGTGCCGGTTTGAAGTTCCTGCAGTTTTCATTGAAAAACCGATTTGGAGCTCATACCTACCCATATATATGTATCGAGTGGAGTCTGCAAATGAAAAGAAACTTTGTGTTCCCAACAAGCTAGTTGAAGGAAGGCTTTCACACACACTTATCTCTCAGAACTGAGCATGTGGAGAGTCGTTCGTTCATCTAGCACAAAGGGGACGGGTAGCAAGTGAAACTTTTACTCTTGTATCTCAGTCTGTTTCCTAGAGCCGGTTTGAATTTCCTGCAGTTTTCACTGTAAAACCGAGTTGGAGATAGTACCTACCTATATATATGTATGGAGTGGAGTTTGCAACTGGAAAGAAATTTTGTGTTCCCAACCAGCTAGGTGAAGGGCGGCTTTCACACACATTTATCTCAGAACTGAGCATGTGGAGAGACGTTCGTTCATCTAGCACAAAGGGAACGGGTTGCAGGAGAAACTTTTTCTCCGGTTTCTCAGTCTGTTTCCTAGTGCCGGTTTGAAGTTCTTGCAGTTTTCACTGTAAAACCGAGTTGGAGCTAGTACCTCCCCATATATATGTATGGAGAGGATTTTGCAACTGAAAAGAAACTTTGTGTTCCCAACAAGCTAGGTGAAGCACGGCTTTCACACACAATTATCTCTCAGAACTGAGCATGTGAAGAGACGTTCGTTCATCTGGCACAAAGGGAACGGGTTGCAAGCGGAACTTTTACTCTGGTTTCTCACTCTGTTTCCAAGTGCCGGTTTGAAGTTCCTGCAGTTTTCACTGTAAAACCTAGTTGGAGCTAGTACTTCCCCTTATATATGTATGTAGTGGTGTTTGCAAATGAAAAGAAACTTTGTTTTCCCAACAAGCTAGTTGAAGGACGGCTTTAATGTATACATATCTCTCAGAACTGAGCATGTGGAGAGACGATCGTTCATCTAGTTCAAAGGGAACAGGTTGCAGGAGGAACTTTTACTCTGGATTCTAAGTCTGTTTCCTAGTGCCGGTTTCAAGTTCCTGCAGTTTTCACTGTAAAACCGAGTTGGAGCTTGTACCACCCCATATATATGTATGGAGTGGAGTTTTCAACTTAAAAGAAACTTTGTGTTCCCAACAAGCTAGGTGAAGGACGGCTTTCACACACACTTATCTCTCAGAACGAAGAATGTGGAGAGAAGTTCTTTCATCTAGCACAAAGGGAACGGGTTGCTGGAGAAACTTATTCTCTGGTTTCTCAGTCTGTTTCCAAGTGCCTGTTTGAAGGTCCTGCAGTTTTCACTGTAAAACCGAGTTGGAGCTAATACCTCCCCCTATATATGTATGGAGTGGAGTTTGCAACTGAAAAGAAACTTTGTGTTCCCAACAAGCTAGGTGAAGCCTGGCTTTCACACACACTTATCTCTCAGAACTGAGCATGTGGAGAGACGTTCGTTCATCTAGTACAAAGGGAACGGGTTGCAAGAGAAAATTTTTCTCTGGTTTCTCAGACTGTTTCCTAGTGCCTGTTTGAAGTTCCTGCAGTTTTCACTGTAAAAAATTGTTGGAGCTAGTACCTCACCATATATATTTATGGAGTGGTGTTTGCAACTGAAAACAAACTTTGTGTTCCCAACAAGCTAGGTGAAGCACGGAATTCACACACACATATCTCTCAGAACTGAGCATGTGGAGAGACGTTCGTTCATCTAGCACAAAGGGAACGGGTTGCAGGAGAAACTTTTTCTCTGTTTTCTCAATCTGTTTCCTACTGCCGGTTTGAATTTCCTGCAGTTTTCACTGTAAAACCGAGTAGGAGCTAGTACCTACCCATATATATGTATGGAGTGGAGTTTGCAAATGAAAAGGAACTTTGTGTTCCCAACAAGCTAGGTTAAGGAAGGCTTTCACACACACTTATCTCTCAGAACTGAGCATGTGGAGAGACGTTCGTTCATCTAGCACAAAGGGAACGGGTTGCAGGAGAAACATTTTCTCTGTTTTCTCAGTCTGTTTCCTAGTGCCGGTTTGAAGTTCTTGCAGTTTTCACTGTAAAACTCTTTTGGAGCTAGAACCTCCCCATATATATGTATGGATTGGAGTTTGCAACTGAAAAGGAACTTTGAGTTCCCAACAAGCTAGGTGAAGGAAGGCTTTCACACACACATATCTCTCAGAACTGAGCATGTGGAGAGTCGTTCGTTCATCTAGCACAAAGGGAAAGGGTTGCACGGATAACTTTTACTCTGGTTTCTCAGTCTGTTTCCTAGTGCCGGTTTGAAGTTCCTGCAGTTTCCTCATGTAAAACGGAGTTGGAGATGGTAACTCCCCATATATATATATGGAGTGGAGTTTGCAACTGAAAAGAAACTTTGGGTTCCCAACAAGCTAGGTGAAGCACGGCTTTCACACAAACTTATCTCTCAGAACTGAGCATGTGGAGAGACGTTCGTTCATCTTGCACAAATTTCACGGTTGTCAGGAGAAACTTTTACTTTGGTTTCTCAGTCTGTTTCCTAGTGCCGGTTTGAAGTTCCTGCAGTTTTCATTGAAAAACCGATTTGGAGCTCATACCTACCCATATATATGTATCGAGTGGAGTCTGCAAATGAAAAGAAACTTTGTGTTCCCAACAAGCTAGTTGAAGGACGGCTTTCACAGACAATTATCTCTCAGAACTGATCATGTGGAGAGACTTTCGTTCATCTAGCACAAAGGGAACGGGTTGCAGGTGGAACTTTTACTCTGGTTTCTAAGTCTGTTTCCTAGTGCCGGATTCAAGTTCCTGCAGTTTTCACAGTAAAACCGAGTTGGAGCTAATACCTCCCCATATATATGTATGGGGTGGAGTTTGCAACTTAAAAGGAACTTTGTGTTCCCAACAAGCTAGGTGAAGGACGGCTTTCACACACACTTATCTCTCAGAACTGAGCATGTGGAGAGACGTTCGTTCATCTAGCACAAATGGAACGTGTTGCAGGAGAAACTTTCTCTCTGGTTTCTCAGTCTGTTTCCAAGTGCCGGTCTGAAGTTCCTACAGTTTTCACTTTAAAACCGAGTTGGAGCTATGACCTACCCATATATATGTATGGAGTGGAGTTTGAAACTGAAAAGAAACTTTGTGTTCCCAACAAGCTAGGTGAAGCACGGCTTTCACACACACTTATCTCTCAGAACTGAGCATGTGGAGAGACGTTCGTTCATCTAGCACAAAAGGGACAGGTTGCAAGGGAAACTTTTACTCTGGTTTATCAGTCTGTTTCCAAGTGCCGGTTTGAAGTTCCTGCAGTTTTCAGTGTAAAACCGAGTTGGTGCTAGTACCTCCCCATATACATGTACGGAGTGGAGTTTGCAAGGAAAACAAACTTTGTGTTCCCAACAAGCTAGGTGAAGGACGGCTTTCACACACAATTATCTCTCAGAACTGAGCATGTGGAGAGACGTTCGTTCATCTAGCACAAAGGGAACGGGTTGCAAGGGAAACTTTTTGTCTGGATTCTCAGACTGTTTCCTAGTGCCGGTTTGAAGTTCCTGCAGTTTCCACTGTAAAATCGAGTTGGAGCTAGTACCTCCCCAAATATATGTATGGAGTGGAGTTTGCAAATTAAAAGAAACTTTGTGTTCCCAACAAGCTAGTTGAAGCACGGCTTTCACACACACTTATCTCTCAGAATTTAGCATGTGGAGAGACGTTCGTTCATCTAGCACAAAGGGAACGGGTTGCAGGAGGAACTTTTACCCTGGTTTCTCACTCTGTTTCCAAGTGCCGGTTTGAAGTTCCTGCAGTTTTCACTGTAAAACCGAGTTGGAGCTAGTACCTCCCCATATATATGTATGGAGTGAAGTTTGCAATTGAAAAGAAACTTTGTGTTCCCAACAAGCTAGGTGAAGGCGACTTTCACAACCACTTATCTCTCGGAACTGAGCATGTGGAGAGACGTTCGATCATCTAGCACAAAGGGAACGGGTTGCAGGAGATACTTTTACTCTGGTTTCTCAGTCTGTTTCCTAGTGCCGGTTTGAAGTTCCTGCAGTTTTCACTGTAAAACCGAGTTGGAGCTAGTACCTACCTATATATATGTATGGAGTGGAGTTTGCAACTGTAAAGGAACTTTGTGTTAACAACAAGGTAGGTGAAGGACGGCTTTCACACACACATATCTCTCAGAACTGAGCATTTGGAGAGTCGTTCGTTCATCTAGGACAAAGGGAACTGTTTGCAGGAATAAATTTTACTCTGGTTTCTCAGTCTGTTTCCTACTGCAGGTTTGATTTTCCTGCAATTTTCACTGTAAAACCGAGTTGGAGCTAGTACCTCCACATATATATGTGTGGAGTGGAGTTTGCAAATGAAAAGAAACTTTGTGTTCCCAACAATCTAGTTGAAGGACGGCTTTCACACCCACTTATTTCTCAGAACTGAGCATGTGGA
This sequence comes from Camelus bactrianus, assembly GCF_048773025.1. NCBI lineage: Eukaryota > Metazoa > Chordata > Mammalia > Artiodactyla > Camelidae > Camelus > Camelus bactrianus. The sequence continues at coordinate 3,906,787 of NC_133564.1, read as the reverse complement.
GAGACGTTCGTTCATCTAGCACAAAGGGAACGGGTTGCAGGAGAATCATTCTCTCTGATTTCTCAGTCTGTTTCCAAGTGCCAGTTTGAAGTTCCTGCAGTTTTCACTGTAAAACAGAGTTGGAGCTAGTACCTACCCATATATATGTATGGAGTGGAGTTTGGAACTGAAAAGGAACTTTGTGTTCCCAGCAAGGTAGGTGAAGGGCGGCTTTCACACACACTTATCTCTCAGAACTGAGCATGTGGAGAGACGTTCGTTCATCTAGCACAAAGGGAACGGGTTGCAGGTGAAACTTTTTCTCCGTTTTCTCAGTCTGTTTCCTAGTGCCGGTTTGAAGTTCTTGCTGTTTTCACTGTAAAACCGAGTTGGAGCTAGTACCTCCCCATATATATGTATGGAGTGGATTTTGCAACTGAAAAGAAACTTTGTGTTCCCAACAAGCTAGGTGAAGCACGGCTTTCACACACAATTATCTCTCAGAACTGAGCATGTGAAGAGACGTTCGTTCATCTAGCACAAAGGGAACGGTTTGCAAGCGGAACTTTTACTCTGGTTTCTCACTCTGTTTCCAAGTGCCGGTTTGAAGTTCCTGCAGTTTTCACTGTAAAACCGGATTGGAGCTAGTACCTCCCCTTATATATGTATGGAATGGTGTTTGCAAATGAAAAGAAACTTTGTTTTCCCAACAAGCTAGTTGAAGGACGGCTTTAATATATACATATCTCTCAGAACTGAGCATGTGGAGAGACGTTCGTTCATCTAGTTCAAAGGGAACGGGTTGAGGAGGAACTTTTACTCTGGCTTCTAAGTCTGTTTCCTAGTGTCGGTTTCAAGTTCCTGCAGTTTTTACTGTAAAACCGGATTGGAGCTAGTACCTCCCCATATATATGTTTGGAGTGGAGTTTGCAACTTAAAAGAAACTTTGTGATCCCAACAAGCTAGGTGAAGGACGACTTTCACACACACTTATCTCTCGAACGAAGAATGTGGAGAGACGTTCTTTCATCTAGCACAAAGGGAACGGGTTGCAGAAGAAAATTATTCTCTGGTTTCTCAGTCTGTTTCCAAGTGCCGGTTTGAAGGTCCTGCAGTTTTCACTGTAAAACCGAGTTGGAGCTAATACCTCCCCCTATATATGTATGGAGTGGAGTTTGCAACTGAAAAGAAACTTTGTGTTCCCAACAAGCTAGGTGAAGCCCGGCTTTCACACACACTTATCTCTCAGAACTGAGCATGTGGAGAGACGTTCGTTCATCTAGTACAAAGGGAACGGGTTGCAAGGGAAACTTTTTCTCTGGTTTCTCAGACTGATTCCTAGTGCTGGTTTGTAGTTCCTGCAGTTTTCACTGTAAAAAAGTGTTGGAGCTAGTACCTCCCCATATATATGTATGGAGTAGAGTTTGCAACTGAAAACAAACTTTGTGTTCTCAACAAGCTAGGTGAAGCACGGATTTCACACACATTTATCTCTCAGAAATGAGCATGTGGAGAGACGTTCGTTCATCTAGCACAAAGGGAACGGGTTGCAGGGGAAACTTTTTCTCTGTTTTCTCAATCTGTTTCCTACTGCCGGTTTGAATTTCCTGCAGGTTTCACTGTAAAACCGAGTAGGAGCTTGTACCTCCCCATATATATGTATGGTGTGGAGTTTGCAAATGAAAAGAACTTTGTGTTCCCAACAAGCTAGGTGAAGGAAGTCTTTCACACACACTTATCTCTCAGAACTGAGCATGTGGACAGACGTTCGTTCATCTAGCACAAAGGGAACGGGTTGTAGGAGAAACATTTTCTCTGTTTTCTCAGTCTGTTTCCTAGTGCCGGTTTGAAGTTCTTGCAGTTTTCACTGTAAAACACTTTTGGAGCTAGAACCTCCCCATATATATGTATGGATTGAAGTTTGCAACTGAAAATGAACTTTGAGTTCCCAACAAGCTACGTGAAGGACGGCTTTCACACACAATTATCTCTCAGAACTGAGCATGTGGAGAGTAGTTCGTTCATCTAGCACAAAGGGAAAGGGTTGCACGAATAATTTTACTCTGGTTTCTCAGTCTGTTTCCTAGTGCCGGTTAGAAGTTCCTGCAGTTTTCTCATGTAAAACCGAGTTGGATCTGGTAACTACCCATATATATATATGGAGTGGAGTTTGCAACTGAAAAGAAACTTTGGGTTCCCAACAAGCTAGGTGAAGCACGGCTTTCACACAAATTTATCTCTCAGAACTGAGCATGTGGAGAGACGTTCGTTCATCTAGCACAAAATTCATGGTTTGCAGGAGAAACTTTTACTTTGGTTTCTCAGTCTGTTTCCTAGTGCCGGTTTGAAGTTCCTGCAGTTTTCACTGTAAAACCGATTTGGAGCTCGTACCTACCCATATATATGTATCGAGTGGAGTCTGCAAATGAAAAGAAACTTTGTGTTCCCAACAAGCTAGGTGAAGGAAGTCTTTCACACACACTTATCTCTCAGAACTGAGCATGTGGACAGACGTTCGTTCATCTAGCACAAAGGGAACGGGTTGCAGGTGGAACTTTTACTCTGGTTTCTAAGTCTGTTTCCTAGTGCCGGTTTCAAGTTCCTGCAGTTTTCACTGTAAAACCGTGTTGGAGCTAATACCTCACCATATATATGTATGGGGTGGAGTTTGCAACTTAAAAGGAACTTTGTTTTCCCAACAAGCTAGGTGAAGCACGGCTTTCACACACACTTATCCCTCAGAACTGAGCATATGGAGAGACGTTCGTTCATCTAGCACAAATGGAACGTGTTGCAGGAGAAACTTTCTCTCTGGTTTCTCAGTCTGTTTCCAAATGCCGGTCTGAAGTTCCTGCAGTTTTCACTTTAAAACCGAGTTGGATCTAGTACCTACCCATATATATGTATGGAGTGGAGTTTGCAACTGAAAAGAAACTTTGTGTTCCCAACAAGCTAGGTGAAGCACGGCTTTCACACACACTTAACTCTCAGAACTGAGCATGTGGAGAGACGTTCGTTCATCTAGCACAAAAGGGACAGGTTGCAAGAGAAACTTTTACTCTGGTTTATCAGTCTGTTTCCTAGTGCCGGTTTGAAGATCCTGCAGTTTTCAGTGTAAAACCGAGTTGGAGCTTGTACCTCCCCATATACATGTATGGATTGGAGTTTGCAAGGAAAACAAACTTTGTGTTCCCAACAAGCTAGATGAAGGACGGCTTTCACACACACTTATCTCTCAGAACTGAGCATGTGCAGAGACGTTCGTTCATCTAGCACAAATGGATCGGGGTGCAAGAGAAACTTTTTCTCTGGATTCTCAGACTGTTTCCTAGTGCCGGGTTGAAGTTCCTGCATTTTTCACTGTAAAACCGAGTTGGAGCTAGTACCTCCCCATATATATGTATGGAGTGGAGTTTGCAACTGAAAAGAAACTTTGTGTTCCCAACAAGCTAGATGAAGCACGGCTTTCACACACACTTATCTCTCAGAACTGAGCATGTGCAGAGACGTTCGTTCATCTAGCACAAATGGATCGGGGTGCAAGAGAAACTTTTTCTCTGGATTCTCAGACTGTTTCCTAGTGCCGGGTTGAAGTTCCTGCATTTTTCACTGTAAAACCGAGTTGGAGCTAGTACCTCCCCATATATATGTATGGAGTGGAGTTTGCAACTGAAAAGAAACTTTGTGTTCCCAACAAGCTAGATGAAGCACGGCTTTCACACAAAATTTTCTCTCAGAACTGAGCATGTGGAGAGACGTTCGTTCATCTAGCACAAAGGGAACGGGTTGCAGGAGAAACTTTTACTCTGGTTTCTCAGTCTTTTTCCTAGTGCCGGGTTGAAGTTCCTGCAGTTTTCACTGTAAAACAGAGTTGGAGCTAGTACTTCCCCATATATATGTATGGAGTGGAGTTTGCAACTGAAAAGGAACTTTGTGTTCCCAACAAGCTAGGTGAAGGACGGCTTTCACACACACATATCTCTCAGAATTGAGCATGTGGGAGACGTTCGTTCATCTAGCACAAAGGGAACGGGTTGCAGGAGAAACTTTTACTCTGGTTTCTCAGTCTGTTTCCTAGTGCCGGATTGAAGTTCCTGCAGTTTTCACTGTAAAACAGAAATGGAGCTCGTACCTACTCATAAGTATGTATGGAGTGGAGTTTGCAAATGAAAATAAACTATGTGTTTCCAACAAGCTAGTTAAAGGACGGCTTTCACACACACATCTCTCTCCGAACTGAGCATGTGGAGAGACGTTCGTTCATCTAGCACAAATGGAACGGGTTGCAGGAGGAAATTTTTCTCTGATTTCTGTCTGTTTCCTAGTGCCGGGTACAAGTTCCTGCAGGTTTCACTGTAAAACCGAGTTGGAGCTAGTACTTCCCCATATATATGCATGGATTGGATTTTGAAACTGAAAAGAAACTTTGTGTTCCCAACAAGCTATGTGAAGCACGGCTTTCACACACACTTATCTCTCAGAACTGAGCATGTGGAGAGACGTTCGTTCATCTAGCACAAAGGGAACGGGCTGCAAGAGAAACTTTTTCTCTGGTTTCTCAGACTGTTTCCTAGTGCCGTTTTGAAGTTCCTGCATTTTTCACTGTAAAACCGAGTTGGAGCTAGTACCTCAACATATATATGTATGGAGTGGAGTTTGCAAATGAAAAGACACTTTGTGTTCCCAACAAGCTAGATGAAGCAAGGCTTTCACACAAACTTATCTCTCAGAAATGAACATGTGGAGAGACGTTCGTTCATCTAGCACAAAGGGAACGGGTTGCAGGAGAAACTTTTACTATGGTTTCTCAGTCTTTTTCCTAGTGCCGGGTTGAAGTTCCTGCAATTTTAACTGTAAAACCGAGTTGGAGCTAGTACTTCCCCATATATATGTATGGAGTGGAGTTTGCAACAGAAAAGGAATTTTTTGTGTTCCCAACAAGCTAGTTGAAGGACGGCTTTCACACACACATATCTCTCAGAACAGAGCATGTGGAGAGACGTTCGTTCATCTAGCACAAAGGGAACGGGTTGCAGGAGGAAATTTTTCTCTGGTTTCTGTCTGTTTCCTAGTGCCGGTTACAAGTTCCTGCAGGTTTCACTGTAAAACCAAGTTGGAGCTAGTACTTCCCCATATATATGTATGGATTGGAGTTTGCAACTGAATAGAAACTTTGTGTTCCCAACAAGCTAGGTGAAGCACGGCTTTCACACACACTTATCTCTCAGAACTGAGCATGTGGAGAGACGTTCGTTTATCTAGCACAAAAGAACGGGTTGCAAGAGAAAGTTTTACTCTGGTTTCTCAGTCTGTTTCCTAGTGCCGTTTTGAAGTTCCTGCAGTTTTCACTGTAAAACCGTGTTGGTGCTAGTACCTACCGTTATATATGTATGGAGTGGAGTTTGCAACTGTAAAGGAACTTTGTGTTAACAACAAGGTAGGTGAAGGACGGCTTTCACACACACATATCTCTCAGAACTGAGCATGTGGAGAGTCGTTCGTTCATCTAGCACAAAGGGAACGGTTTGCAGGAATAACTTTTACTCTGGTTTCTCAGTCTGTTTCCTACTGTCGGTTTGAAGTTCCTGCAGTTTTCACATGTAAAACCGATTTGTAGCTCGTAAATCCCAATATATATATATGGAGTGGAGTTCGCAACTGAAAAGAACTTTGTGTTCCCAACAAGCTAGGTGAAGGACGGCTTTCACACACACTTATCTCTCAGAACTGAGCATGTGGAGAGACGTTCGTTCATCTAGCACAAATGGAATGGTTTGCAGGAGAAATTTTTACTCTGGATTCTCAGTGTGTTTCCTAGTGCCGGTTTGAATTTCCTGCAGTTTTCACTGTAAAACCGAGTTGGACCTCGTACCTACCCATATATATGTATGGAGTGGAGTTTGCAAATGAAAAGAAACTTTGTGTTCCCAACAAGCTAGCTGAATGACTGCTTTCACATACACATATCTCTCAGAACTGAGCATGTGGAGAGACGTTCGTTCATCTAGCACAAAGGGAACGGGTAGCAGGAGGAACTTTTACTCTGGTTACTAAGTCTGTTTCCTAGTGCCGGTTTCAAGTTCCTGCAGTTTTCACTGTAAACCCGAGTTGGAGCTTGTTCCTCCCCATATATATGTATGGAGTGGAGTTAGCAAATGAAAAGGAACTTTGTGTTCCCAACAAGCTAATTGAAGGACGGCTTTCACACACACTTATCTCTCAGAACTGAGCATGTGGAGAGACGTTCGTTCATCTAGCAAAAAAGAGAACGGGTTGCAGGAGAAACTTTTTCTCAGGTTTCTCAGTGTGTTTCCAAGTGCCGGTTTGAAGTTCCTGCAGTTTTCACTGTAAAACCGTGTTGGAGCTAGTACCTCCCCAATATATGTATGGAGTGGAGATTGCAACCGAAAAGAAACTTTGTGTTGACACAACAAGCTAGGTGAAGCACGGCTTTCACACACACTTATCTCTCAGAACTGAGCATGTGGAGAGACGTTCGTTCATCTAGCACAAATGGATCGGGTTGCAAGAGAAACTTTTTCTCTGGATTCTCAGACTGTTTCCTAGTGCCGGGTTGAAGTTCCAGCAGTTTTCACTGTAAAACCGAGTTGGAGCTAGTACCTCCCCGTATATATGTATGGAGTGGAGTTTGCAACTTAAAAGAAACTTTGTGTTCCCAACAAGCTAGATGAAGCACGGCTTTCACACAAAATTATCTCTCAGAACTGAGCATGTGGAGAGACGTTCGTTCATCTAGCACAAAGGGAACGGGTTGCAGGAGAAACTTTTACTCTGGTTTCTCAGACTTTTTCCTAGTGCCGGGTTGAAGTTCCTGCAGTTTTCACTGTAAAACCGAGTTGAAGCTAGTACTTCCCCATATATATGTATGGAGTGGAATTTGCAACTGAAAAGGAACATTGTGTTCCCAACAAGCGAGGTGAAGGACGGCTTTCACACACATATCTCTCAGAATTGAGCATGTGGAGAGACGTTCGTTCATCTAGCACAAAGGGAATGGGTTGCATGAGAAACTTTTACTCTGGGTTCTCAGTCTGTTTCCTAGTGCCGGATTGAAGTTCCTGCAGTTTTCACTGTAAAACCGAGATGGAGCTCGTACCTACTCATATGTATGTATGGAGTGGAGTTTGCAAATGAAAATAAACTATGTGTTCCCAACAAGCTAGTTAAAGGACGGCTTTCACACACACATATCTCTCAGAACTGAGCATGTGGAGAGACGTTCGTTCATCTAGCACAAATGGAACGGGTTGCAGGAGGAAATTTTTCTCTGGTTTCTGTCTGTTTCCTAGTGCCGGGTACAAGTTCCTGCAGGTTTCACTGTAAAACCGAGTTGGAGCTAGTACTTCCCCATATATATGCATGGATTGGATTTTGCAACTGAAAAGAAACTTTGTGTTCCCAACAAGCTAGGTGAAGCACGGCTTTCACACACACTTATCTCTCAGAACTGAGCATGTGGAGAGACGTTCGTTCATCTAGCACAAAAGGGACAGGTTGCAAGGGAATCTTTTACTCTGGTTTATCAGTCTGATTCCAAGTGCCGGTTTGAAGTTCCTGCAGTTTTCAGTGTAAAACCGAGTTGGAGCTAGTACCTCCCCATATACATGTATGGAGTGGAGTTTGCAAGGAAAACAAACTTTGTGTTCCCAACAAGCTAGGTGAAGGACGGCTTTCAAACACAGTTATCTCTCAGAACTGAGCATGTGGAGAGACGTTCGTTCATCTAGCACAAAGGGAACGGGTTGCAAGGGAAACTTTTTGTCTGGATTCTCAGACTGTTTCCTAGTGCCGGTTTGAAGTTCCTGCAGTTTCCACTGTAAAATCGAGTTGGAGCTAGTACCTCCCCATATATATGTATGGAGTGGAGTTTGCAAATTAAAAGAAACTTTGTGTTCCCAACAAGCTAGTTGAAGCACGGCTTTCACACACACTTATCTCTCAGAATTGAGCATGTGGAGAGACGTTCGTTCATCTAGCACAAAGGGAACGGGTTGCAGGAGGAACTTTTACCCTGGTTTCTCACTCTGTTTCCAAGTGCCGGTTTGAAGTTCCTGCAGTTTTCACTGTAAAACCGAGTTGGAACTAGTACCTACCTATATATATGTATGGAATGGAGTTTGCAACTGTAAAGGAACTTTGTGTTAACAACAAGGTAGGTGAAGGACGGCTTTCACACACACATATCTCTCATAACTGAGCATGTGGAGAGTCGTTCGTTCATCTAGGACAAAGGGAACTGTTTGCAGGAATAAATTTTACTCTGGCTTCTCAGTCTGTTTCCTAATGCAGGTTTGATTTTCCTGCAATTTTCACTGTAAAACCGAGTTGGAGCTAGTACCTCCACATATATATGTGTGGAGTGGAGTTTGCAAATGAAAAGAAACTTTGTGTTCCCAACAAGCTAGTTGAAGGACGGCTTTCACACCCACATATTTCTCAGAACTGAGCATGTGGAGAGACGTTCGTTCATCTAGCACAAAGGGAACGGGTTGCAGGAGAAACATTCTCTCTGATTTCTCAGTCTGTTTCCAAGTGCCAGTTTGAAGTTCCTGCAGTTTTCACTGTAAAACCGAGTTGGAGCTAGTACCTACCCATATATATGTATGGAGTGGAGTTTGCAACTGAAAAGAAACTTTGTGTTCCCAACAAGCTAGGTGAAGCACGGCTTTCACACACACTTATCTCTCAGAACTGAGCATATGGAGAGACGTTCGTTTATCTAGCACAAAAGAACGGGTTGCAAGAGAAACTTTTACTCTGGTTTCTCAGTCTGTTTCCTAGTGCCGGTTTGAAGTTCCTGCAGTTTTCACTGTAAAACCGTGTTGGAGCTAGTACCTACCTATATATATGTATGGAGTGGAGTTTGCAACTGTAAAGGAACTTTGTGTTAACAACAAGGAGGTGAAGGACGGCTTTCACACACATATATCTCTCAGAACTGAGCATGTGGAGAGTCGTTCGTTCATCTAGCACAAAGGGAACGGTTTGCAGGAATAATTTTTACTCTGGTTTCTCAGTCTGTTTCCAAGTGCCGGTTTGAAGTTCCTGCAGTTTTCACATGTAAAACCGAGTTGGAGCTGGTAAATCCCAATATATATATATGGAGTGGAGTTTGCAACTGAAAAGAAACTTTGTGTTCCCAACAAGCTAGGTGAAGGACGGCTTTCACACACACTTATCTCTCAGAACTGAGCATGTGGAGAGACGTTCGTTCATCTAGCACAAAGGGAACGGGTTGCAGGAGAAACATTTACTCTGGTTTCTCAGTCTGTTTCCAAGTGCCGGTTTGAAGTTCCTGCAGTTTTCACTGTAAAATCGAGTTGGTGCTTGTACCTCCCCATATATATGTATGGACTGGAGTTTGCAACTGAAAAGAAACTTTGTGTTCCCAACAAGGTAGGTGAAGGACGGCTTTCACACACCCTTATCTCTCAGAACTGAGCATGTGGGGAGACGTTCGTTCATCTAGCACAAAGGGAACGGGTTGCAGGAGAAACATTTAGTCTGGTTTCTCAGCCTGTTTCCAAGTGCCGGTTTTAAGTTCCTGCAGTTTTCACTGTAAAACCGAGTTGGTGCTTGTACCTCCCCATATATAAGTATGGACTGGAGTTTGCAACTGAAAAGAAACTTTGTGTTCCCAACAAGATAGTTGAAGGACGGCTTTAATATACACATATCTCTCAGAACTGAGCATGTGGAGAGACGTTCGTTCATCTAGTTCAAATGGAACGGGTTGCAGGAGGAACTTTTACTCTTGCTTCTAAGTCTGTTTCCTAGTGCCGGTTTCAAGTTCCTGCAGTTTTCACTGTAAAACCGGGTTGGAGCTAGTTCCTCCCCATATATATGTATGGAGTGGAGTTTGCAACTTAAAAGAAACTTTGTGTTCCCAACAAGATATGTGAAGCCCGGCTTTCACACACACTTATCTCTCAGAACTGAGCATGTGGAGAGACGTTCGTTCATCTAGCACAAAGGGAACGGGCTGCAAGAGAAACTTTTTCTCTGGTTTCTCAGTGTGTTTCCTAGTGCCGGTTTGAAGTTCCTGCATTTTTCACTGTAAAACCGAGTTGGAGCTAGTACCTCACCATATATATGTATGGGTGGAGTTTGCAAATGAAAAGAAACTTTATGTTCCCAACAAGCTAGATGAAGCAAGGCTTTCACACAAACTTATCTCTCAGAAATGAACATGTGGAGAGACGTTCGTTCATCTAGCACAAAGGGAACGGGTTGCAGGAGAAACTTTTACTATGGTTTCTCAGTCTTTTTCCTAGTGCCGGGTTGAAGTTCCTGCAATTTTCACTGTAAAACCGAGTTGGAGCTAGTACTTCCCCATATATATGTATGGAGTGGAGTTTGCAACAGAAAAGGAATTTTTTGTGTTCCCAACAAGCTAGTTGAAGGACGGCTTTCACACACACATATCTCTCAGAACAGAGCATGTGGAGAGACGTTCGTTCATCTAGCACAAAAGAACGGGTTGCAGGAGGAAATTTTTCTCTGGTTTCTGTCTGTTTCCTAGTGCCGGTTACAAGTTCCTGCAGTTTTCACTGTAAAACCGTTTTGGTGCTTGTACCTACCTATATATATGTATGCAGTGGAGTTTGCAACAGAAAAGGAATTTTTTGTGTTCCCAACAAGCTAGATGAAGGACGGCTTTCACACACACTTATCTCTCAGAACTGAGCATGTGGAGAGTCGTTCGTTCATTACGCACAAAGGGAACGGGTTGCAGGAATAACTTTTAATCTGGTTTCTCAGTCTGTTTCCTAGTGCCGGTTTGAAGTTCCTGCAGTTTTCACATGTAAAACAGATTTGGAGCTCGTAACTCCCCATATATATATATGGAGTGGACTTTGCAACTGAAAAGAAATTTTGTGTTCCCAACCAGCTAGGTGAAGGACGGCTTTCACACACACTTATCTCAGAACTGAGCATGTGGAGAGACGTTCGTTCATCTAGCACAAAGGGAACGGGTTGCAGGAGAAACTTTTTCTCCGGTTTCTCAGTCTGTTTCCTAGTGCCGGTTTGATGTTCTTGCAGTTTTCACTGTAAAACCGAGTTGGAGCTAGTACCTCCCCATATATATGTATGGAGTGGATTTTGCAACTGAAAAGAAACTTTGTGTTCCCAACAAGCTAGGTGAATCACGGCTTTCACACACACTTATCTCTCAGAACTGAGCATGTGGAGAGACGTTCGTTCATCTAGCACAAAGGGAAAGGGTTGCAAGGGAAACTTTTACTCTGGTTTCTCAGTCTTTTTCCTAGTGCCGGTTTGAAGTTCCTGCAGTTTTCACTGTAAAACCTAGTTGGAGCTAGTACTTCCCCATATATATATATGGAGTGGTGTTTGCAAATGAAAAGAAACTTTGTTTTCCCAACAAGCTAGTTGAAGGACGGCTTTAATATACACATATCTCTCAGAACTGAGCATGTGGAGAGACGTTCGTTCATCTAGTTCAAAGGGAACGGGTTGCAGGAGGAACTTTTACTCTGGTTTCTAAGTCTGTTTCCTAGTGCCGGTTTCAAGTTCCTGCAGTTTTCACTGTAAAACCGAGTTGGAGCTTGTACCTCCCCATATATATGTATGGAGTGGAGTTTGCAACTTAAAAGAAACTTTGTGTTCCCAACAAGCTAGGTGAAGGACGGCTTTCACACACACTTATCTCTCAGAACTGAGCATGTGGAGAGACGTTCGTTCATCTAGCACAAAGGGAACGGGTTGCAGGAGAAACTTTTACTCTGGTTTCTCAGTCTGTTTCCTAGTGCCGGTTTGAATTTCCTGCAGATTTCATTGTAAAACCGAGTTGGAGCTAGTACATACCTATATATATGTATGCAATGGAGTTTCAACTGAAAAGGAACTTTGTGTTCCCAAAAAGCTAGGAGAAGAACGGCTTTCACACACACCTATCTCTCAGAACTGAGCATGTGGAGAGTCGTTCGTTCATTAAGCACAAAGGGAAAGGGTTGCAGGAATAACTTTTAATCTGGTTTCTCAGTCTGTTTCCTAGTGCCGGTTTGAAGTTCCTGCAGTTTTCACATGTAAAACAGATTTGGAGCTCGTAACTCCCCATATATATATATGGAGTGGAGTTTGCAACTGAAAAGAAATTTTGTGTTCCCAACCAGCTAGGTGAAGGACGGCTTTCACACACACTTATCTCAGAACTGAGCATGTGGAGAGACGTTCGTTCATCTAGCACAAAGGGAACGGGTTGCAGGAGAAACTTTTTCTCCGGTTTCTCAGTCTGTTTCCTAGTGCCGGTTTGAAGTTCTTGCAGTTTTCACTGTAAAACCGAGTTGGAGTTAGTACCTCCCCATATATATGTATGGAGTGGATTTTGCAACTGAAAAGAAACTTTGTGTTCCCAACAAGCTAGGTGAATCACGGCTTTCACACACACTTATCTCTCAGAACTGAGCATGTGGAGAGACGTTCGTTCATCTAGCACAAAGGGAAAGGGTTGCAAGGGAAACTTTTACTCTGGTTTCTCAGTCTTTTTCCTAGTGCCGGTTTGAAGTTCCTGCAGTTTTCACTGTAAAACCTAGTTGGAGCTAGTACTTCCCCATATATATATATGGAGTGGTGTTTGCAAATGAAAAGAAACTTTGTTTTCCCAACAAGCTAGTTGAAGGACGGCTTTAATATACACATATCTCTCAGAACTGAGCATGTGGAGAGACGTTCGTTCATCTAGTTCAAAGGGAACGGGTTGCAGGAGGAACTTTTACTCTGGTTTCTAAGTCTGTTTCCTAGTGCCGGTTTGAAGGTCCTGCAGTTTTCACTGTAAAACCGAGTTGGAGCTTGTACCTCCCCATATATATGTATGGAGTGGAGTTTGCAACTTAAAAGAAACTTTGTGTTCCCAACAAGCTAGGTGTAGGACGGCTTTCACACACACTTATCTCTCAGAACTAAGAATGTGGAGAGACGTTCTTTCATCTAGCACAAAGGGAACGGGTTGCAGGAGAAACTTATTCTCTGGATTCTCAGTCTGTTTCCAAGTGCCGGTTTGAAGGTCCTGCCGTTTTCACTGTAAAACCGTGTTGGAGCTAATACCTCCCCTTATATATGTATGGAGTGGAGTTTGCAACTGAAAAGAAACTTTGTGTTCCCAACAAGCTAGGTTAAGCCCGGCTTTCACACACACAAATCTCTCAGAACTGAGCATGTGGAGAGACGTTCGTTCATCTAGTACAAAGGGAACGGGTTGCAAGAGAAATTTTTTCTCTGGTTTCTGAGACTGTTTCCTATTGCCGGTTTGAAGTTCCTGCAGTTTTCACTGTAAAACAGTGTTGGAGCTAGTACCTCCCCATATATATGTATGGAGTGGAGTTTGCAACTGAAAACAAACTTTGGGTTCCCAACAAGCTAGGTGAAGCACGGATTTCACACACACATATCTCTCAGAACTGAGCATGTGGAGAGACGTTCGTTCATCTAGCACAAAGGGATCGGGTTGCAGGAGAAACTATTTTTCTCTGGTTTCTATCTGTTTCCTATTGCCGGTTTGAATTTCCTGCAGTTTTCACTGTAAAACCGAGTAGGAGCTAGTACCTCCCCATATATATGTATGGAGTGGAGTTTGGAAATGAAAAGGAACTTTGTGTTGCCAACAAGCTAGGTGATGGAAGGCTTTCACACACACTTATTTCTCCGAACTGAGCATGTGGAGAGACGTTCGTTCATCTAGCTCAAAGGGAACGGTTAGCAGGGGAAACTTTTTCTCTGGTTTCTCAGTCTGTTTCCTAGTGTCGGTTTGAAGTTCCTGCATTTTTCACTGTAAAACCGATTTGGAGCTAGAACCACCCCATATATATGTATAGAGTGGAGTTTGCAACTGAAAAGGAACTTTGAGTTCCCAACAAGCTAGTTGAATGACGGCTTTCACACACACTTATCTCTCAGAACTGAGCATGTGGAGAGTCGTTCGTTCATCTAGCACAAAGGGGACGGGTAGCAAGTGAAACTTTTACTCTTGTATCTCAGTCTGTTTCCTAGAGCCGGTTTGAATTTCCTGCAGTTTTCACTGTAAAACCGAGTTGGAGATAGTACCTACCTATATATATGTATGGAGTGGAGTTTGCAACTGGAAAGAAATTTTGTGTTCCCAACCAGCTAGGTGAAGGACGGCTTTCACACACATTTATCTCAGAACTGAGCATGTGGAGAGACGTTCGTTCATCTAGCACAAAGGGAACGGGTTGCAGGAGAAACTTTTAAACAGGTTTCTCAGTCTATTTCCTAGTGCCGGTTTGAATCCTGGAGTTTTCACTGTAAAATCTAGTTGAAGCTCGTACTTACCCATACATATTTATGGATTGGAGTTTGCAAATGAAAAGAAACTTTGTGTTCCCAACAAGCTAGGTGAAGCACGGCTTTCACACCCACTTATCTCTCAGAACTGAGCATGTGGAGAGACGTTCGTTCATCCAGCACAAAGAGAACGGTTTGCAGGAGAAACAATTACTCTGGTTTCTCAGTCTGTTTCCAAGTGCCGGTTTGAAGTTTCTGCAGTTTTCACTGTAAAACCGAGTTGGATCTCGTACCTACCCATATATATGTATGGAGTGGAGTTTGCAAATTAAAAGAAACTTTGTGTTCCCAACAAGCTAGCTGAATGACGGCTTTCACATACACATATCTCTCAGAACTGAGCATGTGGAGAGACGTTCGTTCATCTAGCAAAGGGAACGGGTAGCAGGAGGAACTTTTATTCTGGTTACTAAGTCTGTTTCCTAGTGCCGGTTTCAAGTTCCTGCAGTTTTCACTGTAAACCCGAGTTGGAGCTTGTTCCTCCCCATATATATGTATGGAATGGTGTTTGCAACTGAAAAGGAACTTTGTGTTCCTAACAAGCTAGGTGAAGGACGGCTTTCAAACACACTTATCTCTCAGAACTTAGCACGTGGAGAGACGTTCGTTCATCTAGCACAAAGGGAACGATTTGCAGGAGAAACATTTACTCTGGTTTCTCAGTCTGTTTCCAAGTGCCGGTTTGAAGTTCCTGCAGTTTTCACTGTAAAACCGAGTTGGTGCTTGTACCTCCCCATATATATGTATGGACTGGAGTTTGCAACTGAAAAGAAACTTTGTGTTCCCAACAAGCTAGGTGAAGCACGGCTTTCACACACATTTATTTCTCAGAACTGAGCGTGTGGAGAGACGTTCGTTCATCTAGCACAAATGGAATGGTTTGCAAGAGAAAATTTTACTCTGGTTTCTCAGTCTTTTTCCTAGTGCCGGTTTGAAGTTCCTGCAGTTTTCACTGTAAAACAGAGTTGGGGCTAGTACCTCCCCATATATATGTATGGAGTGGAGTTAGCAAATGAAAAGGAACTTTGTTTTCCCAACAAGCTAGTTGAAGGACGGCTTTCACACACACATATCTCTCAGAACTGAGCATGTGGAGAGACGTTCGTTCATCTAGCACAAAGGGAACGGGTTGCAGGAGAAACTTTTTCTCAGGTTTCTCAGTGTGTTTCCAAGTGCCGGTTTGAAGTTCCTGCAGTTTTCACTGTAAAACCGTGTTGGAGCTAGTAACTCCACAATATATGTATGGAGTGGAGATTGCAACCGAAAAGAAACTTTGTGTTGACACAACAAGCTAGGTGAAGCACGGCTTTCACACACACTTATCTCTCAGAACTGAGCATGTGGAGAGACGTTCGTTCATCTAGCACAAAGGGAACGGGTTGCAAGAGAAACTTTTACTCTGGTTTCTCAGTCTTTTTCCTAGTGCCGGTTTGAAGTTCCTGCAGTTTTCACTGTAAAACAGAGTTGGGGCTAGTACCTCCCCATATATATGTATGGAGTTGAGTTTGCAACTGAAAAGAAACTTTGTGTTCCCAACAATCTAGGTGAAGCACGGATTTCACACACACATATCTCTCAGAACTGAGCATGTGGAGAGACGTTCGTTCATCTAGCACAAAGGGAACGGGTTGCAGGAGAAACTTTTTCTCCGGTTTCTCAGTCTGTTTCCTAGTGCCGGTTTGAAGTTCTTGCAGTTTTCACTGTAAAACCGAGTTGGAGCTAGTACCTCCCCATATATATGTATGGAGTGGATTTTGCAACTGAAAAGAAACTTTGTGTTCCCAACAAGCTAGGTGAATCACGGCTTTCACACACACTTATCTCTCAGAACTGAGCATGTGGAGAGACGTTCGTTCATCTAGCACAAAGGGAAAGGGTTGCAAGGGAAACTTTTACTCTGGTTTCTCAGTCTTTTTCCTAGTGCCGGTTTGAAGTTCCTGCAGTTTTCACTGTAAAACCTAGTTGGAGCTAGTACTTCCCCATATATATATATGGAGTGGTGTTTGCAAATGAAAAGAAACTTTGTTTTCCCAACAAGCTAGTTGAAGGACGGCTTTAATATACACATATCTCTCAGAACTGAGCATGTGGAGAGACGTTCGTTCATCTAGTTCAAAGGGAACGGGTTGCAGGAGGAACTTTTACTCTGGTTTCTAAGTCTGTTTCCTAGTGCCGGTTTCAAGTTCCTGCAGTTTTCACTGTAAAACCGAGTTGGAGCTTGTACCTCCCCATATATATGTATGGAGTGGAGTTTGCAACTTAAAAGAAACTTTGTGTTCCCAACAAGCTAGGTGAAGGGCGGCTTTCACACACACTTATCTCTCAGAACTAAGAATGTGGAGAGACGTTCTTTCATCTTGCACAAAGGGAACGGGTTGCAGGAGAAACTTATTCTCTGGATTCTCAGTCTGTTTCCAAGTGCCGGTTTGAAGGTCCTGCCGTTTTCACTGTAAAACCGTGTTGGAGCTAATACCTCCCCTTATATATGTATGGAGTGGAGTTTGCAACTGAAAAGAAACTTTGTGTTCCCAACAAGCTAGGTTAAGCCCGGCTTTCACACACACAAATCTCTCAGAACTGAGCATGTGGAGAGACGTTCGTTCATCTAGTACAAAGGGAACGGGTTGCAAGAGAAATTTTTTCTCTGGTTTCTGAGTCTGTTTCCTATTGCCGGTTTGAAGTTCCTGCAGTTTTCACTGTAAAACAGTGTTGGAGCTAGTACCTCCCCATATATATGTATGGAGTGGAGTTTGCAACTGAAAACAAACTTTGGGTTCCCAACAAGCTGGGTGAAGCACGGATTTCACACACACATATCTCTCAGAACTGAGCATGTGGAGAGACGTTCGTTCATCTAGCACAAAGGGATCGGGTTGCAGGAGAAACTATTTTTCTCTGGTTTCTATCTGTTTCCTATTGCCGGTTTGAATTTCCTGCAGTTTTCACTGTAAAACCGAGTAGGAGCTAGTACCTCCCCATATATATGTATGGAGTGGAGTTTGGAAATGAAAAGGAACTTTGTGTTCCCAACAAGCTAGGTGATGGAAGGCTTTCACACACACTTATTTCTCAGAACTGAGCATGTGGAGAGACGTTCGTTCATCTAGCTCAAAGGGAACGGTTAGCAGGGGAAACTTTTTCTCTGGTTTCTCAGTCTGTTTCCTAGTGTCGGGTTGAAGTTCCTGCATTTTTCACTGTAAAACCGATTGGAGCTAGAACCACCCCATATATATGTATAGAGTGGAGTTTGCAACTGAAAAGGAACTTTGAGTTCCCAAAAAGCTAGTTGAATGACGGCTTTCACACACACTTATCTCTCAGAACTGAGCATGTGGAGAGTCGTTCGTTCATCTAGCACAAAGGGGACGGGTAGCAAGTGAAACTTTTACTCTTGTATCTCAGTCTGTTTCCTAGAGCCGGATTGAATTTCCTGCAGTTTTCACTGTAAAACCGAGTTGGAGATAGAACCTACCTATATATATGTATGGAGTGGAGTTTGCAACTGGAAAGAAATTTTGTGTTCCCAACCAGCTAGGTGAAGGACGGCTTTCACACACACTTAACTCTCAGAACTGAGCATGTGGAGAGACGTTCGTTCATCTAGCACAAAAGGGACAGGTTGCAAGAGAAACTTTTACTCTGGTTTATCAGTCTGTTTCCTAGTGCCGGTTGGAAGATCCTGCAGTTTTCAGTGTAAAACCGAGTTGGTGCTAGTACCTCCCCATATACATGTATGGTTTGGAGTTTGAAAGGAAAACAAACTTTGTGTTCCCAACAAGCTAGATGAAGGACGGCTTTCACACACACTTATCTCTCAGAACTGAGCATGTGCAGAGATGTTCGTTCATCTAGCACAAATTGAACGGGTTGCAAGGGAAACTTTTTGTCTGGTTTCTCAGTCTGTTTCCTAGTGCCGGTTTGAAGTTCCTGCAGTTTTCACTGTAAAACCGTGTTGGAGCTAGTACCTACCTATATATATGTATGGAGTGGAGTTTGCAACTGTAAAGGAACTTTGTGTTAACAACAAGGAGGTGAAGGACGGCTTTCACACACATATATCTCTCAGAACTGAGCATGTGGAGAGTCGTTCGTTCATCTAGCACAAAGGGAACGGTTTGCAGGAATAATTTTTACTCTGGTTTCTCAGTCTGTTTCCAAGTGCCGGTTTGAAGTTCCTGCAGTTTTCACATGTAAAACCGAGTTGGAGCTGGTAAATCCCAATATATATATATGGAGTGGAGTTTGCAACTGAAAAGAAACTTTGTGTTCCCAACAAGCTAGGTGAAGGACGGCTTTCACACACACTTATCTCTCAGAACTGAGCATGTGGAGAGACGTTCGTTCATCTAGCACAAAGGGAACGGGTTGCAGGAGAAACATTTACTCTGGTTTCTCAGTCTGTTTCCAAGTGCCGGTTTGAAGTTCCTGCAGTTTTCACTGTAAAATCGAGTTGGTGCTTGTACCTCCCCATATATATGTATGGACTGGAGTTTGCAACTGAAAAGAAACTTTGTGTTCCCAACAAGTTAGGTGAAGCACGGCTTTCACACACACTTATTTCTCAGAAATGAGCATGTGGAGAGACGTTCGTTTATCTAGCACAAATGGAACGGGTTGCAAGAGAAACTTGTACTCTGGTTTCTCAGTCTTTTTCCTAGTGCCGCTTTGAAGTTCCTGCAGTTTTCACTGTAAAACAGAGTTGGGGCTAGTACCTCCCCATATATATGTATGGAGTGGAGTTAGCAAATGAAAAGGAACTTTGTGTTCCCAACAAGCTAGTTGAAGGACGGCTTTCACACACACTTATCTCTCAGAACTGAGCATGTGGAGAGACGTTCGTTCATCTAGCACAAAGGGAACGGGTTGCAGGAGAAACTTTTTCTCAGGTTTCTCAGTGTGTTTCCAAGTGCCGGTTTGAAGTTCCTGCAGTTTTCACTTTAAAACCGAGTTGGAGCTAGTACCTCCCCAATATATGTATGGAGTGGAGATTGCAACCGAAAAGAAACTTTGTGTTGACACAACAAGCTAGGTGAAGCACGGCTTTCACACACACTTATCTCTCAGAACTGAGCATGTGGAGAGACGTTCGTTCATCTAGCACAAATGGATCGGGGTGCAAGAGAAACTTTTTCTCTGGATTCTCAGACTGTTTCCTAGTGCCTGGTAGAAGTTCCTGCATTTTTCACTGTAAAACCGAGTTGGAGCTAGTACCTCCACATTTATATGTATGGAGTGGAGTTTGCAACTGAAAAGAAACTTAGTGTTCCCAACAATCTAGATGAAGCACGGCTTTCACACAAAATTTTCTCTCAGAACTGAGCATGTGGAGAGAAGTTCGTTCATCTAGCACAAAGGGAACGGGTTGCAGGAGAAACTTTTACTCTGGTTTCTCAGTCTTTTTCCTAGTGCCGGGTTGAAGTTCCTACATTTTTCACTGTAAAACAGAGTTGGAGCTAGTACTTCCCCATATATATGTATGGAGTGGATTTTGCAACTGAAAAGGAACTTTGTGTTCCCAACAAGCTAGGTGAAGGACGGCTTTCACACACACATATCTCTCAGAATTGAGCATGTGGAGAGACGTTCGTTCATCTAGCACAAAGGGAACGGGTTGCAGGAGAAACTTTTACTCTGGTTTCTCAGTCTGTTTCCTAGTGCCGGATTGAAGTTCCTGCAGTTTTCACTGTAAAACCGAAATGGAGCTCGTACCTACTCATATGTATTTATGGAGTGGAGTTTGCAAATGAAAATAAACTATGTGTTCCCAACAAGCTAGTTAAAGGACGGCTTTCACACACACATATCTCTCCGAACTGAGCATGTGGAGAGACGTTCGTTCATCTAGCACAAATGGAACGGGTTGCAGGAGGAAATTTTTCTCTGGTTTCTGTCTGTTTCCTAGTGCCGGGTACAAGTTCCTGCAGGTTTCACTGTAAAACCGAGTTGGAGCTAGTACTTCCCCATATATATGCATGGATTGGATTTTGCAACTGAAAAGAAACTTTGTGTTCCCAACAAGCTAGGTGAAGCACGGCTTTCACACACACTTATCTCTCAGAACTGAGCATGTGGAGAGACGTTCGTTTATCTAGCACAAAAGAACGGGTTGCAAGAGAAAATTTTACTCTGGTTTCTCAGTCTGTTTCCTACTGTCGGTTTGAAGTTCCTGCAGTTTTCACTGTAAAACCGAGTTGGAGCTTGTACCTCCCCATATATATGTATGGAGTGGAGTTTGGAACTGAAAAGGAACTTTTTGTTCCCAAAAAGGTAGGTGAAGGACGGCTTTCACACACCCTTATCTCTCAGAACTGAGCATTTGGGGAGACGTTCGTTCATCTAGCACAAAGGGAACGGGTTGCAGGAGAAACATTTACTCTGGTTTCTCAGCCTGTTTCCAAGTGCCGGTTTGAAGTTCCTGCAGTTTTCACTGTAAAACCGAGTTGGTGCTTGTACCTCCCCATATATATGTATGGACTGGAGTTTGCAACTGAAAAGAAACTTTGTGTTCCCAACAAGATAGTTGAAGGACGGCTTTAATATACACATATCTCTCAGAACTGAGCATGTGGAGAGACGTTCGTTCATCTAGCACAAAGGGAACGGGCTGCAAGAGAAACTTTTTCTCTGGTTTCTCAGACTGTTTCCTAGTGCCGGTTTGAAGTTCCTGCATTTTTCACTGTAAAACCGAGTTGGAGCTAGTACCTCACCATATATATGTATGGGTGGAGTTTGCAAATGAAAAGAAACTTTGTGTTCCCAACAAGCTAGATGAAGCAAGGCTTTCACACAAATTTATCTCTCAGAAATGAATATGTGGAGAGACGTTCGTTCATCTAGCACAAAGGGAACGGGTTGCAGGAGAAACTTTTACTATGGTTTCTCAGTCTTTTTCCTAGTGCCGGGTTGAAGTTCCTGCAATTTTCACTGTAAAACCGAGTTGGAGCTAGTACTTCCCCATATATATGTATGGAGTGGAGTTTGCAACAGAAAAGGAATTTTTTGTGTTCCCAACAAGCTAGTTGAAGGACGGCTTTCACACACACATATCTCTCAGAACAGAGCATGTGGAGAGACGTTCGTTCATCTAGCACAAAAGAACGGGTTGCAGGAGGAAATTTTTCTCTGGTTTCTGTCTGTTTCCTAGTGCCGGTTACAAGTTCCTGCAGGTTTCACTGTAAAACCGAGTTGGAGCTAGTACTTCCCCATATATATGTATGGATTGGAGTTTACAACTGAAAAGAAACTTTGTGTTCCCAACAAGCTAGTTGAAGGACGGCTTTCACACACACTTATCTCTCAGAACTGAGCATGTGGAGAGACGTTCGTTTATCTAGCACTAAAGAACGGGTTGCAAGAGAAAGTTTTACTCTGGTTTCTCAGTCTGTTTCCTAGTGCCGGTTTGAAGTTCCTGCAGTTTTCACTGTAAAACCGTGTTGGTGCTTGTACCTACCTATATATATGTATGGAGTGGAGTTTGCAACTGTAAAGGAACTTTGTGTTAACAACAAGGTAGGTGAAGGACGGCTTTCACACATACATATCTCTCAGAACTGAGCATGTGGAGAGTCGTTCGTTCATCTAGCACAAAGGGAACGGTTTGCAGGAATAACTTTTACTCTGGTTTCTCAGACTGTTTCCTACTGTCGGTTTGAAGTTCCTGCAGTTTCACATGTAAAACCGAGTTGGAGCTCGTAAATCCCAATATATATATATGGAGTGGAGTTTGCAACTGAAAAGAACTTTGTGTTCCCAACAAGCTAGGTGAAGGACGGCTTTCACACACACTTATCTCTCAGAACTGAGCATGTGGAGAGACGTTCGTTCATCTAGCACAAAAGGAATGGGTTGCAGGAGAAATTTTTACTCTGGATTCTCAGTGTGTTTCCTAGTGCCGGTTTGAAGTTCCTGCAGATTTCACTGTAAAACCGAGTTGGATCTCGTACCTACCCATATATATGTATGGAGTGGAGTTTGCAAATTAAAAGAAACTTTGTGTTCCCAACAAGCTAGCTGAATGACGGCTTTCACATACACATATCTCTCAGAACTGAGCATGTGGAGAGACGTTCGTTCATCTAGCACAAAGGGAACGGGTAGCAGGAGGAACTTTTACTCTGGTTACTAAGTCTGTTTCCTAGTGCCGGTTTCAAGTTCCTGCAGTTTTCACTGTAAACCCGAGTTGGAGCTTGTTCCTCCCCATATATATGTATGGAATGGTGTTTGCAACTGAAAAGGAACTTTGTGTTCCTAACAAGCTAGGTGAAGGACGGCTTTCAAACACACTTATCTCTCAGAACTGAGCACGTGGATAGACGTTCGTTCATCTAGCACAAAGGGAACGGTTTGCAGGAGAAACATTTACTCTGGTTTCTCAGTCTGTTTCCAAGTGCCGGTTTGAAGTTCCTGCAGTTTTCACTGTAAAACCGATTTGGTGCTTGTACCTCCCCATATATATGTATGGACTGGAGTTTGCAACTGAAAAGAAACTTTGTGTTCCCAACAAGCTAGGTGAAGCACGGCTTTCACACACATTTATTTCTCAGAACTGAGCGTGTGGAGAGACGTTCGTTCATCTAGCACAAATGGAACGGGTTGCAAGAAAAACTTTTACTCTGGTTTCTCAGTCTTTTTCCTAGTGCCGGTTTGAAGTTCCTGCAGTTTTCACTGTAAAACAGAGTTGGGGCTAGTACCTACCCATATATATGTATGGAGTGGAGTTTGCAACTGAAAAGAAACTTTGTGTTCCCAACAAGCTAGATGAAGCACGGCTTTCACACACACTTATCTCTCAGAACTGAGCATGTGGAGAGACGTTCGTTCATCTAGCACAAAGGGAACGGGTTGCAGGAGAAACTATTTCTCAGGTTTCTCAGTGTGTTTCCAAGTGCCGGTTTGAAGTTCCTGCAGTTTTCACTGTAAAACCGTGTTGGAGCTAGTACCTCCCCAATATATGTATGGAGTGGAGATTGCAACCGAAAAGAAACTTTGTGTTGACACAACAAGCTAGGTGAAGCACGGCTTTCACACACACTTATCTCTCAGAATTGAGCATGTGGAGAGACGTTCGTTCATCTAGCACAAATGGATCGGGTTGCAAGAGAAACTTTTTCTCTGGATTCTCAGACTGTTTCCTAGTGCCGGGTTGAAGTTCCAGCAGTTTTCACTGTAAAACCGAGTTGGAGCTAGTACCTCCCCATATATATGTATGGAGTGGAGTTTGCAACTGAAAAGAAACTTTGTGTTCCCAACAAGCTAGATGAAGCACGGCTTTCACACAAAATTATCTCTCAAAACTGAGCATGTGGAGAGACGTTCGTTCATCTAGCACAAAGGGAACGGGTTGCAGGAGAAACTTTTTCTCTGGTTTCTCAGAATTTTTCCTAGTGCCGGGTTGAAGTTCCTGCAGTTTTCACTGTAAAAACGAGTTGGAGCTAGTACTTCCCCATATATATGTATGGAGTGGAGTTTGCAACTGAAAAGGAACTTTGTGTTCCCAACAAGCTAGGTGAAGGACGGCTTTCACACACACATATCTCTCAGAATTGAGCATGTGGAGAGACGTTCGTTCATCTAGTTCAAATGGAACGGGTTGCAGGAGGAACTTTTACTCTGGTTTCTAAGTCTGTTTCCTAGTGCCGGTTTCAAGTTCCTGCAGTTTTCACTGTAAAACCGGGTTGGAGCTAGTTCCTCCCCATATATATGTATGGAGTGGAGTTTGCAATTTAAAAGAAACTTTGTGTTCCCAACAAGCTAGTTGAAGCACGGCTTTCACACACACTTACCTCTCAGAACTGAGCATGTGGAGAGACGTTCGTTCATCTAGCACAAAGGGAACGGGCTGCAAGAGAAACTTTTTCTCTGGTTTCTCAGACTGTTTCCTAGTGCCGGTTTGAAGTTCCTGCATTTTTCACTGTAAAACCGAGTTGGAGCTAGTACCTCACCATGTAT
Source organism: Camelus bactrianus (assembly GCF_048773025.1). Lineage (NCBI taxonomy): Eukaryota > Metazoa > Chordata > Mammalia > Artiodactyla > Camelidae > Camelus > Camelus bactrianus. The sequence goes on along the minus strand of NC_133564.1, from coordinate 3,882,517 downwards.
ATGTATGGAGTGGAGTTTGCAAATTAAAAGAAACTTTGTGTTCCCAACAAGCTAGATGAAGCAAGGCTTTCACACAAACTTATCTCTCAGAAATGAACATGTGGAGAGACGCTCGTTCATCTAGCACAAAGGGAACGGGTTGCAGGAGAAACTTTTACTATGGTTTCTCAGTCTTTTTCCTAGTGCCGGGTTGAAGTTCCTGCAATTTTCACTGTAAAACCGAGTTGGAGCTAGTACTTCCCCATATATATGTATGGAGTGGAGTTTGCAACAGAAAAGGAATTTTTTGTGTTCCCAACAAGCTAGTTGAAGGACGGCTTTCACACACATATATCTCTCAGAACAGAGCATGTGGAGATACGTTCGTTCATCTAGCACAAAGGGAACGGGTTGCAGGAGGAAATTTTTCTCTGGTTTCTGTCTGTTTCCTAGTGCCGGTTACAAGTTCCTGCAGTTTTCACTGTAAACCCGAGTTGGAGCTTGTTCTTCCCCATATATATGTATGGAATGGTGTTTGCAACTGAAAAGGAACTTTGTGTTCCTAACAAGCTAGGTGAAGGACGGCTTTCAAACACACTTATCTCTCAGAACTGAGCACGTGGAGAGACGTTCGTTCATCTAGCACAAAGGGAACGGTTTGCAGGAGAAACATTTACTCTGGTTTCTCAGTCTTTTTCCTAGTGCCGGTTTGAAGTTCCTGCAGTTTTCACTGTAAAACTGAGTTGGGGCTAGTACCTCCCCATATATATGTATGGAGTGGAGTTAGCTAATGAAAAGGAACTTTGTGTTCCCAACAAGCTAGTTGAAGGACGGCTTTCACACACACTTATCTCTCAGAACTGAGCATGTGGAGAGACGTTCGTTCATCTAGCACAAAGGGAACGGTTTGCAGGAGAAACTTTTTCTCAGGTTTCTCAGTGTGTTTCCAAGTGCCGGTTTGAAGTTCCTGCAGTTTTCACTGTAAAACCGTGTTGGAGCTAGTACCTCCCCAATATATGTATGGAGTGGAGATTGCAACCGAAAAGAAACTTTGTGTTGACACAACAAGCTAGGTGAAGCAGGGCTTTCACACACACTTATCTCTCAGAACTGAGCATGTGGAGAGACGTTCGTTCATCTAGCACAAATGGATCGGGTTGCAAGAGAAACTTTTTCTCTGGATTCTCAGACTGTTTCCTAGTGCCGGGTTGAAGTTCCAGCAGTTTTCACTGTAAAACCGTGTTGGAGCTAGTACCTCCCCATATATATGTATGGAGTGGAGTTTGCAACTGAAAAGAAACTTTGTGTTCCCAACAAGCTAGATGAAGCACGGCTTTCACACAAAATTATCTCTCAGAACTGAGCATGTGGAGAGACGTTCGTTCAACTAGCACAAAAGGAACGGGTTGCAGGAGAAACTTTTACTCTGGTTTCTTAGACTTTTTCTTAGTGCCGGGTTGAAGTTCCTGCAGTTTTCACTGTAAAACCGAGTTGGAGCTAGTACTTCCCCATATATATGTATGGAGTGGAATTTGCGACTGAAAAGGAACTTTGTGTTCCCTACAAGCTAGGTGAAGGACGGCTTTCACACACACATATCTCTCAGAATTGAGCATGTGGAGAGACGTTCGTTCATCTAGCACAAAGGGAACGGGTTGCATGAGAAACTTTTACTCTGGGTTCTCAGTCTGTTTCCTAGTGCCGGATTGAAGTTCCTGCAGTTTTCACTGTAAAACCGAGATGGAGCTCGTACCTACTCATATGTATGTATGGAGTGGAGTTTGCAAATGAAAATAAACTATGTGTTCCCAACAAGCTAGTTAAAGGACGGCTTTCACACACACATATCTCTCAGAACTGAGCATGTGGAGAGACGTTCGTTCATCTAGCACAAATGGAACGGGTTGCAGGAGGAAATTTTTCTCTGGTTTCTGTCTGTATCCTAGTGCCGGGTACAAGTTCCTGCAGGTTTCACTGTAAAACCGAGTTGGAGCTAGTACTTCCCCATATATATGCATGGATTGGATTTTGCAACTGAAAAGAAACTTTGTGTTCCCAACAAGCTAGGTGAAGCACGGCTTTCACACACACTTATCTCTCAGAACTGAGCATGTGGAGAGACGTTCGTTTATCTAGCACAAAAGAACGGGTTGCAAGAGAAAATTTTACTCTGGTTTCTCAGTCTGTTTCCTAATGTCGGTTTGAAGTTCCTGCAGTTTTCACTGTAAAACCGAGTTGGAGCTAGTACCTCCCCATATATATGTATGGAGTGGAGTTTGGAACTGAAAAGGAACTTTTTGCTCCCAACAAGGTAGGTGAAGGACGGTTTCACACACCCTTATCTCTCAGAACTGAGCATGTGGGGAGACGTTCGTTCATCTAGCACAAAGGGAACGGGTTGCAGTAGGAACATTTACTCTGGTTTCTCAGTCTGTTTCCAAGTGCCGGTTTGAAGTTCCTGCAGTTTTCACTGTAAAACCGAGTTGGTGCTTGTACCTCCCCATATATATGTATGGACTGGAGTTTGCAACTGAAAAGAAACTTTGTGTTCCCAACAAGATAGTTGAAGGACGGCTTTAATATACACATATCTCTCAGAACTGAGCATGTGGAGAGACGTTCGTTCATCTAGTTCAAATGGAACGGGTTGCAGGAGGAACTTTTACTCTGGCTTCTAAGTCTGTTTCCTAGTGCCGGTCTCAAGTTCCTGCAGTTTTCACTGTAAAACCGGGTTGGAGCTAGTTCCTCCCCATATATATGTATGGAGTGGAGTTTGCAACTGAAAAGAAACTTTGTGTTCCCAACAAGCTAGATGAAGCACGGCTTTCACACAAACTTATCTCTCAGAAATGAGCATGTGGATAGACGTTCGTTCATCTAGCACAAAGGGAACGGGTTGCAGGAGAAACTTTTACTCTGGTTTCTCAGTCTTTTTCCTAGTGCCGGATTGAAGTTCCTGCAGTTTTCACTGTAAAACCGAGTTGGAGCTAGTATTCCCCATATATATGTATGGAGTGGAGTTTGCAACTGAAAAGGAAATTTGTGTTCCCAACAAGATATTTGAAGGACGGCTTTCACACACACATATCTCTCAGAACTGAGCATGTGGAGAGACGTTCGTTCATCTAGCACAAAGGGAACGGGTTGCAGGAGGAACTTTTACTCTGGTTTCTAAGTCTGTTTCCTAGTGCCGGTTTCAAGTTCCTGCAGTTTTCACTGTAAAACCGGGTTGGAGCTAGTTCCTCCCCATATATATGTATGGAGTGGAGTTTGCAATTTAAAAGAAACTTTGTGTTCCCAACAAGCTAGTTGAAGCACGGCTTTCACACACACTTATCTCTCAGAACTGAGCATGTGGAGAGACGTTCGTTCATCTAGCACAAAGGGAACGGGCTGCAAGAGAAACTTTTTCTCTGGTTTCTCAGACTGTTTCCTAGTGCCGGTTTGAAGTTCCTGCATTTTTCACTGTAAAACCGAGTTGGAGCTAGTACCTCACCATGTATATGTATGGAGTGGAGTTTGCAAATTAAAAGAAACTTTGTGTTCCCAACAAGCTAGATGAAGCAAGGCTTTCACACAAACTTATCTCTCAGAAATGAACATGTGGAGAGACGTTCGTTCATCTAGCACAAAGGGAACGGGTTGCAGGAGAAACTTTTACTATGGTTTCTCAGTCTTTTTCCTAGTGCCGGGTTGAAGTTCCTGCAATTTTCACTGTAAAACCGAGTTGGAGCTAGTACTTCCCCATATATATGTATGGAGTGGAGTTTGCAACAGAAAAGGAATTTTTTGTGTTCCCAACAAGCTAGTTGAAGGACGGCTTTCACACACATATATCTCTCAGAACAGAGCATGTGGAGATACGTTCGTTCATCTAGCACAAAGGGAACGGGTTGCAGGAGGAAATTTTTCTCTGGTTTCTGTCTGTTTCCTAGTGCCGGTTACAAGTTCCTGCAGTTTTCACTGTAAACCCGAGTTGGAGCTTGTTCTTCCCCATATATATGTATGGAATGGTGTTTGCAACTGAAAAGGAACTTTGTGTTCCTAACAAGCTAGGTGAAGGACGGCTTTCAAACACACTTATCTCTCAGAACTGAGCACGTGGAGAGACGTTCGTTCATCTAGCACAAAGGGAACGGTTTGCAGGAGAAACATTTACTCTGGTTTCTCAGTCTTTTTCCTAGAGCCGGTTTGAAGTTCCTGCAGTTTTCACTGTAAAACTGAGTTGGGGCTAGTACCTCCCCATATATATGTATGGAGTGGAGTTAGCTAATGAAAAGGAACTTTGTGTTCCCAACAAGCTAGTTGAAGGACGGCTTTCACACACACTTATCTCTCAGAACTGAGCATGTGGAGAGACGTTCGTTCATCTAGCACAAAGGGAACGGTTTGCAGGAGAAACTTTTTCTCAGGTTTCTCAGTGTGTTTCCAAGTGCCGGTTTGAAGTTCCTGCAGTTTTCACTGTAAAACCGTGTTGGAGCTAGTACCTCCCCAATATATGTATGGAGTGGAGATTGCAACCGAAAAGAAACTTTGTGTTGACACAACAAGCTAGGTGAAGCAGGGCTTTCACACACACTTATCTCTCAGAACTGAGCATGTGGAGAGACGTTCGTTCATCTAGCACAAATGGATCGGGTTGCAAGAGAAACTTTTTCTCTGGATTCTCAGACTGTTTCCTAGTGCCGGGTTGAAGTTCCAGCAGTTTTCACTGTAAAACCGTGTTGGAGCTAGTACCTCCCCATATATATGTATGGAGTGGAGTTTGCAACTGAAAAGAAACTTTGTGTTCCCAACAAGCTAGATGAAGCACGGCTTTCACACAAAATTATCTCTCAGAACTGAGCATGTGGAGAGACGTTCGTTCAACTAGCACAAAAGGAACGGGTTGCAGGAGAAACTTTTACTCTGGTTTCTTAGACTTTTTCTTAGTGCCGGGTTGAAGTTCCTGCAGTTTTCACTGTAAAACCGAGTTGGAGCTAGTACTTCCCCATATATATGTATGGAGTGGAATTTGCGACTGAAAAGGAACTTTGTGTTCCCTACAAGCTAGGTGAAGGACGGCTTTCACACACACATATCTCTCAGAATTGAGCATGTGGAGAGACGTTCGTTCATCTAGCACAAAGGGAACGGGTTGCATGAGAAACTTTTACTCTGGGTTCTCAGTCTGTTTCCTAGTGCCGGATTGAAGTTCCTGCAGTTTTCACTGTAAAACCGAGATGGAGCTCGTACCTACTCATATGTATGTATGGAGTGGAGTTTGCAAATGAAAATAAACTATGTGTTCCCAACAAGTTAGTTAAAGGACGGCTTTCACACACACATATCTCTCAGAACTGAGCATGTGGAGAGACGTTCGTTCATCTAGCACAAATGGAACGGGTTGCAGGAGGAAATTTTTCTCTGGTTTCTGTCTGTATCCTAGTGCCGGGTACAAGTTCCTGCAGGTTTCACTGTAAAACCGAGTTGGAGCTAGTACTTCCCCATATATATGCATGGATTGGATTTTGCAACTGAAAAGAAACTTTGTGTTCCCAACAAGCTAGGTGAAGCACGGCTTTCACACACACTTATCTCTCAGAACTGAGCATGTGGAGAGACGTTCGTTTATCTAGCACAAAAGAACGGGTTGCAAGAGAAAATTTTACTCTGGTTTCTCAGTCTGTTTCCTAATGTCGGTTTGAAGTTCCTGCAGTTTTCACTGTAAAACCGAGTTGGAGCTAGTACCTCCCCATATATATGTATGGAGTGGAGTTTGGAACTGAAAAGGAACTTTTTGCTCCCAACAAGGTAGGTGAAGGACGGTTTCACACACCCTTATCTCTCAGAACTGAGCATGTGGGGAGACGTTCGTTCATCTAGCACAAAGGGAACGGGTTGCAGGAGGAACATTTACTCTGGTTTCTCAGTCTGTTTCCAAGTGCCGGTTTGAAGTTCCTGCAGTTTTCACTGTAAAACCGAGTTGGTGCTTGTACCTCCCCATATATATGTATGGACTGGAGTTTGCAACTGAAAAGAAACTTTGTGTTCCCAACAAGATAGTTGAAGGACGGCTTTAATATACACATATCTCTCAGAACTGAGCATGTGGAGAGACGTTCGTTCATCTAGTTCAAATGGAACGGGTTGCAGGAGGAACTTTTACTCTGGCTTCTAAGTCTGTTTCCTAGTGCCGGTTTCAAGTTCCTGCAGTTTTCACTGTAAAACCGGGTTGGAGCTAGTTCCTCCCCATATATATGTATGGAGTGGAGTTTGCAACTGAAAAGAAACTTTGTGTTCCCAACAAGCTAGATGAAGCACGGCTTTCACACAAACTTATCTCTCAGAAATGAGCATGTGGATAGACGTTCGTTCATCTAGCACAAAGGGAACGGGTTGCAGGAGAAACTTTTACTCTGGTTTCTCAGTCTTTTTCCTAGTGCCGGATTGAAGTTCCTGCAGTTTTCACTGTAAAACCGAGTTGGAGCTAGTATTCCCCATATATATGTATGGAGTGGAGTTTGCAACTGAAAAGGAAATTTGTGTTCCCAACAAGATATTTGAAGGACGGCTTTCACACACACATATCTCTCAGAACTGAGCATGTGGAGAGACGTTCGTTCATCTAGCACAAAGGAACGGGTTGCAGGAGGAAATTTTTCTCTGGTTTCTGTCTGTTTCCTAGTGCCGGTTACAAGTTCCTGCAGGTTTCACTGTAAAACCGAGTTGGAGCTAGTACTTCCCAATATATATGTATGGATTGGAGTTTGCAACTGAAAAGAAACTTTGTGTTCCCAACAAGCTAGGTGAAGAACGGCTTTCACACACACTTATCTCTCAGAACTGAGCATGTGGAGAGACGTTCGTTTATCTAGCACAAAAGAACGGGTTGCAAGAGAAAGTTTTACTCTGGTTTCTCAGTCTGTTTCCTAGTGCCGGTTTGAAGTTCCTGCAGTTTTCACTGTAAAACCGAGTTGGAGCTAGTACCTCCCCATATATATTTATGGAGTGGAGTTTGGAACTGAAAAGGAACTTTTTGTTCCCAACAAGGTAGGTGAAGGACGGCTTTCACACACACTTATCTCTCAGAACTGAGCATGTGGGGAGACGTTCGTTCATCTAGCACAAAGGGAACGGATTGCAGGAGATACTTTTTCTCCGGTTTCTCAGTCTGTTTCCTAGTGCCGGTTTGAAGTTCTTGCAGTTTTCACTGTAAAACCGAGTTGGAGCTAGTACCTCCCCATATATATGTATGGAGTGGATTTTGCAACTGAAAAGAAACTTTGTGTTCCCAACAAGCTAGGTGAAGCACGGCTTTCACACACAATTATCTCTCACAACTGAGCATATGGAGAGATGTTCGTTCATCTAGCACAAAGGGAACGGGTTCCAAGAGGAAATTTTACTCTGGTTTCTCAGTCTGTTTCCTAGTGCCGGTTTGAAGTTCCTGCAGTTTTCACTGTAAAACCTAGTTGGAGCTAGTTCTTCCCCATATATATGTATGGCGTGGTGTTTGCAAACGAAAAGAAACTTTGTTTTCCCAACAAGCTAGTTGAAGTACGGCTTTAATATACACATGTCTCTCAGAAATGATCATGTGGAGAGACGTTCGTTCATCTAGTTCAAAGGGAACGGGTTGCAGGAGGAACTTTTACTCTGGCTTCTAAGTCTGTTTCCTAGTGCCGGTTTCAAGTTCCTGCAGTTTTCACTGTAAACCCGGGTTGGAGCTAGTACCTCCCCATATATATGTATGGAGTGGAGTTTGCAACTTAAAAGAAACTTTGTGTTCCCAACAATCTAGGTGAAGGACGGCTTTCACACACATTTATCTCTCAGAACTGAGCATGTGGAGAGACGTTCGTTCATCTAGCACAAAAGGAATGGGTTGCAGGAGAAACTTTTTCTCTGGATTCTCAGTGTGTTTCCTAGTGCCGGTTTGAAGTTCCTGCAGTTTTCACTGTAAAACCGAGTAGGATCTCGTAACTACCGATATATATGTATGGAGTGGAGTTTGCAAATGAAAAGAAACTTTGTGTTCCCAACAAGCTAGTTGAATGACGGCTTTCACATACACATATCTCTCAGAACTGAGCATGTGGAGAGACGTTCGTTCATCTAGCACAAAGGGAACGGGTTGCAGGAGGAAATTTTTCTCTGGTTTCTAAGGCTGTTTCCAAGTGCCGGTTTCAAGTTCCTGCAGTTTTCACTGTAAAACAGAGTTGGGGCTAGTACCTCCCCATATATATGTATGGAGTGGAGTTAGCAAATGAAAAGGAACTTTGTGTTCCCAACAAGCTAGTTGAAGGACGGCTTTCACACACACTTATCTCTCAGAACTGAGCATGTGGAGTGACGTTCGTTCATCTAGCACAAAGGGAACGGGTTGCAGGAGAAACTTTTTCTCAGGTTTCTCAGTGTGTTTCCAAGTGCCGGTTTGAAGTTCCTGCAGTTTTCACTGTAAAACCGTGTTGGAGCTAGTACCTCCCCAATATATGTATGGAGTGGAGATTGCAACCAAAAAGAAACTTTGTGTTGACACAACAAGCTAGGTGAAGTACGGCTTTCACACACACATATCTCTCAGAATTGAGCATGTGGAGAGACGTTCGTTCATCTAGCACAAAGGGAACGGGTTGCATGAGAAACTTTTACTCTGGGTTCTCAGTCTGTTTCCTAGTGCCGGATTGAAGTTCCTGCAGTTTTCACTGTAAAACCGAGATGGAGCTCGTACCTACTCATATGTATGTATGGAGTGGAGTTTGCAAATGAAAATAAACTATGTGTTCCCAACAAGCTAGTTAAAGGACGGCTTTCACACACACATATCTCTCAGAACTGAGCATGTGGAGAGACGTTCGTTCATCTAGCACAAATGGAACGGGTTGCAGGAGGAAATTTTTCTCTGGTTTCTGTCTGTTTCCTAGTGCCGGGTACAAGTTCCTGCAGGTTTCACTGTAAAACCGAGTTGGAGCTAGTACTTCCCCATATATATGCATGGATTGGATTTTGCAACTGAAAAGAAACTTTGTGTTCCCAACAAGCTAGGTGAAGCACGGCTTTCACACACACATATCTCTCAGAACAATGCATGTGGAGAGACGTTCGTTTATCTAGCACAAAAGAACGGGTTGCAAGAGAAAATTTTACTCTGGTTTCTCAGTCTGTTTCCTACTGTCGGTTTGAAGTTCCTGCAGTTTTCACTGTAAAACCGATTTGGAGCTAGTACTTCCCCATATATATGTATGGATTGGAGTTTGGAACTGAAAAGGAACTTTTTGTTCCCAACAAGGTAGGTGAAGAACGGCTTTCACACACCATTATCTCTCAGAACTGAGCATGTGGGGAGACGTTCTTTCATCTAGCACAAAGGGAACGGGTTGCAGGAGAAACATTTACTCTGGTTTCTCAGTCTGTTTCCAAGTGCCGGTTTAAAGTTCCTGCAGTTTTCACTGTAAAACCGAGTTGGTGCTTGTACCTCCCCATATATATGTATGGACTGGAGTTTGCAACTGAAAAGAAACTTTGTGTTCCCAACAAGATAGTTGAAGGACGGCTTTAATATACACATATCTCTCAGAACTGAGCATGTGGAGAGACGTTCGTTCATCTAGTTCAAATGGAACGGGTTGCAGGAGGAACTTTTACTCTGGCTTCTAAGTCTGTTTCCTAGTGCCGGTTTCAAGTTCCTGCAGTTTTCACTGTAAAACCGGGTTGGAGCTAGTTCCTCCCCATATATATGTATGGATTGGAGTTTGCAACTGAAAAGAAACTTTGTGTTCCCAACAAGCTAGATGAAGCACGGCTTTCACACAAACTTATCTCTCAGAAATGAGCATGTGGAGAGACGTTCGTTCATTTAGCACAAAGGAAACGGGTTGCAGGAGGAAATTTTTCTCTGGTTTCTGTCTGTTTCCTAGTGCCGGTTACAAGTTCCTGCAGGTTTCACTGTAAAACCGTGTTGGAGCTAGTACTTCCCCATATATATGTATGGATTGGAGTTTGCAATTGAAAAGAAACTTTGTGTTCCCAACAAGCTAGGTGAAGCACGGCTTTCACACACAATTATCTCTCACAACTGAGCATGTGGAGAGATGTTCGTTCATCTAGCACAAAGGGAACGGGTTCCAAGAGGAACTTTTACTCTGGTTTCTCAGTCTGTTTCCTAGTGCCGGTTTGAAGTTCCTGCAGTTTTCACTGTAAAACCGAGTTGGAGCTCGTACCTAACCATATATATGTATGGAGTGGTGTTTGCAAACGAAAAGAAACTTTGTGTTCCCAACAAGCTAGTTGAAGGACGGCTTTCACACACACTTATCTCTCAGAACTGATCATGTGGAGAGACGTTCGTTCATCGAGCACAAAGGGAACGGGTTGCAGGACGAACTTTTACTTTGGATTCTAAGTCTGTTTCCTAGTGCCGGTTTCAAGTTCCTGCAGTTTTCACTGTAAATCCGAGTTGGAGCTAGTACCTCCCCATATACATGTATGGAGTGGAGTTTGCAAATTAAAAGGAACTTTGTGTTCCCAACAAGCTAGGTGAAGCGCGGCTTTCACAAACACTTATATCTCAGAATTGAGAATGTGGAGAGACGTTCGTTCATCTAGCACAAATGGAACGGGTTGCAAGAGAAACTTTTTCTTTGGTTTCTCAGACTGTTTCCTAGTACCGGTTTGAAGTTCCTGCAGTTTTCACTGTAAAACAGATTTGGAGCTAGTACCTCCCCATATGTATGTATGGAGTGGATTTTGCAACTGAAAAGAAACTTTGTGTTCCCAACAAGCTAGGTGAAGCACGGCTTTCACACACAATTATCTCTCAGAACTGAGCATGTGGAGAGACGTTCGTTCATCTAGCACAAAGGGAACGGGTTGCAAGAGGAACTTTTACTCTGGGTTCTCAGTCTGTTTCCTAGTGCCGGTTTGAAGTTCCTGCAGTTTTCACTTTAAAAGCTAGTTGGAGCTAGTACTTCCCCATATATATGTATGGAGTGGATTTTGCAACTGAAAAGAAACTTTGTGTTCCCAAAAAGGTAGTTGAAGGACGGCTTTCACACACACTTATCTCTCAGAACTGAGCATGTGGAGAGACTTTCGTTCATCTAGCACAAAGGGAACGGGTTGCAGGAGAAACTTTTTCTCAGGTTTCTCAGTCTGTTTCCAAGTGCCGGTTTGAAGTTCCTGCAGTTTTCACTGTAAAACCGAGTTGGAGCTAGTACCTCCCCATATATATGTATGGAATGGAGTTTGCAACCGAAAAGAAACTTTGTGTTCCCAACAAGCTAGGTGAAGCACGGCTTTCACACACACTTATCTCTCAGAACTGAGCATGTGGAGAGACGTTCGTTCATCTAGCACAAAGGGAACGGGTTGCAGGAGAAACTTTTACTCTGGTTTCTCAGTCTGTTTCCTAGTGCCGGTTTCAAGTTCCTGCAGTTTTCACTGTAAAACAGAGTTGGAGCTAGTACCTAACTATATATATGTATGGATTGGAGTTTACAACTGAAAAGGAACTTTGTGTTCCCAACAAGCTAGGTGAAGGACGGCTTTCACACACCCTTATCCCTCAGAACTTAGCATGTGGAGAGTCATTCGTTCATCTAGCACAAAAGGAACTGGTTGCAAGAATAACTTTTACTCTGGTTTCTCAGTCTGTTTCCTAGTGCCGGATTGAAGTTCCTGCAGTTTTCACATTTAAAACCAAGATGGAGCTCGTAACTCCCCATATATATATACAGAGTGGAGTTTGCAACTGAAAGAAACTTTGTGTTCCCAACAAGCTAGGTGAAGGACGGCTTTCACACACACTTATCTCTCAGAACTGAGCATGTGGAGAGACGTTCGTTCATCTAGCACAAATGGAACGGGTTGCAAGAGAAACTTTTTCTTTGGTTTCTCAGACTGTTTCCTAGTACCGGTTTGAAGTTCCTGCAGTTTTCACTGTAAAATAGATTTGGAGCTAGTACCTCCCCATATGTATGTATGGAGTGGATTTTGCAACTGAAAAGAAACTTTGTGTTCCCAACAAGCTAGGTGAAGCACGGCTTTCACACACAATTTTCTCTCAGAACTGAGCATGTGGAGAGACGTTCGTTCATCTAGCACAAAGGGAACGGGCTGCAAGAGAAACTTTTTCTCTGGATTCTCAGACTGTTTCCTAGTGCCGGGTTGAAGTTCCAGCAGTTTTCACTGTAAAACCGAGTTGGAGCTAGTACCTCCCCATATATATGTATGGAGTGGAGTTTGCAACTGAAAAGAAACTTTGTGTTCCCAACAAGCTAGATGAAGCACGGCTTTCACACAAAATTCTCTCTGAGAACTGAGCATGTGGAGAGACGTTCGTTCAACTAGCACAAAGGGAACGGTTTGCAGGAGAAACTTTTACTCTGGTTTCTTAGACTTTTTCTTAGTGCCGGGTTGATGTTCCTGCAGTTTTCACTGTAAAACCGAGTTGGAGCTAGTACTTCCCCATATATATGTATGGAGTGGAATTTGCGACTGAAAAGGAACTTTGTGTTCCCTACAAGCTAGGTGAAGGACGGCTTTCACACACACATATCTCTCAGAATTGAGCATGTGGAGAGACGTTCGTTCATCTAGCACAAAGGGAACGGGTTGCATGAGAAACTTTTACTCTGGGTTCTCAGTCTGTTTCCTAGTGCCGGATTGAAGTTCCTGCAGTTTTCACTGTAAAACCGAGATGGAGCTCGTACCTACTCATATGTATGTATGGAGTGGAGTTTGCAAATGAAAATAAACTATGTGTTCCCAACAAGCTAGTTAAAGGTCGGCTTTCACACACACATATCTCTCAGATCTGAGCATGTGGAGAGACGTTCGTTCATCTAGCACAAATGGAACGGGTTGCAGGAGGAAATTTTTCTCTGGTTTCTGTCTGTTTCCTAGTGCCGGGTACAAGTTCCTGCAGGTTTCACTGTAAAACCGAGTTGGAGCTAGTACTTCCCCATATATATGCATGGATTGGATTTTGCAACTGAAAAGAAACTTTGTGTTCCCAACAAGCTAGGTGAAGCACGGCTTTCACACACACTTATCTCTCAGAACTGAGCATGTGGAGAGACGTTCGTTTATCTAGCACAAAAGAACGGGTTGCAAGAGAAAATTTTACTCTGGTTTCTCAGTCTGTTTCCTAATGTCGGTTTGAAGTTCCTGCAGTTTTCACTGTAAAACCGAGTTGGAGCTAGTACCTCCCCATATATATGTATGGAGTGGGGTTTGGAACTGAAAAGGAACTTTTTGTTCCCAACAAGGTAGGTGAAGGACGGTTTCACACACCCTTATCTCTCAGAACTGAGCATGTGGGGAGACGTTCATTCATCTAGCACAAAGGGAACGGGTTGCAGGAGAAACATTTACTCTGGTTTCTCAGTCTGTTTCCAAGTGCCGGTTTGAAGTTCCTGCAGTTTTCACTGTAAAACCGAGTTGGTGCTTGTACCTCCCCATATATATGTATGGACTGGAGTTTGCAACTGAAAAGAAACTTTGTGTTCCCAACAAGATAGTTGAAGGACGGCTTTAATATACACATATCTCTCAGAACTGAGCATGTGGAGAGACGTTCGTTCATCTAGTTCAAATGGAACGGGTTGCAGGAGGAACTTTTACTCTGGCTTCTAAGTCTGTTTCCTAGTGCCGGTTTCAAGTTCCTGCAGTTTTCACTGTAAAACCGTGTTGGAGCTAGTACCTCCCCAATATATGTATGGAGTGGAGATTGCAACCGAAAAGAAACTTTGTGTTGACACAACAAGCTAGGTGAAGCACGGCTTTCACACACACTTATCTCTCAGAACTGAGCATGTGGAGAGACGTTCGTTCATCTAGCACAAATGGATCGGGTTGCAAGAGAAACTTTTTCTCTGGATTCTCAGACTGTTTCCTAGTGCCGGGTTGAAGTTCCAGCAGTTTTCACTGTAAAACCGAGTTGGAGCTAGTACTTCCCCATATATATGCATGGATAGGATTTTGCAACTGAAAAGAAACTTTGTGTTCCCAACAAGCTAGGTGAAGCACGGCATTCACACACACATATCTCTCAGAACAATGCATGTGGAGAGACGTTCGTTTATCTAGCACAAAAGAACGGGTTGCAAGAGAAAATTTTACTCTGGTTTCTCAGTCTGTTTCCTACTGTCGGTTTGAAGTTCCTGCAGTTTTCACTGTAAAACCGAGTTGGAGCTAGTACCTCCCCATATATATGTATGGAGTGGAGTTTGGAACTGAAAAGGAACTTTTTGTTCCCAACAAGGTAGGTGAAGAACGGCTTTCACACACACATATCTCTCAGAATTGAGCATGTGGAGAGACGTTCGTTCATCTAGCACAAAGGGAACGGGTTGCATGAGAAACTTTTACTCTGGGTTCTCAGTCTGTTTCCTAGTGCCGGATTGAAGTTCCTGCAGTTTTCACTGTAAAACCGAGATGGAGCTCGTACCTACTCATATGTATGTATGGAGTGGAGTTTGCAAATGAAAATAAACTATGTGTTCCCAACAAGCTAGTTAAAGGACGGCTTTCACACACACATATCTCTCAGACCTGAGCATGTGGAGAGACGTTCGTTCATCTAGCACAAATGGAACGGGTTGCAGGAGGAAATTTTTCTCTGGTTTCTGTCTGTTTCCTAGTGCCGGGTACAAGTTCCTGCAGGTTTCACTGTAAAACCGAGTTGGAGCTAGTACTTCCCCATATATATGCATGGATAGGATTTTGCAACTGAAGAGAAACTTTGTGTTCCCAACAAGCTAGGTGAAGCACGGCTTTCAAACACACATATCTCTCAGAACAATGCATGTGGAGAGACGTTCGTTTATCTAGCACAAAAGAACGGGTTGCAAGAGAAAATTTTACTCTGGTTTCTCAGTCTGTTTCCTACTGTCGGTTTGAAGTTCCTGCAGTTTTCACTGTAAAACCGAGTTGGAGCTAGTACCTCCCCATATATATGTATGGAGTGGAGTTTGGAACTGAAAAGGAACTTTTTGTTCCCAACAAGCTATGTGAAGCACGGCTTTCACACACCATTATCTCTCAGAACTGAGCATGTGGGGAGAC
Source organism: Camelus bactrianus (assembly GCF_048773025.1). Taxonomy (NCBI): domain Eukaryota; kingdom Metazoa; phylum Chordata; class Mammalia; order Artiodactyla; family Camelidae; genus Camelus; species Camelus bactrianus. The sequence continues at coordinate 3,867,490 of NC_133564.1, read as the reverse complement.
GTTCTTTCATCTAGCACAAAGGGAACGGGTTGCAGGAGAAACATTTACTCTGGTTTCTCAGTGTGTTTCCAAGTGCCGGTTTGAAGTTCCTGCAGTTTTCACTGTAAAACCGAGTTGGTGCTTGTACCTCCCCATATATATGTATGGACTGGAGTTTGCAACTGAAAAGAAACTTTGTGTTCCCAACAAGATAGTTGAAGGACGGCTTTAATATACACATATCTCTCAGAACTGAGCATGTGGAGAGACGTTCGTTCATCTAGTTCAAATGGAACGGGTTGCAGGAGGAACTTTTACTCTGGCTTCTAAGTCTGTTTCCTAGTGCCGGTTTCAAGTTCCTGCAGTTTTCACTGTAAAACCGGGTTGGAGCTAGTTCCTCCCCATATATATGTATGGAGTGGAGTTTGCAACTGAAAAGAAACTTTGTGTTCCCAACAAGCTAGATGAAGCACGGCTTTCACACAAACTTATCTCTCAGAAATGAGCATGTGGAGAGACGTTCGTTCATCTAGCACAAATGGAACGGGTTGCAGGAGGAAATTTTTCTCTGGTTTCTGTCTGTTTCCTAGTGCCGGGTACAAGTTCCTGCAGGTTTCACTGTAAAACCGAGTTGGAGCTAGTACTTCCCCATATATATGCATGGATTGGATTTTGCAACTGAAAAGAAACTTTGTGTTCCCAACAAGCTAGGTGAAGCACGGCTTTCACACACACTTATCTCTCAGAACTGAGCATGTGGAGAGACGTTCGTTTATCTAGCACAAAAGAACGGGTTGCAAGAGAAAATTTTACTCTGGTTTCTCAGTCTGTTTCCTAATGTCGGTTTGAAGTTCCTGCAGTTTTCACTGTAAAACCGAGTTGGAGCTAGTACCTCCCCATATATATGTATGGAGTGGGGTTTGGAACTGAAAAGGAACTTTTTGTTCCCAACAAGGTAGGTGAAGGACGGTTTCACACACCCTTATCTCTCAGAACTGAGCATGTGGGGAGACGTTCATTCATCTAGCACAAAGGGAACGGGTTGCAGGAGAAACATTTACTCTGGTTTCTCAGTCTGTTTCCAAGTGCCGGTTTGAAGTTCCTGCAGTTTTCACTGTAAAACCGAGTTGGTGCTTGTACCTCCCCATATATATGTATGGACTGGAGTTTGCAACTGAAAAGAAACTTTGTGTTCCCAACAAGATAGTTGAAGGACGGCTTTAATATACACATATCTCTCAGAACTGAGCATGTGGAGAGACGTTCGTTCATCTAGTTCAAATGGAACGGGTTGCAGGAGGAACTTTTACTCTGGCTTCTAAGTCTGTTTCCTAGTGCCGGTTTCAAGTTCCTGCAGTTTTCACTGTAAAACCGTGTTGGAGCTAGTACCTCCCCAATATATGTATGGAGTGGAGATTGCAACCGAAAAGAAACTTTGTGTTGACACAACAAGCTAGGTGAAGCACGGCTTTCACACACACTTATCTCTCAGAACTGAGCATGTGGAGAGACGTTCGTTCATCTAGCACAAATGGATCGGGTTGCAAGAGAAACTTTTTCTCTGGATTCTCAGACTGTTTCCTAGTGCCGGGTTGAAGTTCCAGCAGTTTTCACTGTAAAACCGAGTTGGAGCTAGTACTTCCCCATATATATGCATGGATAGGATTTTGCAACTGAAAAGAAACTTTGTGTTCCCAACAAGCTAGGTGAAGCACGGCATTCACACACACATATCTCTCAGAACAATGCATGTGGAGAGACGTTCGTTTATCTAGCACAAAAGAACGGGTTGCAAGAGAAAATTTTACTCTGGTTTCTCAGTCTGTTTCCTACTGTCGGTTTGAAGTTCCTGCAGTTTTCACTGTAAAACCGAGTTGGAGCTAGTACCTCCCCATATATATGTATGGAGTGGAGTTTGGAACTGAAAAGGAACTTTTTGTTCCCAACAAGGTAGGTGAAGAACGGCTTTCACACACACATATCTCTCAGAATTGAGCATGTGGAGAGACGTTCGTTCATCTAGCACAAAGGGAACGGGTTGCATGAGAAACTTTTACTCTGGGTTCTCAGTCTGTTTCCTAGTGCCGGATTGAAGTTCCTGCAGTTTTCACTGTAAAACCGAGATGGAGCTCGTACCTACTCATATGTATGTATGGAGTGGAGTTTGCAAATGAAAATAAACTATGTGTTCCCAACAAGCTAGTTAAAGGACGGCTTTCACACACACATATCTCTCAGACCTGAGCATGTGGAGAGACGTTCGTTCATCTAGCACAAATGGAACGGGTTGCAGGAGGAAATTTTTCTCTGGTTTCTGTCTGTTTCCTAGTGCCGGGTACAAGTTCCTGCAGGTTTCACTGTAAAACCGAGTTGGAGCTAGTACTTCCCCATATATATGCATGGATAGGATTTTGCAACTGAAGAGAAACTTTGTGTTCCCAACAAGCTAGGTGAAGCACGGCTTTCAAACACACATATCTCTCAGAACAATGCATGTGGAGAGACGTTCGTTTATCTAGCACAAAAGAACGGGTTGCAAGAGAAAATTTTACTCTGGTTTCTCAGTCTGTTTCCTACTGTCGGTTTGAAGTTCCTGCAGTTTTCACTGTAAAACCGAGTTGGAGCTAGTACCTCCCCATATATATGTATGGAGTGGAGTTTGGAACTGAAAAGGAACTTTTTGTTCCCAACAAGCTATGTGAAGCACGGCTTTCACACACCATTATCTCTCAGAACTGAGCATGTGGGGAGACGTTCTTTCATCTAGCACAAAGGGAACGGGTTGCAGGAGAAACATTTACTCTGGTTTCTCAGTGTGTTTCCAAGTGCCGGTTTGAAGTTCCTGCAGTTTTCACTGTAAAACCGAGTTGGTGCTTGTACCTCCCCATATATATGTATGGACTGGAGTTTGCAACTGAAAAGAAACTTTGTGTTCCCAACAAGATAGTTGAAGGACGGCTTTAATATACACATATCTCTCAGAACTGAGCATGTGGAGAGACGTTCGTTCATCTAGTTCAAATGGAACGGGTTGCAGGAGGAACTTTTACTCTGGCTTCTAAGTCTGTTTCCTAGTGCCGGTTTCAAGTTCCTGCAGTTTTCACTGTAAAACCGGGTTGGAGCTAGTTCCTCCCCATATATATGTATGGAGTGGAGTTTGCAACTGAAAAGAAACTTTGTGTTCCCAACAAGCTAGATGAAGCACGGCTTTCACACAAACTTATCTCTCAGAAATGAGCATGTGGAGAGACGTTCGTTCATCTAGCACAAAGGGAACGGGTTGCAGGAGGAAATTTTTCTCTGGTTTCTGTCTGTTTCCTAGTGCCGGTTACAAGTTCCTGCAGGTTTCACTGTAAAACCGTGTTGGAGCTAGTACTTCCCCATATATATGTATGGATTGGAGTTTGCAATTGAAAAGAAACTTTGTGTTCCCAACAAGCTAGGTGAAGCACGGCTTTCACACACAATTATCTCTCACAACTGAGCATGTGGAGAGATGTTCGTTCATCTAGCACAAAGGGAACGGGTTCCAAGAGGAACTTTTACTCTGGTTTCTCAGTCTGTTTCCTAGTGCCGGTTTGAAGTTCCTGCAGTTTTCACTGTAAAACCTAGTTGGAGCTAGTTCTTCCCCATATATATGTATGGAGTGGTGTTTGCAAACGAAAAGAAACTTTGTTTTCCCAACAAGCTAGTTGAAGTACGGCTTTAATATACACATGTCTCTCAGAAATGAGCATGTGGAGAGACGTTCGTTCATCTAGCTCAAAGGGAACGGGTTGCAGGAGGAAATTTTTCTCTGGTTTCTAAGGCTGTTTCCTAGTGCCGGTTTCAAGTTCCTGCAGTTTTCACTGTAAAACCGAGTTGGAGATAGTACCTCCCCATATATATGTATGGAGTGGAGTTTGCAACTGAAAAGGAACTTTGTGTTCCCAAAAAGCTAGGTGAAGGACGGCTTTCACACACACTTATCTCTCAGAACTAAGCATGTGGAGAGACGTTCGTTCATCTAGCACAATGGGAACGGGTGGCAGGAGAAACTTTTACTCTGGTTTCTCAGTCCGTTTCCTAGTGCCGGTTTGAAGTTCCTGCAGTTTTCACTGTAAAACAGAGTTGGAGCTCGTACCTACCCATATATATGTATGGAGTGGTGTTTGCAAACGAAAAGAAACTTTGTGTTCCCAACAAGCTAGTTGAAGGACGGCTTTCACACACACTTATCTCTCAGAACTGATCATGTGGAGAGACGTTCGTTCATCGAGCACAAAGGGAACGGGTTGCAGGACGAACTTTTACTTTGGATTCTAAGTCTGTTTCCTAGTGCCGGTTTCAAGTTCCTGCAGTTTTCACTGTAAATCCGAGTTGGAGCTAGTACCTCCCCATATACATGTATGGAGTGGAGTTTGCAAATTAAAAGGAACTTTGTGTTCCCAACAAGCTAGGTGAAGCGCGGCTTTCACAAACACTTATATCTCAGAATTGAGCATGTGGAGAGACGTTCGTTCATCTAGCACAAATGGAACGGGTTGCAAGAGAAACTTTTTCTTTGGTTTCTCAGACTGTTTCCTAGTACCGGTTTGAAGTTCCTGCAGTTTTCACTGTAAAACAGATTTGGAGCTAGTACCTCCCCATATGTATGTATGGAGTGGATTTTGCAACTGAAAAGAAACTTTGTGTTCCCAACAAGCTAGGTGAAGCACGGCTTTCACACACAATTATCTCTCAGAACTGAGCATGTGGAGAGACGTTCGTTCATCTAGCACAAAGGGAACGGGTTGCAAGAGGAACTTTTACTCTGGTTTCTCAGTCTGTTTCCTAGTGCCGGTTTGGAGTTCCTGCAGTTTTCACTGTAAAAGCTAGTTGGAGCTAGTACTTCCCCGTATATATGTATGGAGTGGATTTTGCAACTGAAAAGAAACTTTGTGTTCCCAAAAAGCTAGTTGAAAGACGGCTTTCACACACACTTATCTCTCAGAACTGAGCATGTGGAGAGACTTTCGTTCATCTAGCACAAAGGGAACGGGTTGCAGGAGAAACTTTTTCTCAGGTTTCTCAGTCTGTTTCCAAGTGCCGGTTTGAAGTTCCTGCAGTTTTCACTGTAAAACCGAGTTGGAGCTAGTACCTCCCCATATATATGTATGGAATGGAGTTTGCAACCGAAAAGAAACTTTGTGTTCCCAACAAGCTAGGTGAAGCACGGCTTTCACACACACTTATCTCTCAGAACTGAGCATGTGGAGAGACGTTCGTTCATCTAGCACAAAGGGAACGGGTTGCAGGAGAAACTTTTACTCTGGTTTCTCAGTCTGTTTCCTAGTGCCGGTTTCAAGTTCCTGCAGTTTTCACTGTAAAACAGAGTTGGAGCTAGTACCTAACTATATATATGTATGGAGTGGAGTTTACAACTGAAAAGGAACTTTGTGTTCCCAACAAGCTAGGTGAAGGACGGCTTTCACACACCCTTATCCCTCAGAACTTAGCATGTGGAGAGTCATTCGTTCATCTAGCACAAAACTAACTGGTTGCAAGAATAACTTTTACTCTGGTTTCTCAGTCTGTTTCCTAGTGCCGGATTGAAGTTCCTGCAGTTTTCACATTTAAAACCAAGTTGGAACTCGTAACTCCCCATATATATATACAGAGTGGAGTTTGCAACTGAAAGAAACTTTGTGTTCCCAACAAGCTAGGTGAAGGACGGCTTTCACACACACTTATCTCTCAGAACTGAGCATGTGGAGAGACGTTCGTTCATCTAGCACAAAGGGAATGGTTTGCAGGAAAAACTTTTACTCTGGTTTCTCAGTCTGTTTCCTAGTGCCGGTTTGAAGTACCTGCAGTTTTCACTGTAAAACCGAGTTGGAGCTCGTACCTACCCATATATATGTATGGATTGGAGTTTGCAAATGAAAATAAATTTTGTGTTCCCAACAAGCTAGTTGAAGGACGGCTTTCACACACACTTATCTCTCAGAACTGAGCATGTTGAGAGACGTTCGTTCATATAGCACAAAGGGAACAGCTAGCAAGAGAAAATTTTACTCTGGTTTCTCAGTCTGTTTCCTAGTGCTGCTTTGAAGTTCCTGCAGTTTTCACTATAAAACCTAGTTGGAGCTAGTACCTCCCCATATATATGTATGGAGTGGGTATTGCAAATGAAAAGGAACTTTGTGTTCCCAACAAGCTAGTTTAAGGACGGCTTTCTACACACACTAATCTCTCAGAACTGAGCATGTGGAGAATCGTTCGTTCTCTAGCACAAAGGGAACGGGTTGCAGGAATAACTTTTACTCTGGTTTCTCAGTCTGTTTCCTAGTACCGGTTTGAAGTTCCTGCAGTTTTCACTGTAAAACCGAGTTGGAGCTCGTACCTAACCATATATATGTATGGAGTGGAGTTTGCAAATAAAAAGAAACTTTGTGTTCCCAACAAACTAGGTGAAGGACGGCTTTCACACACACTTATCTCTCAGAATTGAGCATGTGGAGAGACTTTCGTTCATCTAGCACAAAGGGAACGGGTTGCAGGAGGAACTTTTTCTCTGGTTTCTAAGGCTGTTTCCTAGTGCCGGATTCAAGTTCCTGCAGTTTTCACTGTAAAACCGAATTGGAGCTAGTACCTCCCCATATATATTTATGGAGTGGAGTTTGGAACTGAAAAGGAACTTTTTGTTCCCAACAAAGTAGGTGAAGGACGGCTTTCACACACACTTATCTCTCAGAACTGAGCATGTGGGGAGACGTTCGTTCATCTAGCACAAAAGGAACGGTTTGCAGGAGATACTTTTTCTCCGGTTTCTCAGTCTGTTTCCTAGTGCCGGTTTGAAGTTCTTGCAGTTTTCACTGTAAAACCGAGTTGGAGCTAGTACCTCCCCATATATATGTATGGAGTGGTGTTTGCAAACGAAAAGAAACTTTGTGTTCCCAACAAGCTAGGTGAAGCACGGCTTTCACACACAATTATCTCTCACAACTGAGCATGTGGAGAGATGTTCGTTCATCTAGCACAAAGGGAACGGGTTCCAAGAGGAACTTTTACTCTGGTTTCTCAGTCTGTTTCCTAGTGCCGGTTTGAAGTTCCTGCAGTTTTCACTGTAAAACCTAGTTGGAGCTAGTTCTTCCCCATATATATGTATGGAGTGGTGTTTGCAAACGAAAAGAAACTTTGTTTTCCCAACAAGCTAGTTGAAGTACGGCTTTAATATACACATGTCTCTCAGAAATGAGCATGTGGAGAGACGTTCGTTCATCTAGCACAAAGGGAACGGGTTGCAGGAGGAAATTTTTCTCTGATTTCTAAGGCTGTTTCCTAGTGCCGGTTTCAAGTTCCTGCAGTTTTCACTGTAAAACCGAGTTGGAGATAGTACCTCCCCATATATATATATGGAGTGGAGTTTGCAACTGAAAATGAACTTTGTGTTCCCAACAAGCTAGGTGAAGGACGGCTTTCACACACACTTATCTCTCAGAACTGAGCATGTGGAGAGACGTTCGTTCATCTAGCACAAAGGGAACGGGTTGCAAGAGGAACTTTTACTCTGGTTTCTCAGTCTGTTTCCTAGTGCCGGTTTGAAGTTCCTGCAGTTTTCACTGTAAAAGCTAGTTGGAGCTAGTACTTCCCCATATATATGTATGGAGTGGATTTTGCAACTGAAAAGAAACTTTGTGTTCCCAAAAAGCTAGTTGAAGGACGGGTTTCACACACACTTATCTCTCAGAACTGAGCATGTGGAGAGACTTTCGTTCATCTAGCACAAAGGGAACGGGTTGCAGGAGAAACTTTTTCTCAGGTTTCTCAGTCTGTTTCCAAGTGCCGGTTTGAAGTTCCTGCAGTTTTCACTGTAAAACCGAGTTGGAGCTAGTACCTCCCCATATATATGTATGGAATGGAGTTTGCAACCGAAAAGAAACTTTGTGTTCCCAACAAGCTAGGTGAAGCACGGCTTTCACACACACTTATCTCTCAGAACTGAGCATGTGGAGAGACGTTCGTTCATCTAGCACAAAGGGAACGGGTTGCAGGAGAAACTTTTACTCTGGTTTCTCAGTCTGTTTCCTAGTGCCGGTTTCAAGTTCCTGCAGTTTTCACTGTAAAACAGAGTTGGAGCTAGTACCTAACTATATATATGTATGGAGTGGAGTTTACAACTGAAAAGGAACTTTGTGTTCCCAACAAGCTAGGTGAAGGACGGCTTTCACACACCCTTATCCCTCAGAACTTAGCATGTGGAGAGTCATTCGTTCATCTAGCACAAAAGGAACTGGTTGCAAGAATAACTTTTACTCTGGTTTCTCAGTCTGTTTCCTAGTGCCGGATTGAAGTTCCTGCAGTTTTCACATTTAAAACCAAGTTGGAGCTCGTAACTCCCCATATATATATACAGAGTGGAGTTTGCAACTGAAAGAAACTTTGTGTTCCCAACAAGCTAGGTGAAGGACGGCTTTCACACACACTTATCTCTCAGAACTGAGCATGTGGAGAGACGTTCGTTCATCTAGCACAAAGGGAATGGTTTGCAGGAAAAACTTTTACTCTGGTTTCTCAGTCTGTTTCCTAGTGCCGGTTTGAAGTACCTGCAGTTTTCACTGTAAAACCGAGTTGGAGCTCGTACCTACCCATATATATGTATGGATTGGAGTTTGCAAATGAATATAAATTTTGTGTTCCCAACAAGCTAGTTGAAGGACGGCGTTCACACACACTTATCTCTCAGAACTGAGCATGTTGAGAGACGTTCGTTCATATAGCACAAAGGGAACAGCTAGCAAGAGAAAATTTTACTCTGGTTTCTCAGTCTGTTTCCTAGTGCTGCTTTGAAGTTCCTGCAGTTTTCACTATAAAACCTAGTTGGAGCTAGTACCTCCCCATATATATGTATGGAGTGGGTATTGCAAATGAAAAGGAACTTTGTGTTCCCAACAAGCTAGTTTAAGGACGGCTTTCTACACACACTAATCTCTCAGAACTGAGCATGTGGAGAATCGTTCGTTCTCTAGCACAAAGGGAACGGGTTGCAGGAATAACTTTTACTCTGGTTTCTCAGTCTGTTTCCTAGTACGGGTTTGAAGTTCCTGCAGTTTTCACTGTAAAACCGAGTTGGAGCTCGTACCTAACCATATATATGTATGGAGTGGAGTTTGCAAATAAAAAGAAACTTTGTGTTCCCAACAAACTAGGTGAAGGACGGCTTTCACACACACTTATCTCTCAGAATTGAGCATGTGGAGAGACTTTCGTTCATCTAGCACAAAGGGAACGGGTTGCAGGAGGAACTTTTTCTCTGGTTTCTAAGGCTGTTTCCTAGTGCCGGATTCAAGTTCCTGCAGTTTTCACTGTAAAACCGAATTGGAGCTAGTACCTCCCCATATATATTTATGGAGTGGAGTTTGGAACTGAAAAGGAACTTTTTGTTCCCAACAAGGTAGGTGAAGGACGGCTTTCACACACACTTATCTCTCAGAACTGAGCATGTGGGGAGACGTTCGTTCATCTAGCACAAAAGGAACGGTTTGCAGTAGATACTTTTTCTCCGGTTTCTCAGTCTGTTTCCTAGTGCCGGTTTGAAGTTCTTGCAGTTTTCACTGTAAAACCGAGTTGGAGCTAGTACCTCCCCATATATATGTATGGAGTGGTGTTTGCAAACGAAAAGAAACTTTGTGTTCCCAACAAGCTAGGTGAAGCACGGCTTTCACACACAATTATCTCTCACAACTGAGCATGTGGAGAGATGTTCGTTCATCTAGCACAAAGGGAACGGGTTCCAAGAGGAACTTTTACTCTGGTTTCTCAGTCTGTTTCCTAGTGCCGGTTTGAAGTTCCTGCAGTTTTCACTGTAAAACCTAGTTGGAGCTAGTTCTTCCCCATATATATGTATGGAGTGGTGTTTGCAAACGAAAAGAAACTTTGTTTTCCCAACAAGCTAGTTGAAGTACGGCTTTAATATACACATGTCTCTCAGAAATGAGCATGTGGAGAGACGTTCGTTCATCTAGCACAAAGGGAACGGGTTGCAGGAGGAAATTTTTCTCTGGTTTCTAAGGCTGTTTCCTAGTGCCGGTTTCAAGTTCCTGCAGTTTTCACTGTAAAACCGAGTTGGAGATAGTACCTCCCCATATATATATATGGAGTGGAGTTTGCAACTGAAAATGAACTTTGTGTTCCCAACAAGCTAGGTGAAGTACGGCTTTCACACACACTTATCTCTCAGAACTGAGCATGTGGAGAGACGTTCGTTCATCTAGCACAATGGGAACGGGTGGCAGGAGAAACTTTTACTCTGGTTTCTCAGTCTGTTTCCTAGTGCCGGTTTGAAGTTCCTGCAGTTTTCACTGTAAAACCGAGTTGGAGCTCGTACCTACCCATATATATGTATGGAGTGGTGTTTGCAAACGAAAAGAAACTTTGTGTTCCCAACAAGCTAGTTGAAGGACGGCTTTCACACACAATTATCTCTCAGAACTGAGCATGTGGAGAGACGTTCGTTCATCGAGCACAAAGAGAACGGGTTGCAGGACGAACTTTTACTTTGGATTCTAAGTCTGTTTCCCAGTGCCGGTTTCAAGTTCCTGCAGTTTTCACTGTAAATCCGAGTTGGAGCTAGTAACTCCCCATATATATGTATGGAGTGGAGTTTGCAAATTAAAAGGAACTTTGTGTTCCCAACAAGCTAGGTGAAGCGCGGCATTCACAAACACTTATATCTCAGAATTGAGCATGTGGAGAGACGTTCGTTCATCTAGCACAAATGGAACGGGTTGCAAGAGAAACTTTTTCTTTGGTTTCTCAGACTGTTTCCTAGTACCGGTTTGAAGTTCCTGCAGTTTTCACTGTAAAACAGATTTGGAGCTAGTACCTCCCCATATGTATGTATGGAGTGGATTTTGCAACTGAAAAGAAACTTTGTGTTCCCAACAAGCTAGGTGAAGCACGGCTTTCACACACAATTATCTCTCAGAACTGAGCATGTGGAGAGACGTTCGTACATCTAGCACAAAGGGAACGGGTTGCAAGAGGAACTTTTACTCTGGTTTCTCAGTCTGTTTCCTAGTGCCGGTTTGAAGTTCCTGCAGTTTTCACTGTAAAAGCTAGTTGGAGCTAGTACTTCCCCATATATATGTATGGAGTGGATTTTGCAACTGAAAAGAAACTTTGTGTTCCCAAAAAGCTAGTTGAAGGACGGCTTTCACACACACTTATCTCTCAGAACTCAGCATGTGGAGAGACGTTCGTTCATCTAGCACAAAGGGAACGGGTTGCAGGAGAAACTTTTTCTCAGGTTTCTCAGTCTGTTTCCAAGTGCCGGTTTGAAGTTCCTGCAGTTTTCACTGTAAAACCGAGTTGGAGCTAGTACCTCCCCATATATATGTATGGAATGGAGTTTGCAACCGAAAAGAAACTTTGTGTTCCCAACAGGCTAGGTGAAGCACGGCTTTCACACACACTTATCTCTCAGAACTGAGCATGTGGAGAGACGTTCGTTCATCTAGCACAAAGGGAACGGGTTGCAGGAGAAACTTTTACTCTGGTTTCTCAGTCTGTTTCCTAGTGCCGTTTTCAAGTTCTTGCAGTTTTCACTGTAAAACAGAGTTGGAGCTAGTACCTACCTATATATATGTATGGAGTGGAGTTTACAACTGAAAAGGAACTTTGTGTTCCCAACAAGCTAGGTGAAGGACGGCTTTCACACACCCTTATCCCTCAGAAATTAGCATGTGTAGAGTCATTCGTTCATCTAGCACAAAAGGAACTGGTTGCAAGAATAACTTTTACTCTGGTTTCTCAGTCTGTTTCCTAGTGCCGGATTGAAGTTCCTGCAGTTTTCACATTTAAATCCAAGTTGGAGCTCGTAACTCCCCATATATATATACAGAGTGGAGTTTGCAAATAAAAAGAAACTTTGTGTTCCCAACAAACTAGGTGAAGGACGGCTTTCACACACACTTATCTCTCAGAATTGAGCATGTGGAGAGACTTTCGTTCATCTAGCACAAAGGGAACGGGTTGCAGGAGGAACTTTTTCTCTGGTTTCTAAGGCTGTTTCCTAGTGCCGGATTCAAGTTCCTGCAGTTTTCACTGTAAAACCGAATTGGAGCTAGTACCTCCCCATATATATGTATGGAGTGGAGTTTGCAACTGAAAAGGAGCTTTGTGTTCCCAACAAGCTAGGTGAAGGTCGGCTTTCACACACACTTATCTCTCAGAACTGAGCATGTGGAGAGACGTTCGTTCATTTAGCAAAATGGGAACGGGTGGCAGGTGAAACATTTACTCTGGTTTCTCAGTCTGTTTCCTAGTGCCGGTTTGAAGTTCCTGCAGTTTTCACTGTAAAACCGAGTTGGAGCTCGTACCTACCCATATATATGTATGGAGTGGTGTTTGCAAACGAAAAGAAACTTTGTGTTCCCAACAAGCTAGCTGAATGACGGCTTTCACATACACATATCTCTCAGAACTGAGCATGTGGAGAGACGTTCGTTCATCTAGCACAAATTGAACGGGTTGTAAGAGAAACTTTTTCTTTGGTTTCTCAGACTGTTTCCTAGTACCGGTTTGAAGTTCCTGCAGTTTTCACTATAAAACTGATTTGGAACTAGTACCTCCCCATATATATGAATGGAGTGGATTTGCAACTGAAAAGAAACTTTGTGTTCCCAACAAGCAAGGTGAAGCACGGCTTTCACACACAATTATCTCTCAGAACTGAGCATGTGGAGAGACGTTCGTTCATCTAGCACAAAGGGAACGGGTTGCAAGAGGAACTTTTACTCTGGTTTCTCAGTCTGTTTTCTAGTGCCGGTTTGAAGTTCCTGTAGTTTTCACTGTAAAACCGTGTTGGAGCTAGTACTTCCCCAACTATATGTATGGAGTGGTGTTTGCAAATGAAAAGAAACTTTGTTTTCCCAACAAGCTAGTTGAAGGACGGATTTAATATACACATATCTCTCAGAACTGAGCATGTGGAGAGACGTTCGTTCATCTAGTTCAAAGGGAACGGGTGGCAGGAGGAACTTTTACTCTGGCTTCTAAGTCTGTTTCCTAGTGCCGGTTTCAAGTTCCTGCAGTTTTAACTGAAAAACAGGGTTGGAGCTAGTTCCTCCCCATATATATGTATGGAGTGGAGTTTTCAACTTAAAAGAAACTTTGTGTTCCCAACAAGTTAGGTGAAGCACGGCTTTCACACACACTTATTTCTCAGAACTGAGCATGTGGAGAGACGTTCGTTCATCTAGCAAAAAATGGATCGGGTTGCAAGAGAAACTTTTTCTCTGGTTTCTCAGACTGTTTCCTAGTGCCGGGTTGAAGTTCCTGCAGTTTTCACTGTAAAACAGAGTTGGAGCTAGTACCTCCCCATATATATGTATGGAGTGGAGTTTGCAACTGAAAAGAAACTTTGTGTTCCCAACAAGCTAGATGAAGCACGGCTTTCACACAAACTTATCTCTCAGAACTGAGCATGTGGAGAGACGTTCGTTCATCTAGCACAAAGGGAACGGTTTGCAGGAGAAACTTTTACTCTGGTTTCTCAGTCTTTTTCCTAGTGCCGGGTTGAAGTTCCTGCAGTTTTCACTGTAAAACCGAGTTGAAGCTAGTACTTCCCCATATATATGTATGGAGTGGAGTTTGAAACTGAAAAGGAACTTTGTGTTCCCAACAAGCTAGGTAAAGTACGGCTTTCACACACACATATCTCTCAGAACTGAGAATGTGGAGAGACGTTCGTTCATCTAGCACAAAGGGAACGGGTTGCAGGAGGAAATTTTTCTCTGGTTTCTGTCTGGTTCCTAGTGCCGGTTACAAGTTCCTGCAGATTTCACTGTAAAACAGAGTTGGAGCTAGTTCTTCCCCATATATATGTATGGATTGGAGTTTGCAACTGAAAAGAAACTTTGTGTTCCCAACAAGCTAGGTGAAGCACGGCTTTCACACACACTTATCTCTCAGAACTGAGCATGTGGGGAGACGTTCGTTCATTTAGCACAAAGGGAACGGGTTGCAAGAGGAACTTTTACTCTGGTTTCTCAGTCTGTTTCCTAGTGCCGGTTTGAAGTTCCTGCAGTTTTCACTGTAAAACCTAGTTGGAGCTAGTTCTTCCCCATATATATGTATGGAGTGGTGTTTGCAAACGAAAAGAAACTTTGTTTTCCCAACATGCTAGTTGAAGAACGGCTTTAATATACACATGTCTCTCAGAAATTAGCATGTGGAGAGACGTTCGTTCATCTAGTTCAAAGGGAACGGGTTGCAGGAGGAACTTTTACTCTGGCTTCTAAGTCTGTTTCCTAGTGCCGGTTTGAAGTTCCTGCAGTTTTTACTGTAAAACCGGGTTGGAGCTAGTACCTCCCCATATATATGTATGGAGTGGAGTTTGCAACTGAAAAGAAACTTTGTGTTCCCAACAATCTAGGTGAAGGACGGCTTTCACACACATTTATCTCTCAGAACTGAGCATGTGGAGAGACGTTCGTTCATCTAGCACAAAAGGAATGGGTTGCAGGAGAAACTTATACTCTGGATTCTCAGGGTGTTTCCTAGTGCCGGTTTGAAGTTCCTGCAGTTTTCACTGTAAAACCTAGTTGGATCTCGTAACTACCCATATATATGTATGGAGTGGAGTTTGCAAATGAAAAGAAACTTTGTGTTCCCAACAAGCTAGTTGAATGACGGCTTTCAAATACACATATCTCTCAGAATTGAGCATGTGGAGAGACGTTCGTTCATCTAGCACAAAGGGAACGGGTTGCAGGAGGAAATTTTTCTCTGGTTTCTAAGGCTGTTTCCTAGTGCCGGTTTCAAGTTCCTGCAGTTTTCACTGTAAAACCGAGTTTTGAGATAGTACCTCCCCATATATATGTATGGAGTGGAGTTTGCAACTGAAAAGGAACTTTGTGTTCCCAACAAGCTAGGTGAAGGACGGCTTTCACACACACTTATCTCTCAGAACTGAGCATGTGGATAGACGTTCGTTCATCTAGCACAATGGGAACGGGTGGCAGGAGAAACTTTTACTCTGGTTTCTCAGTCTGTTTCCTAGTGCCGGTTTGAAGTTCCTGCAGTTTTCACTGTAAAACCGACTTGGAGCTCGTACCTACCCATATATATATATGGAATGGTGTTTGCAAACGAAAAGAAACTTTGTGTTCCCAACAAGCTAGTTGAAGTACGGCTTTCACATACACATATCTCTCAGAACTGAGCATGTGGAGAGACGTTCGTTCATCGAGCACAAAGGGAACGGGTTGCAGGACGAACTTTTACTTTGGATTCTAAGTCTGTTTCCTAGTGCGGTTTCAAGTTCCTGCAGTTTTCACTGTAAATCCGAGTTGGAGCTAGTACCTCCCCATATACATGTATGGAGTGGAGTTTGCAAATTAAAAGGAACTTTGTGTTCCCAACAAGCTAGGTGAAGCGCGGCTTTCACACACAGTTATATCTCAGAATTGAGCATGTGGAGAGACGTTCGTTCATCTAGCACAAATGGAACGGGTTGCAAGAGAAACTTTTTCTTTGGTTTCTCAGACTGTTTCCTAGTGCCGGATTGAAGTTCCTGCAGTTTTCACTGTAAAACAGATTTGGAGCTAGTACCTCCCCATATGTATGTATGGAGTGGATTTTGCAACTGAAAAGAAACTTTGTGTTCCCAACAAGCTAGGTGAAGGACGGCTTTCACACACCCTTATCCCTCAGAACTTAGCATGTGGAGAGTCGTTCGTTCATTTAGCACAAAAGGAACTGGTTGCAAGAATAACTTTTACTCTGGTTTCTCAGTCTGTTTCCTAGTGCCGGATTGAAGTTCCTGCAGTTTTCACATTTAAAACGAAGTTGGAGCTCGTAACTCCCCATATATATATATAGAGTGGAGTTTGCTACTGAAAGAAACTTTGTGTTCCCAACAAGCATGGTGAAGGACGGCTTTCACACACACTTATCTCTCAGAACTTAGCATGTGGAGAGACGTTCGTTCATCTAGCACAAAGGGAATGGTTTGCAGGAAAAACTTTTACTCTGGTTTCTCAGTGTGTTTCCTAGTGCCGGTTTGAAGTACCTGCAGTTTTCACTGTAAAACCGAGTTGGAGCTCATACCTACCCATATATATGTATGGATTGGAGTTTGCAAATGAAAATAAATTTTGTGTTCCCAACAAGCTAGTTGAAGGACGGCTTTCACACACACTTATCTCTCAGAACTGAGCATGTTGAGAGACGTTCGTTCATATAGCACAAAGGGAACGGCTAGCAAGAGAAACCTTTACTCTGGTTTCTCAGACTGTTTCCTAGTGCCGCTTTGAAGTTCCTGCAGTTTTCACTATAAAACCTAGTTGGAGCTAGTACCTCCCCATATATATGTATGGAGTGGGTATTGCAAATGAAAAGGATCTTTGTGTTCCCAACAAGCTAGGTTAAGGACGGCTTTCTACACACACTAATCTCTCAGAACTGAGCATGTGGAGAATCGTTCGTTCTCTAGCACAAAGGGAACGGATTGCAGGAATAACTTTTACTCTGGTTTCTCAGTCTGTTTCCTAGTGCCTGTTTGAAGTTCCTGCAGTTATCACTGTAAATCCGAGTTGGAGCTCGTACCTAACCATATATATGTATGGAGTGGAGTTTGCAAATAAAAAGAAACTTTGTGCTCCCAACAAACTAGCTGAAGGACGGCTTTCACACACACTTATCTCTCAGAATTGAGCATGTGGAGAGACTTTCGTTCATCTAGCACAAAGGGAAAGGGTTGCAGGAGGAACTTTTTCTCTGGTTTCTAAGGCTGTTTCCTAGTACCGGATTCAAGTTCCTGCAGTTTTCACTGTAAAACCGAATTGGAGCTAGTACCTCCCCATATATATGTATGGAGTGGAGTTTGCAACTGAAAAGGAGCTTTGTGTTCCCAACAAGCTAGGTGAAGGTCGGCTTTCACACACACTTATCTCTCAGAACTGAGCATGTGGAGAGACGTTCGTTCATCTAGCAAAATGGGAACGGGTGGCAGGAGAAACTTTTACTCTGTTTTCTCAGTCTGTTTCCTAGTGCCGGTTTGAAGTTCCTGCAGTTTTCACTGTAAAACCGAGTTGGAGCTCATACCTACCCATATATATGTATGGACTGGTGTTTGCAAACGAAAAGAAACTTTGTGTTCCCAACAACCTAGTTGAAGGACGGCTTTCACATACACATATCTCTCAGAACTGAGCATGTGGAGAGACGTTCGTTCATCTAGCCCAAAGGGAACGGGTTGCAGGAGGAACTATTACTTTGGATTCTAAGTCTGTTCCTAGTGCCGGTTTCAAGTTCCAGCAGTTTTCACTGTAAAACCGAGTTGGAGCTAGTACCTCCCCATATATATGTATGGAGTGGAGTTTGCAAATTAAAAGGAACTTTGTGTTCCCAACAAGCTAGGTGAAGCGCGGCTTTCACACACACTTATATCTCAGAATTGAGCATGTGGAGAGACGTTCGTTCATCTAGCACAAATGGAACGGGTTGCAAGAGAAACTTTTTCTTTGGTTTCTCAGACTGTTTCCCAGTACCGGTTTGAAGTTCCTGCAGTTTTCACTATAAAACTGATTTGGAACTAGTACCTCCCCATATATATGTATGGAGTGGATTTTGCAACTGAAAAGAAACTTTGTGTTCCCAACAAGCTAGGTGAAGCACGGCTTTCACACACACATATCTCTCAGAACTGAGCATGTGGAGAGACGTTCTTTCATCTTGCACAAAGGGAACGGGTTGCAAGAGGAACTTTTACTCTGGTTTCTCAGTCTGTTTTCTAGTGCCGGTTTGAAGTTCCTGCAGTTTTCACTGTAAAACCTATTTGGAGCTAGTACTTCCCCAACTATATGTATGGAGTGGTGTTTGCAAATGAAAAGAAACTTTGTTTTCTCAACAAGCTAGTTGAAGGACGGATTTAATATACACATATCTCTCAGAACTGAGCATGTGGAGAGACGTTCGTTCATCTAGTTCAAAGGGAACGGGTTGCAGGAGGAACTTTTACTCTGGCTTCTAAGTCTGTTTCCTAGTGCCGGTTTCAAGTTCCTGCAGTTTTAACTGTAAAACAGGGTTGGAGCTAGTTCCTCCCCATATATATGTATGGAGTGGAGTTTTCAACTTAAAAGAAACTTTGTGTTCCCAACAAGCTAGGTGAAGCACGGCTTTCACACACACTTATCTCTCAGAACTGAGCATGTGGAGAGACGTTCGTTCATCTAGCAAAAAATGGATCGGGTTGCAAGAGAAACTTTTTCTCTGGTTTCTCAGACTTTTTCCTAGTGCCGGGTTGAAGTTCCTGCAGTTTTCACTGTAAAACAGAGTTGGAGCTAGTACCTCCCCATATATATGTATGAAGTGGAGTTTGCAACTGAAAAGAAACTTTGTGTTCCCAACAAGCTAGATGAAGCACGGCTTTCACACAAACTTATCTCTCAGAACTGAGCATGTGGAGAGACGTTCGTTCATCTAGCACAAAGGGAACGGGTTGCAGGAGGAAATTTTTCTCTGGTTTCTGTCTGTTTCCTAGTGCCGGTTACAAGTTCCTGCAGGTTTCACTGTAAAACAGAGTTGGAGCTAGTACTTCCCCATATATATGTATGGATTGGAGTTTGCAACTGAAAAGAAACTTTGTGTTCCCAACAAGCTAGGTGAAGCACGGCTTTCACACACACTTATCTCTCAGAACTGAACATGTGGAGAGACGTTCGTTTTTCTAGCACAAAAGAACGGGTTGCAAGAGAAAGTTTTACTCTGGTTTCACAGTCTGTTTCCAAGTGCCTGTTTGAAGTTCCTGCAGTTTTCACTGTAAAACCGAGTTGGAGCTAGTACCTCCCCATATATTTTTATGGAGTGGATTTTGGAACTGAAAAGGAACTTTTTGTTCCCAACAAGGTAGGTGAAGGACGGTTTTCACACACACTTATCTCTCACAACGGAGCATGTGGGGAGACGTTCGTTCATCTAGCACAAAGGGAACGGGTTGCAAGAGGAACTTTTACTCTGGTTTCTCATTCTGTTTCCAAGTGCCGGTTTGAAGTTCCTGCAGTTTTCACTGTAAAACCTAGTTGGGGCTAGTTCTTCCTCATATATATGTATGGAGTGTTGTTTGCAAATGAAAAGAAACTTTGTTTTCCCAACAAGCTAGTTGAAGGACGGCTTTAATATACACATATCTCTCAGAAATGAGCATGTGGAGAGACGTTCGTTCATCTAGCACAAAGGGAACGGGTTGCAGGAGGAACTTTTACTCTGGCTTCTAAGTCTGTTTCCTAGTGCCGGTTTCAAGTTCCTGCAATTTTCACTGTAAAACCGGTTTGGAGCTAGTTCCTCCCCATATATATGTATGGAGTGGAGTTTGCAACTTAAAAGAAACTTTGTGTTCCCAACAAGCTAGGTGAAGCACGGCTTACACACACTTATTTCTCAGAACTGAGCATGTGTAGAGACGTTCGTTCATCTAGCACAAAGGGAACGGGTTGAAAGAGAAACTTTTACTCTGGTTTCTCAGTCTGTTTCCTAGTGCCGGTTTGAAGTTCCTGTAGTTTTCACTGTAAAACAGAGTTGGAGCTAGTACCTCCCCATATATATGTATGGAGTGGAGTTTGCAAATGAAAAGGAACTTTGTGTTCCCAACAAGCTAGTTGAAGGACGGCTTTCACACACACTTATCTCTCAGAACTGAGCATGTGGAGAGACGTTCGTTCATCTAGCACAAAGGGAACGGGTTGCAGGGAAACTTTTTCTCAGGTTTCTCAGTCTGTTTCAAAGTGCCGGTTTGAAGTTCCTGCAGTTTTCACTGTAAAACCGGCTTGGAGCTAGTTCCTCCCCATATATATGTATGGAGTGGAGTTTGCAACTTAAAAGAAACTTTGTGTTCCCAACAAGCTAGGTGAAGGACGGCTTACACACACACTTATCTCTCAGAACTGAGCATGTGGAGAGACGTTCATTCATCTAGCACAAAAGGAATGGGTTGCAGTAGAAACTTTTACTCTGGATTCTCAGTGTGTTTCCTAGTGCCTGTTTGATGTTCCTGCAGTTTTCACTGTAAAACCGAGTAGGATCTCGTACCTACCCATATATATGTATGGAGTCGAGTTTGCAAATGAAAAGAAACTTTGTGTTCCCAACAAGCTAGTTGAATGACGGCTTTCACATACAAATATCTCTCAGAACTGAGCATGTGGAGAGACGTTCGTTCATCTAGCACAAAGGGAACGGGTAGCAGGAGAAACTTTTACTCTGGTTTCTAAGTCTGTTTCCTAGCGCCGGTTTCAAGTTCCTGCAGTTTTCACTGTAAAACCGAGTTGGAGCTTGTTCCTCCCCATATATATGTATGGCGTGGAGTTTGCAACTGAAAAGGAACTTTGTGTTCCCAACAAGCTAGGTGAAGGACGGCTTTCACCACACTTATCTCTCACAACTGAGCACGTGAAGAGACGTTCGTTCATCTAGCACAAAGGGAACGGGTTGCAGGAGAAACTTTTACTCTGGTTTCTCATTCTGTTTCCAAGTGCCGGTTTGAAGTTCCTGCAGTTTTTACTGTAAAACCGAGTTGGTGCTTGTACCTCCCCATATATATGTATGGACTGGAGTTTACAACTGAAAAGAAACTTTGTGTTCCCAACAAGCTAGGTGAAGCATGGCTTTCACACACACTTATTTCTCAGAACTGAGCATGTGTAGAGACGTTCGTTCATCTAGCACAAAGGGAACGGTTTGAAAGAGAAACTTTTACTCTGGTTTCTCAGTCTTTTTCCTAGTGCCGGTTTGAAGTTCCTGTAGTTTTCACTGTAAAACAGAGTTGGAGCTAGTACCTCCCCATATATATGTATGGAGTGGAGTTTGCAAATGAAAAGGAACTTTGTGTTCCCAACAAGCTAGTTGAAGGACGGCTTTCACACACACTTATCTCTCAGAACTGAGCACGTGGAGAGACGTTCGTTCATCTAGCACAAAGGGAACGGGTTGCAGGAGAAACTTTTACTCTGGTTTCTCAGTCTGTTTCCTAGTGCCGGTTTCAAGTTCCTGCAGTTTTCACTGTAAAACAGAGTTGGAGCTATTACCTACCTATATATATGAATGGAGTGGAGTTTGCAACTGAAAAGGAACTTTGTGTTCCCAACAAGCTAGGTGAAGTACGGCTTTCACACACACTTATCACTCAGAACTGAGCATGTGGAGAGTCGTTCGTTCATCTAGCACAAAAGGAACTGTTTGCAAGAGTAACTTTTACTCTGGTTTCTCAGTCTGTTTCCTAGTGCCGGTTTGAAATTCCTCCAGTTTTCACATGTAAAACCAAGTTGGAGCTCGTAACTCCCCATATATATATATAGAGTTGAGTTTGCAAATGCAAAGAAACTTTGTGTTCCCAACAAGCTAGGTGAAGGACGGCTTTCACACACACTTATCTCTCAGAACTGAGCATGTGGAGAGACGTTCGTTCATCTAGCACAAAGGGAACGGGTTGCAGGTGGAACTTTTACTCTGGCTTCTAAGTCTGTTTCCTAGTGCCGGTTTCAAGTTCCTGCAGTTTTCACTGTAAAACCGTGTTGGAGCTAATACCTCACCATATATATGTATGGGGTGGAGTTTGCAACTTAAAAGGAACTTTCTGTTCCCAACAAGCTAGGTGAAGCACTGCTTTCACACACACTTAACTCTCAGAACTGAGCATGTGGAGAGACGTTCGTTCATCTAGCACAAAGGGAACGTGTTGCAGGGGAAACTTTCTCTCTGGTTTCTCAGTCTGTTTCCAAGTGCCGGTCTGAAGTTCCTGCAGTTTTCACTTTAAAACCGAGTTGGAGCTAGTACCTACCCATATATATGTATGGAGTGGAGTTTGCAACTGAAAAGAAACTTTGTGTTCCCAACAAGCTAGGTGAAGCACGGCTTTCACACACACTTAACTCACAGAACTGAGCATGTGGAGAGACGTTCGTTCATCCAGCACAAAAGGGACAGGTTGCAAGAGAAAATTTTACTCTGGTTTATCAGTCTGTTTCCTAGTGCCGGTTTGAAGTTCCTGCAGTTTTCAGTGTAAAACCGAGTTGGAGCTAGTACCTCCCCATATACATGTATGGATTGTAGTTTGCAAGGAAAACAAACTTTGTGTTCCCAACAAGCTAGGTGAAGGACGGCTTTCACACACACTTATCTCTCAGAACTGAGCATGTGCAGAGACGTTCGTTCATCTAGCACAAATTGAACGGGTTGCAAGGGAAACTTTTTGTCTGGTTTCTCAGTCTGTTTCCTAGTGCCGGTTTGAAGTTCCTGCAGTTTTCACTGTAAAACCGTGTTGGAGCTAGTACCTACCTATATATATGTATGGAGTGGAGTTTGCAAATGTAAAGGAAGTTTGTGTTAACAACAAGGTAGGTGAAGGACGGCTTTCACACACACATATCTCTCAGAACTGAGCATGTGGAGAGTCGTTCGTTCACCTAGCACAAAGGGAACGGTTTGCAGGAATAACTTTTACTCTGGTTTCTCAGTCTGTTTCCAAGTGCCGGTTTGAAGTTCCTGCAGTTTTCACATGTAAAACCGAGTTGGAGCTCGTAAATCCCAATATATATATATGGAGTGGAGTTTGCAACTGAAAAGAAACTTTGTGTTCCCAACAAGCTAGGTGAAGGACGGCTTTCACACACACTTATCTCTCAGAACTGAGCATGTGGAGAGACGTTCGTTCATCTAGCACAAAAGGAATGGGTTCCAGGAGAAATTTTTACTCTGGAATCTCAGTGTGTTTCCTAGTGCCGGTTTGAAGTTCCTGCAGTTTTCACTGTAAAACCGAGTTGGATCTCGTACGTACCCATATATATGTATGGAGTGGAGTTTGCAAATGAAAAGAAACTTTGTGTTCCCAACAAGCTAGCTGAATGACGGCTTTCACATACACATATCTCTCAGAACTGAGCATGGGGAGAAACGTTCGTTCATCTAGCACAAAGGGAACAGGTAGCAGGAGGAACTTTTACTCTGGTTACTAAGTCTGTTTCCTAGTGCCGGTTTCAAGTTCCTGCAGTTTTCACTTTAAAACCGAGTTGGAGCTTGTTCCTCCCCATATATATGTATGGAATGGTGTTTGCAACTGAAAAGGAACTTTGTGTTCCCTACAAGCTAGTTGAAGGACGGCTTTCACACACATTTATCTCTCAGAACTGAGCACGTGGAGAGACGTTCGTTCATCTAGCACAAAGGGAACGGGTTGCAGGAGAAACATTTACTCTGGTTTCTCAGTCTGTTTCCAAGTGCCTGTTTGAAGTTCCTGCAGTTTTCACTGTAAAACCGAGTTGGTGCTTGTACCTCCCCATATATATGTATGGACTGGAGTTTGCAACTGAAAAGAAACTTTGTATTCCCAACAAGCTAGGTGAAGCCCGGCTTTCACACACACTTATTTCTCAGAACTGAGCATGTGTAGAGACGTTCGTTCATCTAGCACAAATGGAACGGGTTGCAAGGGAAACTTTTACTCTGGTTTCTCAGTCTTTTTCCTAGTGCCGGTTTGAAGTTCCTGCAGTTTTCACTGTAAAACAGTGTTGGGGCTAGTACCTCCCCATATATATGTATGGAGTGGAGTTAGCAAATTAAAAGGAACTTTGTGTTCCCAACAAGCTTGTTGAAGGACGGCTTTCACACACACTTATCTCTCAGAACTGAGCATGTGGAGAGACGTTCGTTCATCTAGCACAAAGGGAACGGGTTGCAGGAGAAACTTTTTCTCAGGTTTCTCAGTGTGTTTCCAAGTGCCGGTTTGAAGTTCCTGCAGTTTTCACTGTAAAACCGAGTTGGAGCTAGTACCTCCACAATATATGTATGGAGTGGAGATTGCAACCAAAAAGAAACTTTGTGTTGACACAACAAGCTAGGTGAAGCACGGCTTTCACACACACTTATCTCTCAGAACTGAGCATGTGGAGAGACGTTCGTTCATCTAGCACAAATGGATCGGGGTGCAAGAGAATCTTTTTCTCTGGATTCTCAGACTGTTTCCTAGTGCCGGGTTGAAGTTCCTGCAGTTTTCACTGTAAAACCGAGTTGGAGCTAGTACTTCCCCATATATATGTATGGAGTGGAGTTTTCAACTGAAAAGAAACTTTGTGTTCCCAACAAGCTAGATGAAGCACGGCTTTCACACAAAATTATCTCTCAGAACTGAGCATGTGGAGAGACGTTCGTTCATCTAGCACAAAGGGAACGGCTTGCAGGAGAAACTTTTACTCTGGTTTCTCAGTCTTTTTCCTAGTGCCGGGTTGAAGTTCCTGCAGTTTTCACTGTAAAACCGAGTTGGAGCTAGTACTTCCCCATATATATGTATGGAGTGGGGTTTGCAACTGAAAAGGAACTTTGTATTCCCAACAAGCTAGGTGAAGGACGGCTTTCACACACACATATCTCTCAGAATTGAGCATGTGGAGAGACGTTCGTTCATCTAGCACAAAGGGAACGGGTTGCAGGAGAAACTTTTACTCTGGTTTCTCAGTCTGTTTCCTAGTGCCGGTTTGAAGTTCCTGCAGTTTTCAATGTAAAACCGAGTTGGATCTCGTACCTACCCATATATATTTATGGAGTGGAGTTTGCAAATGAAAAGAAACTTTGTGTTCCCAACAAGCTAGTTGAATGACGGCTTTCAAATACACATATCTCTCAGAACTGAGCATGTGGAGAGACGTTCTTTCATCTAGCACAAAGGGAACGGGTTGCAGGAGGAACTTTTTCTCTGGTTTCTAAGGCTGTTTCCTAGTGCCGGTTTCAAGTTCCTGCAGTTTTCACTGTAAAACCGAGTTGGAGATAGTACCTCCCCATATATATGTATGGAGTGGAGTTTGCAACTGAAAAGGAACTTTGTGTTCCCAACAAGCTAGGTGAAGCACGGCTTTCACACACACTTATCTCTCAGAACTGAGCATGTGGAGAGACGTTCGTTTATCTAGCACAAAAGAACGGGTTGCAAGAGAAAATTTTACTCTGGTTTCTCAGTATGTTTCCTACTGTCGTTTTGAAGTTCCTGCAGTTTTCACTGTAAAACCGAGTTGGAGCTAGTACCTCCCCATATATATGTATGGAGTGGAGTTTGGAACTGAAAAGGAACTTTTTGTTCCCAACAAGGTAGGTGAAGGACGGCTTTCACACACCCTTATCTCTCAGAACTGAGCATGTGGGGAGACGTTCGTTCATCTAGCACAAAGGGAACGGGTTTCAGAAGAAACATTTACTCTGGTTTCTCAGTCTGTTTCCAAGTGCCGGTTTGAAGTTCCTGCAGTTTTCACTGTAAAACCGAGTTGGTGCTTGTACCTCCCCATATATATGTATGGACTGGAGTTTGCAACTAAAAAGAAACTTTGTGTTCCCAACAAGATAGTTGAAGGACGGCTTTAATATACACATATCTCTCAGAACTGAGCATGTGGAGAGACGTTCGTTCATCTAGTTCAAATGGAACGGGTTGCAGGAGGAACTTTTACTCTGGTTTCTAAGTCTGTTTCCTAGTGCCGGTTTCAAGTTCCTGCAGTTTTCACTGTAAAACCGGGTTGGAGCTAGTTCCTCCCCATATATATCTATGGAGTGGAGTTTGCAACTTAAAAGAAACTTTGTGTTCCCAACAAGCTAGGTGAAGCACGGCTTTCACACACACTTATCTGTCAGAACTGAGCATGTGGAGAGACGTTCGTTCATCTATCACAAATGGATCGGGTTGCAAGAGAAACTTTTTCTCTGGTTTCTCAGACTGTTTCCTAGTGCCGGGTTGAAGCTCCTGCAGTTTTCACTGTAAAACAGAGTTGGAGCTAGTACCTCAGCATATATATGTATGGAGTGGAGTTTGCAACTGAAAAGAAACTTTGTGTTCCCAACAAGCTAGATGAAGCAAGGCTTTCACACAAACTTATCTCTCAGAAATTAGCATGTGGAGAGACGTTCGTTCATCTAGCACAAAGGGAACGGGTTGCAGGAGGAAATTTTTCTCTGCTTTCTGTCTGTTTCCTAGTGCCGGTTACAAGTTCCTGCAGGTTTCACTGTAAAACCGTGTTGGAGCTAGTACCTACCTATATATATGTATGGAGTGGAGTTTGCAACTGTAAAGGAAGTTTGTGTTAACAACAAGGTAGGTGAAGGACGGCTTTCACACACACATATCTCTCAGAACTGAGCATGTGGAGAGTCGTTCGTTCACCTAGCACAAAGGGAACGGTTTGCAGGAATAACTTTTACTCTGGTTTCTCAGTCTGTTTCCAAGTGCCGGTTTGAAGTTCCTGCAGTTTTCACATGTAAAACCGAGTTGGAGCTCGTAAATCCCAATATATATATATGGAGTGGAGTTTGCAACTGAAAAGAAACTTTGTGTTCCCAACAAGCTAGGTGAAGGATGGCTTTCACACACACTTATCTCTCAGAACTGAGCATGTGGAGAGACGTTCGTTCATCTAGCACAAAAGGAATGGGTTGCAGGAGAAATTTTTACTCTGGATTCTCAGTGTGTTTCCTAGTGCCGGTTTGAATTTCCTGCAGTTTTCACTGTAAAACCGAGTTGGATCTCGTACGTACCCATATATATGTATGGAGTGGAGTTTGCAAATGAAAAGAAACTTTGTGTTCCCAACAAGCTAGCTGAATGACGGCTTTCACATACACATATCTCTCAGAACTGAGCATGGGGAGAGACGTTCGTTCATCTAGCACAAAGGGAACAGGTAGCAGGAGGAACTTTTACTCTGGTTACTAAGTCTGTTTCCTAGTGCCGGTTTCAAGTTCCTGCAGTTTTCACTGTAAAACCGAGTTGGAGCTTGTTCCTCCCCATATATATGTATGGAATGGTGTTTGCAACTGAAAAGGAACTTTGTGTTCCCTACAAGCTAGTTGAAGGACGGCTTTCACATACATTTATCTCTCAGAACTGAGCACGTGGAGAGACGTTCGTTCATCTAGCACAAAGGGAACGGGTTGCAGGAGAAACATTTACTCTGGTTTCTCAGTCTGTTTCCAAGTGCGGGTTTGAAGTTCCTGCAGTTTTCACTGTAAAACCGAGTTGGTGCTTGTACCTCCCCATATATATGTATGGACTGGAGTTTGCAACTGAAAAGAAACTTTGTATTCCCAACAAGCTAGGTGAAGCCCGGCTTTCACACACACTTATTTCTCAGAACTGAGCATGTGTAGAGATGTTCGTTCATCTAGCACAAATGGAACGGGTTGCAAGAGAAACTTTTACTCTGGATTCTCAGTCTTTTTCCTAGTGCCGGTTTGAAGTTCCTGCAGTTTTCACTGTAAAACAGTGTTGGGGCTAGTACCTCCCCATATATTTGTATGGAGTGGAGTTAGCAAATTAAAAGGAACTTTGTGTTCCCAACAAGCTAGTTGAAGGACGGCTTTCACACACACTTATCTCTCAGAACTGAGCATGTGGAGAGACGTTCGTTCATCTAGCACAAAGGGAACGGGTTGCAGGAGAAACTTTTTCTCAGGTTTCTCAGTGTGTTTCCAAGTGCCGGTTTGATGTTCCTGCAGTTTTCACTGTAAAACCGAGTTGGAGCTAGTACCTCCACAATATATGTATGGAGTGGAGATTGCAACCGAAAAGAAATTTTGTGTTGACACAACAAGCTAGGTGAAGCACGGCTTTCACACACACTTATCTCTCAGAACTGAGCATGTGGAGAGACGTTCGTTCATCTAGCACAAATGGATCGGGGTGCAAGAGAAACTTTTTCTCTGGATTCTCAGACTGTTTCCTAGTGCCGGGTTGAAGTTCCTGCAGTTTTCACTGTAAAACCGAGTTGGAGCTAGTACTTCCCCATATATATGTATGGAGTGGAGTTTGCAACTGAAAAGAAACTTTGTGTTCCCAACAAGCTAGATGAAGCACGGCTTTCACACAAAATTATCTCTCAGAACTGAGCATGTGGAGAGACGTTCGTTCATCTAGCACAAAGGGAACGGCTTGCAGGAGAAACTTTTACTCTGGTTTCTCAGTCTTTTTCCTAGTGCCGGGTTGAAGTTCCTGCAGTTTTCACTGTAAAACCGAGTTGGAGCTAGTACTTCCCCATATATATGTATGGAGTGGAGTTTGCAACTGAAAAGGAACTTTGTATTCCCAACAAGCTAGGTGAAGGACGGCTTTCACACACACATATCTCTCAGAATTGAGCATGTGGAGAGACGTTCGTTCATCTAGCACAAAGGGAACGGGTTGCAGGAGAAACATTTACTCTGGTTTCTCAGTCTGTTTCCAAGTGCGGGTTTGAAGTTCCTGCAGTTTTCACTGTAAAACCGAGTTGGTGCTTGTACCTCCCCATATATATGTATGGACTGGAGTTTGCAACTGAAAAGAAACTTTGTATTCCCAACAAGCTAGGTGAAGCCCGGCTTTCACACACACTTATTTCTCAGAACTGAGCATGTGTAGAGATGTTCGTTCATCTAGCACAAATGGAACGGGTTGCAAGAGAAACTTTTACTCTGGATTCTCAGTCTTTTTCCTAGTGCCGGTTTGAAGTTCCTGCAGTTTTCACTGTAAAACAGTGTTGGGGCTAGTACCTCCCCATATATTTGTATGGAGTGGAGTTAGCAAATTAAAAGGAACTTTGTGTTCCCAACAAGCTAGTTGAAGGACGGCTTTCACACACACTTATCTCTCAGAACTGAGCATGTGGAGAGACGTTCGTTCATCTAGCACAAAGGGAACGGGTTGCAGGAGAAACTTTTTCTCAGGTTTCTCAGTGTGTTTCCAAGTGCCGGTTTGATGTTCCTGCAGTTTTCACTGTAAAACCGAGTTGGAGCTAGTACCTCCACAATATATGTATGGAGTGGAGATTGCAACCGAAAAGAAATTTTGTGTTGACACAACAAGCTAGGTGAAGCACGGCTTTCACACACACTTATCTCTCAGAACTGAGCATGTGGAGAGACGTTCGTTCATCTAGCACAAATGGATCGGGGTGCAAGAGAAACTTTTTCTCTGGATTCTCAGACTGTTTCCTAGTGCCGGGTTGAAGTTCCTGCAGTTTTCACTGTAAAACCGAGTTGGAGCTAGTACTTCCCCATATATATGTATGGAGTGGAGTTTGCAACTGAAAAGAAACTTTGTGTTCCCAACAAGCTAGATGAAGCACGGCTTTCACACAAAATTATCTCTCAGAACTGAGCATGTGGAGAGACGTTCGTTCATCTAGCACAAAGGGAACGGCTTGCAGGAGAAACTTTTACTCTGGTTTCTCAGTCTTTTTCCTAGTGCCGGGTTGAAGTTCCTGCAGTTTTCACTGTAAAACCGAGTTGGAGCTAGTACTTCCCCATATATATGTATGGAGTGGAGTTTGCAACTGAAAAGGAACTTTGTATTCCCAACAAGCTAGGTGAAGGACGGCTTTCACACACACATATCTCTCAGAATTGAGCATGTGGAGAGACGTTCGTTCATCTAGCACAAAGGGAACGGGTTGCAGGAGAAACTTTTACTCTGGTTTCTCAGTCTGTTTCCTAGTGCCGGTTTGAAGTTCCTGCAGTTTTCACTGTAAAACCGAGATGGAGCTCGTACCTACTCATATGTATGTATGGAGTGGATTTTGCAAATAAAAATAAACTATGTGTTCCCAACAAGCTATTTAAAGGACGGCTTTCACACACACATATCTCTCCGAACTGAGCATGTGGAGAGACGTTCGTTCATCTAGCACAAATGGATCGGGTTGCAAGAGAAACTTTTTCTCTGGTTTCTGTCTGTTTCCTAGTGCCGGGTACAAGTTCCTGCAGGTTTCACTGTAAAACCGAGTTGGAGCTAGTACTTCCCCATATATATGCATGGATTGGATTTTGCAACTGAAAAGAAACTTTGTGTTCCCAACAAGCTAGGTGAAGCACGGCTTTCACACACACTTATCTCTCAGAACTGAGCATGTGGAGAGACGTTCGTTTATCTAGCACAAAAGAACGGGTTGCAAGAGAAAATTTTACTCTGGTTTCTCAGTATGTTTCCTACTGTCGTTTTGAAGTTCCTGCAGTTTTCACTGTAAAACCGAGTTGGAGCTAGTACCTCCCCATATATATGTATGGAGTGGAGTTTGGAACTGAAAAGGAACTTTTTGTTCCCAACAAGGTAGGTGAAGGACGGCTTTCACACACCCTTATCTCTCAGAACTGAGCATGTGGGGAGACGTTCGTTCATCTAGCACAAAGGGAACGGGTTTCAGAAGAAACATTTACTCTGGTTTCTCAGTCTGTTTCCAAGTGCCGGTTTGAAGTTCCTGCAGTTTTCACTGTAAAACCGAGTTGGTGCTTGTACCTCCCCATATATATGTATGGACTGGAGTTTGCAACTAAAAAGAAACTTTGTGTTCCCAACAAGATAGTTGAAGGACGGCTTTAATATACACATATCTCTCAGAACTGAGCATGTGGAGAGACGTTCGTTCATCTAGTTCAAATGGAACGGGTTGCAGGAGGAACTTTTACTCTGGCTTCTAAGTCTGTTTCCTAGTGCCGGTTTCAAGTTCCTGCAGTTTTCACTGTAAAACCGGGTTGGAGCTAGTTCCTCCCCATATATATCTATGGAGTGGAGTTTGCAACTTAAAAGAAACTTTGTGTTCCCAACAAGCTAGGTGAAGCACGGCTTTCACACACACTTATCTCTCAGAACTGAGCATGTGGAGAGACGTTCGTTCATCTATCACAAATGGATCGGGTTGCAAGAGAAACTTTTTCTCTGGTTTCTCAGACTGTTTCCTAGTGCCGGGTAGAAGTTCCTGCAGTTTTCACTGTAAAACAGAGTTGGAGCTAGTACCTCAGCATATATATGTATGGAGTGGAGTTTGCAACTGAAAAGAAACTTTGTGTTCCCAACAAGCTAGATGAAGCAAGGCTTTCACACAAACTTATCTCTCAGAAATGAGCATGTGGAGAGACGTTCGTTCATCTAGCACAAAGGGAACGGGTTGCAGGAGGAAATTTTTCTCTGGTTTCTGTCTGTTTCCTAGTGCCGGTTACAAGTTCCTGCAGGTTTCACTGTAAAACCGAGTTGGAGCTAGTACTTCCCCATATATATGTATGGATTGGAGTTTGCAACTGAAAAGAAACTTTGTGTTCCCAACAAGCTAGGTGAAGCACGGCTTTCACACACACTTATCTCTCAGAACTGAGCATGTGGAGAGACGTTCGTTTATCTAGCACAAAAGAACGGGTTGCAAGAGTAAGTTTTACTCTGGTTTCTCAGTCTGTTTCCTAGTGCCGGTTTGAAGTTCCTGCAGTTTTCACTGTAAAACCGTGTTGGAGCTAGTACCTACCTATATATATGTATGGAGTGGAGTTTGCAACTGTAAAGGAACTTTGTGTTAACAACAATGTAGGTGAAGGACGGCTTTCACACACACATATCTCTCAGAACTGAGCATGTGCAGAGACGTTCGTTCATCTAGCACAAAGGGAACGGTTTGCAGGAATAATTTTTACTCTGGATTCTCAGTCTGTTTCCAAGTGCCGGTTTGAAGTTCCTGCAGTTATCACATCTAAAACCGAGTTGGAGCTCGTAAATCCCAATATATATATATGGAGTGGAGTGTGCAACTGAAAAGAACTTTGTGTTCCCAACAAGCTAGGTGAAGGACGGTTTTCACAGACACTTATCTCTCAGAACTGAGCATGTGGAGAGACGTTCGTTCATCTAGCACAAAGGGAACGGGTTGCAGGAGAAAATTTTACTCTGGTTTCTCAGTCTGTTTCCTAGTGCCGGATTGAATTTTCTGCAGTTTTCACTGTAAAACCGAGATGGAGCTCGTACCTACTCATATGTATGTATGGAGTGGAGTTTGCAAATGAAAATAAACTATGTGTTCCCAACAAGCTAGTTAAAGGACGGCTTTCACACACACATATCTCTCCGAACTGAGCATGTGGAGAGACGTTCGTTCATCTAGCACAAATGGAACGGGTTGCAGGAGGAAATTTTTCTCTGATTTCTGTCTGTTTCCTAGTGCCGGGTACAAGTTCCTGCAGGTTTCACTGTAAAACCGAGTTGGAGCTAGTACTTCCCCATATATATGCATGGATTGGATTTTGCAACTGAAAAGATACTTTGTGTTCCCAACAAGCTAGGTGAAGCACGGCTTTCACACACACTTATCTCTCAGAACTGAGCATGTGGAGAGACGTTCGTTTATCCAGCAGAAAAGAACGGGTTGCAAGAGAAAATTTTACTCTGGTTTCTCAGTCTGTTTCCTACTGTCGGTTTGAAGTTCCTGCAGTTTTCACTGTAAAACCGAGTTGGAGCTAGTACCTCCCCATATATATGTATGGAGTGGAGTTTGGAACTGAAAAGGAACTTTTTGTTCCCAACAAGGTAGGTGAAGGACGGCTTTCACACACCCTTATCTCTCAGAACTGAGCATGTGGGGAGACGTTCGTTCATCTAGCACAAAGGGAACGGGTTTCAGAAGAAACATTTACTCTGGTTTCTCAGTCTGTTTCCAAGTGCCGGTTTGAAGTTCCTGCAGTTTTCACTGTAAAAACGAGTTGGTGCTTGTACCTCCCCATATATATGTATGGACTGGAGTTTGCAACTAAAAAGAAACTTTGTGTTCCCAACAAGATAGTTGAAGGACGGCTTTAATATACACATATCTCTCAGAACTGAGCATGTGGAGAGACGTTCGTTCATCTAGTTCAAATGGAACGGGTTGCAGGAGGAACTTTTACTCTGGCTTCTAAGTCTGTTTCCTAGTGCCGGTTCCAAGTTCCTGCAGTTTTCACTGTAAAACCGGGTTGGAGCTAGTTCCTCCCCATATATATGTATGGAGTGGAGTTTGCAACTTAAAAGAAACTTTGTGTTCCCAACAAGCTAGGTGAAGCACGGCTTTCAAACACACTTATCTCTCAGAACTGAGCATGTGGAGAGACGTTCCTTCATCTAGCACAAATGGATCGGGTTGCAAGAGAAACTTTTTCTCTGGTTTCTCAGACTGTTTCCTAGTGCCGGGTTGAAGTTCCTGCATTTTTCACTGTAAAACCGAGTTGGAGCAAGTACCTCACCATATATATGTATGGAGTGGAATTTGCAACTGAAAAGAAACTTTGTGTTCCCAACAAGCTAGATGAAGCAAGGCTTTCACACAAACTTATCTCTCAGAAATGAGCATGTGGAGAGACGTTCGTTCATCTAGCACAAAGGGAACGGGTTGCAGGAGAAACTTTTACTCTGGTTTCTCAGTCTTTTTCCTAGTGCCGGGTTGAAGTTCCTGCAGTTTTCACTGTAAAACCGAGTTGGAGCTAGTACTTCCCCATATATATGTATGGAGTGGAGTTTGCAACAGAAAAGGAATTTTTTGTGTTCCCAACAAGCTAGTTGAAGACGGCTTTCACACACACATATCTCTCAGAACTGAGCATGTGGAGAGACGTTCGTTCATCTAAAACAAAGGGAACGGGTTGCAGGAGGAAGTTTTTCTCTGGTTTCTGTCTGTTTCCTAGTGCCGGTTACAAGTTCCTGCAGGTTTCACTGTAAAACCGAGTTGGAGCTAGTACTGCCCCATATATATGTATGCATTGGAGTTTGCAACTGAAAAGAAACTTTGTGTTCCCAACAAGCTAGGTGAAGCACGGCTTTCACACACACTTATCTCTCAGAACTGAGCATGTGGAGAGACGTTCGTTTATCTAGCACAAAAGAACGGGTTGCAAGAGAAAGTTTTACTCTGGTTTCTCAGTCTGTTTCCTAGTGCCGGTTTGAAGTTCCTGCAGTTTTCACTGTAAAACCGTGTTGGAGCTAGTACCTACCTATATATATGTATGGAGTTGAGTTTGCAACTGTAAAGGAACTTTGTGTTAACAACAAGGTAGGTCAGGGACGGCTTTCACACACACATATCTCTCAGAACTGAGCATGTGGAGAGTCGTTCGTTCATCTAGCACAAAGGGAACGGTTTGCAGGAATAACTTTTACTCTGGTTTCTCAGTCTGTTTCCAAGTGCCGGTTTGAAGTTCCTGTAGTTTTCACATGTAAAACCGAGTTGGAGCTCGTAAATCCCAATATATATATATGGAGTGGAGTTTGCAACTGAAAAGAACTTTGTGTTCCCAACAAGCTAGGTGAAGGACGGCTTTCACACACACTTATCTCTCAGAACTGAGCATGTGGAGAGACGTTCGTTCATCTAGCACAAAAGGAATGGGTTGCAGGAGAAATTTTTACTCTGGATTCTCAGTGTGTTTCCTAGTGCCGGTTTGAAGTTCCTGCAGTTTTCACTGTAAAACCGAGTTGGATCTCGTACCTACCCATATATATGTATGGAGTGGAGTTTGCAAATGAAAAGAAACTTTGTGTTCCCAACAAGCTAGCTGAATGACGGCTTTCACATACACATATCTCTCAGAACTGAGCATGTGGAGAGACGTTCGTTCATCTAGCACAAAGGGAACGGGTAGCAGGAGGAACTTTTACTCTGGTTACTAAGTCTGTTTCCTAGTGCCGGTTTGAATTTCCTGCAGTTTTCACTGTAAAACAGAGTTGGGGCTAGTACCTCCCCAAATATATGTATGGAGTAGAGTTAGCAAATGAAAAGGAACTTTGTGTTCCCAACAAGCTAGTTGAAGGACGGCTTTCACACACACTTATCTCTCAGAACTGAGCATGTGGAGATACGTTCGTTCATCTAGCACAAAGGGAACGGGTTGCAGGAGAAACTTTTTCTCAGGTTTCTCAGTGTGTTTCCAAGTGCCGGTTTGAAGTTCCTGCAGTTTTCACTGTAAAACGGTGTTGGAGCTAGTACCTCCCCAATATATGTATGGAGTGGAGATTGCTAACGAAAAGAAACTTTGTGTTGACACAACAAGCTAGGTGAAGCACGGCTTTCACACACAATTATCTCTCAGAACTGAGCATGTGGAGAGACGTTCGTTCATCTAGCACAAATGGATCGGGTTGCAAGAGAAACTTTTTCTCTGGATTCTCAGACTGTTTCCTAGTGCCGGGTTGAAGTTCCTGCAGTTTTCACTGTAAACCGATTTGGAGCTAGTACCTCCCCATATATATGTATGGAGTGGAGTTTGCAACTGAAAAGAAACTTTGTGTTCCCAACAAGCTAGATGAAGCACGGCTTTCACACAAAATTATCTCTCAGAACTGAGCATGTGGAGAGACGTTCGTTCATCTAGCACAAAGGGAACGGGTTGCAGGAGAAACTTTTACTCTGGTTTCTCAGACTTTTTCCTAGTGCCGGGTTGAAGTTCCTGCAGTTTTCACTGTAAAAACGAGTTGGAGCTAGTACTTCCCCTTATATATGTATGGAGTGGAGTTTGCAACTGAAAAGGAACTTTGTGTTCCCAACAAGCTAGGTGAAGGACGGCTTTCACACACACATATCTCTCAGAATTGAGCATGTGGAGAGACGTTCGTTCATCTAGCACAAAGGGAACTGGTTGCAGGAGAAACTTTTACTCTGGGTTCTCAGTCTGTTTCCTAGTGCTGGATTGAAGTTCCTGCAGTTTTCACTGTAAAACCGAGATGGAGCTCGTACCTACTCATATGTATGTATGGAGTGGAGTTTGCAAATGAAAATAAACTATGTGTTCCCAACAAGCTAGTTAAAGGACGGCTTTCACACACACATATCTCTCAGAACTGAGCATGTGGAGAGACGTTCGTTTATCTAGCACAAAATAACGGGTTGCAAGAGAAAATTTTACTCTGGTTTCTCAGTCTGTTTCCTGCTGTCGGTTTGAAGTTCCTGCAATTTTCACTGTAAAACCGACTTGGAGCTAGTACCTCCCCATATATATGTATGGAGTGGAGTTTGGAACTGAAAAGGAACTTTTTGTTCCCAACAAGGTAGGTGAAGGACGGCTTTCACACACCCTTATCTCTCAGAACTGAGCATGTGGGGAGACGTTCGTTCATCTAGCACAAAAGGAACGGGTTGCAGGAGAAACATTTACTCTGGTTTCTCAGTCTGTTTCCAAGTGCCGGTTTGAAGTTCCTGCAGTTTTCACTGTAAAACCGGGTTGGAGCTTGTTCCTCCCCATATAAATGTATGGAGTGGAGTTTGCAAATGAAAAGAAACTTTGTGTTCCCAACAAGCTAGATGAAGCACGGCTTTCACACAAAATTATCTCTCAGAAATGAGCATGTGGAGAGACGTTCGTTCATCTAGCACAAAGGGAACGGGTTGCAGGAGAAACTTTTACTCTGGTTTCTCAGTCTTTTTCCTAGTGCCGGGTTGAAGTTCCTGCAGTTTTCACTGTAAAACCGAGTTGGAGCTAGTACTTCCCCATATATATGTATGGATTGGAGTTTAAACTGAAAAGAAACTTTGTGTTCCCAACAAGCAAGGTGAAGCACGGCTTTCACACACAATTATCTCTCAGAACTGAGCATGTGGAGAGACGTTCCTTTATCTAGCACAAAAGAACGGGTTGCAAGAGAAAGTTTTACTCTGGTTTCTCAGTCTGTTTCCTAGTGCCGGTTTGAAGTTCCTGCAGTTTTCACTGTAAAACCGAGTTGGAGCTACTACCTCCCCATATATATTTATGGAGTGGAGTTTGGAAATGAAAAGGAACTATTTGTTCCCAACAAGGTAGGTGAAGGACGGCTTTCACACACACTTATCTCTCAGAACTGAGCATGTGGGGAGACGTTCGTTCATCTAGCACAAAGGGAACGGTTTGCAGGAGAAACTTTTTCTCCTGTTTCTCAGTCTGTTTCCTAGTGCCGGTTTGAAGTTCTTGCAGTTTTCACTGTAAAACCGATTTGGAGCTAGTACCTCCCCATATATATGTATGGAGTGGATTTTGCAACTGAAAAGAAACTTTGAGTTCCCAACAAGCTAGGTGAAGCACGGCTTTCACACACAATTATCTCTCACAACTGAGCATGTGGAGAGATGTTCGTTCATCTAGCACAAAGGGAACGGGTTGCAAGAGGAACTTTTACTCTGGTTTCTCAGTCTGTTTCCTAGTGCCGGTTTGAATTTCCTGCAGTTTTCACTGTAAAACCTAGTTGGAGCTAGTACTTCCCCATATATATGTATGGAGTGGTGTTTGCAAATGAAAAGAAACTTTGTTTTCCCAACAAGCTAGTTGAAGGACGGCTTTAATATACACATGTCTCTCAGAAATGAGCATGTGGAGAGACGTTCGTTCATCTAGTTCAAAGGGAACGGGTTGCAGGAGGAACTTTTACTCTGGCTTCTAAGTCTGTTTCCTAGTGCCGGTTTCAAGTTCCTGCAGTTTTCACTGTAAAACCGGGTTGGAGCTAGTACCTCCCCATATATATGTATGGAATGGAGTTTGCAACTTAAAAGAAACTTTGTGTTCCCAACAATCTAGGTGAAGGACGGCTTTCACACACATTTATCTCTCAGAACTGAGCATGTGGAGAGACGTTCGTTCATCTAGCACAAAAGGAATGGGTTGCAGGAGAAACTTTTACTCGGGATTCTCAGTGTGTTTCCTAGTGCCGGTTTGAAGTTCCTGCAGTTTTCAATGTAAAACCGAGTTGGATCTCGTACCTACCCATATATATGTATGGAGTGGAGTTTGCAAATGAAAAGAAACTTTGTGTTCCCAACAAGCTAGTTGAATGACGGCTTTCAAATACACATATCTCTCAGAACTGAGCATGTGGAGAGACGTTCTTTCATCTAGCACAAAGGGAACGGGTTGCAGGAGGAACTTTTTCTCTGGTTTCTAATGCTGTTTCCTAGTGCCGGTTTCAAGTTCCTGCAGTTTTCACTGTAAAACCGAGTTGGAGATAGTACCTCCCCATATATATGTATGGAGTGGAGTTTGCAACTGAAAAGGAACTTTGTGTTCCCAACAAGCTAGGTGAAGGACGGCTTTCACACACACTTATCTCTCAGAACTGAGCATGTGGAGAGACGTTCGTTCATCTAGCACAATGGGAACGGATGGCAGGAGAAACTTTTACTCTGGTTTCTCAGTCTGTTTCCTAGTGCCGGTTTGAAGTTCCTGCAGTTTTCACTGAAAAACCGAGTTGGAGCTCGTACCTACGCATATATATGTATGGAGTGGGGTTTGCAAATTAAAAGGAACTTTGTGTTCCCAACAAGCTAGTTGAAGGACGGCTTTCACACACACTTATCTCTCAGAACTGAGCATGTTGAGAGACGTTCGTTCATATAGCACAAAGGGAACGGCTAGCAAGAGAAACTTTTACTCTGGTTTCTCAGTCTGCTTCCTAGTGCCGCTTTGAAGTTCCTGCAGTTTTCTCTATAAAACCTAGTTGGAGCTAGTACCTCCCCATATATATGAATGGAGTGGAGTTTGCAACTTAAAAGAAACTTTGTGTTCCCAACAAGCTAGGTGAAGCACGGCTTTCACACACACTTATCTCTCAGAACTGAGCATGTGGAGAGACGTTCTTTCATCTAGCACAAAGGGAACTGGTTGCAGGAGGAACTTTTACTTTGGATTCTAAGTCTGTTTCCTAGTGCCGGTTTCAAGTTCCTGCAGTTTTAACTGTAA
The DNA here is from genome assembly GCF_048773025.1 of Camelus bactrianus. Lineage (NCBI taxonomy): Eukaryota > Metazoa > Chordata > Mammalia > Artiodactyla > Camelidae > Camelus > Camelus bactrianus. The sequence continues at coordinate 3,829,066 of NC_133564.1, read as the reverse complement.
AACAGGGTTGGAGCTACATCCACCCCATATATATGTATGGAGTGGAGTTTTCAACTTAAAAGAAACTTTGTGTTCCCAACAAGCTAGGTGAAGGACGGCTTTCACACACACTTATCTCTCAGAACTGAGCATGTGGAGAGACGTACGTTCATCTAGCACAAAAGGAACGGTTTGCAGGAGAAACTTTTACTCTGTATTCTCAGTGTGTTTCCTAGTGCCGGTTTGAAGTTCCTGCAGTTTTCACTGTAAAACCGAGTAGGATCTCGTACCTACCCATACATATGTATCGAGTGGAGTTTGCAAATGAAAAGAAACATTGTGTTCCCAACAAGCTAGTTGAATGACGGCTTTCACACACAAATATCTCTCAGAACTGAGCATGTGGAGAGACTTTCTTTCATCTAGCACAAAGGGAACGGGTAGCAGGAGGAACTTTTACTCTGGTTTCTAAGTCTGTTTCCTAGCGCCGGTTTCAAGTTCCTGCAGTTTTCACTGTAAAACCGAGTTGGAGCTTGTTCCTCCCCATATATATGTATGGAGTGGAGTTTGCAATTGAAAAGGAACTTTGTGTTCCCAACAAGCTAGGTGAAGCACGGCTTTCACACACACTTATTTCTCAGAACTGAGCATGTGGGGGGACGTTCGTTCATCTAGCACAAAGGGAACGGGTGGCAGGAGAAACTTTTTCTCCGGTTTCTCAGTCTGTTTCCTAGTGCCGGTTAGAAGTTCTTGCAGTTTTCACTGTAAAACCGAGTTGGAGCTAGTACTTCACCATATATATGTATGGAGTGGTGTTTGCAAATGAAAAGAAACTTTGTTTTCCCAACAAGATAGTTGAAGGACGGCTTTAATATACACATATCTCTCAGAAATGAGCATGTGGAGAGACGTTCGTTCATCTAGTTCAAAGGGAACGGGTTGCAGGAGGAACTTTTACTCTGGCTTCTAAGTCTGTTTCCAAGTGCCGGTTTGAAGTTCCTGCAGTTTTCACTGTAGAACCGGGTTGGAGCTCGTTCCTCCCCATATATATGTATGGAGTGGAGTTTGCAACTGAAAAGAAACTTTGTGTTCCCAACAAGCTAGGTGAAGGACGGCTTTCACACACACTTATCTCTCAGAACTGAGCATGTGGAGAGACGTACGTTCATCTAGCACAAAAGGAATGGGTTGCAGGAGAAACTTTTACTCTGGATTCTCAGTGTGTTTCCTAGTGCCGGTTTGAAGTTCCTGCAGTTTTCACTGTAAAACCGAGTAGGATCTCGTACCTACCCATACATATGTATGGAGTGGAGTTTGCAAATGAAAAGAAACATTTTGTTCCCAACAAGCTAGTTGAATGACGGCTTTCACATACAAATATCTCTCAGAACTGAGCATGTGGAGAGACGTTCGTTCATCTAGCACAAAGGGAACGGGTAGCAGGAGGAACTTTTACTCTGGTTTCTAAGTCTGTTTCCTAGCGCCGGTTTCAAGTTCCTGCAGTTTTCACTGTAAAACCGAGTTGGAGCTTGTTCCTCCCCATATATATGTATGGAGTTGAGTTTGCAACTGAAAAGGAACTTTGTGTTCCCAACAAGCTAGTTGAAGCACGGCTTTCACACACACTTATTTCTCAGAACTGAGCATGTGGAGAGACGTTCGTTCATCTAGCACAAAGGGAACGGGTTGCAAGAGAAACATTTACTCTGGTTTCTCAGTATTTTTCCTAGTGCCGGTTTGAAGTTACTGTTGTTTTCACTGTTAAACAGAGTTGGAGATAGTACCTCCCCATATATATGTATGGAGTGGAGTTTGCAAATGAAAATGAACTTTGTGTTCCCAACAAGCTAGTTGAAGGACGGCTTTCACACACACTTATCTCTCAGAACTGAGCATGTGGAGAGACGTTCGTTTATCTAGCACAAAAGAACGGGTTGCAAGAGAATGTTTTACTCTGGCTTCTAAGTCTGTTTCCAAGTGCCGGTTTGAAGTTCCTGCAGTTTTCACTGTAAAACAGAGTTGGAGCTAGTACCTCCCCATATATATGTATGGAGTGGAGTTTGGAACTGAAAAGGAACTTTTTGTTCCCAACAAGGTAGGTGAAGTACGGCTTTCACACACACTTATCTCTCAGAACTGAGCATGTGGGGAGACGTTCGTTCATCTAGCACAAAGGGAACGGGCTGCAGGAGGAACTTTTTCTCCGGTTTCTCAGTCTGTTTCCTAGTGCCGGTTTGAAGTTCTTGCAGTTTTCACTGTAAAACCGAGTTGGAGCTAGTACCTCCCCATATATATGTATGGAGTGGATTTTGCAACTGAAAAGAAACTTTGTGTTCCCAACAAGCTAGGTGAAGCACGGCTTTCACACACAATTATCTCTCAGAACTGAGCATGTGGAGAGACGTTCGTTCGTCTAGCAAAAAGGGAACAGGTTGCAAGAGGAACTTTTACTATGGTTTCTCAGTCTGTTTCCTAGTGCCGGTTTGAAGTTCCTGCAGTTTTCACTGTAAAACCTAGTTGGGGCTAGTACTTCCTCATATATATGTATGGAGTGGTGTTTGCAATTGAAAAGAAACTTTGTTTTCCCAAAAAGCTAGTTGAAGGACGGCTTTAATATACACATATCTCTCAGAAATGAGCATGTGGAGAGACGTTCGTTCATCTAGTTCAAAGGGAACGGGTTGCAGGAGGAACTATTACTCTGGCTTCTAAGTCTGTTTCCTAGTGCCGGTTTCAAGTTCCTGCAATTTTCACTGTAAAACCGGGTTGGAGCTAGTTCCTCCCCATATATATGTATGGAGTGGAGTTTGCAACTTAAATGAAACTTTGTGTTCCCAACAAGCTAGGTGAAGTACGGCTTTCACACACACTTATCTCTCAGAACTGAGCATGTGGAGAGACGTTCATTCATCTAGCACAAAAGGAATGGGTTGCAGGAGAAACTTTTACTCTGGATTCTCAGTGTGTTTCCTAGTGCCGGTTTGAAGTTCCTGCAGTTTTCACTGTAAAACCGAGTAGGATCTCGTACCTACCCATATATATGTATGGAGTGGAGTTTGCAAATGAAAAGAATCTTTGTGTTCCCTACAAGCTAGTTGAATGACGGCTTTCACATACAAATATCTCTCAGAACTGAGCATGTGGAGAGACGTTCGTTCATCTAGCACAAAGGGAACGGGAAGCAGGAGAAACTTTTACTCTGGTTTCTAAGTCTGTTTCCTAGCGCCGGTTTCAAGTTCCTGCAGTTTTCACTGTAAAACCGAGTTGGAGCTTGTTCCTCCCCATATATATCTATGGAGTGGAGTTTGCAACTGAAAAGGAACTTTGTGTTCCCAACAAGCTAGGTGAAGGACGGCTTTCACCACACTTATCTCTCACAACTGAGCACGTGAAGAGACGTTCGTTCATCTAGCACAAAGGGAACGGGTTGCAGGAGAAACTTTTACTCTGGTTTCTCAGTCTGTTTCCAAGTGCCGGTTTGAAGTTCCTGCAGTTTTTACTGTAAAACCGAGTTGGTGCTTGTACCTCCCCATATATATGAACGGACTGGAGTTTGCAACTGAAAAGAAACTTTGTGTTCCCAACAAGCTAGGTGAAGCACGGCTTTCACACACACTTATTTCTCAGAACTGAGCATGTGTAGAGACGTTCGTTCATCTAGCACAAAGGGAACGTGTTGAAAGAGAAACTTTTTCTCAGGTTTCTCAGTCTGTTTCCAAGTGCCGGTTTGAAGTTCCTGCAGTTTTCACTGTAAAACCTAGTTGGGGCTAGTACTTCCTCATATATATGTATGGAGTGGTGTTTGCAAATGAAAAGAAACTTTGTTTTCCCAACAAGCTAGTTGAAGGACGGCTTTAATATACACATATCTCTCAGAAATGAGCATGTGGAGAGACGTTCGTTCATCTAGTTCAAAGGGAACGGGTTGCAGGAGGAACTTTTTCTCTGGCTTCTAAGTCTGTTTCCTAGTGCCGGTTTCAAGTTCCTGCAATTTTCACTGTAAAACCGGGTTGGAGCTAGTTCCTCCGCATATATATGTATGGAGTGGAGTTTGCAACTGAAAAGAAACTTTGTGTTCCCAACAAGCTAGGTGAAGGACGGCTTTCACACACACTTATCTCTCAGAACTGAGCATGTGGAGAGACGTTCATTCATCTAGCACAAAAGGACTGGGTTGCAGGAGAAACTTTTACTCTGGATTCTCAGTGTGTTTCCTAGTGCCGGTTTGAAGTTCCTGCAGTTTTCAGTGTAAAACCGAGTAGGATCTCGTACCTACCCATATATATGTATGGAGTGGAGTTTGCAAATGAAAAGAAATTTTGTGTTCCCAACAAGCTAGTTGAATGACGGCTTTCACATACAAATATCTCTCAGAACTGAGCATGTGGAGAGACGTTCGTTCATCTAGCACAAAGGGAACGGGTTGCCGGAGAAACTTTTTCTCAGGTTTCTCAGTGTGTTTCCAAGTGCCGTTTTGAAGTTCCTGCAGTTTTCACTGTAAAACGGTGTTGGAGCTAGTACCTCCCCAATATATGTATGGAGTGGAGATTGCAACCGAAAAGGAACTTTGTTTTGACACAACAAGCTAGGTGAAGCACGGCTTTCACACACACTTATTTCTCAGAACTGAGCATGTGGAGAGACGTTCGTTCATCTAGCACAAATGGATCGGGTTGCAAGAGAAACTTTTTCACTAGATTCTCAGACTGTTTCCTAGTGCCGGGTTGAAGTTCCAGCAGTTTTCACTGTAAAACCGAGTTGGAGCTTGTACCTCCCCATATATATGTATGGAGTGGAGTTTGCAACTGAAAAGAAACTTTGTGTTCCCAACAAGCTAGATGAAGCACGGCTTTCACACAAAATTATCTCTCAGAACTGAGCATGTGGAGAGACGTTCGTTCATCTAGCACAAAGGGAACGGGTTGCAGGAGAAACTTTTACTCTGGTTTCTCAGACTTTTTCCTAGTGCCGGGTTGAAGTTCCTGCAGTTTTCACTGTAAAACCGAGTTGGAGCTAGTACTTCCCCTTATATATGTATGGAGTGGAGTTTGCAACTGAAAAGGAACTTTGTGTTCCCAAGAAGCTAGGTGAAGGACGGCTTTCACACACACATATCTCTCAGAATTGAGCATGTGGAGAGACTTTCGTTCATCTAGCACAAAGGGAACGGGTTGCAGGAGAAACTTTTACTCTGGGTTCTCAGTCTGTTTCCTAGTGCTGGATTGAAGTTCCTGCAGTTTTCACTGTAAAACCGAGATGGAGCTCGTACCTACTCATATGTATGTAAGGAGTGGAGTTGGCAAATGAAAATAAACTATGTGTTCCCAACAAGCTAGTTAAAGGACGGCTTTCACACACACATATCTCTCAGAACTGAGCATGTGGAGAGACGTTCGTTCATCTAGCACAAATGGAACGGGTTGCAGGGGGAAATTTTTCTCTGGTTTCTGTCTGTTTCCTAGTGCCGGGTACAAGTTCCTGCAGGTTTCACTGTAAAACCGAGTTGGTGCTAGTACTTCCCCATATATATGCATGGATTGGATTTTGCAACTGAAAAGAAACTTTGTGTTCCCAACAAGCTAGGTGAAGCACGGCTTTCACACACACTTATCTCTCAGAACTGAGCATGTGGAGAGACGTTCGTTTATCTAGCACAAAAGAACGGGTTGCAAGAGAAAATTATACTCTGGTTTCTCAGTCTGTTTCCTACTGTCGGTTTGAAGTTCCTGCAGTTTTCACTGTAAAACCGAGTTGGAGCTAGTACCTCCCCATATATATGTATGGAGTGGTGTTTGGAACTGAAAAGTAACTCTTTGTTCCCAACAAGGTAGGTGAAGGACGGCTTTCACACACCCTTATCTCTCAGAACTGAGCATATGGGGAGACGTTCGTTCATCTAGCACAAAGGGAACGGGTTGCAGGAGAAACATTTACTCTGGTTTCTCAGTCTGTTTCCAAGTGCCGGTTTGAAGTTCCTGCAGTTTTCACTGTAAAACCGAGTAGGATCTCGTACCTACCCATATATATGTATGGAGTGGAGTTTGCAAATGAAAAGAATCTTTGTGTTCCCTACAAGCTAGTTGAATGACGGCTTTCACATACAAATATCTCTCAGAACTGAGCATGTGGAGAGACGTTCGTTCATCTAGCACAAAGGGAACGGGTAGCAGGAGAAACTTTTACTCTGGTTTCTAAGTCTTTTTCCTAGCGCCGGTTTCAAGTTCCTGCAGTTTTCACTGTAAAACCGAGTTGGAGCTTGTTCCTCCCCATATATATCTATGGAGTGGAGTTTGCAACTGAAAAGGAACTTTGTGTTCCCAACAAGCTAGGTGAAGGACGGCTTTCACCACACTTATCTCTCACAACTGAGCACGTGAAGAGACGTTCGTTCATCTAGCACAAAGGGAACGGGTTGCAGGAGAAACTTTTACTCTGGTTTCTCAGTCTGTTTCCAAGTGCCGGTTTGAAGTTCCTGCAGTTTTTACTGTAAAACCGAGTTGGTGCTTGTACCTCCCCATATATATGTACGGACTGGAGTTTGCAACTGAAAAGAAACTTTGTGTTCCCAACAAGCTAGGTGAAGCACGGCTTTCACACACACTTATTTCTCAGAACTGAGCATGTGTAGAGACGTTCGTTCATCTAGCACAAAGGGAACGGGTAGCAGAAGGAACTTTTACTCTGGTTTCTCAGTCTGTTTCCTACTGCCGGTTTGAAGTTCCTGCAGTTTTCACTGTAAAACCGAGTTGGAGATAGTACCTCCCCATATATATGTATGGAGTGGAGTTTGCAAGTGAAAAGAAACTTTGTGTTCCCAACAAGCTAGTTGAAGGACGGCTTTAATATACACATATCTCTCAGAAATGAGCATGTGGAGAGACGTTCGTTCATCTAGTTCAAAGGGAACGGGTTGCAGGAGGAACTTTTACTCTGGCTTCTAAGTCTGTTTCCTAGTGCCGGTTTCAATTTCCTGCAATTTTCACTGTAAAACCGGGTTGGAGCTAGTTCCTCCCCATATATATGTATGGAGTGGAGTTTGCAACTGAAAAGAAACTTTGTGTTCCCAACAAGCTAGGTGAAGGACGGCTTTCACACACACTTATCTCTCAGAACTGAGCATGTGGAGAGACGTTCATTCATCTAGCACAAAAGGACTGGGTTGCAGGAGAAACTTTTACTCTGGATTCTCAGTGTGTTTCCTAGTGCCGGTTTGAAGTTCCTGCAGTTTTCACTGTAAAACCGAGTAGGATCTCGTACCTACCCATATATATGTATGGAGTGGAGTTTGCAAATGAAAAGTAATTTTGTGTTCCCAACAAGCTAGTTGAATGACGGCTTTCACATACAAATATCTCTCAGAACTGAGCATGTGGAGAGACGTTCGTTCATCTAGCACAAAGGGAACGGGTTGCCGGAGAAACTTTTTCTCAGGTTTCTCAGTGTGTTTCCAAGTGCCGTTTTGAAGTTCCTGCAGTTTTCACTGTAAAACGGTGTTGGAGCTAGTACCTACCCAATATATGTATGGAGTGGAGATTGCAACCGAAAAGGAACTTTGAGTTGACACAACAAGCTAGGTGAAGCACGGCTTTCACACACACTTATTTCTCAGAACTGAGCATGTGGAGAGACGTTCGTTCATCTAGCACAAATGGATCGGGTTGCAAGAGAAACTTTTTCACTAGATTCTCAGACTGTTTCCTAGTGCCGGGTTGAAGTTCCAGCAGTTTTCACTGTAAAACCGAGTTGGAGCTAGTACCTCCCCATATATATGTATGGAGTGGAGTTTGCAACTGAAAAGAAACTTTGTGTTCCCAACAAGCTAGATGAAGCACGGCTTTCACACAAAATTATCTCTCAGAACTGAGCATGTGGAGAGACGTTCGTTCATCTAGCACAAAGGGAACGGGTTGCAGGAGAAACTTTTACTCTGGTTTCTCAGACTTTTTCCTAGTGCCGGGTTGAAGTTCCTGCAGTTTTCACTGTAAAACCGAGTTGGAGCTAGTACTTCCCCTTATATATGTATGGAGTGGAGTTTGCAACTGAAAAGGAACTTTGTGTTCCCAAGAAGCTAGGTGAAGGACGGCTTTCACACACACATATCTCTCAGAATTGAGCATGTGGAGAGACTTTCGTTCATCTAGCACAAAGGGAACGGGTTGCAGGAGAAACTTTTACTCTGGGTTCTCAGTCTGTTTCCTAGTGCTGGATTGAAGTTCCTGCAGTTTTCACTGTAAAACCGAGATGGAGCTCGAACCTACTCATATGTATGTATGGAGTGGAGTTTGCAAATGAAAATAAACTATGTGTTCCCAACAAGCTAGTTAAAGGACGGCTTTCACACACACATATCTCTCAGAACTGAGCATGTGGAGAGACGTTCGTTCATCTAGCACAAATGGAACGGGTTGCAGGCGGAAATATTTCTCTGGTTTCTGTCTGTTTCCTAGTGCCGGGTACAAGTTCCTGCAGGTTTCACTGTAAAACCGAGTTGGTGCTAGTACTTCCCCATATATATGCATGGATTGGATTTTGCAACTGAAAAGAAACTTTGTGTTCCCAACAATCTAGGTGAAGCACGGCTTTCACACACACTTATCTCTCAGAACTGAGCATGTGGAGAGACGTTCGTTTATCTAGCACAAAAGAACGGGTTGCAAGAGAAAATTTTACTCTGGTTCCTCAGTCTGTTTCCTACTGTCGGTTTGAAGTTCCTGCAGTTTTCACTGTAAAACCGAGTTGGAGCTAGTACCTCCCCATGTATATGTATGGAGTGGAGTTTGGAACTGAAAAGGAACTCTTTGTTCCCAACAAGGTAGGTGAAGGACGGCTTTCACACACCCTTATCTCTCAGAACTGAGCATATGGGGAGACGTTCGTTCATCTAGCACAAAGGGAACGGGTTGCAGGAGAAACATTTACTCTGGTTTCTCAGTCTGTTTCCAAGTGCCGGTTTGAAGTTCCTGCAGTTTTCACTGTAAAACCGAGTTGGTGCTTGTACCTCCCCATATATATTTATGGACTGGAGTTTGCAACTGAAAACAAACTTTGTGTTCCCAACAAGATAGTTGAAGGACGGCTTTAATATACACATATCTCTCAGAACTGAGCATGTGGAGAGACGTTGTTCATCTAGTTCAAATGGAACGGGTTGCAGGAGGAACTTTTACTCTGGCTTCTAAGTCTGTTTCCTAGTGCCGGTTTCAAGTTCCTGCAGTTTTCACTGTAAAACCGGGTTGGAGCTAGTTCCTCCCCATATAAATGTATGGAGTGGAATTTTCAACTGAAAAGAAACTTTGTGTTCCCAACAAGCTAGATGAAGCACGGCTTTCACACAAAATTATCTCTCAGAAATGAGCATGTGGAGAGACATTCGTTCATCTAGCACAAAGGGAACGGGTTGCAGGAGAAACTTTTACTCTGGTTTCTCATTCTTTTTCCTAGTGCCGGGTTGAAGTTCCTGCAGTTTTCACTGTAAAACCGAGTTGGAGCTAGTACTTCCCCATATATATGTATGGAGTGGAGTTTGCAACTGAAAAGGAACTTTGTGTTCCCAACAAGCTAGTTGAAGGACGGCTTTCACACACACATATCTCTCAGAACTGAGCATGTGGAGAGACGTTCGTTCATCTAGCACAAAAGGAACGGGTTGCAGGAGGAAATTTTTCTCTGGTTTCTGTCTGTTTCCTAGTGCCGGTTACAAGTTCCTGCAGGTTTCACTATAAAATCGAGTTGGAGCTAGTACTTCCCCATATATATGTATGGATTTGAGTTTGCAACTGAAAAGAAACTTTGTGTTCCCAACAAGCTAGGTGAAGCACGGCTTTCACACACAATTATCTCTCACAACTGAGCATGTGGAGAGATGTTCGTTCATCTAGCACAAAGGGAACGGGTTCCAAAAGTAACTTTTACTCTGGTTTCTCAGTCTGTTTCCTAGTGCCGTTTTGAAGTTCCTGCAGTTTTCACTGTAAAACCTAGTTGGAGCTAGTACTTCCCCGTATATATGTATGGAGTGGTGTTTGCAAATGAAAAGAAACTTTGTTTTCCCAACAAGCTAGTTGAAGGACGGCTTTAATATACACATGTCTCTCAGAAATTAGCATGTGGAGAGACGTTCGTTCATCTAATTCAAAGGGAACGGGTTGCAGGAGGAACTTTTACTCTGGCTTCTAAGTCTGTTTCCTAGTGCCGGTTTCAAGTTCCTGCAGTTTTCACTGTAAAACCGGGTTGGAGCTAGTACCTCCCCATATATATGTATGGATTGGAGTTTGCAACTGAAAAGAAACTTTGTGTTCCCAACAATCTAGGTGAATGACGGCTTTCACACACATTTATCTCTCAGAACTGAGCATGTGGAGAGACGTTCGTTCATCTAGCACAAAAGGAATGGGTTGCAGGAGAAACTTTTACTGTGGATTCTCAGTGTGTTTCCTAGTGCCGGTTTGAAGTTCCTGCAGTTTTCACTGTAAAACCGAGTTGGATCTCGTACCTACCCATATATATGTATGGAGTGGAGTTTGCAAATGAAAAGAAACTTTGTGTTCCCAACAAGCTAGTTGAATGACGGCTTTCAAATACACATATCTCTCAGAACTGAGCATGTGGAGAGACGTTCGTTCATCTAGCACAAAGGGAACGGGTTGCAGGAGGAACTTTTTCTCTGGTTTCTAAGGCTGTTTCCTAGTGCCGGTTTCAAGTTCCTGCAGTTTTCACTGTAAAACCGTGTTGGAGATAGTAGCTCCCCATATATATGTATGGAGTGGAGTTTGCAACTGAAAAGGAACTTTGTGTTCCCAACAAGCTAGGTGAAGGACGGCTTTCACACACACTTATCTCTCAGAACTGAGCATGTGGAGAGACGTTCGTTTATCTAGCACAATGGGAACGGGTGGCAGGAGAAACTTTTACTCTGGTTTCTCAGTCTGTTTCCTAGTGCCGGTTTGAAGTTCCTGCAGTTTTCACTGTAAAAGCTAGTTGGAGCTAGTACTTCCCCATATATATGTATGGAGTGGATTTTGCAACTGAAAAGAAACTTTGTGTTCCCAAAAAGCTAGTTGAAGGACGGCTTTCACACACACTTATCTCTCAGAACTGAGCATGTGGAGAGACGTTCGTTCATCTAGCACAAAGGGAACGGGTTGCAGGAGGAAATTTTTCTCTGATTTCTAAGGCTGTTTCCTAGTGCCGGTTTCAAGTTCCTGCAGTTTTCACTGTAAAACCGAGTTTTGAGATAGTACCTCCCCATATATATGTATGGAGTGGAGTTTGCAACTGAAAAGGAACTTTGTGTTCCCAACAAGTTAGGTGAAGCACGGCTTTCACACACACATATCTCTCAGAACTGAGCATGTGGAGAGACGTTCGTTCATCTAGCACAAAGGGAACGGTTTGCAGGAGAAACTTTAACTCTGGTTTCTCAGTCTGTTTCCTAGTGCCGGTTTCAAGTTCCTGCAATTTTCACTGTAAAACAGAGTTGGAGCTAGTACCTCCCCATATATATTTATGGAATGGAGTTTGCAACCGAAAAGAAACTTTGTGTTCCCAACAAGTTAGGTGAAGCACGGCTTTCACACACACATATCTCTCAGAACTGAGCATGTGGAGAGACGTTCGTTCATCTAGCACAAAGGGAACGGTTTGCAGGAGAAACTTTAACTCTGGTTTCTCAGTCTGTTTCCTAGTGCCGGTTTCAAGTTCCTGCAATTTTCACTGTAAAACAGAGTTGGAGCTAGTACCTACCTATATATATGTATGGAGTGGAGTTTACAACTGAAAAGGAACTTTGTGTTCCCAACAAGCTAGGTGAAGGACGGCTTTCACACACCCTTATCCCTCAGAACTTAGCATGTGGAGAGTCGTTCGTTCATCTAGCACAAAAGGAACTGGTTGCAAGAATAACTTTTACTCTGGATTCTCAGTCTGTTTCCTAGTGCCGGATTGAAGTTCCTGCAGTTTTCACATTTAAAACCAAGTTGGAGCTCGTAACTAACCATATATATGTATGGAGTGGGTATTGCAAATGAAAAGGAACTTTGTGTTCCCAACAAGCTAGGTTAAGGACGGCTTTCTACACACACTAATCTCTCAGAACTGAGCATGTGGAGAATCGTTCGTTCTCTAGCACAAAGGGAACGGGTTGCAGGAATAACTTTTACTCTGGTTTCTCAGTCTGTTTCCTAGTGCCGGTTTGAAGTTCCTGCAGTTTTCACTGTAAAACCGAGTTGGAGCTCGTACCTAACCATATATATGTATGGAGTGGAGTTTGCAAATAAAAAGGAACTTTGTGTTCCCAACCTGCTAGGTGAAGGTCGGCTTTCACACACACTTATCACTCAGAACTGAGCATGTGGAGAGACGTTCGTTCATCTAGCACAATGGGAACGGGTGGCAGGAGAAACTTTTACTCTGGTTTCTCAGTCTGTTTCCTAGTGCCGGTTTGAAGTTCCTGCAGTTTTCACTGTAAAACCGAGTTGGAGCTCGTACCTACCCATATATATGTACGGAGTGGTGTTTGCAAACGAAAAGAAACTTTGTGTTCCCAACAACCTAGTTGAAGGACGGCTTTCACATACACATATCTCTCAGAACTGAGCATGTGGAGAGACGTTCGTTCATCTAGCCCAAAGGGAACGGGTTGCAGGAGGAACTTTTACTTTGGATTCTAAGTCAGTTTCCTAGTGCCGGTTTCAAGTTCCTGCAGTTTTCACTGTAAAACCGAGTTGGAGCTTGTACCTCCCCATATATATGTATGGAGAGGAGTTTGCAAATTAAAAGGAACTTTGTGTTCCAAACAAGCTAGGTGAAGCGCGGCTTTCACATACACTTATATCTCAGAATTGAGCATGTGGAGAGACGTTCGTTCATCTAGCCCAAATGAAACGGGTTGCAAGAGAAACTTTTTCTTTGGTTTCTCAGACTGTTTCCTAGTACCGGTTTGAAGTTCCTGCAGTTTTCACTATAAAACTGATTTGGAGCTAGTACCACCCATATATATGTATGGAGTGGATTTTGCAACTGAAAAGAAACTTTGTGTTCCCAACAAGCTAGGTGAAGCACGGCTTTCACACACAATTATCTCTCAGAACTGAGCATGTGGAGAGACGTTCGTTCATCTAGCACAAAGGGAACGGGTTGCAAGAGGAACTTTTACTCTGGTTTCTCAGTCTGTTTCCTAGTGCCGGTTTGAAGTTCCTGCAGTTTTCACTGTAAAAGCTAGTTGGAGCTAGTACTACCCCATATATATGTATGGAGTGAATTTTGCAACTGAAAAGAAACTTTGTGTTCCCAACAAGCTAGGTGAAGCACGGCTTTCACACACACTTATGTCTCAGAACTGAGGATGTGGAGAGACGTTCTTTCATCTAGCACAAAGGGATCGGGTTGCAAGAGGAACTTTTACTCTGGTTTCTCAGTCTGTTTCCTAGTGCCGGTTTGAAGTTCCTGCAGTTTTCACTGTAAAACCTAGTTGGAGCTAGTACTTCCCCATATATATGTATGGAGTGGTGTTTGCAAATGAAAAGAAACTTTGTTTTCCCAACAAGCTAGTTGAAGGACGGCTTTAATATACACATGTCTCTCAGAAATGAGCATGTGGAGAGACGTTCGTTCATCTAATTCAAAGGGAACGGGTTGCAGGAGGAACTTTTACTCTGGCTTCTAAGTCTGTTTCCTAGTGCCGGTTTCAAGTTCCTGCAGTTTTCACTGTAAAACCGGGTTGGAGCTAGTACCTCCCCATATATATGTATGGATTGGAGTTTGCAACTGAAAAGAAACTTTGTGTTCCCAACAATCTAGGTGAATGACGGCTTTCACACACATTTATCTCTCAGAACTGAGCATGTGGAGAGACGTTCGTTCATCTAGCACAAAAGGAATGGGTTGCAGGAGAAACTTTTACTGTGGATTCTCAGTGTGTTTCCTAGTGCCGGTTTGAAATTCCTGCAGTTTTCACTGTAAAACCGAGTTGGATCTCGTACCTACCCATATATATGTATGGAGTGGAGTTTGCAACTGAAAAGGAACTTTGTGTTCCCAACAAGCTAGGTGAAGGACGGCTTTCACACACACTTATCTCTCAGAACTGAGCATGTGGAGAGACGTTCGTTCATCTAGCACAATGGGAACGGGTGGCAGGAGAAACTTTTACTCTGGTTTCTCAGTCTGTTTCCTAGTGCCGGTTTGAAGTTCCTGCAGTTTTCACTGTAAAAGCTAGTTGGAGCTAGTACTTCCCCATATATATGTATGGAGTGGATTTTGCAACTGAAAAGAAACTTTGTGTTCCCAAAAAGCTAGTTGAAGGACGGCTTTCACACACACTTATCTCTCAGAACTGAGCATGTGGAGAGACGTTCGTTCATCTAGCACAAAGGGAACGGGTTGCAGGAGAAACTTTTTCTCAGTTTTCTCAGTCTGTTTCCAAGTGCCGGTTTGAAGTTCCTGCAGTTTTCACTGTAAAACCGAGTTGGAGCTAGTACCTCCCCATATATATTTATGGAATGGAGTTTGCAACCGAAAAGAAACTTTGTGTTCCCAACAAGTTAGGTGAAGCACGGCTTTCACACACACATATCTCTCAGAACTGAGCATGTGGAGAGACGTTCGTTCATCTAGCACAAAGGGAACGGTTTGCAGGAGAAACTTTAACTCTGGTTTCTCAGTCTGTTTCCTAGTGCCGGTTTCAAGTTCCTGCAATTTTCACTGTAAAACAGAGTTGGAGCTAGTACCTACCTATATATATGTATGGAGTGGAGTTTACAACTGAAAAGGAACTTTGTGTTCCCAACAACCTAGGTGAAGGACGGCTTTCACACACCCTTATCCCTCAGAACTTAGCATGTGGAGAGTCGTTCGTTCATCTAGCACAAAAGGAACTGGTTGCAAGAATAACTTTTACTCTGGATTCTCAGTCTGTTTCCTAGTGCCGGATTGAAGTTCCTGCAGTTTTCACATTTAAAACCAAGTTGGAGCTCGTAACTAACCATATATATGTATGGAGTGGGTATTGCAAATGAAAACGAAATTTGTGTTCCCAACAAGCTAGGTTAAGGACGGCTTTCTACACACACTAATCTCTCAGAACTGAGCATGTGGAGAATCGTTCGTTCTCTAGCACAAAGGGAACGGGTTGCAGGAATAACTTTTACTCTGGTTTCTCAGTCTTTTTCCTAGTGCCGGTTTGAAGTTCCTGCAGTTTTCACTGTAAAACCGAGTTGGAGCTCGTACCTAACCATATATATGTATGGAGTGGAGTTTGCAAATAAAAAGGAACTTTGTGTTCCCAACAAGCTAGGTGAAGGTCGGCTTTCACACACACTTATCACTCAGAACTGAGCATGTGGAGAGACGTTCGTTCATCTAGCACAATGGGAACGGGTGGCAGGAGAAACTTTTACTCTGGTTTCTCAGTCTGTTTCCTAGTGCCGGTTTGAAGTTCCTGCAGTTTTCACTGTAAAACCGAGTTGGAGCTCGTACCTACCCATATATATGTACGGAGTGGTGTTTGCAAACGAAAAGAAACTTTGTGTTCCCAACAACCTAGTTGAAGGACGGCTTTCACATACACATATCTCTCAGAACTGAGCATGTGGAGAGACGTTCGTTCATCTAGCCCAAAGGGAACGGGTTGCAGGAGGAACTTTTACTTTGGATTCTAAGTCTGTTTCCTAGTGCCGGTTTCAAGTTCCTGCAGTTTTCACTGTAAAACCGAGTTGGAGCTTGTACCTCCCCATATATATGTATGGAGAGGAGTTTGCAAATTAAAAGGAACTTTGTGTTCCAAACAAGCTACGTGAAGCGCGGCTTTCTCATACACTTATATCTCAGAATTGAGCATGTGGAGAGACGTTCGTTCATCTAGCACAAATGAAACGGGTTGCAAGAGAAACTTTTTCTTTGGTTTCTCAGACTGTTTCCTAGTACCGGTTTGAAGTTCCTGCAGTTTTCACTATAAAACTGATTTGGAGCTAGTACCACCCATATATATGTATGGAGTGGATTTTGCAACTGAAAAGAAACTTTGTGTTCCCAACAAGCTAGGTGAAGCACGGCTTTCACACACAATTATCTCTCAGAACTGAGCATGTGGAGAGACGTTCGTTCATCTAGCACAAAGGGAACGGTTTGCAAGAGGAACTTTTACTCTGGTTTCTCAGTCTGTTTCCTAGTGCCGGTTTGAAGTTCCTGCAGTTTTCACTGTAAAAGCTAGTTGGAGCTAGTACTTCCCCATATATATGTATGGAGTGAATTTTGCAACTGAAAAGAAACTTTGTGTTCCCAACAAGCTAGGTGAAGCACGGCTTTCACACACACTTATTTCTCAGAACTGAGGATGTGGAGAGACGTTCTTTCATCTAGCACAAATGGAACGGGTTGCAAGAGGAACTTTTACTCTGGTTTCTCAGTCTGTTTCCTAGTGCCGGTTTGAAGTTCCTGCAGTTTTCACTGTAAAACCTAGTTGGAGCTAGTACTTCCCCATATATATGTATGGAGTGGTGTTTGCAAATGAAAAGAAACTTTGTTTTCCCAACAAGCTAGTTGAAGGACGGCTTTAATATACACATGTCTCTCAGAAATGAGCATGTGGAGAGACGTTCGTTCATCTAATTCAAAGGGAACGGGTTGCAGGAGGAACTTTTACTCTGGCTTCTAAGTCTGTTTCCTAGTGCCGGTTTCAAGTTCCTGCAGTTTTCACTGTAAAACCGGGTTGGAGCTAGTACCTCCCCATATATATGTATGGATTGGAGTTTGCAACTGAAAAGAAACTTTGTGTTCCCAACAATCTAGGTGAAGGACGGCTTTCACACACATTTATCTCTCAGAATTGAGCATGTGGAGAGACGTTCGTTCATCTAGCACAAAAGGAATGGGTTGCAGGAGAAACTTTTACTGTGGATTCTCAGTGTGTTTCCTAGTGCCGGTTTGAAGTTCCTGCAGTTTTCACTGTAAAACCGAGTTGGATCTCGTACCTACCCATATATATGTATGGAGTGGAGTTTGCAAATGAAAAGAAACTTTGTGTTCCCAACAAGCTAGTTGAATGACGGCTTTCAAATACACATATCTCTCAGAACTGAGCATGTGGAGAGACGTTCGTTCATCTAGCACAAAGGGAACGGGTTGCAGGAGGAACTTTTTCTCTGGTTTCTAAGGCTGTTTCCTAGTGCCGGTTTCAAGTTCCTGCAGTTTTCACTATAAAACTGATTTGGAGCTAGTACCTCCCCATATATATGTATGGAGTGGAGTTTGCAACTGAAAAGAAACTTTGTGTTCCCAACAAGCTAGATGAAGCACGGCTTTCACACAAACTTATCTCTCAGAACTGAGCATGTGGAGAGACGTTCGTTCATCTAGCACAAAGGGAACGGGTTGCAGGAGAAAATTTTACTCTGGTTTTTCAATCTGTTTCCTAGTGCCGGTTTGAAGTTCCTGCAGTTTTCACTGTAAAACCGAGTTGGAGCTCGTACCTACCCATATATATGTATGGAGTGGTGTTTGCAAACGAAAAGAAACTTTGTGTTCCCAACAACCTAGTTGAAGGACGGCTTTCACATACACATATCTCTCAGAACTGAGCATGTGGAGAGACGTTCGTTCATCTAGCACAAATGGAACGGGTTGCAGGGGGAAATTTTTCTCTGGTTTCTGTCTGTTTCCTAGTGCCGGGTACAAGTTCCTGCAGGTTTCACTGTAAAACCGAGTTGGTGCTAGTACTTCCCCATATATATGCATGGATTGGATTTTGCAACTGAAAAGAAACTTTGTGTTCCCAACAATCTAGGTGAAGCACGGCTTTCACACACACTTATCTCTCAGAACTGAGCATGTGGACAGACGTTCGTTTATCTAGCACAAAAGAACGGGTTGCAAGAGAAAATTTTACTCTGGTTCCTCAGTCTGTTTCCTACTGTCGGTTTGAAGTTCCTGCAGTTTTCACTGTAAAACCGAGTTGGAGCTAGTACCTCCCCATATATATGTATGGAGTGGAGTTTGGAACTGAAAAGGAACTCTTTGTTCCCAACAAGGTAGGTGAAGGACGGCTTTCACACACCCTTATCTCTCAGAACTTAGCATATGGGGAGACGTTCGTTCATCTAGCACAAAGGGAACGGGTTGCAGGAGAAACATTTACTCTGGTTTCTCAGTCTGTTTCCAAGTGCCGGTTTGAAGTTCCTGCAGTTTTCACTGTAAAACCGAGTTGGTGCTTGTACCTCCCCATATATATGTATGGACTGGAGTTTGCAACTGAAAACAAACTTTGTGTTCCCAACAAGATAGTTGAAGGACGGCTTTAATATACACATATCTCTCAGAACTGAGCATGTGGAGAGACGTTGTTCATCTAGTTCAAATGG
The DNA here is from genome assembly GCF_048773025.1 of Camelus bactrianus. Lineage (NCBI taxonomy): Eukaryota > Metazoa > Chordata > Mammalia > Artiodactyla > Camelidae > Camelus > Camelus bactrianus. The sequence continues at coordinate 3,810,737 of NC_133564.1, read as the reverse complement.
AACGGGTTGCAGGAGGAACTTTTACTCTGGCTTCTAAGTCTGTTTCCTAGTGCCGGTTTCAAGTTCCTGCAGTTTTCACTGTAAAACCGGGTTGAGCTAGTTCCTCCCCATATAAATGTATGGAGTGGAGTTTTCAACTGAAAAGAAACTTTGTGTTCCCAACAAGCTAGATGAAGCACGGCTTTCACACAAACTTATCTCTCAGAAATGAGCATGTGGAGAGACGTTCGTTCATCTAGCACAAAGGGAACGGGTTGCAGGAGAAACTTTTACTCTGGTTTCTCATTCTTTTTCGTAGTGCCGGGTTGAAGTTCCTGCATTTTTCACTGTAAAACCGAGTTGGAGCTAGTACTTCCCCATATATATGTATGGAGTGGAGTTTGCAACTGAAAAGGAACTTTGTGTTCCCAACAAGCTAGTTGAAGGACGGCTTTCACACACACATATCTCTCAGAACTGAGCATGTGGAGAGACGTTCGTTCATCTAGCACAAAAGGAACGGGTTGCAGGAGGAAATTTTTCTCTGGTTTCTGTCTGTTTCCTAGTGCCGGTTACAAGTTCCTGCAGGTTTCTCTGTAAAATCGAGTTGGAGCTAGTACTTCCCCATATATATGTATGGATTTGAGTTTGCAACTGAAAAGAAACTTTGTGTTCCCAACAAGCTAGGTGAAGCACGGCTTTCACACACAATTATCTCTCACAACTGAGCATGTGGAGAGATGTTCGTTCATCTAGCACAAAGGGAACGGGTTCCAAGAGGAACTTTTACTCTGGTTTCTCAGTCTGTTTCCTAGTGCCGGTTTGAAGTTCCTGCAGTTTTCAGTGTAAAACCTAGTTGGAGCTAGTACTTCCCCATATATATGTATGGAGTGGTGTTTGCAAATGAAAAGAAACTTTGTTTTCCCAACAAGCTATTTGAAGGACGGCTTTAATATACACATGTCTCTCAGAAATGAGCATGTGGAGAGACGTTCGTTCATCTAATTCAAAGGGAACGGGTTGCAGGAGGAACTTTTACTCTGGCTTCTAAGTCTGTTTCCTAGTGCCGGTTTCAAGTTCCTGCAGTTTTCACTGTAAAACCGGGTTGGAGCTAGTACCTCCCCATATATATGTATGGATTGGAGTTTGCAACTGAAAAGAAACTTTGTGTTCCCAACAATCTAGGTGAAGGACGGCTTTCACACACATTTATCTCTCAGAATTGAGCATGTGGAGAGACGTTCGTTCATCTAGCACAAAAGGAATGGGTTGCAGGAGAAACTTTTACTGTGGATTCTCAGTGTGTTTCCTAGTGCCGGTTTGAAGTTCCTGCAGTTTTCACTGTAAAACCGAGTTGGATCTCGTACCTACCCATATATATGTATGGAGTGGAGTTTGCAAATGAAAAGAAACTTTGTGTTCCCAACAAGCTAGTTGAATGACGGCTTTCAAATACACATATCTCTCAGAACTGAGCATGTGGAGAGACGTTCGTTCATCTAGCACAAAGGGAACGGGTTGCAGGAGGAACTTTTTCTCTGGTTTCTAAGGCTGTTTCCTAGTGCCGGTTTCAAGTTCCTGCAGTTTTCACTGTAAAACCGTGTTGGAGATAGTAGCTCCCCATATATATGTATGGAGTGGAGTTTGCAACTGAAAAGGAACTTTGTGTTCCCAACAAGCTAGGTGAAGGACGGCTTTCACACACAATTATCTCTCAGAACTGAGCATGTGGAGAGACGTTCGTTCATCTAGCACAATGGGAACGGGTGGCAGGAGAAACTTTTACTCTGGTTTCTCAGTCTGTTTCCTAGTGCCGGTTTGAAGTTCCTGCAGTTTTCACTGTAAAACTAGTTGGAGCTAGTACTTCCCCATATATATGTATGGAGTGGATTTTGCAACTGAAAAGAAACTTTGTGTTCCCAAAAAGCTAGTTGAAGGACGGCTTTCACACACACTTATCTCTCAGAACTGAGCATGTGGAGAGACGTTCGTTCATCTAGCACAAAGGGAACGGGTTGCAGGAGAAACTTTTTCTCAGTTTTCTCAGTCTGTTTCCAAGTGCCGGTTTGAAGTTCCTGCAGTTTTCACTGTAAAACCGAGTTGGAGCTAGTACCTCCCCATATATATTTATGGAATGGAGTTTGCAACCGAAAAGAAACTTTGTGTTCCCAACAAGTTAGGTGAAGCACGGCTTTCACACACACATATCTCTCAGAACTGAGCATGTGGAGAGACGTTCGTTCATCTAGCACAAAGGGAACGGGTTGCAGGAGAAACTTTAACTCTGGTTTCTCAGTCTGTTTCCTAGTGCCGGTTTCAAGTTCCTGCAATTTTCACTGTAAAACAGAGTTGGAGCTAGTACCTACCTATATATATGTATGGAGTGGAGTTTACAACTGAAAAGGAACTTTGTGTTCCCAACAAGCTAGGTGAAGGACGGCTTTCACACACCCTTATCCCTCAGAACTTAGCATGTGGAGAGTCGTTCGTTCATCTAGCACAAAAGGAACTGGTTGCAAGAATAACTTTTACTCTGGATTCTCAGTCTGTTTCCTAGTGCCGGATTGAAGTTCCTGCAGTTTTCACATTTAAAACCAAGTTGGAGCTCGTAACTAACCATATATATGTATGGAGTGGGTATTGCAAATGAAAAGGAACTTTGTGTTCCCAACAAGCTAGGTTAAGGACGGCTTTCTACACACACTAATCTCTCAGAACTGAGCATGTGGAGAATCGTTCGTTCTCTAGCACAAAGGGAACGGGTTGCAGGAATAACTTTTACTCTGGTTTCTCAGTCTGTTTCCTAGTGCCGGTTTGAAGTTCCTGCAGTTTTCACTGTAAAACCGAGTTGGAGCTCGTACCTAACCATATATATGTATGGAGTGGAGTTTGCAAATAAAAAGGAACTTTGTGTTCCCAACAAGCTAGGTGACGGTCGGCTTTCACACACACTTATCACTCAGAACTGAGCATGTGGAGAGACGTTCGTTCATCTAGCACAATGGGAACGGGTGGCAGGAGAAACTTTTACTCTGGTTTCTCAGTCTGTTTCCTAGTGCCGGTTTGAAGTTCCTGCAGTTTTCACTGTAAAACCGAGTTGGAGCTCGTACCTACCCATATATATGTACGGAGTGGTGTTTGCAAACGAAAAGAAACTTTGTGTTCCCAACAACCTAGTTGAAGGACGGCTTTCACATACACATATCTCTCAGAACTGAGCATGTGGAGAGACGTTCGTTCATCTAGCCCAAAGGGAACGGGTTGCAGGAGGAACTTTTACTTTGGATTCTAAGTCTGTTTCCTAGTGCCGGTTTCAAGTTCCTGCAGTTTTCACTGTAAAACCGAGTTGGAGCTTGTACCTCCCCATATATATGTATGGAGTGGAGTTTGCAAATTAAAAGGAACTTTGTGTTCCAAACAAGCTAGGTGAAGCGCGGCTTTCACATACACTTATATCTCAGAATTGAGCATGTGGAGAGACGTTCGTTCATCTAGCACAAATGAAACGGGTTGCAAGAGAAACTTTTTCTTTGGTTTCTCAGACTGTTTCCTAGTACCGGTTTGAAGTTCCTGCAGTTTTCACTATAAAACTGATTTGGAGCTAGTACCACCCATATATATGTATGGAGTGGATTTTGCAACTGAAAAGAAACTTTGTGTTCCCAACAAGCTAGGTGAAGCACGGCTTTCACACACAATTATCTCTCAGAACTGAGCATGTGGAGAGACGTTCGTTCATCTAGCACAAAGGGAACGGGTTGCAAGAGGAACTTTTACTCTGGTTTCTCAGTCTGTTTCCTAGTGCCGGTTTGAAGTTCCTGCAGTTTTCACTGTAAAAGCTAGTTGGAGCTAGTACTTCCCCATATATATGTATGGAGTGAATTTTGCAACTGAAAAGAAACTTTGTGTTCCCAACAAGCTAGGTGAAGCACGGCTTTCACACACACTTATTTCTCAGAACTGAGGATGTGGAGAGACGTTCTTTCATCTAGCACAAAGGGAACGGGTTGCAAGAGGAACTTTTACTCTGGTTTCTCAGTCTGTTTCCTAGTGCCGGTTTGAAGTTCCTGCAGTTTTCACTGTAAAACCTATTTGGAGCTAGTACTTCCCCAACTATATGTATGGAGTGGTGTTTGCAAATGAAAAGAAACTTTGTTTTCCCAACAAGCTAGTTGAAGCACGGATTTAATATACACATATCTCTCAGAACTGAGCATGTGGAGAGACGTTCGTTCATCTAGTTCAAAGGGAACGGGTTGCAGGAGGAACTTTTACTCTGGCTTCTAAGTCTGTTTCCTAGTACCGGTTTGAAGTTCCTGCAGTTTTCACTATAAAACTGATTTGGAGCTAGTACCTCCCCATATATATGTATGGAGTGGAGTTTGCAACTGAAAAGAAACTTTGTGTTCCCAACAAGCTAGATGAAGCACGGCTTTCACACAAACTTATCTCTCAGAACTGAGCATGTGGAGAGACGTTCGTTCATCTAGCACAAAGGGAACGGGTTGCAGGAGAAAATTTTACTCTGGTTTTTCAATCTGTTTCCTAGTGCCGGTTTGAAGTTCCTGCAGTTTTCACTGTAAAACCGAGTTGGAGCTCGTACCTACCCATATATATGTATGGAGTGGTGTTTGCAAACGAAAAGAAACTTTGTGTTCCCAACAACCTAGTTGAAGGACGGCTTTCACATACACATATCTCTCAGAACTGAGCATGTGGAGAGACGTTCGTTCATCTAGCCCAAAGGGAACGGGTTGCAGGAAGAACTTTTACTTTGGATTCTAAGTCTGTTTCCTAGTGCCGGTTTCAAGTTCCTGCAGTTTTCACTGTAAAACCGAGTTGGAGCTTGTACCTCCCCATATATATGTATGGAGTGGAGTTTGCAAATTAAAAGGAACTTTGTGTTCCAAACAAGCTAGGTGAACCGCGGCTTTCACACACACTTATATCTCAGAATTGAGCATGTGGAGAGACGTTCGTTCATCTAGCACAAATGGAACGGGTTGCAAGAGAAACTTTTTCTTTGGTTTCTCAGACTGTTTCCTAGTACCGGTTTGAAGTTCCTGCAGTTTTCACTATAAAACTGATTTGGAGCTAGTACCACCCATATATATGTATGGAGTGGATTTTGCAACTGAAAAGAAACTTTGTGTTCCCAACAAGCTAGGTGAAGCACGGCTTTCACACACAATTATCTCTCAGAACTGAGCATGTGGAGAGACGTTCGTTCATCTAGCACAAAGGGAACGGGTTGCAAGAGGAACTTTTACTCTGGTTTCTCAGTCTGTTTCCTAGTGCCGGTTTGAAGTTCCTGCAGTTTTCACTGTAAAAGCTAGTTGGAGCTAGTACTTCCCCATATATATGTATGGAGTGAATTTTGCAACTGAAAAGAAACTTTGTGTTCCCAACAAGCTAGGTGAAGCACGGCTTTCACACACACTTATTTCTCAGAACTGAGGATGTGGAGAGACGTTCTTTCATCTAGCACAAAGGGAACGGGTTGCAAGAGGAACTTTTACTCTGGTTTCTCAGTCTGTTTCCTAGTGCCGGTTTGAAGTTCCTGCAGTTTTCACTGTAAAACCTATTTGGAGCTAGTACTTCCCCAACTATATGTATGGAGTGGTGTTTGCAAATGAAAAGAAACTTTGTTTTCCCAACAAGCTAGTTGAAGCACGGATTTAATATACACATATCTCTCAGAACTGAGCATGTGGAGAGACGTTCGTTCATCTAGTTCAAAGGGAACGGGTTGCAGGAGGAACTTTTACTCTGGCTTCTAAGTCTGTTTCCTAGTACCGGTTTGAAGTTCCTGCAGTTTTCACTATAAAACTGATTTGGAGCTAGTACCTCCCCATATATATGTATGGAGTGGAGTTTGCAACTGAAAAGAAACTTTGTGTTCCCAACAAGCTAGATGAAGCACGGCTTTCACACAAACTTATCTCTCAGAACTGAGCATGTGGAGAGACGTTCGTTCATCTAGCACAAAGGGAACGGGTTGCAGGAGAAAATTTTACTCTGGTTTTTCAATCTGTTTCCTAGTGCCGGTTTGAAGTTCCTGCAGTTTTCACTGTAAAACCGAGTTGGAGCTCGTACCTACCCATATATATGTATGGAGTGGTGTTTGCAAACGAAAAGAAACTTTGTGTTCCCAACAACCTAGTTGAAGGACGGCTTTCACATACACATATCTCTCAGAACTGAGCATGTGGAGAGACGTTCGTTCATCTAGCCCAAAGGGAACGGGTTGCAGGAAGAACTTTTACTTTGGATTCTAAGTCTGTTTCCTAGTGCCGGTTTCAAGTTCCTGCAGTTTTCACTGTAAAACCGAGTTGGAGCTTGTACCTCCCCATATATATGTATGGAGTGGAGTTTGCAAATTAAAAGGAACTTTGTGTTCCAAACAAGCTAGGTGAAGCGCGGCTTTCACACACACTTATATCTCAGAATTGAGCATGTGGAGAGACGTTCGTTCATCTAGCACAAATGGAACGGGTTGCAAGAGAAACTTTTTCTTTGGTTTCTCAGACTGTTTCCTAGTACCGGTTTGAAGTTCCTGCAGTTTACACTATAAAACTGATTTGGAGCTAGTACTTCCCCAACTATATGTATGGAGTGGTGTTTGCAAATGAAAAGAATCTTTGTTTTCCCAACAAGCTAGTTGAAGCACGGATTTAATATACACATATCTCTCAGAACTGAGCATGTGGAGAGACGTTCGTTCATCTAGTTCAAAGGGAACGGGTTGCAGGAGGAACTTTTACTCTGGCTTCTAAGTCTGTTTCCTAGTGCCGGTTTCAAGTTCCTGCAGTTTTCACTGTAAAACAGAGTTGGAGCTAGTACCACCCCATATATATGTATGGAGTGGAGTTGGCAACTGAAAAGAAACTTTGTGTTCCCAACAAGCTAGATGAAGCATGGCTTTCACACAAACTTATCTCTCAGAACTGAGCATGTGGAGAGACGTTCGTTCATCTAGCACAAAGGGAACGGGTTGCAGGAGAAACTTTTACTCTGGTTTCTCTGTCTTTTTCCTAGTGCCGGGTTGAAGTTCCTGCAGTTTTCACTGTAAAACCGAGTTGAAGCTAGTACTTCCCCATATATATGTATGGAGTGGTGTTTGAAACTGAAAAGGAACTTTGTGTTCTCAACAAGCTAGGTGAAGGACGGCTTTCACACACACATATCTCTCAGAACTGAGAATGTGGAGAGACGTTCGTTCATCTAGCACAAAGGGAACGGGTAGCAGGAGGAACTTTTACTCTGGTTTCTAAGTCTGTTTCCTAGCGCCGGTTTGAAATTCCTGCAGTTTTCACTGTAAAACCGAGTTGGAGCTTGTTCCTCCCCATATATATGTATGGAGTGGAGTTTGCAACTGTAAAGGAACTTTGTGTTCCCAAAAAGCTAGGTGAAGGACGGCTTTCACACACACTTATCTCTCAGAACTGAGCACGTGAAGAGACGTTCGTTTATCTAGCACAAAGGGAACGGGTTGCAGGAGAAACTTTTACTCTGGTTTCTCAGTCTGTTTCCAAGTGCCGGTTTGAAGTTCCTGCAGTTTTTACTGTAAAACCGAGTTGGTGCTTGTACCTCCCCATATATATGTATGGACTGGAGTTTGCAACTGAAAAGAAACTTTGTGTTCCCAACAAGCTAGGTGAAGCACGGCTTTCACACACACTTATTTCTCAGAAATGAGCATGTGGAGAGACGTTCGTTCATGTAGCACAAAGGGAACGGGTTGCAAGAGAAACTTTTACTCTGGTTTCTCAGTCTTTTTCCTAGTGCCGGTTTGAAGTTACTGTAGTTTTCACAGTAAAACAGAGTTGGAGCTAGTACCTCCCCATACATATGTATGGAGTGGAGTTTGCAAATGAAAAGGAACTTTGTGTTCCCAACAAGCTAGTTGAAGGACGGCTTTCACACACACTTATCTCTCAGAACTGAGCATGTGGAGAGACGTTCGTTCATCTAGCACAAAGGGAACGGGTTGCAGGAGAAACTTTTTCTCAGGCTTCTCAGTCTGTTTCCAAGTGCCGGTTTGAAGTCCCTGCAGTTTTCAATGTAAAACCGAGTTGGAGCTAGTACCTCCCCATATATATGTATGGAGTGGAGTTTGCAACCGAAAAGAAACTTTGTGTTCCCAACAAGCTAGGTGAAGGACGGCTTTCACACACACTTATCACTCAGAACTGAGCATGTTGAGAGTCGTTCGTTCATCTAGCACAAAAGGATCTGGTTTCAAGAATAACATTTACTCTGGTTTCTCAGTCTGTTTCCTAGTGCCGGTTTGAAGTTCCTGCAGATTTCACATGTGAAACAAAGTTGGAGCTCGTAACTCCCCATATATATATATAGTGTGGAGTTTGCAACTGAAAAGAAACTTTGTGTTCCCAACAAGCTAGGTGAAGGACGGCTTTCACACACACTTATCTCTCAGAACTGAGCATGTGGAGAGACGTTCGTTCATCTAGCACAAAGGGAACGGTTTGCAGGAAAAACTTTTACTCTTTTTTCTCAGTCTGTTTCCTAGTGCCGCTTTGAAGTTCCTGCCGTTTTCACTATAAAACCTAGTTGGAGCTAGTACCTCCCCATATATATGTATGGAGTGGGTATTGCAAATTAAAAGGAACTTTGTGTTCCCAACAAGCTAGGTTAAGGACGGCTTTCTACACACACTTATCTCTCAGAACTGAGCATGTGGAGAGTCGTTCGTTCTCTAGCACAAAGGGAACGGGTTGCAGGAATAACTTTTACTCTGGTTTCTCAGTCTGTTTCCTAGTGCCGGTTTGAAGTTCCTGCAGTTTTCACTGTAAAACCGAGTTGGAGCTCATACCTAACCATACATATGTATGGAGTGGAGTTTGCAAATAAAAAGAAACTTTGTGTTCCCAACAAACTAGCTGAAGGACGTCTGTCACACACACTTATCTCTCAGAACTGAGCATGTGGAGAGACTTTCGTTCATCTAGCACAAAGGGAACGGGTTGCAAGGGAAACTGTTTCTTTGATTTCTCAGACTGTTTCCTAGTACCGGTTTGAAGTTCCTGCAGTTTTCACTGTAAAACCGATTTGGAGCTAGTACCTCCCCATATATATGTATGGAGTGGAGTTGGCAAATTAAAAGGAATTTTGTGTTCCCAACAAGCTAGGTGAAGCTCGGCTTTCACACACACTTATCTCTCAGAACTGAGCATGTGGATATACATTCGTTCATCTAGCACAATGGGAACGGGTTGCAGGAGAAACATTTACTCTGGTTTCTCAGTCTGTTTCCTAGTGACGGTTTGAAGTTCCTGTAGTTTTCACTGTAAAACCGAGTTGGAGCTTGTACCTACCCATATATATGTATGGAGTGGAGTTTGCTACTGAAAAGAAAATTTGTTTTCCCAAAAAGCTAGTTGAAGGACGGCTTTCACATACAAATACCTCTCAGAACTGAGCATGTGGAGAGACGTTCGTTCATCTAGCACAAAGGGAACGGGTTGCAGGAGGAACTTTTACTTTGGATTCTAAGTCTGTTTCCTAGTGCCGGTTTGAAGTTCCTGCAGTTTTCACTGTAAAACCGATTTGGAGCTCGTACCTACCCATATATATGTATGGAGTGGTGTTTGCAAACGAAAAGAAACTTTGTGTTCCCAACAAGCTAGTTGAAGGACGGCTTTCACATACACATTTCTCTCAGAATTGAGCATGTGGAGAGACGTTCGTTCATCTAGCACAAAGGGAACGGGTTGCAGGAGGAACTTTTACTCTGGATTCTAAGTCTGTTTCCTAGTGCCGGTTTCAAGTTCCTGCAGTTTTCACTGTAAAACCGAGTTGGAGATAGTACCTCCCCATATATATGTATGGAGTGGAGTTTGCAAATTAAAAGGAACTTTGTGTTCCCAACAAGCTAGGTGAAGGACGGATTTTACACACACTTATCTCTCAGAACTGAGCATGTGGAGAGATTTTCGTTCATCTAGCACAAAGGGAACGGGTTGCAGGAGAAACTTTTTCTCTGGTTTCTCAGTCTGTTTCCTAGTGCCGGTTTGAAGTTCTTGCAGTTTTCACTGTAAAACCGAGTTGGAGCTAGTACCTCCCCATATATATGTATGGAGAGGATTTTGCAACTGAAAAGAAACTTTGTGTTCCCAACAAGCTAGTTGAAGGACGGCTTTCACATACACATATCTCTCAGAACTGAGCATGTGGAGAGACGTTCGTTCATCTAGTTCAAAGGGAACGGGTTGCAGGAGGATCTTTTACTCTGGGTTCTAAGTCTGTTTCCTAGTGCCGGTTTCAAGTTCCTGCAGTTTTAACTGTAAAACAGGGTTAGAGCTAGTTCCTCCCCATATATATGTATGGAGTGGAGTTTTCAACTTAAAAGAAACTTTGTGTTCCCAACAAGCTAGGTGAAGCACGGCTTTCACACACACTTATCTCTCAGAACTGAGCATGTGGAGAGACGTTCGTTCATCTAGCAAAAAATGGATCGGGTTGCAAGAGAAACTTTTTCTCTGGTTTCTCAGACTGTTTCCTAGTGCCGGGTTGAAGTTCCTGCAGTTTTCACTGTAAAACAGAGTTGGAGCTAGTACCTCCCCATATATATGTATGGAGTGGAGTTTGCAACTGAAAAGAAACTTTGTGTTCCCAACAAGCTAGATGAAGCATGGCTTCACACAAATTTATCTCTCAGAACTGAGCATGTGGAGAGACGTTCGTTCATCTAGCACAAAGGTAACGGGTTGCAGGAGAAACTTTTACTCTGGTTTCTCTGTCTTTTTCCTAGTGCCGGGTTGAAGTTCCTGCAGTTTTCACTGTAAAACCGAGTTGAAGCTAGTACTTCCCCATATATATGTATGGAGTGGAGTTTGAAACTGAAAAGGAACTTTGTGTTCCCAACAAGCTAGGTGAAGGACGGCTTTCACACACACATATCTCTCAGAACTGAGAATGTGGAGAGACGTTCGTTCATCTAGCACAAAGGGAACGGGTTGCAGGAGGAAATTTTTCTCTGGTTTCTGTCTGTTTCCTAGTGCCGTTTAAAAGTTCCTGCAGGTTTCACTGTAAAACCGAGTTGGAGCTAGTACTTCCCCATATATATGTATGGATTGGAGTTTGCAACTGAAAAGAAACTTTGTGTTCCCAACAAGCTAGGTGAAGCACGGCTTTCACACACAGTTATCTCTCAGAACTGAACATGTGGAGAGACGTTCGTTTATCTAGCACAAAAGAACGTGTTGCAAGAGAAACTTTTACTCTGGGTTCTCAGTCTGTTTCCTAGTGCCGGTTTGAAGTTCCTGCAATTTTCACTGTAAAACCGAGTTGGAGCTAGTACCTCCCCATATATATGTATGGAGTGGAGTTTGGAACTGAAAAGGAACTTTGTGTTCCCAACAAGCTAGGTGAAGGACGGCTTTCACACACACTTATTTTTCAGAACTGAGCATGTGGGGAGACGTTCGTTCATCTAGCACAAAGGGAACGGGGGGCAGGAGAAACTTTTTCTCCGGTTTCTCAGTCTGTTTCCTAGTGCCGGTTAGAAGTTCTTGCAGTTTTCACTGTAAAACCGAGTTGGAGCTAGTACCTCCCCATATATACGTATGGAGTGGATTTTGCAACTGAAAAGAAACTTTGTGTTCCCAACAAGCTAGGTGAAGCACGGCTTTCACACACAATTATCTCTCAGAACTGAGCATGTGGAGAGACGTTCGTTCATCTAGCACAAAGGGAACGGGTTGCAAGAGGAACTTTTACTCTGGTTTCTCAGTCGGTTTCCTAGTGCCGGTTTGAAGTTCCTGCAGTTTTCACTGTAAAACCTAGTTGGAGTTAGTACTTCCCCATATATATGTATGGAGTGGTGTTTTCAAATGAAAAGAAACTTTGTTTTCCCAACAAGATAGTTGAAGGACGGCTTTAATATACACATATCTCTCAGAAATGAGCATGTGGAGAGACGTTCGTTCATCTAGTTCAAAGGGAACGGGTTGCAGGAGGAACTTTTACTCTGGCTTCTAAGTCTGTTTCCTAGTGCCGGATTCAAGTTAATGCTATTTTCACTGTAAAACAGGGTTGGAGCTAGTTCCTCCCCATATATATGTATGGAGTGGAGTTTGCAACTTAAAACAAACTTTTTGTTCCCAACAAGCTAGTTGAAGGACGGCTTTCACACACACTTATCTCTCAGAACTGAGCTAGTGGAGAGACGTTCGTTCATCTAGCACAAAAGGAATGGGTTGCAGGAGAAACTTTTACTCTGGATTCTCAGTGTGTTTCCTAGTGCCGGTTTGAAGTTCCTGCAGTTTTCACTGTAAAACCGAGTTGGATCTCGTACCTCCCCATATATATGTATGGAGTGTAGTTTGCAAATGAAAAGAAAATTTGTGTTCCCAACAAGCTAGTTGAATGACGGCTTTCACATACACATATCTCTCAGAACTGAGCATGTGGAGAGACGTTCGTTCATCTAGCACAAAGGGAACGGGTAGCAGGAGGAACTTTTACTCTGGTTTCTAAGTCTGTTTCCTAGTGCCGGTATTAAATTCCTGCAGTTTTCACTGTAAAACCGAGTTGGAGCTCGTAAATCCCCATATATATATATGGAGTTGAGATTGCAACTGAAAAGAAACTTTGTGTTTTCAACAAGCTAGTTGAAGGACGGCTTTCACACACACTTAACTCTCAGAACTGAGCATGTGGAGAGACGTTCGTTCATCTAGCACAAATGGTACGGGTTGCAGGGGGAACTTTTACACTGGTTTCTCAGTTGTTTCCTACTGCATGTTTGCAGTTCCTGCAGTTTTGACTGTAAAACCGAGTTGGAGTTAGTACTTCCCCATATATATGTATGGAGTTGAGTTTGCAAATGAAAAGGAACTTTGTGTTCCCAAAAAGCTAGTTGAAGGACGGTTTTCACACACAAATATCTCTCAGAACTCAGCATGTGGAGAGACGTTCGTTCATCTAGCACAATGGGAACGGGTTGCAGGAATAACTTTTACTCTGGTTTCTCAGTCTGTTTCCTAGTGCCGGTTTGAAGTTCCTGCCGTTTTCACTGTAAAACCGAGTTGGAGCTCGTACCTACCCATATATATGTATGGAGTGGTGTTTGCAAACGAAAAGAAAATTTGTGTTCCCAACAAGCTAGTTGAAGGACGGCTTTCACATACACATATCTCTGGGAACTGAGCATGTGGAGAGACTTTCGTTCATCTAGCACAAAGGGAAATGTTTGCAGGAGGAACTTATTCTCTGGTTTCTCAGACAGTTTCCTAGTGCCGGTTTGATGTTCCTGCAGTTTACACTGTAAAACCGAGTTGGAGCTAGTACCTCCCCATATATATGCATGGAGTGGAATTTGCAAATGAAAAGGAACTTTGTGTTCCCAAAAAGCTAGTTGAAGGACGGCTTTCACACACACTTATCTCTCAGAACTCAGCATGTGGAGAGACGTTCGTTCATCTAGCACAATGGGAACGGATTGCAGGAGAAACTTTTACTCTGGTTTCTCAGTCTGTTTCCTAGTGCCGGTTTGAAGTTCCTGCAGTTTTCACTGTAATACCGAGTTGGAGCTCGTACCTACCCATATATATATATGGAGTGGTGTTTGCAAATGAAAAGAAAATTTTTGTTCCAAACAATCTAGTTGAAGGAAGGCTTTCAAATACACATATCCCTCAGAAATGAGCATGAGGGGAGACGTTCGTTCATTAGCACAAATGGAACGGGTTGCTGTAAGAACTTTTACTCTGGTTTCTCAGTGTGTTTCCTAGTGCCGGTTTGAACTTCCTGCAGTTTTCACTGTAAAACCGACTTGGAGCTAGTACCTCCCCATATATATGTATTGGGTAGAATTTGCAAATGAAAAGGAACTTTGTGTTCCCAACAAGATAGGTGAAGGACAGCTTTCACACACACTAATCTGTCAGAAGTGAGCATGTGGAGAGACGTTCGTTCATCTAGCACCAAGGGAAAGGGTTGCAGGAGAAACATTTTCTCTGGTTACTCAGTCTGTTTCCAAGTGCCAGTTTGAATTTCCTGCAGTTTTCACTGTAAACCGAGTTGGAGCTAGTACCTCCCCATATATATATATGGAGTGTAGTTTGCAACTGAAAAGAAACTTTGTGTTCCCAACAAGCTAGGTGAAGCACGGCTTTCACACACACTTATCTCTCAGAACTGAGCATGTGGAAAGACGTTCGTTCATCTAGCACAAATGGAACGGTTTGCAGGAGAAACTTTTACTCTGGTATCTCAGTCTGTTTCCTAGTGCCGGTTTGAAGTTCCTGCAGTTTTCACTGTAAAACCGATTTTGAGCTAGTACCTACCTAAATATATGTATGGAGTGGAGTTTGCAACTGACAAGGAACTATGTGTTCCCAACAAGCTAAGTGAATGACGGTTTTCACACACATTTATCTCTCAGAACTGAGCATGTGGAGAGTCGTTCGTTCATCTAGCACAAAGTGATCGGGTTGCAGTAATAACTTTTACTCTGGTTTCTCAGTTTGTTTCCTTGTGCCGGTTTGAATTTCCTGAAGCTTTCACATGTAAAACCGAGTTGGAGCTCGTAACTACCCATATATATATATGGAGTTTAGTTGGCAATTGAAAAGTAAATTTGTGTTCCCAACAAGCTATGTGAAGGACGGCTTTCACATACACATATCTCTCAGAACTGAGCATGTGGAGAGACGTTCGTTGATCTAGCACAAAGGGAATGGGTTGCATTAAGAACATTTCCTCTGGTTTCTCAGTGTGTTTCCTAGTGCCGTTTTGAAGTTCCTGCAGTTTTCACTGAAAAACCGAGTTGGAGCTAGTACCTCCCCATATATATGTATGGAGTGGAGATTGCAAGAGAAAAGAAACTTTGTGTTCCCAACAAGCTAGGTGAAAGACGGCTTTCACAGACACTTATCTCTCAGAACTGAGCATGTGGAGAGACGTTCGTTCATCTAGCACAAAGGGAACGGGCTGCAGGAGAAACTTTTACTCTGGTTTCTAAGTCTGTTTCCTAGTGCCTGTTTCAAGTTCCTGAAGTTTTCACTGTCAAACCGAGTCGGAGCTCGTATATACCCATATATATGTATGGAGTGGTATTTGCAAATGAAAAGAAACTTCGTGTTCCCAACAAGCTAGTTGAAGGACGGCTTTCACATACACATATCTCTCAGAACTTAGCATGTGGAGAGACTTTCGTTCATCTAGCACAAAGGAAACTGGTTGCAAGTGGAACTTTTACTCTGGTTTCTCAGTCTGTTTCCTAGTGCCGGTTTGAAGTTCCTGCAGTTTTCAATGTAAAACCGAGTTGGTGCTAATACCTCCCCATATATATGTATGGAGTGGAGTTGGCAAATGAAAAGGAACTTTGGTTCCCAACAAGATATGTGAATGACGGCTTTCACACTCACTAATCTCTCAGAACTGAGCATGTGGAGAGACGTTCGTTCATCTAGCACAAAAGGAACGTGCTGCAGGAGAAACTTTTTCTCTGGTTTCTCAGTCTGTTTCCAAGTGCCGGTTTGAATTTCCTGCAGTTTTCACTGTAAAACCGAGTTGGAGCTAGTACTTCCCCATATATATGTATGGAGTGGAGTTTGCAACTGAAAAGAAACTTTGTGTTCCCAACAAGCTAAGTGAAGCACGGCTTTCACACACACTTATCTCTCAGAACTGAGCATGTGGAAAGACGTTCGTTCATCTAGCACAAAGGGAACGGGTTGCAAAAGAAACTTTTTCTCTGGTTTCTCAGACTGTTTCCTAGTGCCGGTTGAAGTTCCTGCAGTTTTCACTGTAAAACCGAGTTGGAACTATTACCTCCCCATATATATGTATGGAGTGGAGTTTGCAACTGACAAGGAACTATGTGTTCCCAACAAGCTAAGTGAAGGACGGCTTTCACACACACTTATCTCTCAGAAATGAGCATGTGGAGGGTCGTTCTTTCATCTAGCACAAAGGGAACGGGTTGCAGTAATAACTTTTACTCTGGTTTCTCAGTTTGTTTCCTAGTGCCGGTTTGAAGTTCCTGAAGTTTTCACATGTAAAACCGATTTTGAGCTCGTAATTACCCATATATATATATGGAGTGGAGTTTGCAACTGAAAAGAAAATTTGTGTTCCCAACAAGCTATATGAAGGACGGCTTTCACATACACATATCTCTCAGAACTGAGCATGTGGAGAGACGTTCGTTCATCTAGCACAATGGGAACGGTTTGCAGGAAGAACTTTTACTCTGGTTTCTCAGTGTGTTTCCTAGTGCCGGTTTGAAGTTCGTCCAGTTATCACTGTAAAAACGAGTTGGAGCTAGAACCTCCCCATATATATGTATGGAGTGGAGTTTGCAACTGAAAAGAAACTTTGTGTTCCCAACAAGCTAGGTGAAGCACGGCTTTCACACACACTTATCTCTCAGAACTGAGCATGTGGAGAGAGTTTCGTTCATCTAGCACAAAGGGAACGGGTAGCAGAAGGAACTTTTACTCTGGTTTCTCAGTCTGTTTCCTACTGCCGGTTTGAAGTTCCTGCAGTTTTCACTGTAAAACCGAGTTGGAGCTAGTACCTCCCCATATATATGTATGGAGTGGAGTTTGCAAGTGAAAAGAAACTTTGTGTTCCCAACAAGCTAAGTGAAGGACGGCTTTCACACACACTTATCCCTCAGAACTGAGCATGTGGAGAGACTTTCGTTCATCTAGCACAAAGGGAACGGGTTGCAGGAGAAACTTTTACTCTGGTTTCTCAGTCTGTTTCCTAGTGCCGGTTTGAAGTTCCTGCAGTTTTCACTGTAAAACAGAGTTGGAGCTAGTACCTACCTATATATATGTATGGAGTGGAGTTTGCAACTGACAAGGAACTATGTGTTCCCAACAAGCTAAGTGAAGGACGGCTTTCACACACACTTACCTCTCAGAAATGAGCATGTGTAGAGACGTTCGTTCATCTAACACAAAGGGAACGGTTTGCCGGAGAAACTTTTACTCTGGTTTCTCAGTCTGTTTCTTACTGCCGGTTTGAAGTTCCTGCAGTTTTCACTATAAAACCGAGTTGGAGCTAGTACCTACCTATATATATATATGGAGTGGAGTTTGCAACTGATAAGGAACTTTGTGTTCCCAACAAGATAGGTGAAGGACGGCTTTCACACACACTTATCTCTCAGAAATGAACATGTGGGGAGACGTTCGTTCATCTAGCACAAAGGAACGGGTTGCAGGAATAACTTTTACTCTGGTTTCTCAGTCTGTTTCCTAGTGCCGGTTTGAATTTCCTGCAGTTTTCACTGTAAAACCTAGTTGGAGCTAGTACCTACCTATATATATATATGGAGAGGAGTTTGCAATTGAAAAGGAACTTTGTGTTCCCAACAAGCTAGGTGAAGGACGGCTTTCACACACACTTATCTCTCAGAACTGAGCATGTGGAGAGACGTTCGTTCATCTAGCACAAAAGAACGGGTTGCAGGAATAACTTTTACTCTGGTTTCTCAGTCTGTTTCCTAGTGCCGGTTTGAAGTTCCTGCAGTTTTCACATGTAAAACCTCGTTGGAGCTCGTAACTCCCTATATATATATATGGAGTGGAGTTTGAAACTGAAAAGGGACTTTGTGTTCCCAACAAGCTAGGTGAAGGATGGCTTTCACACACATTTATCTCTCAGAACTGAGCATGTGGAGAGACGTTCGTTCATCTAGAACAAAGGGAACTGGTTGCAGGAGAAAGTTTTTCTCTGGTTTCTCAGTCTGTTTCCAAGTGCCGGTTTGATGTTCCTGCAGTTTTCACTGTAAAACTGATTTGGAGATAGTACCTAACCATATATATATATGGAGTGGATTTTGCAACTGAAAAGAAACTATGTGTTCCCAACAAGTTAGGTGAAGCACGGCTTTCACACACACTTATCTCTCAGAACTGAGCATGTGGAGAGTCGTTCGTTCATCTAGCACAAAGTTAACGGTTTGCAGGAATAACTTTTACTCAGGTTTCTCAGTTTGTTTCCTAGTGCCGGTTTGAAGTTCCTGCAGTTTTCACATGTAAAACCGAGTTGGAGCTCGTAACACCCCATATATATATATGGAGTGCAGTTTGCAACTGAAAAGAATATATGTGTTCCCAAAAAGCTATGTGAAGGACGGCTTTCATATACACATATCTCTCAGAACTGAGCATGTGGAGAGACGTTCGTTCATCTAGCACAAAGGGAACGGGTTGCAGGAAGAACTTTTACTCTGGTTTCTCAGTGTGTTTCAAAGTGCCGGTTTGAAGTTCCTGCAGTTTTCACTGTAAAACCGAGTTGGAGCTAGTAACTCCCCATATATATGTATGGAGTGGAGTTTGCAAGTGAAAAGAAACTTTGTGTTCCAAACAAGCTAGGTGAAAGACGGCTTTCACACACACTTATCTCTCAGAACTGAGCATGTGGAGAGACGTTCGTTCATCTAGCACAAAGGGAACGGGTTGCAGGAAAAAGTTTTACTCTGGTTTCTAAGTCTGTTTCCTAGTGCCTGTTTCAAGTTCCTGCAGTTTTCACTGTAAACCGAGTTGGAGCTCGTATCTACCCATATATATGTATGGAGTGGTATTTGCAAATGAAAAGAAACTTCGTGTTCCCAACAAGCTATGTGAAGGACGGCTTTCACATACACATATCTCTCAGAACTGAGCATGTGGAGAGACGTTCGTTCATCTAGCACAAAGGAACGGGTTGCAGGAGAAACCTTTACTTTGGTTTCTCAGTCTGTTTCCTAGTGCCGGTTTGATGTTCCTGCAATTTTCACTGTAAAATCGAGTTGGAGCTAGTACCTCCCCATATATATGTATGAAGTGGAGTTTGCAAATGAAAAGAAACTTTGTGTTCCCAACAAGCTAGTTGAAGCACGCTTTCACACAAACTTATCTCTCAGAACTGAGCATGTGGAGAGACGTTCGTTCATCTAGCACAAAAGGAACGGTTTGCAGGAGAAACTTTTACTCTGGTTTCTCAGTCTGTTTCCTAGTGCTGGTTTGAATTTCCTGCAGTTTTCACTGTAAAACCGAGTTGGTGCTCGTACTTAACCATATATATGTATGGAGTGGTGTTTGCAAATGAAAAGAAAATTTGTGTTCCCAACAATCTAGTTGAAGGACGGCTTTCAAATACACATATCTCTCAGAACTGAGCATGAGGAGAGACGTTCGTTCATCTAGCACAAATGGAACGGGTTGCTGTAAGAACTTTTACTCTGGTTTCTAAGTGTGTTTCCTAGTGCCGGTTTGAACTTCCTGCAGTTTTCACTTTAAAACCGACTTGGAGCTAGTACCTTCCCATACATATGTATGGAGTGGAGTTTGCAAATGAAAAGGAACTCTGTGTTCCGAACAACCTAGGTGAAGGACAGCTTTCACACACAATTATCTCTCAGAACTGAGCATGTGGAGAGAATTTCGTTCATCTAGCACAATGGGAACGGGTTGCAGGAGAAACTTTTTCTCTGGTTTCTCAGTCTGTTTCTTAGTGCCGGTTTGAAGTTCCTGCAGTTTTCACTGTAAAACCGTGTTGGAGCTCGTACCTACCCATATATATGTATGGAGTGGTGTTTGCAAACGAAAAGAATCTTTGTGTTCCCAACAAGCTAGATGAAGGACGGCTTTCACACACAATTATCTCTCAGAACTGGGCATGTGGAGAGACGTTCGTTCATCTAGCAAAAATGGTACGGGTTGCAGGGGGAACTTTTACACTGGTTTCTCAGTTGTTTCCTACTGCATGTTTGCAGTTCCTGCAGTTTTCACTGTAAAACCGAGTTGGAGCTAGTACTTCCCCATATATATGTATGGAGTTGAGTTTGCAAATGAAAAGGAACTTTGTGTTCCCAAAAAACTAGTTGAAGAACGGTTTTCACACACAAATATCTCTCAGAACTCAGCATGTGGAGAGACGTTCGTTCATCTAGCACAATGGGAATGGGTTGCAGGAATAATTTTTACTCTGGTTTCTCAGTCTGTTTCCTAGTGCCGGTTTGAAGTTCCTGCAGTTTTCACTGTAAAACCGAGTTGGAGCTCGTACCTACCCCTATATATGTATGGAGTGGTGTTTGCAAACGAAAAGAAAATTTGTGTTGCCAACAAGCTAGTTGAAGGACGGCTTTCACATACACATATCTCTGGGAACTGAGCATGTGGAGAGAATTTCGTTCATCTAGCACAAAGGGAAATGTTTGCAGGAGGAACTTATTCTCTGGTTTCTCAGACAGTTTCCTAGTGCCGGTTTGAAGTTCCTGCAATTTACACTGTAAAACCGAGTTGGAGCTAGTACCTCCCCATATATATGCATGGAGTGGAGTTTGCAAATGAAAAGGAACTTTGTGTTCCCAAAAAGCTAGTTGAAGGACGGCTTTCACACACAATTATCTCTCAGAACTCAGCATGTGGAGAGACGTTCGTTCATCTAGCACAATGGGAACGGGTTGCAGGGGAAACTTTTACTCTGGTTTCTCAGTCTGTTTCCTAGTGCCGGTTTGAAGTTCCTGCAGCTTTCACTGTAAAACCGAGTTGGAGCTCGTACCTACCCATATATATGTATGGAGTGGTGTTTGCAAACGAAAAGAAACTTTGTGTTCCCAACAAGCTAGTTGAAGGACGGCTTTCACATACACATATCTCTCAGAACTGAGCATGTGGAGAGACGTTCGTTCATCTAGCACAAATGGAAATGTTTGCCGGAGGAACTTTTACTCTGGTTTCTCAGTCTGTTTCCTAGTGCCGGGTTGAAGTTCCTGCAGTTTTCACTGTAAAACAGAGTTGGTGCTCGTACTTAACCATATATATGTATGGAGTGGTGTTTGCAAATGAAAAGAAAATTAGTGTTCCCAACAATCTAGTTGAAGGACGGCTTTCAAATACACATATCTCTCAGAACTGAGTATGAGGAGAGACGTTCGTTCATCTAGCACAAATGGAACGGGTTGCTGTAAGAAATTTTACTCTGGTTTCTCAGTGTGTTTCCTAGTGCCGGTTTGAACTTCCTGCAGTTTTCACTGTAAAACCGACTTGGAGATAGTACATCCCCATATATATGTATGGATTGGAGTTTGCAAATGAAAAGGAACTTTGTGTTCCCAACAAGATAGGTGAAGGACAGCTTTCTCACACACTAATCTCTCAGAAGTGAGCATGTGGAGAGACGTTCGTTCATCTAGCACAATGGGAACGGGTTGCAGGAGAAACTTTTTCTTTGGTTACTCAGTATGTTTCCAAGTGCCGGTTTGAATTTCCTGCAGTTTTCACTGTAATACCGAGTTGGACCTCGTACCTACCCATATATATGTATGGAGTTCTGTTTGCAAACGAAAAGAAACTTTGTGTTCCCAACAAGCTAGTTGAAGGACGGCTTTCACATACACATATCTCTCAGAACTGAGCATGTGGAGAGACGTTCGTTCATCTAGCACAAATGGAAATGTTTGCCGGAGGAACTTTTACTCTGGTTTCTCAGTCTGTTTCCTACTGCCGGTTAGAATTTCCTGCAGTTTTCACTGTAAAACCGGGTTGGAGGTAGTACCTACCCATATATATATAGGGAGTGGGGTTTGCAAGTGAAAAGATACTTTGTGTTCCCAACAAGCTAGGTGAAGGACGGCTTTCACAACCACATATCTCTCAGAACTGAGCATGTGGAGAGACGTTCGTTCATCTAGCACAAAGGGAACGGGTTGCAGGTGAAACTTTTACTCTGGTTTCTCAGTCTGTTTCCTAGTGCCAGTTTGAATTTCCTGCAGTTTTCACTGTAAAACCGAGTTGGAGCTAGTACCTACCTATATATATGTATGGAGTGGAGTTTGCAACTAAAATGGAATTTTGTGTTCCCAACAAGCTAGGTGAAGAACGGCTTTCACACACACTTATCTCTCAGAACTGAGCATGTAGAGAGACGTTCATTCATCTAGCACAAAGGGAACGGGTTGCAGGAATAACTTTTACTCTGGGTTCTCAGTTTGTTTCCTAGTGCCTGTATTAAATTCCTGCAGTTTTCACTGTAAAACCGAGTTGGAGCTCGTAAATCCCCATATATATATATGGAGTTGAGATTAGAACTTAAAAGAAACTTTGTGTTTTCAACAAGCTAGTTGAACGATGGCTTTCACACACAATTAACTCTCAGAACTGAGCATGTGGAGAGACGTTCGTTCATCTAACACAAAGGGAACGGTTTGCAGGAGAAACTTTTACTCTGGTTTCTCAGTCTGTTTCCTACTGCCGGTTTGAAGTTCCTGCAGTTTTCACTGTAAAACCGAGTTGGAGCTTGTACATACCCATATATATGTATGGAGTGGAGTTTGCCAATGAAAAGAAACTTTGTGTTCCCAACAAGCTAGTTGAAGGACGGCTTTCACATACACATATCTTTCAGAACTGAGCATGTGGAGAGACGTTCGTACATCTAGCACAAAGGGAACGGGTTGCAGGAGGAACTTTTACTCTGGTTTCTAAGTCTGTTTCCTAGTGCCGGTTTAAAGTTCCTGCAGTTTTCACTGTAAAACCGAGTTGGAGCTAGTACCTCCCCATATATATGTATGGAGTGGAG
The DNA here is from genome assembly GCF_048773025.1 of Camelus bactrianus. Lineage (NCBI taxonomy): Eukaryota > Metazoa > Chordata > Mammalia > Artiodactyla > Camelidae > Camelus > Camelus bactrianus. The sequence continues at coordinate 3,788,210 of NC_133564.1, read as the reverse complement.
TTTGCAACTGAAAAGGAACTTTGAGTTCACAACAAGTTAGGTGAAGGACGGCTTTCACACACACTTTTCTCTCAGAACTGAGCATGTGGAGAGACGTTCGTTCATCTAGCACAAAGGGAACGGGTTGCAGGAGAAACTTTCTCTCTGGTTTCTCAGTCTGTTTCCAAGTGCCGGTTTGAAGTTCCTGCAGTTTTCACTGTAAAACCGAGTTGGAACTAGTAACTCCGCATATATATGTATGGTGTGGATTTTGCAACTGAAAAGAAACTTTGTGTTCCCAACAAGCTAGGTGAAGCACGCTTTCACACAAACTTATCTCTCAGAACTGAGCATGTGGAGAGACGTTCGTTCATCTAGCACAAAGGGAACGGTTTGCAGGAAAAACTTTTACTCTGGTTTCTCAGTCTGTTTCCTAGTGCCGGTTTGAAGTTCCTGCAGTTTTCACTTTAAAACAGAGTTGGAGCTAGTACCTACCTATATATATGTATGGAGTGGAGTTTGCAACTGACAAGGAACTATGTGTTCCCAACAAGTTAAGTGAAGGACGGCTTTCACACACAGTTACCTCTCAGAAATGAGCATGTGTAGAGACGTTCGTTCATCTAACACAAAGGGAACGGTTTGCCGGAGAAACTTTTACTCTGGTTTCTCAGTCTGTTTCTTACTGCCGGTTTGAAGTTCCTGCAGTTTTCACTATAAAACCGAGTTGGAGCTAGTACCTACCTATATATATATATGGAGTGGAGTTTGCAACTGATAAGGAACTTTGTGTTCCCAACAAGATAGGTGAAGGACGGCTTTCACACACACTTATCTCTCAGAAATGAACATGTGGGGAGACGTTCGTTCATCTAGCACAAAGGGAACGGGTTGCAGGAATAACTTTTACTCTGGTTTCTCAGTCTGTTTCCTAGTGCCGGTTTGAATTTCCTGCAGTTTTCACTGTAAAACCTAGTTGGAGCTAGTACCTACCTATATATATATATGGAGTGGAGTTTGTAATTGAAAAGGAAATTTGTGTTCCCAACAAGCTAGATGAAGGACGGCTTTCACACACACTTATCTCTCAGAACTGAGCATGTGGAGAGACGTTCGTTCATCTAGCACAAAAGAACGGGTTGCAGGAATAACTTTTACTCTGGTTTCTCAGTCTGTTTCCTAGTGCCGGTTTGAATTTCCTGCAGTTTTCACATGTAATACCTCGTTGGAGCTCGTAACTCCCAATATATATATATGGAGTGGAGTTTGAAACTGAAAAGGGACTTTGTGTTCCCAAAAATCTAGGTGAAGGATGGCTTTCACACACATTTATCTCTCAGAAATGAGCATGTGGAGAGACGTTCGTTCATCTAGCACAAAGGGAACGGGTTGCAGGAGAAAGTTTTTCTCTGGTTTCTCAGTCTGTTTCCAAGTGCCGGTTTGATGTTCCTGCAGTTTTCACTGTAAAACTGAGTTGGAGATTGTACCTCCCCATATATATGTATGGAGTAGATTTTGCAACTGAAAAGAAACTATGTGTTACCAACAAGTTAGGTGAAGCACGGTTTTCACACACACTTATCTCTCAGAACTGAGCATGTGGAGAGTCGTTCGTACATCTATCACAAAGTTAACGGTTTGCAGGAATAACTTTTACTCAGGTTTCTCAGTTTGTTTCCTAGTGCCGGTTTGAAGTTCCTGCAGTTTTCACATGTAAAACCGAGTTGGAGCTCGTAACACCCCATATATATATATGGAGTGCAGTTTGCAACTGAAAAGAATATATGTGTTCCCAAAAAGCTATGTGAAGGACGGCTTTCACATACACATATCTCTCAGAACTGAGCATGTGGAGAGACGTTCGTTCATCTAGCACAAAGGGAACGGGTTGCAGGAAGAACTTTTACTCTGGTTTCTCAGTGTGTTTCCAAGTGCCGGTTTGAAGTTCCTGCAGTTTTCACTGTAAAACCGAGTTGGAGCTAGTACCGCCCCATATATATGTATGGAGTGGAGTTTGCAAGTGAAAAGAAACTTTGTGTTCCAAACAAGCTAGGTGAAAGACGGCTTTCACACACACTTATCTCTCAGAACTGAGCATGTGGAGAGACGTTCGTTCATCTAGCACAAAGGGAACGGGTTGCAGGAAAAACTTTTACTCTGGTTTCTAAGTCTGTTTCCTAGTGCCTGTTTCAAGTTCCTGCAGTTTTCACTGTAAAACCGAGTTGGAGCTCGTATCTACCCATATATATGTATGGAGTGGTATTTGCAAATGAAAAGAAACTTCGTGTTCCCAACAAGCTATGTGAAGGACGGCTTTCACATACACATATCTCTCAGAACTGAGCATGTGGAGAGACGTTCGTTCATCTAGCACAAAGGAAACGGGTTGCAATTGAAACTTTTACTCTGGTTTCTCAGTCTGTTTCCTAGTGCCGGTTTGAAGTTCCTGCTGTTTTCATTGTAAAACCGAGTTGGAGCTAGTACCTCCCCATATATATGTATGGAGTGGAGTTTGCAACTGAAAAGAAACTTTGTGTTCCCAACAAGCTAGCTGAAGCACGGCTTTCACACACACTTATCTCTCAGAACTGTGCATGTGGAGAGACGTTCGTTCATCTAGCACAAAGGGAACGGGTTGAAGGAGAAACTTTTACTCTGGTTTCTCAGTCAGTTTCCTACTGCCGGTTTGAAGTTCCTGCAGTTTTCACTGTAAAACCCATTTGGAGCTAGTACCTCCCCATATATATGTATGGAGAGGAGTTTGCATGTGAAAAGAAACTTTGTGTTCCCAACAAGCTAGGTGAAGCACGGCTTTCACACACACTTATCTCTCAGAACTGAGCATGTGGAAAGACGTTCGTTCTTCTAGTACAAAGGGAACGGGTTGCAGGAGAAACTTTTACTCTGGTTTCTCAGTCTGTTTCCTAGTGCCGGTTTGAAGTTCCTGCAGTTTTCACTGTAAAACAGAGTTGGAGCTAGTACCTACCTATAAATATGTATGGAGTGGAGTTTGCAACTGACAAGGAACTATGTGTTCCCAACAAGCTAAGTGAAGGACTGCTTTCACACACACTTATCTCTCAGAACTGAGCATGTGGAGAGTCGTTCGTTCATCTAGCACAAAAGGAACGGGTTGCAGTAATAACTTTTACTCTGGATTCTCCGTTTGTTTCCAAGTGCCGGTTTGATGTTCCTGCAGTTTTCACTGTAAAACTGAGTTGGAGATTGTACCTCCCCATATATATGTATGGAGTAGATTTTGCAACTGAAAAGAAACTATGTGTTACCAACAAGTTAGGTGAAGCACGGTTTTCACACACACTTATCTCTCAGAACTGAGCATGTGGAGAGTCGTTCGTACATCTATCACAAAGTTAACGGTTTGCAGGAATAACTTTTACTCAGGTTTCTCAGTTTGTTTCCTAGTGCCGGTTTGACGTTCCTGCAGTTTTCACATGTAAAACCGAGTTGGAGCTCGTAACACCCCATATATATATATGGAGTGCAGTTTGCAACTGAAAAGAATATATGTGTTCCCAAAAAGCTATGTGAAGGACGGCTTTCACATACACATATCTCTCAGAACTGAGCATGTGGAGAGACGTTCGTTCATCTAGCACAAAGGGAACGGGTTGCAGGAAGAACTTTTACTCTGGTTTCTCAGTGTGTTTCCAAGTGCCGGTTTGAAGTTCCTGCAGTTTTCACTGTAAAACCGAGTTGGAGCTAGTACCGCCCCATATATATGTATGGAGTGGAGTTTGCAAGTGAAAAGAAACTTTGTGTTCCAAACAAGCTAGGTGAAATACGGCTTTCACACACACTTATCTCTCAGAACTGAGCATGTGGAGAGACGTTCGTTCATCTAGCACAAAGGGAACGGGTTGCAGGAAAAACTTTTACTCTGGTTTCTAAGTCTGTTTCCTAGTGCCTGTTTCAAGTTCCTGCAGTTTTCACTGTAAAACCGAGTTGGAGCTCGTATCTACCCATATATATGTATGGAGTGGTGTTTGCAAATGAAAAGAAACTTCGTGTTCCCAACAAGCTATGTGAAGGACGGCTTTCACATACACATATCTCTCAGAACTGAGCATGTGGAGAGACGTTCGTTCATCTAGCACAAAGGAAACGGGTTGCAATTGAAACTTTTACTCTGGTTTCTCAGTCTGTTTCCTAGTGCCGGTTTGAAGTTCCTGCTGTTTTCATTGTAAAACCGAGTTGGAGCTAGTACCTCCCCATATATATGTATGGAGTGGAGTTTGCAACTGAAAAGAAACTTTGTGTTCCCAACAAGCTAGCTGAAGCACGGCTTTCACACACACTTATCTCTCAGAACTGTGCATGTGGAGAGACGTTCGTTCATCTAGCACAAAGGGAACGGGTTGCAGGAGAAACTTTTACTCTGGTTTCTCAGTCAGTTTCCTACTGCCGGTTTGAAGTTCCTGCAGTTTTCACTGTAAAACCCATTTGGAGCTAGTACCTCCCCATATATATGTATGGAGAGGAGTTTGCAAGTGAAAAGAAACTTTGTGTTCCCAACAAGCTAGGTGAAGCACGGCTTTCACACACACTTATCTCTCAGAACTGAGCATGTGGAAAGACGTTCGTTCTTCTAGTACAAAGGGAACGGGTTGCAGGAGAAACTTTTACTCTGGTTTCTCAGTCTGTTTCCTAGTGCCGGTTTGAAGTTCCTGCAGTTTTCACTGTAAAACAGAGTTGGAGCTAGTACCTACCTATAAATATGTATGGAGTGGAGTTTGCAACTGACAAGGAACTATGTGTTCCCAACAAGCTAAGTGAAGGACTGCTTTCACACACACTTATCTCTCAGAACTGAGCATGTGGAGAGTCGTTCGTTCATCTAGCACAAAAGGAACGGGTTGCAGTAATAACTTTTACTCTGGTTTCTCCGTTTGTTTCCAAGTGCCGGTTTGAAGTTCCTGCAGTTTTCACATGTAAAACCGAGTTGGAGCTCGTAACACCCCATATATATATATGGAGTGGAGTTTGATACTGAAAAGAAAATTTGTGTTCCCAACAAGCTATGTGAAGGACGGCTTTCACACACAATTACCTCTCAGAAATGAGCATGTGTAGAGACGTTCGTTCATCTAGAACTAATGGAACGGGTTGCCGGAGAAACTTTTACTCTGGTTTCTCATTCTGTTTCCTAGTGCCGGTTTGAAGTTCCTGCAGTTTTCACTGTAAAACCGAGTTGGAGCTTGTACTTACCTATATATATATATAGAGTGGAGTTTGCAACTGAAACGGAACTTTGTGTTCCCAACAAGCTAGGTGAAGGACGGCTTTCACACACACTTATCTCTCAGAACTGAGCATGTGGAGAGACGTTCGTTCATCTAGCACAAATTAAACGGTTTGCAGGAATAACTTTTACTCTGCTTTCTCAGTCTGTTTCCTAGCGCCGGTTTGAAGTTCCTGCAGTTTTTACTGTAAAACAGAGTTGGAGCTAGTACCTACCTATATATATGTGTGGATTGGAGTTTGCAACTGAAAAGGAACTATGTGTTCCCATCAAGCTAATGAAGGACGGCTTTCACACACACTTATCTCTCAGAACTGAGCATGTGGAGAGTCGTTCGTTCATCTAGCACAAAGGGAACGGTTTGCAGTAATAAATTTTACTCTGGTTTCTCAGTCTGTTTCCTAGTGCCGGTTTGAAGTTCCTGCTGTTTTCACATGTAAAACCGAGTTGGAGCTCGTAACTCCCCATATATATATATGGAGTGGAGTTTGCAAATGAAAAGAAACTTTGTGTTCCCAACAAGCTATGTGCAGGACGGCTTTCACATACACATATCTCTCAGAACTGAGCATGTGGAGAGACGTTCGTTCATCCAGCACAAAAGGAACGGATTGCAGGAAGAACTTTTACTCTGGTTTCTCAGTGTGTTTCCTAGTGCCTGTTTGAAGTTCCTGCAGTTTTCACTGTAAAACCGAGTTGGAGCTAGTACCTCCCCATATATATGTATGGAGTGGAGTTTGCAACTGAAAAGAATCTTTGTGTTCCCAACAATCAACCTGAAGCACGGCTTTCACACACACTTATTTCTCAGAACTGTGCATGTGGAGAGACGTTCGTTCATCCAGCACAAAGTGAACGGGTTGCAAAAAAAATTTTTCTCTGGTTTCTCAGACTGTTTCCTAGTGCCGTTTGAAGTTCCTGCAGTTTTCACTGTAAAACCGAGTTGGAGCTAGTACCTCCCCATATAATTGTATGGAGTGGAGTTTGCAAATGAAAAGAAACTTTGTGTTCCCAACAAGCTAGGTGAAGGACGGCTTTCACACACACTTATCTCTCAGAACTGAGCATGTGGAGAGACGTTCGTTCATCTAGCACAAAGGGAACGGGTTGCAGGAGAAACTTTTACTCTGGTTTCTCAGTCTGTTTCCTAGTGCCGGTTTGAAGTTCCTGCAGTTTTCACTGTAAAACAGAGTTGGAGCTAGTACCTACCTATAAATATGTATGGAGTGGAGTTTGCAACTGACAAGGAACTATGTGTTCCCAACAAGCTAAGTGAAGGACTGCTTTCACACACACTTATCTCTCAGAACTGAGCATGTGGAGAGTCGTTCGTTCATCTAGCACAAAAGGAATGGTTTGCAGTAATAACTTTTACTCTGGTTTCTCAGTTTGTTTCCAAGTGCCGGTTTGAAGTTCCTGCAGTTTTCACATGTAAAACTGAGTTGGAGCTCGTAACACCCCATATATATATATGGAGTGGAGATTGATACTGAAAAGAAAATTTGTGTTCCCAACAAGCTATGTGAAGCACGGCTTTCACACACACTTACTTCTCAGAAATGAGCATGTGTAGAGACTTTCGTTCATCTAGCACAAATGGAACGGGTTGCCGGAGAAACTTTTACTCTGGTTTCTCAGTCTGTTTCCTAGTGCCGGTTTGAAGTTCCTGCAGTTTTCACTGTAAAACCGAGTTGGAGCTTGTACTTACCTATATATATATATAGAGTGGAGTTTGCAACTGAAAAGAATCTTTGTGTTCCGAACAAGCTATGTGAAGCACGGCTTTCACACACACTTATCTCTCAGAACTGAGCATGTGGAGAGACGTTCGTTCATCTAGCACAAAGGGAACGGGTTGCAGGAGAAACTTTTACTCTGGTTTCTCAGTCAGTTTCCTACTGCTGGTTTGAATTTCCTGCAGTTTTCACTGTAAAACCCATTTGGAGCTAGTACCTCCCCATATATATGTATGGAGTGGAGTTTGCAACTGAAAAGAAACTTTGTGTTCCCAACAAGCTAGGTGAAGGACGGCTTTCACACACACTTGTCTCTCAGAACTGAGCATGTGGAGAGACTTTCTTTCATCTAGCACAAATGGAACGGGTTTCAGGAGAAAATTTTACTCTGGTTTCTCAGTCTGTTTCCTAGTGCCGGTTTGAAGTTCCTGCAGTTTTCACTGTAAAACATAGTTGGAGCTAGTACCTACCTATATATATGTGTGGAGTGGTGTTTGCAACTGACAAGGAACAATGTATTCCCAACAAGCAAATGAAGGACGGCTTTCACACACACTTATCTCTCAGAACTGAGCATGTGGAGAGTCGTTCGTTCATCTAGCACAAAGGGAACGGTTTGCAGTAATAAATTTTACTCTGGTTTCTCAGTCTGTTTCCTAGTGCCGGTTTGAAGTTCCTGCTGTTTTCACATGTAAAACCGAGTTGGAGCTCGTAACTCCCCATATATATATATGGAGAGGAGTTTGCAACTGACAAGGAACTATGTGTTCCCAACAAGCTAAGTGAAGGACGGCTTTCACACACACTTATCTCTCAGAACTGAGCATGTGGAGAGTCGTTCTTTCATCTAGCACAAAGGGAACGGGTTGCAGGAGAAACTTTTACTCTGGTTTCTCAGTCTGTTTCCTAGTGCCGGTTTGAAGTTCCTGCAGTTTTCACTGTAAAACAGAGTTGGAGCTAGTACCTACCTATAAATATGTATGGAGTGGTGTTTGCAACGGACAAGGACCTATGTGTTCCCAACAAGCTAAATGAAGGACTGCTTTCAAATACACTTATCTCTCAGAACTGAGCATGTGGAGAGACGTACGTTCATCTAGCACAAATTAAACGGGTTGCAGGAATAAATTTTACTCTGGTTTCTCAGTCTGTTTCCTAGTGCCGGTTTGAAGTTCCTGCTGTTTTCACATGTAAAACCGAGTTGGAGCTCGTAACTCCCCATATATATATATGGAGTGGAGTTTGCAACTGAAAAGAAACTTTGTGTTCCCTACAAGCTAGGTGAAGGACGGCTTTCAAATACACATATCTCTCAGAACTGAGCATGTGGAGAGACGTTCGTTCATCTAGCACAAATGGAACTGATTGCAGGAAGAACTTTTACTCTGGTTTCTCAGTGTGTTTCCTAGTGCCGGTTTGAAGTTCCTGCAGTTTTCACTGTAAAACAGAGTTGGAGCTGGTACCTCCCCATATATATGTATGGAGTGCAGTTTGCAACTGAAAAGAAACTTTGTGTTCCCAACAAGCTAGCTGAAGCACGGCTTTCACACACACTTATCTCTCAGATCTGTGCATGTGGAGAGACGTTCGTTCATCTAGCACAAAGGGAACGAGTTGAAAAAGAAATTTTTCTCTGGTTTCTCAGACTGTTTCCTAGTGCCGGTTGAAGTTCCTGCAGTTTTCACTGTAAAACAGAGTTGGAGCTAGTACCTCCCCTTATAATTGTATGGAGTGGAGTTTGCAAATGAAAAGAAACTTTGTGTTCCGAACAAGCTATGTGAAGCACGGCTTTCACACACAATTATCTCACAGAACTGAGCATGTGGAGAGACGTTCGTTCATCTAGCACAAAGGGAACGGGTTGCAGGAGAAACTTTTACTCTGATTTCTCAGTCAGTTTCCTACTGCCGGTTTGAAGTTCCTGCAGTTTTCACTGTAAAACCCATTTGGAGCTAGTACCTCCCCATATATATGTATGGAGTGGAGTTTGCAACTGACAAGGAACTATGTGTTCCCAACAAGCAAATGAAGGACGGCTTTCACACACACTTATCTCTCAGAACTGAGCATGTGGAGAGTCGTTCGTTCATCTAGCACAAAGGGAACGGTTTGCAGTAATAAATTTTACTCTGGTTTCTCAGTCTGTTTCCTAGTGCCGGTTTGATGTTCCTGCTGTTTTCACATGTAAAACCGAGTTGGAGCTCGTAACTCCCCATATATATATATGGAGTGGAGTTTGCAACTGAAAAGAAACTTTGTGTTCCCAACAAGCTTTCTGAAGGACAGCTTTCACACACACTTATCTCTCAGAATTGAGCATGTGGAGAGTCGTTCGTTCATCTAGCACAAAGGGAACGGGTTGCAGGGGAAAGTTTTTCTCTGGTTTCTCAGTCTGTTTCTAAGTGCCGGTTTGATGTTCCTGCAGTTTTCACTGTAAAACTGAGTTGGAGCTTGTACCTCCCCATATATATATGGGGTGCAGTTTGCAACTGAAAAGAAACTATGTGTTCCCAACAAGCTAGGTGAAGCACGGCTTTCACACACACTTACCTCTCAGAAATGAGCATGTGTAGAGACGTTCGTTCATCTAGCACAAATGGAACGGGTTGCCGGAGAAACTTTTAATCTGGTTTCTCAGTCTGTTTCCTAGTGCCGGTTTGAAGTTCCTGCAGTTTTCACTGTAAAATCGAGTTGGAGCTTGTACCTACCTATATATATATATGGAGTGGAGTTTGCAACTGAAAAGGAACTTTGTGTTCCCAACAAGCTAGGTGAAGGACGGCTTTCACACACACTTATCTCTCAGAACTGAGCATGTGGAGAGACGTTCGTTCATCTAGCACAAAGTAAACGGGTTGCAGGAATAACTTTTACTCTGGTTTCTCAGTCTGTTTCCTAGTGCCGGTTTGAATTTCCTGCAGTTTTCACTGTAAAACCGAGTTGGACCTAGTACCTCCCCATATATATGTATGGAGTGGAGTTTGCAACTGAAAAGGAACTTTGTGATCCCAACAAGCTAGGTGAAGCACGGCTTTCACACACACTTATCACTCAGAACTGATCATGTGGAGAGACGTTCGTTCATCTAGCACAAAGGGAACGGGTTGCAGGAATAAGTTTTATTCTGGTTTCTCAGTCTGTTTCCTAGTGCCGGTTTGAAGTTCCTGCTGTTTTCACATGTAAAACCGAGTTGGAGCTCGTAACTCCCCATATATATATATGGAGTGGAGTTTGCAACTGAAAAGAAACTTTGTGTTCCCTACAAGCTAGGTGAAGGACGGCTTTCAAATACACATATCTCTCAGAACTGAGCATGTGGAGAGACGTTCGTTCATCTAGCACAAATGGAACTGATTGCAGGAAGAACTTTTACTCTGGTTTCTCAGTGTGTTTCCTAGTGCCGGTTTGAAGTTCCTGCAGTTTTCACTGTAAAACAGAGTTGGAGCTGGTACCTCCCCATATATATGTATGGAGTGCAGTTTGCAACTGAAAAGAAACTTTGTGTTCCCAACAAGCTAGCTGAAGCACGGCTTTCACACACACTTATCTCTCAGAACTGTGCATGTGGAGAGACGTTCGTTCATCTAGCACAAAGGGAACGAGTTGAAAAAGAAATTTTTCTCTGGTTTCTCAGACTGTTTCCTAGTGCCGGTTGAAGTTCCTGCAGTTTTCACTGTAAAACCGAGTTGGAGCTAGTACCTCCCCTTATAATTGTATGGAGTGGAGTTTGCAAATGAAAAGAAACTTTGTGTTCCGAACAAGGTATGTGAAGCACGGCTTTCACACACAATTATCTCACAGAACTGAGCATGTGGAGAGACGTTCGTTCATCTAGCACAAAGGGAACGGGTTGCAGGAGAAACTTTTACTCTGATTTCTCAGTCAGTTTCCTACTGCCGGTTTGAAGTTCCTGCAGTTTTCACTGTAAAACCCATTTGGAGCTAGTACCTCCCCATATATATGTATGGAGTGGAGTTTGCAACTGACAAGGAACTATGTGTTCCCAACAAGCAAATGAAGGACGGCTTTCACACACACTTATCTCTCAGAACTGAGCATGTGGAGAGTCGTTCGTTCATCTAGCACAAAGGGAACGGTTTGCAGTAATAAATTTTACTCTGGTTTCTCAGTCTGTTTCCTAGTGCCGGTTTGAAGTTCCTGCTGTTTTCACATGTAAAACCGAGTTGGAGCTCGTAACTCCCCATATATATATATGGAGTGGAGTTTGCAACTGAAAAGAAACTTTGTGTTCCCAACAAGCTTTCTGAAGGACAGCTTTCACACACACTTATCTCTCAGAATTGAGCATGTGGAGAGTCGTTCGTTCATCTAGCACAAAGGGAACGGGTTGCAGGGGAAAGTTTTTCTCTGGTTTCTCAGTCTGTTTCTAAGTGCCGGTTTGATGTTCCTGCAGTTTTCACTGTAAAACTGAGTTGGAGCTTGTACCTCCCCATATATATATGGGGTGCAGTTTGCAACTGAAAAGAAACTATGTGTTCCCAACAAGCTAGGTGAAGCACGGCTTTCACACACACTTACCTCTCAGAAATGAGCATGTGTAGAGACGTTCGTTCATCTAGCACAAATGGAACGGGTTGCCGGAGATACTTTTAATCTGGTTTCTCAGTCTGTTTCCTAGTGCCGGTTTGAAGTTCCTGCAGTTTTCACTGTAAAATCGAGTTGGAGCTTGTACCTACCTATATATATATATGGAGTGGAGTTTGCAAATGAAAAGGAACTTTGTGTTCCCAACAAGCTAGGTGAAGGACGGCTTTCACACACACTTATCTCTCAGAACTGAGCATGTGGAGAGACGTTCGTTCATCTAGCACAAAGTAAACGGGTTGCAGGAATAACTTTTACTCTGGTTTCTCAGTCTGTTTCCTAGTGCCGGTTTGAATTTCCTGCAGTTTTCACTGTAAAACCGAGTTGGACCTAGTACCTCCCCATATATATGTATGGAGTGGAGTTTGCAACTGAAAAGGAACTTTGTGTTCCCAACAAGCTAGGTGAAGCACGGCTTTCACACACACTTATCACTCAGAACTGATCATGTGGAGAGACGTTCGTTCATCTAGCACAAAGGGAACGGGTTGCAGGAATAAGTTTTATTCTGGTTTCTCAGTCTGTTTCCTAGTGCCGGTTTGAAGTTCCTGCAGTTTTCACATGTAAAACCTAGTTGGAGCTCGTAATTCCCCATATATATATATGGAGTGGAGTTTGCAACTGAAAAAGAACTTTGTGTTCCCAACAAGCTAGGTGAAGGATGGCTTTCACACACACTTATCTCTCAGAACTGAGCATGTGGAGAGTCGTTCGTTCATCTAGCACAAAGGGAACGGGTTGCAGGGGAAAGTTTTTCTCTGGTTTCTCAGTCTGTTTCTAAGTGCCGGTTTGATGTTCCTGCAGTTTTCACTGTAAAACTGAGTTGGAGCTTGTACCTCCCCATATATATATGGGGTGCAGTTTGCAACTGAAAAGAAACTATGTGTTCCCAACAAGCTAGGTGAAGCACGGCTTTCACACACACTTATCTCTCAGAACTGAGCATGTGGAGATACGTTCGTTTATCTAGCAAAAAGGGAACGGGTTGCAGGAGGAACTTTTTCTCTGATTTCTAAGTCTGTTTCCTAGTGCCGATTTCAAATTCCTGCAGTTTTCACTGTAAAAACGAGTTGGAGGTAGTACCTCCCCATATATATGTATGGAGTGGAGTTTGCAAATGAACAGGAAATTTGTGTTCCCAATAATCTAGGTGAAGGACGGCTTTCACACACACTTATCTCTCAGAACTGAGCATGTGGAGAGACGTTCGTTCATCTAGCATAAAGGGAACGGTTTGCAAGAGAAACTTTTTCTCTGGTTTCTCAGACTGTTTCCTAGTGCCGGTTTGAAGTTCCTGCAGTTTTCACTGTAAAACCGAGTTGGAGCTAGTACCTCCCCATATATATGTATGGAGTGGAGTTTGCAAGTGAAAAGAAACTTTGTTTTCCCAACAAGCTAGGTGAAGGACGGCATTCACACACACATATCTCTCAGAACTGAGCATGTGGAGAGACGTTCGTTCATCTAGCACAAAGGGAACGGATTGCAGGAGAAACTTTTACTCTGTTTTCTCAGTCTGTTTCCTAGTGCCGGTTTGAAGTTCCTGCAGTTTTCACTGTAAAACAGAGTTGGAGCTAGTACCTACCTATATATATGTGTGGAGTGGAGTTTTCAACTGACAAGGAACTATGTGTTCCAACAAGCTAATTAAGGACGGCATTCACACACACTTCTCTCACAGAACTCCACATGTGGAGAGTCGTTCGTTCATCTAGCACAAAAGGAACGGGTTGCAGTAATAACTTTTACTCTGGTTTCTCAGTCTGTTTCCTAGTGCCGGTTGAAGTTCCTGCAGTTTTCACTGTAAAACCGAGTTGGAGCTAGTACCTCCCCATATAATTGTATGGAGTGGAGTTTGCAACTGAAAAGAAACTTTGTGTTCCGAAAAAGCTATGTGAAGCACGGCTTTCACACACACTTATCTCTCAGAACTGAGCATGTGGAGAGACGTTCGTTCATCTAGCACAAAGGGAACGGGTTGCAGGAGAAACTTTTACTCTGGTTTCTCAGTCTGTTTCCTAGTGCCGGTTTGAAGTTCCTGCAGTTTTCACTGTAAAATAGAGTTGGAGCTTGTACCTACCTATATATATGTATGGAGTGGAGTTTGCAACTGACAAGGAACTATGTGTTCCCATCAAGCTAAGTGAAGGACTGCTTTCACACACACATATCTCTCAGAACTGAGCATGTGGAGAGTCGTTCGTTCATCTAGCACAAAAGGAACGGGTTGCAGTAATAACTTTTACTCTGGTTTCTCAGTCTGTTTCCTAGTGCCGGTTGAAGTTCCTGCAGTTTTCACTGTAAAACCGAGTTGGAGCTAGTACCTCCCCATATAATTGTATGGAGTGGAGTTTGCAACTGAAAAGAAACTTTGTGTTCCGAACAAGCTATGTGAAGCACGGCTTTCACACACACTTATCTCTCAGAACTGAGCATGTGGAGAGAAGTTCGTTCATCTAGCACAAAGGGAACGGGTTGCAGGAGAAACTTTTACTGTGGTTTCTTAGTCTGTTTCCTAGTGCCGGTTTGAAATTCCTGCAGTTTTCACTGTAAAACAGAGTTGGAGCTAGTACCTACCTATATATATGTATGGAGTGGAGTTTGCAACTGACAAGGTACTATGTGTTCCCAACAAGCTAAGTGAAGGACTGCTTTCACACACACTTATCTCTCAGAACTGAGCATGTGGAGAGTCGTTCGTTCATCTAGCACAAAAGGAACGGGTTGCAGTAATAACTTTTACTCTGGTTTCTCAGTCTGTTTCCTAGTGCCGGTTTGAATTTCCTGCAGTTTTCACTGTAAAACCGAGTTGGAGCTACTACCTACCTATATATATGTGTGGTGTGGAGTTTGCAACTGACAAGGAACTATGTGTTCCCAACAAGCTAATGAAGGACGGCTTTCACACACACTTATCTCTCAGAACTTAGCATGTGGAGAGTCGTTCGTTCATCTAGCACAAAGGGAACGGTTTACAGTAATAAATTTTACTCTGGTTTCTCAGTCTGTTTCCTAGTGCCGGTTAAAGTTCCTGCAGTTTTCACTGTAAAACCGAGTTGGAGCTAGTACCTCCCCATATATATGTATGGAGTGGAGTTTGCAACTGAAAAGAAACTTTGTGTTCCGAACAAGCTATGTGAAGCACGGCATTCACACACACTTATCTCTCTGAACTGAGCATGTGGAGAGACGTTCGTTCATCTAGCACAAAGGGAACGGGTTGCAGGAGAAACTTTTATTCTGGTTTCTCAGTCAGTTTCCTACTGTCGGTTTGAAGTTCCTGCAGTTTTCTCTGTAAAACCCATTTGGAGCTAGTACCTCCCCATATATATTTATCGAGTGGAATTTGCAAGTGAAAAGAAACTTTGTGTTCCCAACAAGCTAGGTGAAGGACGGCTTTCACACACACATATCTCTCAGAACTGAGCATGTGGAGAGACGTTCGTTCATCTAGCACAAAGGGAACGGGTTGCAGGAGAAACTTTTACTCTGGTTTCTCAGTCTGTTTCCTAGTGCCGGTTTGAAGTTCCTGCAATTTTCACTGTAAAACAGAGTTGGAGCTAGTACCTACATATATATATGTGTGGAGTGGAGTTTGCAACTGACAAGGAACTATCTGTTCCAACAAGCTAATGAATGACGGCTTCACACACACTTATCTCTCAGAACTGAGCATGTGGAGAGTCGTTCGTTCATCTAGCACAAAGGGAACGGTTTGCAGTAATAAATTTTACTCTGGTTTCTCAGTCTGTTTCCTAGTGCCGGTTTGAAGTTCCTGCAGTTTTCACTGTAAAACCGAGTTGGAGCTCGTAACTCACAAATATATATATATGGAGTGGTGTTTGCAACTGAAAAGAAACTTTGTGTTCCCAACAAGCTATGTGAAGGACGGCTTTCACATACACATATCTCTCAGAACTGAGCATGTGGAAAGACGTTCGTTCATCTAGCACAAAGGGAACGGATTGCAGGAAGAACTTTTACTCTGGGTTCTCAGTGTGTTTCCTAGTGCCGGTTTGAAGTTCCTGCAGTTTTCACTGTAAAACCGAGTTGGATCTAGTACCTCCCCATATATATGTATGGAGTGGAGTTTGCAACTGAAAAGAAACTTTGTGTTCCCAACAAGCTAGCTGAAGCACGGCTTTCACACACACTTATCTCTCAGAACTGTGCATGTGGAGAAACGTTCGTTCATCTAGCACAAAGGGAACGGGTTGCAAAAGAAATTTTTCTCTGGTTTCTCAGTCTGTTTCCTAGTGCCGGTTGAAGTTCCTGCAGTTTTCACTGTAAAACCGAGTTGGAGCTAGTACCTCCCCATATAATTGTATGGAGTGGAGTTTGCAAGTGAAAAGAAACTTTGTGTTCCGAACAAGCTATGTGAAGCACGGCTTTCACACACACTTATCTCTCAGAACTGAGTATGTGGAGGGACTTTCGTTCATCTAGCACAAAGGGAACGGGTTGCAGGAGAAACTTTTACTCTGGTTTCTCAGTCAGTTTCCTACTGCCGGTTTGAAGTTCCTGCAGTTTTCACTGTAAAACACATTTGGAGCATGTACCTCCCCATATATATGTATGGAGTGTATTTTGCAAGTGAAAAGAAACTTTGTGTTCCCAACAAACTAGGTGAAGGACGGCTTTCACACACACTTGTCTCTCAGAACTGAGCATGTGGAGAGACGTTCGTTCATCTAGCAAAAAGGGAACGGTTTGCAGTAGAAACTTTTACTCTGGTTTCTCAGTTTGTTTCCTAGTGCCGGTTTGAAGTTCCTGCAGTTTTCACATGTAAAACCGAGTTGGAGCTCGTAACACCCCATATATTTATATGGAGTGGAGTTTGAAACTGAAAAGAAAATTTGTGTTCCCAACAAGCTATGTGAAGGACGGCTTTCACACACACTTACCTCTCAGAAATGAGCATGTGTAGAGACGTTCGTTCATCTAGCACAAATGGAACGGGTTGCCGGAGAAACTTTTACTCTGGTTTCTCAGTCTGTTTCCTAGTGCCGGTTTGAAGTTCCTGCAGTTTTCACTGTAAAACTGAGTTGGAGTTTGTACCTACCTATATATATATATGGAGTGGAGTTTGCAACTGAAAAGGAACTTTGTGTTCCCAACAAGCTAGGTGAAGGACGGCTTTCACACACACTTATCTCTCAGGACTGAGCATGAGGAGAGACGTTCGTTCATCTAGCACAAAGTAAACGGGTTGCAGGAATAAATTTTACTCTGGTTTCTCAGTCTGTTTCCTAGTGCCGGTTTAAAGTTCCTGCAGTTTTCACTGTAAAACCGATTTGGAGCTAGTACCTCCCCATATATATGTATGGAGTGGAGTTTGCAAATGAAAAGGAACTTTGTGTTCCCAAAAAGCTAGGTGAAGCACGGCATTCACACACACATCTCTCAGAATTGAGCATGTGGAGAGACGTTTGTTCATCTAGCACAAAGGGAACGGGTTGCAGGAGAAAGTTTTTCTCTGGATTCTCAGTCTGTTTCCAAGTGCCGGTTTGATGTTCCTGCAGTTTTCACTGTAAAACTGTGTTGGAGCTTGTACCTCCCCATATATATTTATGGGGTGGAGTTTGCAACTGAAAAGAAACTATGTGTTCCCAACAAGCTAGGTGAAGCACGGCTTTCACACACACTTATATCTCAGAACTGAGCATGTGGAGAGACGTTCGTTCATCTAGCAAAAAGGGAACGAGTTGCAGGAGGAACTTTTTCTCTGATTTCTAAGTCTGTTTCCTATTGCCGATTTCAAATTCCTGCAGTTTTCACTGTAAAAAAGAGTTGGAGCTAGTACCTACCCATATATATGTATGGAGTGGAGTTTGCAAATGAAAAGGAAATTTGTGTTCCCAATAATCAAGGTGAAGGACGGCTTTCACACACACTTATCTCTCAGAACTGAGCATGTGGAGAGACGTTCGTTCATCTAGCACAAAGGGAACGGGTTGCAGGGGAAACTTTTTCCCTGGTTTCTCAGTCTGTTTCCTACTGCCGGTTTGAAGTTCCTGCAGTTTTCACTGTAAAACCGAGTTGGAGCTAAACCTACCCATATATATGTATGGAGTGGAGTTTGCAAGTGAAAAGAAACTTTGTGTTCCCAACAAGCTAGGTGAAGGACGGCTTTCACACACACTTCTCTCTCAGAACTGAGCATGTGGAGAGACGTTCGTTCATCTAGCACAATGGGAACGGGATGCAAGAGAAAATTTTACTCTGGTTTCTCAGTCTGTTTCCTAGTGCCGGTTTGAAGTTCCTGCAGTTTTCACTGTAAAGCCTAGTTGGAGCTAGTACCTACCTATATATATGTGTGGAGTGGATTTTGCAACTGACAAGGAACTATGTGTTCCCAACAAGCTAATGAAGGACGGCTTTCACACACACATATCTCTCAGAACTGAGCATGTGGAGAGTCGTTTGTTCATTTAGCACAAAGGGAACGGTTTGCAGTAATAAATTTTACTCTGGTTTCTCAGTCTGTTTCCTAGTGCCGGTTTGAAGTTCCTGCTGTTTTCACATGTAAAACAGAGTTGGAGCTCGTAACTCCCCATATATATATATGGAGTGGAGTTTGCAACTGAAAAGAAACTTTGTGTTCCCAACAAGCTATGTGAAGGACGGCTTTCACATACACATATCTCTCAGAACTGAGCATGTGGAGAGACGTTCGTTCATCTAGCAAAAAGTTAACGGATTGCAGGAAGAACTTTTACTCTGGTTTCTAAGTCTGTTTCCTAGTGCCGGTTTGAAGTTCCTGCTGTTTTCACATGTAAAACCGAGTTGGAGCTAGTACCTCCCCATATATATGTATGGAGTGGAGTTTGCACCTGAAAAGAAACTTTGTGTTCCCAACAAGCTAGCTGAAGCACGGCTTTCACACACACTTATCTCTCAGAACTGTGCATGTGGAGAGACGTTCGTTCATCTAGCACAAAGGGAACGAGTTGCAAAAGAAATTTTTCTCTGGTTTCTCAGACTGTTTCCTAGTGCCGGTTGAAGTTCCTGCAGTTTTCACTGTAAAACCGAGTTGGAGCTAGTACCTCCCCATATAATTGTATGGAGTGGAGTTTGCAAGTGAAAAGAAACTTTGTGTTCCGAACAAGCTATGTGAAGTACGGCTTTCACACACACTTATCTCTCAGAACTGAGCATGTGGAGAGACTTTCGTTCATTTAGCACAAAGGTAACGGGTTGCAGGAGAAACATTTACTCTGGTTTCTCAGTCAGTTTCCTACTGCCGGTTTGAAGTTCCTGCAGTTTTCACTGTAAAACCCATTTGGAGCTAGTACCTCCCCATATATATGTATGGAGTGGAGTTTGCAAGTGAAAAGAAACTTTGTGTTCCCAACAAGCTAGGTGAAGGACGGCTTTCACACACACTTGTCTCTCAGAACTGAGCATGTGGAGAGACGTTCGTTCATCTAGCACAAACGGAACGGGTTGCAGGAGAAACTTTTACTCTGGTTTCTCAGTCTGGTTCCTAGTGCCGGTTTGAAGTTCCTGCAGTTTTCACTGTAAAACAGAGTTGGAGCTAGTACCTACCTATATATATGTATGGAGTGGATTTTGCAACTGACAAGGAACTGTGTGTTCCCAACAAGCTAATTGAAGGACTGCTTTCACACACACTTATCTCTCAGAACTGAGCATGTGGAGAGTCGTTCGTTCATCTAGCACAAAAGGAACGGGTTAAAGTAATAGCTTTTACTCTGGTTTCTCAGTTTCTTTCCTAGTGCCGGTTTGAAGTTCCTGCAGTTTTCACATGTAAAACCGAGTTGGAGCTCGTAACACCCCATATATATATATGGAGTGGAGTTTGAAACTGAAAAGTAAATTTGTGTTCCCAACAAGCTATGTGAAGGACGGCTTTCACACACACTTACCTCTCAGAAATGAGCATGTGTAGAGACGTTCGTTCATCTAGCACAAATGGAACGGGTTGCCGGAGAAACTTTTACTCTGGTTTCTCAGTCTGTTTCCTAGTGCCGGTTTGAAGTTCCTGCAGTTTTCACTGTAAAACCGAGTTGGAGCTTGTACCTACCTATATATATATATGGAGTGGAGTTTGCAACTGACAAGGAACTTTGTGTTCCCAACAAGCTAGGTGAAGGACGGCTTTCACACACACTTATCTCTCAGAAATGAGCATGTGGAGAGACGATCATTCATCTAGCACAAATTAAACGGGTTGCAGGAATAACTTTTACTCTGGTTTCTCGGTCTATTTCCTATTGCCGGTTAGAAGTTCCTGCAGTTTTCACTGTAAAACTGAGTTGGAGCTAGTACATCCCCATGTATATGTATGGAGTGGAGATTGCAACTGAAAAGGAACTTTGTGTTCCCAACAAGCTAGGTGAAGCACGGCTTTCACACACACTAATCTCTCAGAACTGAGCATGTGGAGAGACGTTCGTTCATCTAGCACAAAGGGAACGGGTTGCAGGAGTAAGTTTTACTCTGGTTTCTCAGTCTGTTTCCTACTGCCGGTTTGAAGTTCCTGCAGTTTTCACATGTAAAACCTAGTTGGAGCTCGTAATTCCCCATATATATATATGGAGTGTAGTTTGCAACTGAAAAGGAACTTTGTGTTCCCAACAAGCTAGGTGAAGGATGGCTTTCACACACACTTATCTCTCAGAACTGAGCATGTGGAGAGACGTTCGTTCATCTAGCACAAAGGGAACGGGTTGCAGGAGAAAGTTTTTCTCTGGTTTCTCAGTCTGTTTCCAAGTGCCGGTTTGATGTTCCTGCAGTTTTCACTGTAAAACTGAGTTGGAGCTTGTACCTCCCCATATATATTTATGGGGTGGAGTTTGCAACTGAAAAGAAACTATGTGTTCCTAACAAGCTATGTGAAGCACGGCTTTCACACACACTTATCTCTCAGAACTGAGCATGTGGAGAGACGTTCGTTCATCTAGCAAAAAGGGAACGGGTTCCAGGAGGAACTTTTTCTCTGATTTCTAAGTCTGTTTCCTAGTGCCGATTACAAATTCCTGCTGTTTTCACTGTAAAAACGAGTTGGAGCTAGTACCTCCCCATATATATGTATGGAGTGGAGTTTGCAAATGAACAGGAAATTTGTGTTCCCAATAATCTAGGTGAAGGACGGCTTTCACACACACTTATCTCTCAGAACTGAGCATGTGGAGAGACGTTCGTTCATCTAGCACAAAGGGAACGGTTTGCAGGAGAAACTTTTTCTCTGGTTTCTCAGAGTGTTTCCTAGTGCCGGTTTGAAGTTCCAGCAGTTTTCACTGTAAAACCGAGTTGGAGCTAATACCTCCCCATATATATGTATGGAATGGAGTTTGCAACTGAAAAGAAACTTTGTGTTCCCAACAAGCTATGTGAAGCACGGCTTTCACACACAATTATCTCTCAGAGCTGAGCATATGGAGAGACGTTCGTTCATCTAGCACAAAGGGAACGGGTTGCAGGGGAAACTTTTTCTCTGGGTTCTCAGTCTGTTTCCTACTGCCGGTTTGAAGTTCCTGCAGTTTTCACTGTAAAACCGAGTTGGAGCTAGTACCTACCCATATATATGTATGGAGTGGAGTTGGCAAGTGAAAAGAAACTTTGTGTTCCCAACAAGCTAGGTGAAGGACGGCTTTCACACACACTTATCTCTCAGAACTGAGCATGTGGAGAGACGTTCATTCATCTAGAACAAAGGGAACGGGTTGCAGGAGAAACTTTTACCCTGGTTTCTCAGTCTGTTTCCTAGTGCCGGTTTGAAGTTCCTGCAGATTTCACTGTAAAACCGAGTTGGAGCTTGTACCTCCCTATATATATTTATGGAGTGGAGTTTGCAACTGACAAGGAACTTTGTGTTCCCAACAAGCTAGTTGAAGGACGGCTTTCACACACACTTATCTCTCAGAACTTTGCACTTGGAGAGTCGTTCGTTCATCTAGCACAAAGGGAACGGTTTGCAGGAATAACTTTTACTCTGGTTTCTCAGTCTGTTTCCTAGTGCCGGTTTGAAGTTCCTGCAGTTTTCACTGTAAAATCGAGTTGGAGCTAGTACCTACCCATATATATGAATGGAGTGGAGTTTGCAACTGAAAAGGAACTTTGTGTTCTCAACTAGCTAGGTGAAGCACGGCTTTCACACACACTTATCTCTCAGAACTGAGCATGTGGAGAGACGTTCGTTCATCTAGCACAAAGGGAACGGGTTGCAGGAATAAGTTTTACTCTGTTTTCTCAGTCTGTTTCCTACTGCCGGTTTGAAGTTCCTGCAGTTTTCACATGTAAAACCTAGTTGGAGCTCGTAACTCCCCATATATATATATATGGAGTGGAGTTTGCAACTTAAAAGGAACTTAGTGTTCCCAACAAGCTAGGTAAAGGATGGCTTTCACACACACTTATCTCTCAGAACTGAGCATGTGGAGAGACGTTCGTTCATCTAGCACAAAGGGAACGGGTTGCAGGGGAAAGATTTTCTCTGGTTTCTCAGTCTGTTTCCAAGTGCCGGTTTGATGTTCCTGCAGTTTTCACTGTAAAATCCAGTTGGAGCTAGTACCTACCTATATATATGTATGGAGTGGAGTTTGCAACTGACAAGAAACTTTGTGTTCCCAACAAGCTAGTTGAAGGACGGCTTTCACACACACTAATCTCTCAGAACTGAGCATGTGGAGAGACTTTCGTTCATTTAGCACAAAGGTAACGGGTTGCAGGAGAAACTTTTACTCTGGTTTCTCAGTCAGTTTCCTACTGCCGGTTTGAAGTTCCTGCAGTTTTCACTGTAAAACCCATTTGGAGCTAGTACCTCCCCATATATATGTATGGAGTGGAGTTTGCAAATGAAAAGAAACTTTGTGTTCCCAACAAGCTAGGTGAAGGACGGCTTTCACACACACTTGTCTCTCAGAACTGAGCATGTGGAGAGAAGTTCGTTCATCTAGCACAAACGGAACGGGTTGCAGGAGAAACTTTTACTCTGGTTTCTCAGTCTGGTTCCTAGTGCCGGTTTGAAGTTCCTGCAGTTTTCACTGTAAAACAGAGTTGGAGCTAGTACCTACCTATATATATGTATGGAGTGGAGTTTGCAACTGACAAGGAACTGTGTGTTCCCAACAAGCTAATTGAAGGACTGCTTTCACACACACATATCTCTCAGAACTGAGCATGTGGAGAGTCGTTCGTTCATCTAGCACAAAAGGAACGGGTTACAGTAATAGCTTTTACTCTGGTTTCTCAGTTTGTTTCCTAGTGCCGGTTTGAAGTTCCTGCAGTTTTCACATGTAAAACCGAGTTGGAGCTCGTAACACCCCATATATATATATGGAGTGGAGTTTGAAACTGAAAAGTAAATTTGTGTTCCCAACAAGCTATGTGAAGGACGGCTTTCACACACACTTACCTCTCAGAAATGAGCATGTGTAGAGACGTTCGTTCATCTAGCACAAATGGAACGGGTTGCCGGAGAAACTTTTACTCTGGTTTCTCAGACTGTTTCCTAGTGCCGGTTTGAAGTTCCTGCAGTTTTCACTGTAAAACCGAGTTGGAGCTTGTACCTACCTATATATATATATAGAGTGGAGTTTGCAACTGACAAGGAACTTTGTGTTCCCAACAAGCTAGGTGAAGGACGGCTTTCACACACACTTATCTCTCAGAAATGAGCATGTGGAGAGACGATCGTTCATCTAGCACAAAATAAACGGGTTGCAGGAATAACTTTTACTCTGGTCTCTCGGTCTGTTTCCTATAGCCTGTTAGAAGTTCCTGCAGTTTTCACTGTAAAACCGAGTTGGAGCTAGTACCTCCCCATGTATATGTATGGAGTGGAGATTGCAACTGAAAAGGAACTTTGTGTTCCCAACAAGCTAGGTAAGCAAGGCTTTCACACACACATATCTCTCAGAACTGAGCTTGTGGAGAGACGTTCGTTCATCTAGCACAAAGGGAACGGGTTGCAAGGGAAACTATTACTCTGGTTTCTCATCTGTTTCCTAGTGCCGGTTTGATGTTCCTGCAGTTTTCACTGTAAAACCGAGTTGGAGCTAGTACCTCCCCATATATATGTATGGAGTGGAGTTTGCAAATGAAAAGGAAATTTGTGTTCCCATCAACCTAGGTGAAGGACGGCTTTCACACACACTTATCTCTCAGAACTGAGCATGTGGAGAGACGTTCGTTCATCTAGAACAAAGGGAACTGGTTGCAGGAGAAACTTTTACTCTGGTTTCTCAGTCTGTTTCCTAGTGCTGGTTTGAAGTTCCTGCAGTTTTCACTGTAAAACCGAGTTGGGGCTAGTACCTCCCTATATATATGTATGGAGTGGAGTTTGCAACTGACAAGGAACTTTGTGTTCCCAACAAGCTAGTTGAAGGACGGCTTTCACACACACTATCTCTCAGAAATTTGCACGTCGAGAGTCGTTCGTTCATCTAGCAAAAAAGGGAACGGGTTGCAGGAATAAATTTTACTCTGGTTTCTCAGTCTGTTTCCTAGTGCCGGTTTGAAGTTCCTGCAGTTTTCACTGTAAAACCGAGTTGGAGCCAGAACCTCCCCATATATATGTATGGAGTGGAGTTTGCAACTGAAAAGGAACTTTGTGTTCCCAACTAGCTAGGTGAAGCACTGCTTTCACACACACTTATCTCTCAGAACTGAGCATGTGGAGAGACGTTCGTTCATCTAGCACAAATGGAACGGGTTGCAGGAATAAGTTTTACTCTGGTTTCTCAGTCTGTTTCCTAGTGCCGGTTTGAAGTTTCTGCAGTTTTCACATGTAAAACCTAGTTGGAGCTCGTAACTCCCCATATATATATATGGAGTGGAGTTTGCAACTGAAAAGGAACTTTGTGTTCCCAACAAGCTAGGTAAAGGATGGCTTTCACACACACTTATCTCTCAGAACTGAGCATGTGGAGAGACGTTCGTTCATCTAGCACAAAGGGAACGGGTTGCAGGAGAAAGTTTTTCTCTGGTTTCTCAGTCTGTTTCCAAGTGCCGGTTTGATGTTCCTGCAGTTTTCACTGTAAAACTGAGTTGGAGCTTGTACCTCCCCATATATATTTATGGGGTGGAGTTTGCAACTGAAAAGAAACTATGTGTTCCCAACAAGCAAGGTGAAGCACGGCTTTCACACACACTAATCTCTCAGAACTGAGCATGTGGAGAGAAGTTTGTTCATCTTGCAAAAAGGGAACGGGTTGCAGGAGGAACTTTTTCTCTGATCTAAGTCTGTTTCCTAGTGCCGATTTCTAATTCCTGCAGTTTTCACTGTAAAAACCGAGTTGGAGCTAGTACCTCCCCATATATATGTATGGAGAGGAGTTTGCAAATGAAAAGGAAATTTGTGTTCCAAATAATCTTAGTGAAGGACTGCTTTCACACACACTTATCTCTCGGAACTGAGCATGTGGAGAGACGATCGTTCATGTAACACAAAGGGAACGGGTTGCAAGGGTAACTATTACTCTGGTTTCTCATCTGTTTCCTAGTGCCGGTTTGATGTTCCTGCAGTTTTCACTGTAAAACCGAGTTGGAGCTAGTACCTACCTATATATATGTATGGATTGGAGTTTGCAACTGACAAGGAACTTTGTGTTCCCAACAAGCTAGTTGAAGGACGGCTTTCACACACACTTATCTCTCAGAACTGAGCACGTGGAGAGTCGTTCGTTCAATGAGCACAAAGGTAAAGGGATGCAGAAGGAAATTTAACTCTGGTTTCTCACTCTGTTTCCTAGTGCCGGTTTGAAGTTCCTGCAATTTTCACTGTAAAACCGAGTTGGAGCTATTACCTACCTATATATATGCATGGAGTGGAGTTTGCAACTGAAAAGGAACTTTGTGTTGCCAAAAAGCTAAGTGAAGGACGGCTTTCACACACACTTATCTCTCAGAACTGAGCATGTGAAGAGTCGTTCGTTCATCTAGCACAAAGGAACGGGTTTCAGGAGAAACTTTTACTCTGGTTTCTCAGTCTGTTTCCTACTGCCGGTTTGAAGTTCCTGCAGTTTTCACTGTAAAAACGGGTTGGAGCTGGTACCTCCCCATATATATGTATGGAGTGGAGTTTGCAAGTGAAAAGAAACTATGTGTTCCCAACAAGCTAGTTGAAGTACAGCTTTCACACACACTTATCTCTCAGAACTGAGCATGTGGAGAGACTTTCGTTCATCTAGCACAAAGGAAACGGGTTGCAGGAGAAACTTTTACTCTGGTTTCTCAGTCTGTTTCCTAGTGCCGGTTTGAATTTCCTGCAGTTTTCACAGTAAAACCGAGTTGGAGATTGTACCTCCCCATATATATGTATAGAGTGGATTTTGCAACTGAAAAGAAACTTTGTGTTCCCAACAAGCTAGGTAAGCAAGGCTTTCACACACACTTATCTCTCAGAACTGAGCATGTGGAGAGACGTTCGTTCATCTAGCACAAAGGGAACGGGTTGCAAGGGTAACTATTACTCTGGTTTCTCATCTGTTTCCTAGTGCCGGTTTGATGTTCCTGCAGTTTTCACTGTAAAACCGAGTTGGAGCTAGTACCTCCCCATATATATGTATGGAGTGGAGTTTGCAAATGAAAAGGAAATTTGTGTTCCCAACAACCTAGGTGAGGGACGGCTTTCACACACACATATCTCTCAGAACTGAGCACGTGGAGAGACGTTCGTTCATCTAGCACAAAGGGAACGGTTTGCAGGAGTAACTTTTATTCTGTTTTCTAAGTCTGTTTCCTAGTGCCGGTTTCATTTTCCTGCAGTTTTCACTGTAAAACCGAGTTGGAGCTAGTACCTCCCCATATATATGTATGGATTGGAGATTGCAACTGAAAAGTAACTATGTGTTCCCAACAAGCTAGGTAAAGGACGGCTTTCACACACACTTACCTCTCAGAACTGAGCATGTGGAGAGACGTTCGTTCATCTAGCACAAAGGGAACGGGTTGCAGGGGAAACTTTTTCTCTAGTTTCTTAGTCTGTTTCCAAGTGCCGGTTTGAAGTTCCTGCTGTTTTCACTGTAAAACCGACTTGGAGCTAGTACCTACACATATATATGTATGGATTGGAGTTTGCAAGTGAAATGAAACTTTGTGTTCCCAACAAGCTAGGTGAAGCACGGCTTTCACACACACTTATCTCTCAGAACAGAGCATGTGGAGAGACGTTCGTTCATCTAACACAAATGGAACGGGTTGCAGCAATAACTTTTACTCTGGTTTCTAAGTCTGTTTCGTAGTGCCGGTTTCAAGTTCCTGCAGTTTTCAATGTAAAATCGAGTTGGAGCTCGTCCATACCCATATATATGTATGGAGTGGGGTTTGCAAATGAAAAGAAACTTTGTGTTCCCAACAAGCTAGTTGAAGGACGGCTTTCACACACACTTATCTCTCAGAACTGAGCATGTGGAGAGACGTTCATTCATCTAGCACAATGGGAACGGGTTGCAGGAGGAACTTTTACTCTGGTTTCTATGTCTGTTTCCTAGTACCGGTTTCAATTTCCTGCAGTTTTCACTGTAAAACCGAGTTGGAGCTAGTACCTCCCCATATATATGTATGGAGTGGAGTTTGCAACCTAAAAGGAACTTTGTGTTCCCAACAAGCTAGTTGAAGGACGTCTTTCACACACACTATCTCTCAGAACTGAGCATGTGTATAATCGTTCGTTCATCTAGCACAAAGGGAACGGTTTGTAGGAATAACTTTTTCTCTGGTTTCTCAGTCTGTTTCCTAGTGCCGGTTTGAAGTTCCTGCAGTTTTCACATGTAAAACCGAGTTGGAGCTCGTAACTCCCCATATATATATATAGAGTGGAGTTTGCAACTGAAAAGAAACTTTGTGTTTCCAACAAGCTAGTTGAAGGACGGCTTTCACACACACTTAACTCTCAGAACTGAGCATGTGGAGAGACGTTCGTTCATCTAGCACAAAGGGAACGGGTTGCAGGTGAAACTTTTTCTCTGGTTTCTCAGTTTGTTTCCTAGTGCCGGTTTGAAGTTCTTGCAGTTTTCACTGTAAAACCGAGTTGGAGATAGTACCTCCCCATATATATGTATGGAGTGGAGTTTGCAAATGAAAAGGAACTTTGTGTTCCCAACAAGCAAGGTGAAGCACGGCTTTCACACACATTTATCTCTCAGAACTGAGCATGTGGAGAGACGTTTGTGCATCTAGCACAAAGGGAACGTGTTGCAGGAGGAACTTTTACTCTGGTTTCTCAGTCTGTTTCCTAGTGCCGGTTTGAAGTTCCTGCAGTTTTCACTGTAAAACCGAGTTGGAGCTCGTACCTACCCATATATATGTATGGAGTGGAGTTTGCAAATGAAAAGGAACTTTGTGTTCCCAACAAGCTAGGTGAATTACGGCTTTCACACACACTTACCTCTCAGAACTGAGCATGTGGAAAGACGTTCGTTCATCTAGCACAAAGGGAACGGGTTGCAAGAGAAACTTTTTCTCTGGTTTCTCAGACTATTTCCTAGTGCCGGTTTGAAGTTCCTGCAGTTTTCACTGTAAAACCGAGTTGGAGCTAATACCTCCCCATATATATTTATGGATAGGAGTTTACAACTGAGAAGAAACTTTGTGTTCCCAACAAGCTAGGTGAAGCACGGCTTTCACACACACTTATCTCTCAGAACTGAGCATGTGGATAGACGTTCGTTCATCTAGCAAAAAGGGAAAGGGTTGCAAGTGAAACATTTTTTCTGGTTTCTCAGACTGTTTCCTAGTGCCGGTTTGAATTTCTTGCAGTTTTCACTGTAAAACCGAGTGGGAGTTAGTACCTCCCCATATATATGTATGGAGTGGAGTTTGCAACTTAAAAGAAACTTTGTGTTCCCAACAAGCTTGTTTAAGCACGGCTTTCTCACACAATTATCTCTCAGAACTGAGCATGTGGAGAGACGTTCGTTAATCTAGCACAAAACGGAACGGGATGCAGAAGAAACTTTTACTCTGGTTTCTCAGTCTGTTTCCTACTGCCGGTTTGAAGTTCCTGCAGTTTTCACTGTAAAACCGAGTTGGAGCTTGACCCTCCCCATATATATGTATGGAGTGGAGTTTGCAAGTGAAAAGAAACTTTGTGTTCCCAACAAGCTATGTGAAGTACGGCTTTCACACACACTTATCTCTCAGAACTGAGCATGTGGAGAGACGTTCGTACATCTAGCACAAAGGGAACGTGTTGCAGGAGAAAATTTTACTCTGGTTTCTCAGTCTGTTTCCTAGTGCCGGTTTGAAGTTCCTGCAGTTTTCACTGTAAAATCGGGTTGGAGCTTGTACCTCCCCATATATATATATGGAGTGGAGTTTGCAAGTGAAAAGATACTTTGTTTTCCCAAGAAGCTAAGAGAAGGACGGCTTTCACAACCACTTATCTCTCAGAACTGAGCATGTGGGGAGACGTTCGTTCATCTAGCACAAAGGGAACGGGTTGCAGGAGAAACTTTTTCTCTGGTTTCTCAGTCTGTTTCCAAGTGCCGGTTTGAAGTTCCTGCAGTTTTCACTGTAAAACCGAGTTGGAGCTAGTTCCTCCCCATATATATGTATGGAGTGCTGTTTGCAACTGAAAAGAAACTTTGTGTTCCCAACAAGCTAGGTGAAGCACGGCTTTCACACACAGTTATCTCTCAGAACTGAGCATGTGGAGAGACGTTCGTTCATCTAGCACAATGGGAAAAGTTTGCAGGAGAAAATTTTTCTCTGGTTTCTCAGTCTGTTTCTTAGTGCCGGTTTGAAGTTCCTGCAGTTTTCACTGTAAAACCGTGTTGGAGCTCGTACCAACCCATATATATGTATGGAGTGGTGTTTGCAAACGAAAAGAAACTTTGTGTTCCCAACAAGCTAGTTGAAGGACGGCCTTCACATACACATATCTCTCAGAACTGAGCATGTGGAGAGACGTTCGTTCATCTAGCACAAATGGAACGGGTTGCAGGAGGAACTTTTACACTGGTTTCTCAGTTGTTTCCTACTGCAGGTTTGAAGTTCCTGCAGTTTTCACTGTAAAACCGAGTTGGGGCTAGTACTTCCCCATATATATGTATGGAGTGGAGTTTGCATATAAAAAGGAACTTTGTGTTCCCAAAAAGCTAGTTGAAGTACGGCTTTCACACACAATTATCTCTCAGAACTCAGCATGTGGAGAGACGTTCGTTCATCTAGCACAATGTGAACGGGTTGCAGGATAAACTTTTACTCTGGTTTCTCAGTCTGTTTCCTAGTGCCGGTTTGAAGTTCCTGCAGTTTTCACTGTAAAACCGAGTTGGAGCTCGTACCTACCCATATATATGTATGGAGTGGTGTTTGCAAACGAAAAGAAACTTTGTGTTCCCAACAAGCTAGTTGAATGACGGCTTTCAAATACACATATCT
Organism: Camelus bactrianus; assembly: GCF_048773025.1. Lineage (NCBI taxonomy): Eukaryota > Metazoa > Chordata > Mammalia > Artiodactyla > Camelidae > Camelus > Camelus bactrianus. The sequence goes on along the minus strand of NC_133564.1, from coordinate 3,758,279 downwards.
CTCAGAACTGAGCATGTGGAAAGACGTTCGTTCATCTAGCACAAATGGAAATGTTTGCAGGAGGAACTTATTCTCTGGTTTCTCAGAATGTTTCCTAGTGCCGGTTTGAAGTTCCTGCAGTTTACACTGTAAAAGCGATTTGGAGCTAGTACCTCCCCATATATATGTATGGATTGGAGTTTGCAAATTAAAAGGGACTTTGTGTTCCCAACAAGCTAGGTGAAGGACGGCTTTCACACACATTTATCTCTCAGAACTGAGCATGTGGAGAGTCGTTCGTTCATCTAGCACAAAGGGAATGGTTTGCAGTAATAAATTTTACTCTGGTTTCTCAGTCTGTTTCCTAGTGCCGGTTTGAAGTTCCTGCAGTTTTCACATGTAAAACCGAGTTGGAGCTCGTAACTCCCCATATATATATATGGAGTGGAGTTTGCAAATGAAAAGGAACTTTGTGTTCCCAACAAGCTAGGTGAAGGACGGCTTTCACACACACTTATCTCTCAGAACTGAGCATGTGGATAGACGTTCGTTCATCTAGCACAAAGGGAACGGGTTGCAAGGGAAACATTTTGTCTGGTTTCTCAGACTGTTTCCTAGTGCCGGTTTGAATTTCCTGCAGTTTTCACTGTAAAACCGAGTGGGAGTTAGTACCTCCCCATATATATGTATGGAGTGGAGTTTGCAACTTAAAAGAAACTTTGTGTTCCCAACAAGCTTGTTTAAGCACGGCTTTCTCACACACTTATCTCTCAGAACTGAGCATGTGGAGAGACGTTCGTTCATCTAGCACAAAACGGAACGGGTTGCAGAAGAAATTTTACTCTGGTTTCTCAGTCTGTTTCCTAGTGCCGGTTTGAAGTTCCTGCAGTTTTCACTGTAAAACCGAGTTGGAGCTAGTACCTACCCATATATATGTATGGAGTTGAGTTTGCAAGTGAAAAGAAACTTTGTGTTCCCAACAAGCTAGGTGAAGGACGGCTTTCACACACACTTATCTCTCAGAACTGAGCATGTGGAGAGACGTTCGTACATCTAGCACAAAGGGAACGTGTTGCAGGAGAAACTTTTACTCTGGTTTCTCAGTCTGTTTCCTAGTGCCGATTTGAAGTTCCTGCAGTTTTCACTGTAAAACCGAGTTGGAGCTAGTACCTACCTATATATATGTGTGGAGTGGGGTTTGCAACTGACAAGGAACTCTGTGTTCCCAACAAGCTAATGAAGGACGGCTTTCACACACACTTATCTCTCAGAACTGAGCATGTGGAGAGACTTTCATTCATCTAGCACAAAGGGAACGGGTTGCAGGAGAAACTATTACTCTGGTTTCTCAGTCTGTTTCCTAGTGCCGGTTTGAAGTTCCTGCAGTTTTCACTGTAAAACAGAGTTGGAGCTAGTACCTACCTATAAATATGTATGGAGTGGAGTTTGCAAGTGACAAGGAACTATTTGTTCCCAACAAGCTAAGTGAAGGACTGCTTTCACACACACTTATCTCTCAGAAATTAGCATGTGGAGAGTCTTACGTTCATCTAGCACAAAAGGAACGGGTTGCAGTAATAACTTTTACTCTGTTTTCTCAGTTTGTTTCCAAGTGCCGGTTTGAAGTTCCTGCAGTTTTCACATGTAAAACCGAGTTGGAGCTGGTAACACCCCATATATATATATGGAGTGAGTTTGATACTGAAAAGAAAATTTGTGTTTCCAACAAGCTATGTGAAGGACGGCTTTCACACACACTTACCTGTCAGAAATGAGCATGTGAAGAGACGTTCGTTCATCTAGCACAAATGGAACGGGTTGCCGGAGAAACTTTTTCTCTGGTTTCTCAGTCTGTTTCCTAGTGCCGGTTTGAAGTTCCTGCAGTTTTCACTGTAAAACCGTGTTGGAGCTAGTACCTAACTATACATATATATGGAGTGGATTTTGCAACTGAAAAGGAACTTTGTGTTCCCAACAAGCTAGGTGAAGGACGGCTTTCACACACACTTTTTTCTCAGAACTGAGCATGTGGATAGACGTTCGTTCATCTAGCACAAAGTAAAAGGGTTGCAGGAATAACTTTTACTCTGGTTTCTCAGTCTGTTTCCTAGTGCCGGTTTGAAGTTTCTGCAGTTTTCACTGTAAAACCGAGTTGGAGCTAGTAACTACCTATATATATGTGTGGAGTGGAGTTTGCAACTGACAAGGAACTATGTGTTCCCAACAAGCTAATGAAGGACGGCTTTCACACACACTTATCTCTCAGAACTGAGCATGTGGAGAGTCGTTCGTTCATCTAGCAAAAAGGGAACGGTTTGCAGTAATAAATTTTACTCTGGTTTCTCAGTCTGTTTCCTAGTGCCGGTTTGAAGTTCCTGCTGTTTTCACATTTAAAACCGAGTTGGAGCTCGTAACTCCCCATATATATATATGGAGTGGAGTTTGCAACAGAAAAGAAAATTTGTGTTCCCAACAAGCTATGTGAAGGACGGCTTTCACATACACATATCTCTCAGAACTGAGCATGTGGAGAGACGTTCGTTCATCTAGCACAAAGGGAACGGATTGCAGGAAGAACTTTTACTCTGGTTTCTCAGTGTGTTTCCTAGTGCCGGTTTGAAGATCCTGCAGTTTTCACTGTAAAACCGAGTTGGAGCTAGTACCTCCCCATATATATGTATGGAGTGGAGTTTGCAACTGAAAAGAAACTTTGTGTTCCCAACAAGCTAGCTGAAGCACGGCTTTCACACACACTTAACTCTCAGAACTGTGCATGTGGAGAGACTTTCGTTCATCTAGCACAAAGGGAACGGTTTGCAAAAGAAATTTTTCTCTGATTTCTCAGACTGTTTCCTAGTGCCGGTTGAAGTTCCTGCAGTTTTCACTGTAAAACCGAGTTGGAGCTAGTACCTCCCCATATAATTGTATGGAGTGGAGTTTGCAACTGAAAAGGAAATTTGTGTTCCGAACAAGCTATGTGAAGCACGGCTTTCACACACACTTATCTCTCACAACTGAGCATGTGGAGAGACGTTCGTTCATCTAGCACAAATGGAACGGGTTGCAGGAGAAACTTTTACTCTGGTTTCTCAGTCAGTTTCCTACTGCCGGTTTGAAGTTCCTGCAGTTTTCACTGTAAAACCCATTTGGAGCTAGTACCTCCCCATATATATGTATGGAGTGGAGTTTGCAAGTGAAAAGATACTTTGTGTTCCCAACAAGCTAGGTGAAGTACGGCTTTCACACACACTTGTCTCTCAGAACTGAGCATGTGGAGAGACGTTTGTTCATCTAGCACAAAGGGAACGGGTTGCAGGAGAAACTTTTACTCTGGTTTCTCAGTCTGTTTCCTAGTGCCGGTTTGAAGTTCCTGCAGTTTTCACTGTAAAACAGAGTTGGAGCTAGTACCTACCTATATATATGTATGGAGTGGAGATTGCAACTGACAAGGAACTATGTGTTCCCAACAAGCTAAGTGAAGGACTGCTTTCACACACAATTATCTCTCAGAACTGAGCATGTGGAGAGTCGTTCGTTCATCTAGCACAAAAGGAACGGGTTGCAGTAATAACTTTTACTCTGGTTTCTCAGTTTGTTTCCTAGTGCCGGTTTGAAGTTCCTGCAGTTTTCACTGTAAAACCGAGTTGGAGCTCGTAACACCCCATATATATATATGGAGTGGAGTTTGAAACTGAAAAGAAAATTTGTGTTCCCAACAAGCTATGTGAAGGACGGCTTTCACACACACTTACCCCTCAGAAATTAGCATGTGTAGAGACGTTCGTTCATCTAGCACAAATGGAACGGATTGCCGGAGAAACTTTTACTCTGGTATCTCAGTCTGTTTCCTAGTGCCGGTTTGAAGTTCCTGCAGTTTTCACAGTAAAACCGAGTTGGAGCTTGTACCTACCTATATATATATATAGAGTGGAGTTTGCAACTGAAAAGGAACTTTGTGTTCCCAACAAGCTAGGTGAAGGACGGCTTTCACACACACTTATCTCTCAGAACTGAGCATGTGGAGAGACGTTCGTTCATCTAGCACAAAGTAAACGGGTTGCAGGAATAACTTTTACTCTTGTTTCTCAGTCTGTTTCCTAGTGCCGGTTTGAATTTCCTGCAGTTTTCACTGTAAAACCGAGTTGGAGCTAGTACCTACCCATATATATGTATGGAGTGGAGTTTGCAACTGAAAAGGAACTTTGTGTTCCCAACAAGCTAGGTGAAGCACGGCTTTCACACACACTTATCTCTCAGAACTGAGCATGTGGAGAGACGTTCGTTCATCTAGCACAAAGGGATCGGGTTGCAGGAATAAGTTTTACTCTGGTTTCTCAGTCTGTTTCCTAGTGCCAGTTAGAAGTTCCTGCAGTTTTCACATGTAAAACCTAGTTGGAGCTCGTAATTCCCCATATATATATATGGAGTGGAGTTTGAAACTGAAAAGGAACTTTGTGTTCCCAACAAGCTAGGTGAAGAATGGCTTCCACACACACTTATCTCTCAGAACTGAGCATGTGGAGAGACGTTCGTTCATCTAGCACAAAGGGAACTGTTTGCAGGAGAAAGATTTTCTCTGGTTTCTCAGTCTGTTTCCAAGTGCCGGTTTGATGTTCCTGCAGTTTTCACTGTAAAACTGAGTTGGAGCTTCTACCTCCCCATATATATTTATGGGGTGGAGTTTGCTACTGAAAAGAAACTATGTGTTCCCAACAAGCTAGGTGAAGCATGACTTTCACACACACTTATCTCTCAGAACTGAGCATGTGGACAGACGTTCGTTTATCTACCAAAAATTTAACGGGTTGCAGGAGGAACTTTTTCTCTGAATTCTAAGTCTGTTTCCTAGTGCCGATTTCAAATTCCTGCAGTTTTCACTGTAAAAACGAGTTGGAGCTAGTACCTCCCCATATATATGTATGGAGTGGAGTTTGCAAATGAAAAGGAAATTTGTGTTCCCAATAATCTAGGTGAAGGACTGCTTTCACACAACCTTATCTCTCAGACCTGAGCATGTGGAGAGACGTTCGTTCATCTAGCACAAAGGGAACAGTTTGCAAGAGAAACTTTTTCTCTGGTTTCTTAGACTGTTTCCTAGTGCCGGTTTGAAGTTCCTGCAGTTTTCACTGTAAAACCGATTTGGAGCTAGTACCTCCCCATATATATGTATGGAATGGAGTTTGCAACTGGAAAGAAACTTTGTGTTCCCAACAAGCTATGTGAAGGACGGCTTTCACATACACATATCTCTCAGAACTGAGCATGTGGAGAGACGTTCGTTCATCTAGCACAAAGGGAACGGATTGCAGGAAGAACTTTTACTCTGGTTTCTCAGTGTGTTTCCTATTGCCGGTTTGAAGTTCCTGCAGTTTTCACTGTAAAACCGAGTTGGAGCTAGTACCTCCCCATATATATGTATGGAGTGGAGTTTGCAACTGAAAAGAAACTTTGTGTTCCCAAGAAGCTAGCTGAAGCATGGCTTTCACACACACTTATCTCTCAGAACTGTGCATGTGGAGAGACGTTCGTTCATCTAGCACAAAGGGAACGGTTTGCAAAAGAAATTTTTCTCTGGTTTCTCAGACTGTTTCCTAGTGCCGGTTGAAGTTCCTGCAGTTTTCACTGTAAAACCCATTTGGAGCTAGTACCTCCCCATATATATGTATGGAGTGGAGTTTGCAAGTGAAAAGAATCTTTGTGTTCCGAACAAGCTATGTGAAGCACGGCTTTCACACACACTTACCTCTCAGAACTGAGCATGTGGAGAGACGTTCGTTCATCTAGCACAAAGGGAACGGGTTGCAGGAGAAACTTTTACTCTGGTTTCTCAGTCAGTTTCCTATTGCCGGTTTGAAGTTCCTGCAGTTTTCACTGTAAAACCCATTTGGAGCTAGTACCTCCCCATATATATGTATGGAGTGGAGTTTGCAAGTGAAAAGAATCTTTGTGTTCCCAAAAGCTAGGTGAAGGACGGCTTTCACACACACTTATATCTAAGAACTGAGCATGTGGAGAGACGTTCGTTCATCTAGCACAAAGGGAACGGGTTGCAGGAGAAACTTTTACTCTTTTTTCTCAGTCTGTTTCCTAGTGCCGGTTTGAAGTTCCTGCAGTTTTCACTGTAAAACAGAGTTGGAGCTAGTACCTACCTATAAATATGTATGGAGTGGAGTTTGCACCTGACAAGGAACTATGTTTTCCCAACAAGCTAAGTGAAGGACTGCTTTCACACACACTTATCTCTCAGAAATGAGCATGTGGAGAGTCTTTCGTTCATCTAGCACAAAAGGAACGGGTTGCGGTAATAACTTTTACTCTGGTTTCTCAGTTTGTTTCCAAGTGCCGGTTTGAAGTTCCTGCAGTTTTCACATGTAAAACCGAGTTGGAGCTCGTAACACCCCATATATATATATAGAGAGGAGTTTGATACTGAAAAGAAAATTTGTGTTCCCAAAAAGCTATGTGAAGGACGGCTTTCACACACACTTACCTCTCAGAAATGAGCATGTGTAGAACGTTCGTTCATCTAGCACAAATGGAACGGGTTGCTGGAGAAAATTTTACTCTGGTTTCTCAGTCTGTTTCCTAGTGCCAGTTTGTAGTTCCTGCAGTTTTCAATGTAAAAACGAGTTGGAGCTAGTACCTACCTATATATATGTGTGGAGTGGAGTTTGCAACTGAAAAGGAACTATGTGTTCCCAACAAGCTAATGAAGGACGGCTTTCACACACACTTATCTCTCAGAACTGAGCATGTGGAGAGTCGTTCGTTCATCTAGCACAAAGGGAACGGTTTGCAGTAATAAATATTACTCTGGTTTCTCAGTCTGTTTCCTAGTGCCGGTTTGAAGTTCCTGCTCTTTTCACATGTAAAACAGAGTTGGAGCTCGTAAATCCCCATATATATATATGGAGTGGAGTTTGCAACTGAAAAGAAACTTTGTGTTCCCAACAAGCTATGTGAAGGACGGCTTTCACATACACATATCTCTCAGAACTGAGCATGTGGAGAGACGTTCGTTCATCTAGCCCAAAGGGAACGGATTGCAGGAAGAACTTTTACTCTGATTTCTCAGTGTGTTTCCAAGTGCCGGTTTGAAGTTCCTGCAGTTTTCACTGTAAAACCGAGTTGGAGCTAGTACCTCCCCATATATATGTATGGAGTGGAGTTTGCAACTGGAAAGAAACTTTGTGTTCCCAACAAGCTAGCTGAAGCAGGGCTTTCACACACACTTATCTCTCAGATCTGTGCATGTGGAGAGACTTTCGTTCATCTAGCACAAAGGGAACGGGTTGCAAAATAAATTTTTCTCTGGTTTCTCAGACTGTTTCCTAGTGCCGGTTGAAGTTCCTGCAGTTTTCACTGTAAAATCCATTTGGAGCTAGTACCTCCCCATATATATGTATGGAGTGGAGTTTGCAAATGAAAAGAAACTTTGTGTTCCCAACAAGCTAGGTGAAGGACGGCTTTCACACACACTTATCTCTCAGAACTGAGCATATGGAGAGACGTTCGTTCATCTAGCACAAAGGGAACGGGTTGCAGGAGAAACTTTTACTCTGGTTTCTCAGTCTGTTTCCTAGTGCCGGTTTGAAGTTCCTGCAGTTTTCACTGTAAAAACGAGTTGGAGCTAGTACCTACCTATATATATGTGTGAAGTGGAGTTTGCAACTGACAAGGAACTATGTGTTCCCAACAAGCTAATGAAGGACGGCTTTCACACACACTTATCTCTCAGAACTGAGCATGTGGAGAGTCGTTCGTTCATCTAGCACAAAGGGAACGGTTTGCAGTAATAAATTTTACTCTGGTTTCTCAGTCTGTTTCCTAGTGCCGGTTTGAAGTTCCTGCTGTTTTCACATGTAAAACCGAGTTGGAGCTCGTAAATCCCCATATATATATATGGAGTGGAGTTTGCAACTGAAAAGAAACTTTGTGTTCCCAACAAGCTATGTGAAGGACGGCTTTCACATACACATATCTCTCAGAACTGAGCATGTGGAGAGACGTTCGTTCATCTAGCACAAAGGGAACGGGTTGCAGGAAGAACATTTACTCTGGTTTCTCAGTGTGTTTCCTAGTGCCGGTTTGAAGTTCCTGCAGTTTTCACTGTAAAACCGAGTTGGAGCTAGTACCTCCCCATATATATGTATGGAGTGGAGTTTGCAACTGAAAAGAAACTTTGTGTTCCCAACACGCTAGCTGAAGCACGGCTTTCACACACACTTATCTCTCAGAACTGTGCATGTGGAGAGACGTTCGTTCATCTAGCACAAAGGGAACGGGTTGCAAAAAAAATTTTTCTCTGGTTTCTCAGACTTTTTCCTAGTGCCGGTTGAAGTTCCTGCAGTTTTCACTGTAAAACCGAGTTGGAGCTAGTACCTCCCCATATAATTGTATGGAGTGGAGTTTGCAACTGAAAAGGAACTTTGTGTTCCGAACAAGCTATGTGAAGCACGGCTTTCACACACACTTATCTCTCAGAACTGAGCATGTGGAGAGACGTTCGTTCATCTAGCACAAAGGGAACGGGTTGCAGGAGAAACTTTTACTCTGGTTTCTCAGTCAGTTTCCTACTGCCGGTTTGAAGTTCCTGCAGTTTTCACTGTATAACACATTTGGAGCTAGTACCTCCCCATATATATGTATGGAGTGGTGTTTGCAATTGAAAAGAAACTTTGTGTTCCCAACAAGCTAGGTGAAGGACGGCTTTCACACACACTTATCTCTCAGAACTGAGCATGTGGAGAGACGTTCTTTCATCTAGCACAAAGGGAACGGGTTGCAGGAGAAACTTTTTCTCTGGTTTCTCAGTGTGTTTCCTAGTGCCGGTTTGAAGTTTCTGCAGTTTTCACTTTAAAACCGAGTTGGAGCTAGTATCTACCTATATATATATATGGAGTGGAGTTTGCAACAGAAAAGAAACTTTGTGTTCCCAGCAAGCTATGTGAAGGACGGCTTTCACATACACATATCTCTCAGAACTGAGAATGTGGAGAGACGTTCGTTCATCTAGCACAAAGGGAACGGATTGCAGGAAGAACTTTTACTCTGGTTTCTCAGTGTGTTTCCTAGTGCCGGTTTGAAGTTCCTGCAGTTTTCACTGTAAAACCGAGTTGGAGCTAGTACCTCCCCATATATATGTATGGAGTGGATTTTGCAACTGAAAAGAAACTTTGTGTTCCCAACAAGCTAGCTGAAGCACGTCTTTCACACACACTTATCTCTCAGAACTGTGCATGTGGAGAGACGTTCGTTCATCTAGCACAAAGGGAAGGGGTTGCAAAAGAAATTTTTCTCTGGTTTCTCAGACTGTTTCCTAGTGCCGGTTGAAGTTCCTGCAGTTTTCACTGTAAAACCGAGTTGGAGCTTGTACCTACCTATATATATATATGGAGTGGAGTTTGCAACTGAAAAGGAACTTTGTGTTCCCAACAAGCTAGGTGAAGGACGGCTTTCACACACACTTATCTCTCAGAACTGAGCATGTGGAGAGACGTTCGTTCATCTAGCGCAAAGTAAACTGGTTGCAGGAATAACTTTTACTCTGGTTTCTCAGTCTGTTTCCTAGTGCCGGTTTGAAGTTCCTGCAGTTTTCACTGTAAAACAGAGTTGGAGCTAGTACCTCCCCATATATATGTATGGAGTGGAGTTTGCAACTGAAAAGGAACTTTGTGTTCCCAACAAGCTAGGTGAAGCACGGCTTTCACACACACTTATCCCTCAGAACTGAGCATGTGGAGAGACGTTCGTTCATCTAGCACAAAAGGAACGGGTTGCAGGAGAAAGTTTTTCTCTGGTTTCTCAGTCTGTTTCCAAGTGCCGGTTTGATGTTCCTGCAGTTTTCACTGTAAAACTGAGTTGGAGCTTGTACCTCCCCATATATATTTATGGGGTGGAGTTTGCAACTGAAAAGAAACTATGTGTTCCCAACAAGCTAGGTGAAGCACGGCTTTCACACACACTTATCTCTCAGAACTGAGCATGTGGAGAGACGTTCGTTCATCTAGCAAAAATGGAACGGGTTGCAGGAGGAACTTTTTCTCTGATTTCTAAGTCTGTTTCCTAGTGCCGATTTCAAATTCCTGCAGTTTTCACTGTAAAAACGAGTTGGAGCTAGTACCTCCCCATATAAATGTATGGAGTGGTGTTTGCAAATGAAAAGGAAATTTGTGTTCCCAATAATCTAGGTGAAGTACGGCTTTCACACACACTTATCTCTCAGAACTGAGCATGTGGAGAGACGTTCGTTCATCTAGCACAAAGGGAACGGGTTGCAAGGGAAATTTTTCTCTGGGTTCTCAGTCTGTTTCCTACTGCCGGTTTGAAGTTCCTGCAGTTTTCACTGTAAAACCGAGTTGGAGCTAGTACCTAACCATATATATGTATGGAGTGGAGTTTGCAAGTGAAAAGAAACTTTGTTTTCCCAACAAGCTAGTTGAAGGACGGCTTTCACACACACTTATCTCTCAGAACTGAGCATGTGTAGAGACGTTCTTTCATCTAGCACAAAGGGAACGGGTTGCAGGAGAAACATTTTCTCTGGTTTCTCAGTGTGTTTCCTAGTGCCGGTTTGAAGTTCCTGCAGTTTTCACTTTAAAACCGAGTTGGAGCTAGTATCTACCTATATATATATATGGAGTGGAGTTTGCAACAGAAAAGAAACTTTGTGTTCCCAGCAAGCTATGTGAAGGACGGCTTTCACATACACATATCTCTCAGAACTGAGAATGTGGAGAGACGTTCGTTCATCTAGCACAAAGGGAACGGATTGCAGGAAGAACTTTTACTCTGGTTTCTCAGTGTGTTTCCTAGTGCCGGTTTGAAGTTCCTGCAGTTTTCACTGTAAAACCGAGTTGGAGCTAGTACCTCCCCATATATATGTATGGAGTGGATTTTGCAACTGAAAAGAAAATTTGTGTTCCCAACAAGCTAGCTGAAGCACGTCTTTCACACACACTTATCTCTCAGAACTGTGCATGTGGAGAGACGTTCGTTCATCTAGCACAAAGGGAAGGGGTTGCAAAAGAAATTTTTCTCTGGTTTCTCAGACTGTTTCCTAGTGCCGGTTGAAGTTCCTGCAGTTTTCACTGTAAAACCGAGTTGGAGCTTGTACCTACCTATATATATATATGGAGTGGAGTTTGCAACTGAAAAGGAACTTTGTGTTCCCAACAAGCTAGGTGAAGGACGGCTTTCACACACACTTATCTCTCAGAACTGAGCATGTGGAGAGACGTTCGTTCATCTAGCGCAAAGTAAACTGGTTGCAGGAATAACTTTTACTCTGGTTTCTCAGTCTGTTTCCTAGTGCCGGTTTGAAGTTCCTGCAGTTTTCACTGTAAAACAGAGTTGGGGCTAGTACCTCCCCATATATATGTATGGAGTGGAGTTTGCAACTGAAAAGGAACTTTGTGTTCCCAACAAGCTAGGTGAAGCACGGCTTTCACACACACTTATCCCTCAGAACTGAGCATGTGGAGAGACGTTCGTTCATCTAGCACAAAAGGAACGGGTTGCAGGAGAAAGTTTTTCTCTGGTTTCTCAGTCTGTTTCCAAGTGCCGGTTTGATGTTCCTGCAGTTTTCACTGTAAAACTGAGTTGGAGCTTGTACCTCCCCATATATATTTATGGGGTGGAGTTTGCAACTGAAAAGAAACTATGTGTTCCCAACAAGCTAGGTGAAGCACGGCTTTCACACACATTTATCTCTCAGAACTGAGCATGTGGAGAGACGTTCGTTCATCTAGAAAAATGGAACGGGTTGCAGGAGGAACTTTTTCTCTGATTTCTAAGTCTGTTTCCTAGTGCCGATTTCAAATTCCTGCAGTTTTCACTGTAAAAACGAGTTGGAGCTAGTACCTCCCCATATAAATGTATGGAGTGGTGTTTGCAAATGAAAAGGAAATTTGTGTTCCCAATAATCTAGGTGAAGGACGGCTTTCACACACACTTATCTCTCAGAACTGAGCATGTGGAGAGACGTTCGTTCATCTAGCACAAAGGGAACGGTTTGCAAGTGAAACTATTTCTCTGGTTTCTCAGACTGTTTCCTAGTGCCGGTTTGAAGTTCCTGCAGTTTTCACTGTAAAACAGTGTTGGAGCTAGTACCTCCCCATATATATGTATGGAATGGAGTTTGCAACTGAAAAGAAACTTAGTGTTCCCAACAAGCTATGTGAAGCACGGCTTTCACACACACTTATCTCTCAGATCTGAGCATGTGGAGAGACGTTCGTTCATCTAGCACAAAGGGAACGGGTTGCAGGGGAAACTTTTTCTCTGGGTTCTCAGTCTGTTTCCTACTGCCGGTTTGAAGTTCCTGCAGTTTTCACTGTAAAACCGAGTTGGAGCTAGTACCTACCCATATATATGTATGGAGTGGAGTTTGCAAGTGAAAAGAAACTTTGTTTTCCCAACAAGCTACTTGAAGGACGGCTTTCACACACACTTATCTCTCAGAAATGAGCATGTGGAGAGACGTTCGTTCATCTAGCACAAAGGGAACGGGTTGCAGGAGAAACTTTTACTATGGTTTCTCAGTCTGTTTCCTAGTGCCGGTTTGAAGTTCCTGCAGTTTTCACTGTAAAACCGAGTTGGAGCTAGTACCTACCTATATATATGTGTGGAGTGGAATTTGCAACTGACAAGGAACTATGTGTTCCCAACAAGCTAATGAAGGACGGCTTTCACACACACTTATCTCTCAGAACTGAGCATGTGGAGAGTTGTTTCGTTCATCTAACACAAAGGGAACGGGTTGCAGTAATATACTTTACTCTGGTTTCTCAGTCTGTTTCCTAGTGCCGGTTTGAAGTTCCTGCTGTTTTCACATGTAAAACCGAGTTGGAGCTCGTAAATCCCTATATATATATATATGGAGTGGAGTTTGCAACTGAAAAGAAACTTTGTCTTCCCAACAAGCTATGTGAAGGACGGCTTTCACATACACATAGCTCTCAGAACTGAGCATGTGGAGAGACGTTCGTTCATCTAGCACAAAGGGAACGGATTGCAGGAACAACTTTTACTCTGGTTTCTCAGTGTGTTTCCTAGTGCCGGTTTGAAGTTCCTGCAGTTTTCACTGTAAACCCGACTTGGAGCTAGTACCTCCCTATATATATGTATGGAGTGGAGTTTGCAACTGAATAGAAACTTTGTGTTCCAAACAATCTAGCTGAAGCACGGCTTTCACACACACTTATCTCTCAGAACTGTGCGTGTGGAGAGACGTTCGTTCATCTAGCACAAAGGGAACGGGTTGCAAAAGAAATTTTTCTCTGGTTTCTCAGACTGTTTCCTAGTGCCGTTTGAAGTTCCTGCAGTTTTCACTGTAAAACCGAGTTGGAGTTAGTACCTCCCCATATAATTGTATGGAGTGGAGTTTGCAACTGAAAAGAAACTTTGTGTTCCCAACAATCTATGTGAAGCACGGCTTTCACACACACTTATCTCTCAGAACTGAGCATGTGTAGAGACGTTCGTTTATCTAGCACAAAGTGAACGGGTTGCAGGAGAAACTTTTACTCTGGTTTCTCAGTCTGTTTCCTAGTGCCGGTTTGAAGTTCCTGCAGTTTTCACTGTAAAACAGAGTTGGAGCTAGTACCTACCTATATATATGTGTGGAGTGGAGTTTGCAACTGACAAGGAACTATGTGTTCCCAACAAGCTAATGAAGGACGGCTTTCACACACACTTATCTCTCAGAACTGAGCTTGTGGAGAGTCGTTCGTTCATCTAGCACAAAGGGAACGGTTTGCAGTAATAAATTTTACTCTGGTTTCTCAGTCGGTTTCCTAGTGCCGGTTTGAAGTTCCTGCTGTTTTCACATTTAAAAGCGAGTTGGATCTCGTAACTCCCCATATATATATATGGAGTGGAGTTTGCAACTGAAAAGAAAATTTGTGTTCCCAACAAGCTATGTGAAGGACGGCTTTCACATACACATATCTCTCAGAACTGAGCATGTGGAGAGACGTTCGTTCATCTAGCACAAATGGAACGGATTGCAGGAAGAACTTTTACTCTGGTTTCTCAGTGTGTTTCCTAGTGCCGGTTTGAAGATCCTGCAGTTTTCACTGTAAAACCGAGTTGGAGCTAGTACCTCCCCATATATATGTATGGAGTGGAGTTTCCAACTGAAAAGAAACTTTGTGTTCCCAACAAGCTAGCTGAAGCACGGCTTTCACACACACTTATCTCTCAGAACTGTGCATGTGGAGAGACGTTCGTTCATCTAGCACAAAGGGAACGGTTTGCAAAAGAAATTTTTCTCTGGTTTCTCAGACTGTTTCCTAGTGCCGGTTGAAGTTCCTGCAGTTTTCACTGTAAAACCGAGTTGGAGCTAGTACCTCCCCATATAATTGTATGGAGTGGAGTTTGCAACTGAAAAGAAACTTTGTGTTCCGAACAAGCTATGTGAAGCACGGCTTTCACACACACTTATCTCTCAGAACTGAGCATGTGGAGAGACTTTCGTTCATCTAGCACAAAGGGAACGGGTTGCAGGAGAAACTTTTACTCTGGTTTCTCAGTCAGTTTCCTACTGCCGGTTTGAAGTTCCTGCAGTTTTCACTGTAAAACCCATTTGGAGCTAGTACCTACCCATATATATGTATGGAGTGGAGTTTGCAAGTGAAAAGAAACTTTGTGTTCCCAACAAGCTAGGTGAAGGACGGCTTTCACACACACTTGTCCCTCAGAACTGAGCATGTGGAGAGACGTTTGTTCATCTAGCACAAAGGGAACGGGTTGCAGGAGAAACTTTTACTCTGGTTTCTCAGTCTGTTTCCTAGTGCCGGTTTGAAGTTCCTGCAGTTTTCACTGTAAAACAGAGTTGGAGCTAGTACCTACCTATATATATGTATGGAGTGGAGATTGCAACTGACAAGGAACTATGTGTTCCCAACAAGCTAAGTGAAGGACTGCTTTCACACACAATTATCTCTCAGAACTGAGCATGTGGAGAGTCGTTCGTTCATCTAGCACAAAAGGAACGGGTTGCAGTTATAACTTTTACTCTGGTTTCTCAGTTTGTTTCCTAGTGCCGGTTTGAAGTTCCTGCAGTTTTCACATGTAAAACTGAGTTGGAGCTCGTAACACCCCATATATATATATGGAGTGGAGTTTGAAACTGAAAAGAAAATTTGTGTTCCCAACAAGCTATGTGAAGGACGGCTTTCACACACACTTACCTCTCAGAAATGAGCATGTGTAGAGACGTTCGTTCATCTAGCACAAATGGAACGGGTTGCCGGAGAAACTTTTACTCTGGTATCTCAGTCTGTTTCCTAGTGCCGGTTTGAAGCTCCTGCAGTTTTCACAGTAAAACCGAGTTGGAGCTTGTACCTACCTATATATATATATAGAGTGGAGTTTGCAACTGAAAAGGAACTTTGTGTTCCCAACAAGCTAGGTGAAGGACGGCTTTCACACACACTTATCTCTCAGAACTGAGCATGTGGAGAGACGTTCGTTCATCTAGCACAAAGTAAAAGGGTTGCAGGAATAACTTTTACTCTGTTTTCTCAGTCTGTTTCCTAGTGCCGGTTTGAATTTCCTCCAGTTTTCACTGTAAAACCGAGTTGGAGCTAGTACCTCCCCATATATATGTATGGAGTGGAGTTTGCAACTGAAAAGGAACTTTGTGTGCCCAACAAGCTAGGTGAAGCACGGCTTTCACACACACTTATCTCTCAGAACTGAGCATGTGGAGAGACGTTCGTTCATCTAGCACAAAGGGAACGGGTTGCAGGAATAAGTTTTACTCTGGTTTCTCATTCTGTTTCCTAGTGCCGGTTAGAAGTTCCTGCAGTTTTCACATGTAAAACCTAGTTGGAGCTCGTAATTCCCCATATATATATATGGAGTGGAGTTTGCAACTGAAAAGGAACTTTGTGTTCCCAACAAGCTATGTGAAGGATGGCTTCCACACACACTTATCTCTCAGAACTGAGCATGTGGAGAGACGTTCGTTCATCTAGCACAAAGGGAACTGTTTGCAGGAGAAAGATTTTCTCTGGTTTCTCAGTCTGTTTCCAAGTGCCGGTTTGATGTTCCTGCAGTTTTCACTGTAAAACTGAGTTGGAGCTTGTACCTCCCCATATATATTTATGGGGTGGAGTTTGCAACTGAAAAGAAACTATGTGTTCCCAACAAGCTATGTGAAGTACGACTTTCACACACACTTATCTCTCAGAACTGAGCATGTGGAGAGACGTTCGTTTATCTAGCAAAAACGGAACGGGTTGCAGGAGGAACTTTTTCTCTGAATTCTAAGTCTGTTTCCTAGTGCCGATTTCAAATTCCTGCAGTTTTCACTGTAAAAACGAGTTGGAGCTAGTACCTCCCCATATATATGTATGGAGTGGAGTTTGCAACTGAAAAGAAATATTGTTTTCCCAACAAGCTAGCTGAAGCAGGGCTTTCACACACACTTATCTCTCAGAACTGTGCATGTGGAGAGACGTTCGTTCATCTAGCACAAAGGGAACGGGTTGCAAAAGAAATTTTTCTCTGGTTTCTCAGACTGTTTCCTAGTGCCGGTTGAAGTTCCTGCAGTTTTCACTGTAAAACCGAGTTGGAGCTAGTACCTCCCCATATAATTGTATGGAGTGGAGTTTGCAACTGAAAAGACACTTTGTGTTCCGAACAAGCTATGTGAAGCACGGCTTTCACACACACTTATCTCTCAGAACTGAGCATGTGGAGAGACGTTCGTTCATCTAGCACAAAGGGAACGGGTTGCAGGAGAAACTTTTACTCTGGTTTCTCAGTCAGTTTCCTACTGCCGGTTTGAAGTTCCTGCAGTTTTCACTGTAAAACCGAGTTGGAGCTAGTACCTCCCCATATATATGTATGGAGTGGAGTTTGCAACTGAAAAGAAACTTTGTGTTCCCAACAAGCTAGCTGAAGCAGGGCTTTCACACACACTTATCTCTCAGAACTGTGCATGTGGAGAGACGTTCGTTCATCTAGCACAAAGGGAACGGGTTGCAAAAAAAATTTTTCTCTGGTTTCTCAGACTGTTTCCTAGTGCCGGTTGAAGTTCCTGCAGTTTTCACTGTAAAACCGAGTTGGAGCTAGTACCTCCCCATATAATTGTATGGAGTGGAGTTTGCAACTGAAAAGAAACTTTGTGTTCCGAACAAGCTTTGTGAAGCACGGCTTTCACACACACTTATCTCTCAGAACTGAGCATGTGGAGAGACGTTCGTTCATCTAGCACAAAGGGAACGGGTTGCAGGAGAAACTTTTACTCTGGTTTCTCAGTCAGTTTCCTACTGCCGGTTTGAAGTTCCTGCAGTTTTCACTGTAAAACCCATTTGGAGCTAGTACTTCCCCATATATATGTATGGAGTGGAGATTGCAACTGACAAGGAACTATGTGTTCCCAAGAAGCTAGGTGAAGGACGGCTTTCACACACACTTATCTCTCAGAACTGAGCATGTGGAGAGACGTTCTTTCATCTAGCACAAAGGGAACGGGTTGCAGGAGAAACTTTTACTCTGGTTTCTCAGTCTGTTTCCTAGTGCCGGTTTGAAGTTCCTGCAGTTTTCACTTTAAAACCGAGTTGGAGCTAGTATCTACCTATATATATGTGTGGAGTGGAGTTTGCAACTGACAAGGAACTATGTGTTCCCAACAAGCTAATGAAGTACGGCTTTCACACACACTTATCTCTCAGAACTGAGCATGTGGAGAGTCGTTCGTTCATCTAGCACAAATGGAACGGTTTGCACTAATAAATTTTACTCTGGTTTCTCAGTCTGTTTCCTAGTGCCGGTTTGAAGTTCCTGCTGTTTTCACATGTAAAACCGAGTTGGAGCTCGTAACTCCCCATATATATATATGGAGTGGAGTTTGCAACAGAAAAGAAACTTTGTGTTCCCAGCAATCTATGTGAAGGACGGCTTTCACATATACATATCTCTCAGAACTGAGCATGTGGAGAGACGTTCGTTCATCTAGCACAAAGGGAACGGATTGCAGGAAGAACTTTTACTCTGGTTTCTCAGTGTGTTTCCTAGTGCCGGTTTGAAGTTCCTGCAGTTTTCACTGTAAAACCGAGTTGGAGCTTGTACCTACCTATATATATATATATGGAGTGGAGTTTGCAACTGAAAAGGAACTTTGTGTTCCCAACAAGCTAGGTGAAGAACGGCTTTCAAACACACTTATCTCTCAGAACTGAGCATGTGGAGAGACGTTCGTTCATCTAGCGCAAAGTAAACGGGTTGCAGGAATAACTTTTACTCTGGTTTCTCAGTCTGTTTCCTAGTGCCGGTTTGAAGTTCCTGCAGTTTTCACTGTAAAACAGAGTTGGAGCTAGTACCTCCCCATATATATGTATGGAGTGGAGTTTGCAACTGAAAAGGAACTTTGTGTTCCCAACAAGCTAGGTGAAGCACGGCTTTCACACACACTTATCCCTCAGAACTGAGCATGTGGAGAGACGTTCATTCATCTAGCACAAAGGGAACGGGTTGCAGGAATGAGTTTTACTCTGGTTTCTCAGTCTGTTTCCTAGTGCCGGTTTGAAGTTCCTGTAGTTTTCACATGTAAAACCTAGTTGGAGCTCGCAATTCCCCATATATATATATGGAGTGGAGTTTGCAACTGAAAAGGAACTTTGTGTTCCCAACAAGCTATGTGAAGGATGGCTTTCACACACACTTATCCCTCAGAACTGAGCATGTGGAGAGACGTTCGTTCATCTAGCACAAAAGGAACGGGTTGCAGGAGAAAGTTTTTCTCTGGTTTTTCAGTCTGTTTCCAAGTGCCGGTTTGATGTTACCGCAGTTTTCACTGTAAAACTGAGTTGGAGCTTGTACCTCCTCATATATATTTATGGGGTGGAGTTTGCAACTGAAAAGAAACTATGTGTTCTCAACAAGCTAGGTGAAGCACGGCTTTCACACACACTTATCTCTCAGAACTGAGCATGTGGAGAGACGTTCGTTCATCTAGCAAAAATGGAACGGGTTGCATGATGAACTTTTTCTCTGATTTCTAAGTCTGTTTCCTAGTGCCGATTTCAAATTCCTGCAGTTTTCACTGTAAAACCGAGTTGGAGCTAGTACCTCCCCATATAATTGTATGGAGTGGAGTTTGCAACTGAAAAGAAACTTTGTGTTCCGAACAAGCTATGTGAAGCACGGCTTTCACACACACTTATCTCTCAGAACTGAGCATGTGGAGAGACGTTCGTTCATCTAGCACAAAGGGAACGGGTGGCAGGAGAAACTTTTACTCTGGTTTCTCAGTCAGTTTCCTACTCCCCGTTTGAAGTTCCTGCAGTTTTCACTGTAAAATCCATTTGGAGCTAGTACCTCCCCATATATATGTATGGAGTGGAGTTTGCAAGTGAAAAGAATCTTTGTGTTCCCAACAAGCTAGGTGAAGGACGGCTTTCACACACACTTATTTCTCAGAACTGAGCATATGGAGAGACGTTCGTTCATCTAGCACAAAGGGAACGGGTTGCAGGAGAAACTTTTACTCTGGTTTCTCAGTCTGTTTCCTAGTGCCGGTTTGAAGTTCCTGCAGTTTTCACTGTAAAAACGGGTTGGAGCTAGTACCTACCTATATATATGTGTGGAGTGGAGTTTGCAACTGACAAGGAACTATGTGTTCCCAACAAGCTAATGAAGGACGGCTTTCACACACACTTATCTCTCAGAACTGAGCATGTGGTGAGTCGTTCGTTCATCTAGCACAAAGGGAACGGTTTGCAGTAATAAATTTTACTCTGGTTTCTCAGTCTGTTTCCTAGTGCCGGTTTGAAGTTCCTGCTGTTTTCACATGTAAAACCGAGTTGGAGCTCGTAAATCCACATATATATATATGGAGTGGAGTTTGCAACTGAAAAGAAACTTTGTGTTCTCAACAAGCTATGTGAAGGACGGCTTTAACATACACATATCTCTCAGAACTGAGCATGTGGAGAGACGTTCGTTCATCTAGCACAAAGGGAACGGATTGCAGGAAGAACTTTTACTCTGGTTTCTCAGTGTGTTTCCTAGTGCCGGTTTGAAGTTCCTGCAGTTTTCACTGTAAAACCGAGTTGGAGCTAGTACCTCCCCATATATATGTATGGAGTGGAGTTAGCAACTGAAAAGAAACTTTGTGTTCCCAACAAACTAGCTGAAGCAGGGCTTTCACACACACTTATCTCTCAGAACTGTGCATGTGGAGAGACGTTGGTTCATCTAGCACAAAGGGAACGGGTTGCAAAAGAAATTTTTCTCTGGTTTCTCAGACTGTTTCCTAGTGCCGTTTGAAGTTCCTGCAGTTTTCACTGTAAAACCGAGTTGGAGCTAGTACCTCCCCATATAATTGTATGGAGTGGAGTTTGCAACTGAAAAGAAACTTTGTGTTCCGAACAAGCTATGTGAAGCACGGCTTTCACACACACTTATCTCTCAGAACTGAGCATGTGGAGAGACGTTCGTTCATCTAGCACAAAGGGAACGGTTTGCATGAGAAACTTTTACTCTGGTTTCTCAGTCAGTTTCCTACTGCCGGTTTGAAGTTCCTGCAGTTTTCACTGTAAAACCCATTTGGAGCTAGTACTTCCCCATATATATGTTTGGAGTGGAGTTTGCAAGTGAAAAGAAACTTTGTGTTCCCAACAAGCTAGGTGAAGGACGGCTTTCACACACACTTATCTCTCAGAACTGAGCATGTGGAGAGACGTTCTTTCATCTAGCACAAAGGGAACGGGTTGCAGGAGAAACTTTTACTCTGGTTTCTCAGTCTGTTTCCTAGTGCCGGTTTGAAGTTCCTGCAGTTTTCACTTTAAAACCGAGTTGGAGCTAGTATCTACCTATATATATGTGTGGAGTGGAGTTTGCAACTGACAAGGAACTATGTGTTCCCAACAAGCTAATGAAGGACGGCTTTCAGACACACTTATCTCTCAGAACTGAGCATGTGGAGAGTCGTTCGTTCATCTAGCACAAATGGAACGGTTTGCACTAATAAATTTTACTCTGGTTTCTCAGTCTGTTTCCTAGTGCCGGTTTGAAGTTCCTGCTGTTTTCACATGTAAAACCGTGTTGGAGCTCGTAACTCCCCATATATATATATGGAGTGGAGTTTGCAACAGAAAAGAAACTTTGTGTTCCCAGCAAGCTATGTGAAGGACGGCTTTCACATACACATATCTCTCAGACTGAGCATGTGGAGAGACGTTCGTTCATCTAGCACAAAGGGAACGGATTGCAGGAAGAACTTTTACTCTGGTTTCTCAGTGTGTTTCCTAGTGCCGGTTTGAAGTTCCTGCAGTTTTCAGTGTAAAACCGTGTTGGAGCTAGTACCTCCCCATATATATGTATGGAGTGGAGTTTGCAACTGAAAAGAAACTTTGTGTTCCCAACAAGCTAGCTGAAGCACGTCTTTCACACACACTTATCTCTCAGAACTGTGCATGTGGAGAGACGTTCATTCATCTAGCACAAACGGAACGCGTTGCAGGAATGAGTTTTACTCTGGTTTCTCAGTCTGTTTCCTAGTGCCGGTTTGAAGTTCCTGCAGTTTTCACATGTAAAACCTAGTTGGAGCTCGCAATTCCCCATATATATATATGGAGTGGAGTTTGCAACTGAAAAGGAACTTTGTGTTCCCAAAAAGCTATGTGAAGGATGGCTTTCACACACACTTATCCCTCAGAACTGAGCATGTGGAGAGACGTTCGTTCATCAAGCACAAAAGGAACGGGTTGCAGGAGAAAGTTTTTCTCTGGTTTCTCAGTCTGTTTCCAAGTGCCGGTTTGATGTTCCCGCAGATTTCACTGTAAAACTGAGTTGGAGCTTGTACCTCCCCATATATATTTATGGGGTGGAGTTTGCAACTGAAAAGAAACTATGTGTTCCCAACAAGCTAGGTGAAGCACGGCTTTCACACACACTTATCTCTCAGAACTGAGCATGTGGAGAGACGTTCGTTCATCTAGCAAAAATGGAACGGGTTGCAAGAGGAACTTTTTCTCTGATTTCTAAGTCTGTTTCCTAGTGCCAATTTCAAATTCCTGCAGTTTTCACTGTAAAAACGAGTTGGAGCTAGTACCTCCCCATATAAATGTATGGAGTGGTGTTTGCAAATGAAAAGGAAATTTGTGTTCCCAATAATCTAGGTGAAGGACGGCTTTCACACACACTTATCTCTCAGAACTGAGCATGTGGAGAGACGTTCGTTCATCTAGCACAAAGGGAACGGTTTGCAAGTGATACTATTTCTCTGGTTTCTCAGACTGTTTCCTAGTGCCGGTTTGAAGTTCCTGCAGTTTTCACTGTAAAACAGTGTTGGAGCTAGTACCTCCCCATATATATGTATGGAATGGAGTTTGCAACTGAAAAGAAACTTAGTGTTCCCAACAAGCTATGTGAAGCACGGCTTTCACACACACTTATCTCTCAGAACTGAGCATGTGGAGAGACGTTCGTTCATCTAGCACAAAGGGAACGGGTTGCAGGGGAAACTTTTCTCTGGGTTCTCAGTCTGTTTCCTACTGCCGGTTTGAAGTTCCTGCAGTTTTCACTGTAAAACCGAGTTGGAGCTAGTACATACCCATATATATGTATGGAGTGGAGTTTGCAAGTGAAAAGAAACTTTGTGTTCCCAACAAGCTAGTTGAAGGACGGCTTTCACACACACTTATCTCTCAGAACTGAGCATGTGGAGAGACGTTCGTTCATCTAGCACAAAGGGAACGGGTTGCAGGAGAAACTTTTACTATGGTTTCTCAGTCTGTTTCCTAGTGCCGGTTTGAAGTTCCTGCAGTTTTCACTGTAAAACCGAGTTGGAGCTAGTACCTACCTATATATATGTGTGGAGTGTAATTTGCAACTGACAAGGAACTATGTGTTCCCAACAAGCTAATTAAGGACGGCTTTCACACACACTTATCTCTCAGAAATGAACATGTGGAGAGTGGTTTCGTTCATCTAGCACAAAGGGAACGGTTTGCAGTAATATACTTTTCTCTGGTTTCTCAGTCTGTTTCCTAGTGCCGGTTTGAAGTTCCTGCTGTTTTCACATGTAAAACCGAGTTGGAGCTCGTAACTCCCCATATATATATATATGGAGTGGAGTTTGCAACTGAAAAGAAACTTTGTCTTCCCAACAAGCTATGTGAAGGACGGCTTTCACATACACATATCTCTCAGAACTGAGCATGTGGAGAGACGTTCGTTCATCTAGCACAAAGGGAACGGATTGCAAGTTAAACTATTTCTCTGGTTTCTCAGACTGTTTCCAAGTGCCGGTTTGAAGTTCCTGCAGTTTTCACTGTAAAACAGTGTTGGAGCTAGTACCTCCCCATATATATGTATGGAGTGGAGTTTGCAACTGAAAAGAAACTATGTGTTCCCAACAAGCTAGGTGAAGCACGGCTTTAACACACACTTATCTCTCAGAACTGAGCATGTGGAGAGACGTTCGTTCATCTAGCAAAAATGGAACGGGTTGCAGGAGAAACTTTTACTCTGGTTTCTCAGTCTGTTTCCTAGTGCCGGTTTGAAGTTCCTGCAGTTTTCACTTTAAAACCGAGTTGCAGCTAGTATCTACCTATATATATGTGTGGAGTGGAGTTTGCAACTGACAAGGAACTATGTGTTCCCAACAAGCTAATGAAGGACGGCTTTCACACACACTTATCTCTCAGAACTGAGCATGTGGAGAGTCGTTCGTTCATCTAGCACAAATGGAACGGTTTGCACTAATAAATTTTACTCTGGTTTCTCAGTCTGTTTCCTAGTGCCGGTTTGAAGTTCCTGCTGTTTTCACATGTAAAACCGAGTTGGAGCTCGTAACTCCCCATATATATATATGGAGTGGAGTTTGCAACAGAAAAGAATCTTTGTGTTCCAAACAAGCTAGCTGAAGCACGGCTTTCACACACACTTATCTCTCAGAACTGTGCGTGTGGAGAGACGTTCGTTCATCTAGCACAAAGGGAACGGGTTGCAAAAGAAATTTTTCTCTGGTTTCTCAGACTGTTTCCTAGTGCCGGTTGAAGTTCCTGCAGTTTTCACTGTAAAACCGAGTTGGAGTTAGTACCTCCCCATATAATTGTATGGAGTGGAGTTTGCAACTGAAAAGAAACTTTGTGTTCCCAACAATCTATGTGAAGCACGGCTTTCACACACACATATCTCTCAGAACTGAGCATGTGTAGAGACGTTCGTTTATCTAGCACAAAGGGAACGGGTTGCAGGAGAAACTTTTACTCTGGTTTCTCAGTCTGTTTCCTATTGCCGGTTTGAAGTTCCTGCAGTTTTCACTGTAAAACAGAGTTGGAGCTAGTACCTACCTATATATATGTGTGGAGAGGAGTTTGCAACTGACAAGGAACTATGTGTTCCCAACAAGCTAATGAAGGACGGCTTTCAGACACACTTATCTCTCAGAACTGAGCATGTGGAGAGTCGTTCGTTCATCTAGCACAAAGGGAACGGTTTGCAGTAATAAATTTTACTCTGGTTTCTCAGTCTGTTTCCTAGTGCCGGTTTGAAGTTCCTGCTGTTTTCACATGTAAAACCGAGTTGGAGCTCGTAACTCCCCATATATATATATGGAGTGGGGTTTGCAACTGAAAAGAAACTTTGTCTTCCCAACAAGCTATGTGAAGGACGGCTTTCACATACACATATCTCTCAGAACTTAGCATGTGGAGAGACGTTCGTTCATCTAGCACAAAGGGAACGGATTGCAGGAAGACTTTTACTCTGGTTTCTCAGTGTGTTTCCTAGTGCCGGTTTGAAGTTCCTGCAGTTTTCACTGTAAAACCGAGTTGGAGCTAGTACCTCCCCATATATATGTATGGAGTGGAGTTTGCAACTGAAAAGAAACTTTGTGTTCCCAACAAGCTAGCTGAAGCACGGCTTTCACACACACTTATCTCTCAGAACTGTGCATGTGGAGAGACGTTCGTTCATCTAGCACAAAGGGAACGGGTTGCAAAAGAAATTTTTCTCTGGTTTCTCAGACTGTTTCCTAGTGCCGGTTGAAGTTCCTGCAGTTTTCACTGTAAAACCGAGTTGGAGCTAGTACCTCCCCATATAATTGAATGGAATGGAGTTTGCAAGTGAAAAGAAACTTTGTGTTCCGAACAAACTATGTGAAGCACGGCTTTCACACACACTTATCTCTCAGAACTGAGCATGTGTAGAGACGTTCGTTCATCTAGCACAAACGGAACGGGTTGCATGAGAAACTTTTACTCTGGTTTCTCAGTCAGTTTCCTACTGCCGGTTTAATGTTCCTGCATTTTTCAGTGTAAAGCCCATTTGGAGCTAGTACCTCCCCATATATTTGTATGGAGTGGAGTTTGCAAGTGAAAAGAAACTTTGTGTTCCCAACAAGCTAGGTGAAGGACGGCTTTCACACACACTTGTCTCTCAGAACTGAGCATGTGGAGAGACGTTCGTTCATGTAGCACAAAGGGAACGGGTTGCAGGAGAAACTTTTACTCTGGATTCTCAGTCTGTTTCCTAGTGCCGGTTTGAAGTTCCTGCAGTTTTCACTGTAAAACCGAGTTGGAGCTAGTACCTACCTATATATATGTATGGAGTGGAGTTTGCAACTGACAAGGAACTATGTGTTCCCAACAAGCTAAGTGAAGGACTGCTTTCACTCACACTTATCTCTCAGAACTGAGCATGTGGAGAGTCGTTCGTTCATCTAGCACAAAAGAAACGGGTTGCAGTAATAACTTATACTCTGGTTTCTCAGTTTGTTTCCTAGTGCCGGTTTGAAGTTCCTGCAGTTTTCACATGTAAAACCGAGTTGGAGCTCGTAACACCCCATATATATATATGGAGTGGACTTTGAAACTGAAAAGAAAATTTGTGTTCCCAACAAGCTATGTGAAGGACGGCTTTCACACACACTTACCTCTCAGAAATGAGCATGTGTAGAGACGTTCGTTCATCTAGCACAAATGGAAAGGGTTGCCGGAGAAACTTTTACTCTGGTTTCTCAGTCTGTTTCCTAGTGCCGGTTTGAAGTTCCTGCAGTGTTCACTGTAAAACCGAGTTGGAGCTTGTACCTACCTATATATATATATGGAGTGGAGTTTGCAACTGAAAAGGAACTTTGTGTTCCCAACAAGCTAGGTGAAGGACGGATTTCACACACACTTATCTCTCAGAACTGAGCATGTGGAGAGACGTTCGTTCATCTAGCACAAAGTAAACGGGTTGCAGGAATAAGTTTTACTCTGGTTTCTCAGTCTGTTTCCTAGTGCCGGTTTGAAGTTCCTGCAGTTTTCACTGTAAAACCGAGTTGGAGCTAGTACCTCCCCATATATATGTATGGAGTGGAGTTTGCAACTGAAAAGGAACTTTGTGTTCCCAACAAGCTAGGTGAAGCACGGCTTTCACACACACTTATCTCTCAGAACTGAGCATGTGGAGAGACGTTCGTTCATCTAGCACAAAGGGAACGGGTTGCAGGAGTAAGTTTTACTCTGGTTTCTCAGTCTGTTTCCTACTGCCGGTTTGAATTTCCTGCAGTTTTCACATGTAAAACCTAGTTGGAGCTCGTAATTCCCCATAATATATATGGAGTGGAGTTTGCAACTGAAAAGAAACTTTGTGTTCCCAACAAGCTAGGTGAAGGACGGCTTTCAGACACACAAATCTCTCAGAAATGAGCATGTGGAGAGACGTACGTTCATGTAGCACAAAGGGAACGGGTTGCAGGAGGAACTTTTTCTCTGATTTCTAAGTCTGTTTCCTAGTGCCGATTTCAAATTCCTGCAGTTTTCACTGTAAAAACGAGTTGGAGCTATTACCTACCCATATATATGTATGGAGTGGAGTTTGCAAATGAAAAGGAAATTTGTGTTCCCAATAATCTAGGTGAAGGACGGCTTTCACACACACTTATCTCTCAGAACTGAGCATGTGGAGAGACGTTCGTTCATCTAGCACAAAGGGAACGGTTTGCAAGAGAAAGTTTTTCTCTGGTTTTTCAGACTGTTTCCTAGTGCCGGTTTGAAGTTCCTGCAGTTTTCACTGTAAAACCGAGTTGGAGATATTACCTCCCCATATATATGTATGTAATGGAGTTTGCAACTGAAAAGAAACTTTCTGTTCCCAACAAGCTATGTGAAGCACGGCTTTCACACACACTTATCTCTCAGAACTGAGCATGTGGAGAGACGTTCGTTCATCTAGCACAAAGGGAACGGTTTGCAAGTGAAACTATTTCTCTGGTTTCTCAGACTGTTTCCTAGTGCCGGTTTGAAGTTCCTGCAGTTTTCACTGTAAAACAGTGTTGGAGCTAGTACCTCCCCATATATATGTATGGAATGGAGTTTGCAACTGAAAAGAAACTTAGTGTTCCCAACAAGCTATGTGAAGCACGGCTTTCACACACACTTATCTCTCAGAACTGAGCATGTGGAGAGACGTTCGTTCATCTAGCACAAAGGGAACGGGTTGCAGGGGAAACTTTTTCTCTGGGTTCTCAGTCTGTTTCCTACTGCCGGTTTGAAGTTCCTGCAGTTTTCACTGTAAAACCGAGTTGGAGCTAGTACATACCCATATATATGTATGGAGTGGAGTTTGCAAGTGAAAAGAAACTTTGTGTTCCCAACAAGCTAGTTGAAGGACGGCTTTCACACACACTTATCTCTCAGAACTGAGCATGTGGAGAGACGTTCGTTCATCTAGCACAAAGGGAACGGGTTGCAGGAGAAACTTTTACTATGGTTTCTCAGTCTGTTTCCTAGTGCCGGTTTGAAGTTCCTGCAGTTTTCACTGTAAAACCGAGTTGGAGCTAGTACCTACCTATATATATGTGTGGAGTGTAATTTGCAACTGACAAGGAACTATGTGTTCCCAACAAGTTAATGAAGGACGGCTTTCACACACACTTATCTCTCAGAACTGAGCATGTGGAGAGTTTTTTCGTTCATCAAGCACAAAGGGAACGGTTTGCAGTAATATACTTTTCTCTGGTTTCTCAGTCTGTTTCCTAGTGCCGGTTTGAAGTTCCTGCTGTTTTCACATGTAAAACCGAGTTGGAGCTCGTAACTCCCCATATATATATATATGGAGTGGAGTTTGCAACTGAAAAGAAACTTTGTCTTCCCAACAAGCTATGTGAAGGACGGCTTTCAAATACACATATCTCTCAGAACTGCCATGTGGAGAGACGTTCGTTCATCTAGCACAAAGGGAACGGATTGCAAGTGAAACTATTTCTCTGGTTTCTCAGACTGTTTCCAAGTGCCGGTTTGAAGTTCCTGCAGTTTTCACTGTAAAACAGTGTTGGAGCTAGTACCTCCCCATATATATGTATGGAGTGGAGTTTGCAACTGAAAAGAAACTATGTGTTCCCAACAAGCTAGGTGAAGCACGGCTTTCACACACACTTATCTCTCAGAACTGAGCATGTGGAGAGACGTTCGTTCATCTAGCAAAACTGGAACGGGTTGCAGGAGAAACTTTTACTCTGGTTTCTCAGTCTGTTTCCAAGTGCCGGTTTGAAGTTCCTGCAGTTTTCACTTTAAAACCGAGTTGGAGCTAGTATCTACCTATATATATGTGTGGAGTGGAGTTTGCAACTGACAAGGAACTATGTGTTCCCAACAAGCTAATGAAGGACGGCTTTCACACACACTTATCTCTCAGAACTGAGCATGTGGAGAGTCGTTCGTTCATCTAGCACAAATGGAACGGTTTGCACTAATAAATTTTACTCTGGTTTCTCAGTCTGTTTCCTAGTGCCGGTTTGAAGTTCCTGCTGTTTTCACATGTAAAACCGAGTTGGAGCTCGTAACTCCCCATATATATATATGGAGTGGGGTTTGCAACTGAAAAGAAACTTTGTCTTCCCAACAAGCTATGTGAAGGACGGCTTTCACATACACATATCTCTCAGAACTGAGCATGTGGAGAGACGTTCGTTCATCTAGCACAAAGGGAACGGATTGCAGGAAGAACTTTTACTCTGGTTTCTCAGTGTGTTTCCTAGTGCCGGTTTGAAGATCCTGCAGTTTTCACTGTAAAACCGAGTTGGAGCTAGTACCTCCCCATATATATGTATGGAGTGGAGTTTGCAACTGAAAAGAAACTTTGTGTTCCCAACAAGCTAGCTGAAGCACGGCTTTCACACACACTTATCTCTCAGAACTGTGCATGTGGAGAGACGTTCGTTCATCTAGCACAAAGGGAACGGGTTGCAAAAGAAATTTTTCTCTGGTTTCTCAGACTGTTTCCTAGTGCCGGTTGAAGTTCCTGCAGTTTTCACTGTAAAACCGAGTTGGAGCTAGTACCTCCCCATATAATTGAATGGAGTGGAGTTTGCAAGTGAAAAGAAACTTTGTGTTCCGAACAAACTATGTGAAGCACGGCTTTCACACACACTTATCTCTCAGAACTGAGCATGTGTAGAGACGTTCGTTCATCTAGCACAAACGGAACGGGTTGCATGAGAAACTTTTACTCTGGTTTCTCAGTCAGTTTCCTACTGCCGGTTTGAAGTTCCTGCATTTTTCAGTGTAAAGCCCATTTGGAGCTAGTACCTCCCCATATATATGTATGGAGTGGAGTTTGCAAGTGAAAAGAAACTTTGTGTTCCCAACAAGCTAGGTGAAGGACGGCTTTCACACACACTTGTCTCTCAGAACTGAGCATGTGGAGAGACGTTCGTTCATGTAGCACAAAGGGAACGGGTTGCAGGAGAAACTTTTACTCTGGATTCTCAGTCTGTTTCCTAGTGCCGGTTTGAAGTTCCTGCCGTTTTCACTGTAAAACCGAGTTGGAGCTAGTACCTACCTATATATATGTATGGAGTGGAGTTTGCAACTGACAAGGAACTATGTGTTCCCAACAAGCTAAGTGAAGGACTGCTTTCACTCACACTTATCTCTCAGAACTGAGCATGTGGAGAGTCGTTCGTTCATCTAGCACAAAAGAAACGGGTTGCAGTAATAACTTATACTCTGGTTTCTCAGTTTGTTTCCTAGTGCCGGTTTGAAGTTCCTGCAGTTTTCACATGTAAAACCGAGTTGGAGCTCGTAACACCCCATATATATATATGGAGTGGACTTTGAAACTGAAAAGAAAATTTGTGTTCCCAACAAGCTATGTGAAGGACGGCTTTCACACACACTTACCTCTCAGAAATGAGCATGTGTAGAGACGTTCGTTCATCTAGCACAAATGGAAAGGGTTGCCGGAGAAACTTTTACTCTGGTTTCTCAGTCTGTTTCCTAGTGCCGGTTTGAAGTTCCTGCAGTTTTCACTGTAAAACCGAGTTGGAGCTTGTACCTACCTATATATATATATGGAGTGGAGTTTGCAACTGAAAAGGAACTTTGTGTTCCCAACAAGCTAGGTGAAGGACGGATTTCACACACACTTATCTCTCAGAACTGAGCATGTGGAGAGACGTTCGTTCATCTAGCACAAAGTAAACGGGTTGCAGGAATAAGTTTTACTCTGGTTTCTCAGTCTGTTTCCTAGTGCCGGTTTGAAGTTCCTGCAGTTTTCACTGTAAAACCGAGTTGGAGCTAGTACCTCCCCATATATATGTATGGAGTGGAGTTTGCAACTGAAAAGGAACTTTGTGTTCCCAACAAGCTAGGTGAAGCACGGCTTTCACACACACTTATCTCTCAGAACTGAGCATGTGGAGAGACGTTCGTTCATCTAGCACAAAGGGAACGGGTTGCAGGAGTAAGTTTTACTCTGGTTTCTCAGTCTGTTTCCTACTGCCGGTTTGAATTTCCTGCAGTTTTCACATGTAAAACCTAGTTGGAGCTCGTAATTCCCCATATATATACATGGAGTGGAGTTTGCAACTGAAAAGAAACTTTGTGTTCCCAACAAGCTAGGTGAAGGACGGCTTTCACATACACATATCTCTCAGAACTGAGCATGTGGAGAGACGTTCGTTCATCTAGCACAAAGGGAACGGATTGCAGGAAGAACTTTTACTCTGGTTTCTCAGTGTGTTTCCTAGTGCCGGTTTGAAGATCCTGCAGTTTTCACTGTAAAACCGAGTTGGAGCTAGTACCTCCCCATATATATGTATGGAGTGGAGTTTGCAACTGAAAAGAAACTTTGTGTTCCCAACAAGCTAGCTGAAGCACGGCTTTCACACACACTTATCTCTCAGAACTGTGCATGTGGAGAGACGTTCGTTCATCTAGCACAAAGGGAACGGGTTGCAAAAGAAATTTTTCTCTGGTTTCTCAGACTGTTTCCTAGTGCCGGTTGAAGTTCCTGCAGTTTTCACTGTAAAACCGAGTTGGAGCTAGTACCTCCCCATATAATTGAATGGAGTGGAGTTTGCAAGTGAAAAGAAACTTTGTGTTCCGAACAAACTATGTGAAGCACGGCTTTCACACACACTTATCTCTCAGAACTGAGCATGTGTAGAGACGTTCGTTCATCTAGCACAAACGGAACGGGTTGCATGAGAAACTTTTACTCTGGTTTCTCAGTCAGTTTCCTACTGCCGGTTTGAAGTTCCTGCATTTTTCAGTGTAAAGCCCATTTGGAGCTAGTACCTCCCCATATATATGTATGGAGTGGAGTTTGCAAGTGAAAAGAAACTTTGTGTTCCCAACAAGCTAGGTGAAGGACGGCTTTCACACACACTTGTCTCTCAGAACTGAGCATGTGGAGAGACGTTCGTTCATGTAGCACAAAGGGAACGGGTTGCAGGAGAAACTTTTACTCTGGATTCTCAGTCTGTTTCCTAGTGCCGGTTTGAAGTTCCTGCCGTTTTCACTGTAAAACCGAGTTGGAGCTAGTACCTACCTATATATATGTATGGAGTGGAGTTTGCAACTGACAAGGAACTATGTGTTCCCAACAAGCTAAGTGAAGGACTGCTTTCACTCACACTTATCTCTCAGAACTGAGCATGTGGAGAGTCGTTCGTTCATCTAGCACAAAAGAAACGGGTTGCAGTAATAACTTATACTCTGGTTTCTCAGTTTGTTTCCTAGTGCCGGTTTGAAGTTCCTGCAGTTTTCACATGTAAAACCGAGTTGGAGCTCGTAACACCCCATATATATATATGGAGTGGACTTTGAAACTGAAAAGAAAATTTGTGTTCCCAACAAGCTATGTGAAGGACGGCTTTCACACACACTTACCTCTCAGAAATGAGCATGTGTAGAGACGTTCGTTCATCTAGCACAAATGGAAAGGGTTGCCGGAGAAACTTTTACTCTGGTTTCTCAGTCTGTTTCCTAGTGCCGGTTTGAAGTTCCTGCAGTTTTCACTGTAAAACCGAGTTGGAGCTTGTACCTACCTATATATATATATGGAGTGGAGTTTGCAACTGAAAAGGAACTTTGTGTTCCCAACAAGCTAGGTGAAGGACGGATTTCACACACACTTATCTCTCAGAACTGAGCATGTGGAGAGACGTTCGTTCATCTAGCACAAAGTAAACGGGTTGCAGGAATAAGTTTTACTCTGGTTTCTCAGTCTGTTTCCTAGTGCCGGTTTGAAGTTCCTGCAGTTTTCACTGTAAAACCGAGTTGGAGCTAGTACCTCCCCATATATATGTATGGAGTGGAGTTTGCAACTGAAAAGGAACTTTGTGTTCCCAACAAGCTAGGTGAAGCACGGCTTTCACACACACTTATCTCTCAGAACTGAGCATGTGGAGAGACGTTCGTTCATCTAGCACAAAGGGAACGGGTTGCAGGAGTAAGTTTTACTCTGGTTTCTCAGTCTGTTTCCTACTGCCGGTTTGAATTTCCTGCAGTTTTCACATGTAAAACCTAGTTGGAGCTCGTAATTCCCCATATATATACATGGAGTGGAGTTTGCAACTGAAAAGAAACTATGTGTTCCCAACAAGCTAGGTGAAGGACGGCTTTCACACACACTAATCTCTCAGAACTGAGCATGTGGAGAGACGTTCGTTCATGTAGCACAAATGGAAAGGGTTGCCGGAGAAACTTTTACTCTGGTTTCTCAGTCAGTTTCCTACTGCCGGTTTGAAGTTCCTGCATTTTTCAGTGTAAAGCCCATTTGGAGCTAGTACCTCCCCATATATATGTATGGAGTGGAGTTTGCAAGTGAAAAGAAACTTTGTGTTCCCAACAAGCTAGGTGAAGGACGGCTTTCACACACACTTGTCTCTCAGAACTGAGCATGTGGAGAGACGTTCGTTCATGTAGCACAAAGGGAACGGGTTGCAGGAGAAACTTTTACTCTGGATTCTCAGTCTGTTTCCTAGTGCCGGTTTGAAGTTCCTGCCGTTTTCACTGTAAAACCGAGTTGGAGCTAGTACCTACCTATATATATGTATGGAGTGGAGTTTGCAACTGACAAGGAACTATGTGTTCCCAACAAGCTAAGTGAAGGACTGCTTTCACTCACACTTATCTCTCAGAACTGAGCATGTGGAGAGTCGTTCGTTCATCTAGCACAAAAGAAACGGGTTGCAGTAATAACTTATACTCTGGTTTCTCAGTTTGTTTCCTAGTGCCGGTTTGAATTTCCTGCAGTTTTCACATGTAAAACCGAGTTGGAGCTCGTAACACCCCATATATATATATGGAGTGGACTTTGAAACTGAAAAGAAAATTTGTGTTCCCAACAAGCTATGTGAAGGACGGCTTTCACACACACTTACCTCTCAGAAATGAGCATGTGTAGAGACGTTCGTTCATCTAGCACAAATGGAAAGGGTTGCCGGAGAAACTTTTACTCTGGTTTCTCAGTCTGTTTCCTAGTGCCGGTTTGAAGTTCCTGCAGTTTTCACTGTAAAACCGAGTTGGAGCTTGTACCTACCTATATATATATATGGAGTGGAGTTTGCAACTGAAAAGGAACTTTGTGTTCCCAACAAGCTAGGTGAAGGACGGATTTCACACACACTTATCTCTCAGAACTGAGCATGTGGAGAGACGTTCGTTCATCTAGCACAAAGTAAACGGGTTGCAGGAATAAGTTTTACTCTGGTTTCTCAGTCTGTTTCCTAGTGCCGGTTTGAAGTTCCTGCAGTTTTCACTGTAAAACCGAGTTGGAGCTAGTACCTCCCCATATATATGTATGGAGTGGAGTTTGCAACTGAAAAGGAACTTTGTGTTCCCAACAAGCTAGGTGAAGCACGGCTTTCACACACACTTATCTCTCAGAACTGAGCATGTGGAGAGACGTTCGTTCATCTAGCACAAAGGGAACGGGTTGCAGGAGTAAGTTTTACTCTGGTTTCTCAGTCTGTTTCCTACTGCCGGTTTGAATTTCCTGCAGTTTTCACATGTAAAACCTAGTTGGAGCTCGTAATTCCCCATATATATACATGGAGTGGAGTTTGCAACTGAAAAGAAACTTTGTGTTCCCAACAAGCTAGGTGAAGGACGGCTTTCACACACACTAATCTCTCAGAACTGAGCATGTGGAGAGACGTTCGTTCATGTAGCACAAAGGGAACGGGTTGCAGGAGGAACTTTTTCTCTGATTTCTAAGTCTGTTTCCTAGTGCCGATTTCAAATTCCTGCAGTTTTCACTGTAAAAACGAGTTGGAGCTATTACCTACCCATATATATGTATGGAGTGGAGTTTGCAAATGAAAAGGAAATTTGTGTTCCCAATAATCTAGGTGAAGGACGGCTTTCACACACACTTATCTCTCAGAACTGAGCATGTGGAGAGACGTTCGTTCATCTAGCACAAAGGGAACGGTTTGCAAGAGAAAGTTTTTCTCTGGTTTCTCAGACTGTTTCCTAGTGCCGGTTTGAAGTTCCTGCAGTTTTCACTGTAAAACCGAGTTGGAGATATTACCTCCCCATATATATGTATGTAATGGAGTTTGCAACTGAAAAGAAACTTTCTGTTCCCAACAAGCTATGTGAAGCACGGCTTTCACACACACTTATCTCTCAGAACTGAGCATGTGGAGAGACGTTCGTTCATGTAGCACAAAGGGAACGGGTTGCAGGGGAAACTTTTTCTCTGGTTTCTCAGTCTGTTTCCTAGTGCCGGTTTGAAGTTCCTGCATTTTTCAGTGTAAAGCCCATTTGGAGCTAGTACCTCCCCATATATATGTATGGAGTGGAGTTTGCAAGTGAAAAGAAACTTTGTGTTCCCAACAAGCTAGGTGAAGGACGGCTTTCACACACACTTGTCTCTCAGAACTGAGCATGTGGAGAGACGTTCGTTCATGTAGCACAAAGGGAACGGGTTGCAGGAGAAACTTTTACTCTGGATTCTCAGTCTGTTTCCTAGTGCCGGTTTGAAGTTCCTGCAGTTTTCACTGTAAAACCGAGTTGGAGCTAGTACCTACCTATATATATGTATGGAGTGGAGTTTGCAACTGACAAGGAACTATGTGTTCCCAACAAGCTAAGTGAAGGACTGCTTTCACTCACACTTATCTCTCAGAACTGAGCATGTGGAGAGTCGTTCGTTCATCTAGCACAAAAGAAACGGGTTGCAGTAATAACTTATACTCTGGTTTCTCAGTCTGTTTCCTAGTGCCGGTTTGAAGTTCCTGCAGTTTTCACTGTAAAACCGAGTTGGAGCTAGTACCTCCCCATATATATGTATGGAGTGGAGTTTGCAACTGAAAAGGAACTTTGTGTTCCCAACAAGCTAGGTGAAGCACGGCTTTCACACACACTTATCTCTCAGAACTGAGCATGAGGAGAGACGTTCGTTCATCTAGCACAAAGGGAACGGGTTGCAGGAGTAAGTTTTACTCTGGTTTCTCAGTCTGTTTCCTACTGCCGGTTTGAATTTCCTGCAGTTTTCACATGTAAAACTTAGTTGGAGCTCGTAATTCCCCATATATATATATGGAGTGGAGTTTGCAACTGAAAAGAAACTTTGTGTTCCCAACAAGCTAGGTGAAGGACGGCTTTCACACACACTAATCTCTCAGAACTGAGCATGTGGAGAGACGTTCGTTCATGTAGCACAAAGGGAACGGGTTGCAGGAGGAACTTTTTCTCTGATTTCTAAGTCTGTTTCCTAGTGCCGATTTCAAATTCCTGCAGTTTTCACTGTAAAAATGAGTTGGAGCTATTACCTACCCATATATATGTATGGAGTGGAGTTTGCAAAAGAAAAGGAAATTTGTGTTCCCAATAATCTAGGTGAACGACGGCTTTCACACACACTTATCTCTCAGAACTGAGCATGTGGAGAGACGTTCGTTCATCTAACACAAAGGGAACTGTTTGCAAGAGAAAGTTTTTCTCTGGTTTTTCAGACTGTTTCCTAGTGCCGGTTTGAAGTTCCTGCAGTTTTCACTGTAAAACCGAGTTGGAGATATTACCTCCCCATATATATGTATGTAATGGAGTTTGCAACTGAAAAGAAACTTTCTGTTCCCAACAAGCTATGTGAAGCACGGCTTTCACACACACTTATCTCTCAGAACTGAGCATGTGGAGAGACGTTCGTTCATCTAGCACAAAGGGAACGGTTTGCAAGTGAAACTATTTCTCTGGTTTCTCAGACTGTTTCCTAGTGCCGGTTTGAAGTTCCTGCAGTTTTCACTGTAAAACAGTGTTGGAGCTAGTACCTCCCCATATATATGTATGGAATGGAGTTTGCAACTGAAAAGAAACTTAGTGTTCCCAACAAGCTATGTGAAGCACGGCTTTCACACACACTTATCTCTCAGAACTGAGCATGTGGAGAGACGTTCGTTCATCTAGCACAAAGGGAACGGGTTGCAGGGGAAACTTTTTCTCTGGGTTCTCAGTCTGTTTCCTACTGCCGGTTTGAAGTTCCTGCAGTTTTCACTGTAAAACCGAGTTGGAGCTAGTACATACCCATATATATGTATGGAGTGGAGTTTGCAAGTGAAAAGAAACTTTGTGTTCCCAACAAGCTAGTTGAAGGACGGCTTTCACACACACTTATCTCTCAGAACTGAGCATGTGGAGAGACGTTCGTTCATCTAGCACAAAGGGAACGGGTTGCAGGAGAAACTTTTACTATGGTTTCTCAGTCTGTTTCCTAGTGCCGGTTTGAAGTTCCTGCAGTTTTCACTGTAAAACCGAGTTGGAGCTAGTACCTACCTATATATATGTGTGGAGTGTAATTTGCAACTGACAAGGAACTATGTGTTCCCAACAAGCTAATGAAGGACGGCTTTCACACACACTTATCTCTCAGAACTGAGCATGTGGAGAGTGGTTTCGTTCATCTAGCACAAAGGGAACGGTTTGGAGTAATATACTTTTCTCTGGTTTCTCAGTCTGTTTCCTAGTGCCGGTTTGAAGTTCCTGCTGTTTTCACATGTAAAACCGAGTTGGAGCTCGTAACTCCCCATATATATATATATGGAGTGGAGTTTGCAACTGAAAAGAAACTTTGTCTTCCCAACAAGCTATGTGAAGGACGGCTTTCACATACACATATCTCTCAGAACTGAGCATGTGGAGAGACGTTCGTTCATCTAGCACAAAGGGAACGGATTGCAAGTGAAACTATTTCTCTGGTTTCTCAGACTGTTTCCAAGTGCCGGTTTGAAGTTCCTGCAGTTTTCACTGTAAAACAGTGTTGGAGCTAGTACCTCCCCATATATATGTATGGAGTGGAGTTAGCAACTGAAAAGAAACTTTGTCTTCCCAACAAGGTAGGTGAAGCACGGCTTTCACACACACTTATCTCTCAGAACTGAGCATGTGGAGAGACGTTCGTTCATCTAGCAAAAATGGAACGGGTTGCAGGAGAAATTTTTACTCTGGTTTCTCAGACTGTTTCCTAGTGCCGGTTGAAGTTCCTGCAGTTTTCACTGTAAAACCGAGTTGGAGTTAGTACCTCCCCATATAATTGTATGGAGTGGAGTTTGCAACTGAAAAGAAACTTTGTGTTCCCAACAATCTATGTGAAGCACGGCTTTCACACACACATATCTCTCAGAACTGAGCATGTGTAGAGACGTTCGTTTATCTAGCACAAAGGGAACGGGTTGCAGGAGAAACTTTTACTCTGGTTTCTCAGTCTGTTTCCTATTGCCGGTTTGAAGTTCCTGCAGTTTTCACTGTAAAACAGAGTTGGAGCTAGTACCTACCTATATATATGTGTGGAGAGGTGTTTGCAACTGACAAGGAACTATGTGTTCCCAACAAGCTAATGAAGGACGGCTTTCACACACACTTATCTCTCAGAACTGAGCATGTGGAGAGTCGTTCGTTCATCTAGCACAAAGGGAACGGTTTGCAGTAATAAATTTTACTCTGGTTTCTCAGTCTGTTTCCTAGTGCGGGTTTGAAGTTCCTGCAGTTTTCACTGTAAAACCGAGTTGGAGCTAGTACCTCCCCATATATATGTATGGAGTGGAGTTTGCAACTGAAAAGGAACTTTGTGTTCCCAACAAGCTAGGTGAAGCACGGCTTTCACACACACTTATCTCTCAGAACTGAGCATGTGGAGAGACGTTCGTTCATCTAGCACAAAGGGAACGGGTTGCAGGAGTAAGTTTTACTCTGGTTTCTCAGTCTGTTTCCTACTGCCGGTTTGAATTTCCTGCAGTTTTCACATGTAAAACCTAGTTGGAGCTCGTAATTCCCCATATATATATATGGAGTGGAGTTTGCAACTGAAAAGAAACTTTGTGTTCCCAACAAGCTAGGTGAAGGACGGCTTTCACACACACTAATCTCTCAGAACTGAGCATGTGGAGAGACGTTCGTTCATGTAGCACAAAGGGAACGGGTTGCAGGAGGAACTTTTTCTCTGATTTCTAAGTCTGTTTCCTAGTGCCGATTTCAAATTCCTGCAGTTTTCACTGTAAAAACGAGTTGGAGCTATTACCTACCCATATATATGTATGGAGTGGAGTTTGCAAATGAAAAGGAAATTTGTGTTCCCAATAATCTAGGTGAAGGACGGCTTTCACACACACTTATCTCTCAGAACTGAGCATGTGGAGAGACGTTCGTTCATCTAGCACAAAGGGAACGGTTTGCAAGAGAAAGTTTTTCTCTGGTTTCTCAGACTGTTTCCTAGTGCCGGTTTGAAGTTCCTGCAGTTTTCACTGTAAAACCGAGTTGGAGATATTACCTCCCCATATATATGTATGTAATGGAGTTTGCAACTGAAAAGAAACTTTCTGTTCCCAACAAGCTATGTGAAGCACGGCTTTCACACACACTTATCTCTCAGAACTGAGCATGTGGAGAGACGTTCGTTCATGTAGCACAAAGGGAACGGGTTGCAGGGGAAACTTTTTCTCTGGGTTCTCAGTCTGTTTCCTACTGCCGGTTTGAAGTTCCTGAAGTTTTCACTAAAAAACCGAGTTGGAGCTAGTACTTACCCATATATATGTTTGGAGTGGAGTTTGCAAGTGAAAAGGAACTTTGTGTTCCCAACAAGCTAGGTGAAGGACGGCTTTCACACACAATTATCTCTCAGAACTGAGCATGTGGAGAGACGTTCGTTCATCTAGCACAAAGGGAACGGGTTGCAGGAGAAACTTTTACTCTGTTTTCTCAGTCTGTTTCCTAGTGCCGGTTTGAAGTTCCTGCAGTTTTCACTGTAAAACCGAGTTGGAGCTAGTACCTACCTATATATATGTATGGAGTGGAGTTTGCAACTGACAAGGAACTTTGTGTTCCCAACAAGCTAGTTGAAGGACGGCTTTCACACACACTTATCTCCCAGAACTTTGCACGTGGATTGTCGTTCGTTCATCTAGCACAAAGTGAACGGGTTGCAGGAATAACTTTTACTCTGGTTTCTCAGTCTGTTTCCTAGTGCCGGGTTGAAGTTCCTGCAGTTTTCACTGTTAAACCGAGTTGGAGCTAGTACCTCCCCATATATATGTATGGAGTGGAGTTTGCAACTGAAAAGGAACTTTGTGTTCCCAACAAGCTAGGTGAAGCACGGCTTTCACACACACTTATCCCTCAGAACTGAGCATGTGGAGAGACGTTCGTTCATCTAGCACAAAGGGAACTGGTTGCAGGAATAAGTTTTACTCTGGTTTCTCAGTCTGTTTCCTAGTGCCGGTTTGAAGTTCCTGCAGTTTTCACATGTAAAACATAGTTGGAGCTCGTAACTCCCCATATATATATATGGAGTGGAGTTTGCAACTGAAAAGGAACTTTGTGTTCCCAATAAGCTAGGTGAAGTATGGCTTTCACACACACTTATCTCTCAAAACTGAGCATGTGGAGAGACGTTCGTTCATCTAGCACAAAGGGAACGGGTTGCAGAAGAAAGGTTTTCTCTGGTTTCTCAGTCAGTTTCCAAGTGCCGGTTTGATGTTCCTGCAGTTTTCACTGTAAAAATGAGTTGGAGCTTGTACTTCCCCATATATATTTATGGGGTGGAGTTTGCAACTGAAAAGAAACTATGTGTTCCCAACAAGCTAGGTGAAGCACGGCTTTCACACACACTAATCTCTCAGAACTGAGCATGTGGAGAGACGTTCGTTCACCTAGCAAAAAGGGAACGGGTTGCAGGAGGAACTTTTTCTCTGATTTCTAAGTCTGTTTCCTAGTGCCGATTTCAAATTCCTGCAGTTTTCACTATAAAACCGAGTTGGAGCTAGTACCTCCCCATATATATGTATGGAGTGGAGTTTGCAAATGAAAAGGAAATTTGTGTTCCAAATAATCTAGGTGAAGGACGGCTTTCACACACACATATCTCTCAGAACTGAGCATGTGGAGAGACGTTCGTTCATCTAGCACAAAGGGAACGGTTTGGAAGAGAAACTTTTTCTCTGGTTTCTCAGAGTGTTTCCTAGTGCCGGTTTGAAGTTCCTGCAGTTTTCACTGTAAAACCGAGTTGGATCTAGTACCTCCCCATATATATGTATGGAATGGAGTTTGCAACTGAAAAGAAACTTTGTGTTCCCAACAAGCTATGTGAAGCACGGCTTTCACACACACTTATCTCTCAGAACTGAGCATGTGGAGAGACGTTCGTTCATCTAGCACAAACGGAACGGGTTGCATGAGAAACTTTTACTCTGGTTTCTCAGTCAGTTTCCTACTGCCGGTTTGAAGTTCCTGCATTTTTCAGTGTAAAGCCCATTTGGAGCTAGTACCTACCCATATATATGTATGGAGTGGAGTTTGCAAGTGAAAAGAAACTTTGTGTTCCCAACAAGCTAGGTGAAGGACGGCTTTCACACACACTTGTCTCTCAGAACTGAGCATGTGGAGAGACGTTCGTTCATGTAGCACAAAGGGAACGGGTTGCAGGAGAAACTTTTACTCTGGATTCTCAGTCTGTTTCCTAGTGCCGGTTTGAAGTTCCTGCAGTTTTCACTGTAAAACCGAGTTGGAGCTAGTACCTACCTATATATATGTATGGAGTGGAGTTTGCAACTGACAAGGAACTATGTGTTCCCAACAAGCTAAGTGAAGGACTGCTTTCACTCACACTTATCTCTCAGAACTGAGCATGTGGAGAGTCGTTCATTCATCTAGCACAAAAGAAACGGGTTGCAGTAATAACTTATACTCTGGTTTCTCAGTTTGTTTCCTAGTGCCGGTTTGAAGTTCCTGCAGTTTTCACATGTAAAACCGAGTTGGAGCTCGTAACACCCCATATATATATATGGAGTGGACTTTGAAACTGAAAAGAAAATTTGTGTTCCCAACAAGCTATGTGAAGGACGGCTTTCACACACACTTACCTCTCAGAAATGAGCATGTGTAGAGACGTTCGTTCATCTAGCACAAATGGAAAGAGTTGCCGGAGAAACTTTTACTCTGGTTTCTCAGTCTGTTTCCTAGTGCCGGTTTGAAGTTCCTGCAGTTTTCACTGTAAAACCGAGTTGGAGCTTGTACCTACCTATATATATATATGGAGTGGAGTTTGCAACTGAAAAGGAACTTTGTGTTCCCAACAAGCTAGGTGAAGGACGGATTTCACACACACTTATCTCTCAGAACTGAGCATGTGGAGAGACGTTCGTTCATCTAGCACAAAGTAAACGGGTTGCAGGAATAAGTTTTACTCTGGTTTCTCAGTCTGTTTCCTAGTGCCGGTTTGAAGTTCCTGCAGTTTTCACTGTAAAACCGAGTTGGAGCTAGTACCTCCCCATATA
This sequence comes from Camelus bactrianus, assembly GCF_048773025.1. Taxonomy (NCBI): domain Eukaryota; kingdom Metazoa; phylum Chordata; class Mammalia; order Artiodactyla; family Camelidae; genus Camelus; species Camelus bactrianus. The sequence continues at coordinate 3,716,293 of NC_133564.1, read as the reverse complement.
TATGTATGGAGTGGAGTTTGCAACTGAAAAGGAACTTTGTGTTCCCAACAAGCTAGGTGAAGCACGGCTTTCACACACACTTATCTCTCAGAACTGAGCATGTGGAGAGACGTTCGTTCATCTAGCACAAAGGGAACGGGTTGCAGGAGTAAGTTTTACTCTGGTTTCTCAGTCTGTTTCCTACTGCCGGTTTGAATTTCCTGCAGTTTTCACATGTAAAACCTAGTTGGAGCTCGTAATTCCCCATATATATTTATGGAGTGGAGTTTGCAACTGAAAAGAAACTTTGTGTTCCCAACAAGCTAGGTGAAGGACGGCTTTCACACACACTAATCTCTCAGAACTGAGCATGTGGAGAGACGTTCGTTCATGTAGCACAAAGGGAACGGGTTGCAGGAGGAACTTTTTCTCTGATTTCTAAGTCTGTTTCCTAGTGCCGATTTCAAATTCCTGCAGTTTTCACTGTAAAAACGAGTTGGAGCTATTACCTACCCATATATATGTATGGAGTGGAGTTTGCAAATGAAAAGGAAATTTGTGTTCCCAATAATCTAGGTGAAGGACGGCTTTCACACACACTTATCTCTCAGAACTGAGCATGTGGAGAGACGTTCGTTCATCTAGCACAAAGGGAACGGTTTGCAAGAGAAAGTTTTTCTCTGGTTTCTCAGACTGTTTCCTAGTGCCGGTTTGAAGTTCCTGCAGTTTTCACTGTAAAACCGAGTTGGAGATATTACCTCCCCATATATATGTATGTAATGGAGTTTGCAACTGAAAAGAAACTTTCTGTTCCCAACAAGCTATGTGAAGCACGGCTTTCACACACACTTATCTCTCAGAACTGAGCATGTGGAGAGACGTTCGTTCATGTAGCACAAAGGGAACGGGTTGCAGGGGAAACTTTTTCTCTGGTTTCTCAGTCTGTTTCCTAGTGCCGGTTTGAAGTTCCTGCATTTTTCAGTGTAAAGCCCATTTGGAGCTAGTACCTACCCATATATATGTATGGAGTGGAGTTTGCAAGTGAAAAGAAACTTTGTGTTCCCAACAAGCTAGGTGAAGGACGGCTTTCACACACACTTGTCTCTCAGAACTGAGCATGTGGAGAGACGTTCGTTCATGTAGCACAAAGGGAACGGGTTGCAGGAGAAACTTTTACTCTGGATTCTCAGTCTGTTTCCTAGTGCCGGTTTGAAGTTCCTGCAGTTTTCACTGTAAAACCGAGTTGGAGCTAGTACCTACCTATATATATGTATGGAGTGGAGTTTGCAACTGACAAGGAACTATGTGTTCCCAACAAGCTAAGTGAAGGACTGCTTTCACTCACACTTATCTCTCAGAACTGAGCATGTGGAGAGTCGTTCGTTCATCTAGCACAAAAGAAACGGGTTGCAGTAATAACTTATACTCTGGTTTCTCAGTTTGTTTCCTAGTGCCGGTTTGAAGTTCCTGCAGTTTTCACATGTAAAACCGAGTTGGAGCTCGTAACACCCCATATATATATATGGAGTGGACTTTGAAACTGAAAAGAAAATTTGTGTTCCCAACAAGCTATGTGAAGGACGGCTTTCACACACACTTACCTCTCAGAAATGAGCATGTGTAGAGACGTTCGTTCATCTAGCACAAATGGAAAGGGTTGCCGGAGAAACTTTTACTCTGGTTTCTCAGTCTGTTTCATAGTGCCGGTTTGAAGTTCCTGCAGTTTTCACTGTAAAACCGAGTTGGAGCTTGTACCTACCTATATATATATATGGAGTGGAGTCTGCAACTGAAAAGGAACTTTGTGTTCCCAACAAGCTAGGTGAAGGACGGATTTAACACACACTTATCTCTCAGAACTGAGCATGTGGAGAGACGTTCGTTCATCTAGCACAAAGTAAACGGGTTGCAGGAATAAGTTTTACTCTGGTTTCTCAGTCTGTTTCCTAGTGCCGGTTTGAAGTTCCTGCAGTTTTCACTGTAAAACCGAGTTGGAGCTAGTACCTCCCCATATATATGTATGGAGTGGAGTTTGCAACTGAAAAGGAACTTTGTGTTCCCAACAAGCTAGGTGAAGCACGGCTTTCACACACACTTATCTCTCAGAACTGAGCATGTGGAGAGACGTTCGTTCATCTAGCACAAAGGGAACGGGTTGCAGGAGTAAGTTTTACTCTGGTTTCTCAGTCTGTTTCCTACTGCCGGTTTGAATTTCCTGCAGTTTTCACATGTAAAACTTAGTTGGAGCTCGTAATTCCCCATATATATATATGGAGTGGAGTTTGCAACTGAAAAGAAACTTTGTGTTCCCAACAAGCTAGGTGAAGGACGGCTTTCACACACACTAATCTCTCAGAACTGAGCATGTGGAGAGACGTTCGTTCATGTAGCACAAAGGGAACGGGTTGCAGGAGGAACTTTTTCTCTGATTTCTAAGTCTGTTTCCTAGTGCCGATTTCAAATTCCTGCAGTTTTCACTGTAAAAACGAGTTGGAGCTATTACCTACCCATATATATGTATGGAGTGGAGTTTGCAAAAGAAAAGGAAATTTGTGTTCCCAATAATCTAGGTGAAGGACGGCTTTCACACACACTTATCTCTCAGAACTGAGCATGTGGAGAGACGTTCGTTCATCTAACACAAAGGGAACGGTTTGCAAGAGAAAGTTTTTCTCTGGTTTTTCAGACTGTTTCCTAGTGCCGGTTTGAAGTTCCTGCAGTTTTCACTGTAAAACCGAGTTGGAGATATTACCTCCCCATATATATGTATGTAATGGAGTTTGCAACTGAAAAGAAACTTTCTGTTCCCAACAAGCTATGTGAAGCACGGCTTTCACACACACTTATCTCTCAGAACTGAGCATGTGGAGAGACGTTCGTTCATCTAGCACAAAGGGAACGGTTTGCAAGTGAAACTATTTCTCTGGTTTCTCAGACTGTTTCCTAGTACCGGTTTGAAGTTCCTGCAGTTTTCACTGTAAAACAGTGTTGGAGCTAGTACCTCCCCATATATATGTATGGAATGGAGTTTGCAACTGAAAAGAAACTTAGTGTTCCCAACAAGCTATGTGAAGCACGGCTTTCACACACACTTATCTCTCAGAACTGAGCATGTGGAGAGACGTTCGTTCATCTAGCACAAAGGGAACGGGTTGCAGGGGAAACTTTTTCTCTGGGTTCTCAGTCTGTTTCCTACTGCCGGTTTGAAGTTCCTGCAGTTTTCACTGTAAAACCGAGTTGGAGCTAGTACATACCCATATATATGTATGGAGTGGAGTTTGCAAGTGAAAAGAAACTTTGTGTTCCCAACAAGCTAGTTGAAGGACGGCTTTCACACACACTTATCTCTCAGAACTGAGCATGTGGAGAGACGTTCGTTCATCTAGCACAAAGGGAACGGGTTGCAGGAGAAACTTTTACTATGGTTTCTCAGTCTGTTTCCTAGTGCCGGTTTGAAGTTCCTGCAGTTTTCACTGTAAAACCGAGTTGGAGCTAGTACCTACCTATATATATGTGTGGAGTGTAATTTGCAACTGACAAGGAACTATGTGTTCCCAACAAGCTAATGAAGGACGGCTTTCACACACACTTATCTCTCAGAACTGAGCATGTGGAGAGTGGTTTCGTTCATCTAGCACAAAGGGAACGGTTTGCAGTAATATACTTTTCTCTGGTTTCTCAGTCTGTTTCCTAGTGCCGGTTTGAAGTTCCTGCTGTTTTCACATGTAAAACCGAGTTGGAGCTCGTAACTCCCCATATATATATATATGGAGTGGAGTTTGCAACTGAAAAGAAACTTTGTCTTCCCAACAAGCTATGTGAAGGACGGCTTTCACATACACATATCTCTCAGAACTGAGCATGTGGAGAGACGTTCGTTCATCTAGCACAAAGGGAACGGATTGCAAGTGAAACTATTTCTCTGGTTTCTCAGACTGTTTCCAAGTGCCGGCTTGAAGTTCCTGCAGTTTTCACTGTAAAACAGTGTTGGAGCTAGTACCTCCCCATATATATGTATGGAGTGGAGTTTGCAACTGAAAAGAAACTATGTGTTCCCAACAAGCTAGGTGAAGCACGGCTTTCACACACACTTATCTCTCAGAACTGAGCATGTGGAGAGACGTTCGTTCATCTAGCAAAAATGGAACGGGTTGCAGGAGAAATTTTTACTCTGGTTTCTCAGACTGTTTCCTAGTGCCGGTTGAAGTTCCTGCAGTTTTCACTGTAAAACCGAGTTGGAGTTAGTACCTCCCCATATAATTGTATGGAGTGGAGTTTGCAACTGAAAAGAAACTTTGTGTTCCCAACAATCTATGTGAAGCACGGCTTTCACACACACATATCTCTCAGAACTGAGCATGTGTAGAGACGTTCGTTTATCTAGCACAAAGGGAACGGGTTGCAGGAGAAACTTTTACTCTGGTTTCTCAGTCTGTTTCCTATTGCCGGTTTGAAGTTCCTGCAGTTTTCACTTTAAAACAGAGTTGGAGCTAGTACCTACCTATATATATGTGTGGAGAGGAGTTTGCAACTGACAAGGAACTATGTGTTCCCAACAAGCTAATGAAGGACGGCTTTCACACACACTTATCTCTCAGAACTGAGCATGTGGAGAGTCGTTCGTTCATCTAGCACAAAGGGAACGGTTTGCAGTAATAAATTTTACTCTGGTTTCTCAGTCTGTTTCCTAGTGCCGGTTTGAAGTTCCTGCAGTTTTCACTGTAAAACCGAGTTGGAGCTAGTACCTCCCCATATATATGTATGGAGTGGAGTTTGCAACTGAAAAGGAACTTTGTGTTCCCAACAAGCTAGGTGAAGCACGGCTTTCACACACACTTATCTCTCAGAACTGAGCATGTGGAGAGACGTTCGTTCATCTAGCACAAAGGGAACGGGTTGCAGGAGTAAGTTTTACTCTGGTTTCTCAGTCTGTTTCCTACTGCCGGTTTGAATTTCCTGCAGTTTTCACATGTAAAACCTAGTTGGAGCTCGTAATTCCCCATATATATATATGGAGTGGAGTTTGCAACTGAAAAGAAACTTTGTGTTCCCAACAAGCTAGGTGAAGGACGGCTTTCACACACACTAATCTCTCAGAACTGAGCATGTGGAGAGACGTTCGTTCATGTAGCACAAAGGGAACGGGTTGCAGGAGGAACTTTTTCTCTGATTTCTAAGTCTGTTTCCTAGTGCCGATTTCAAATTCCTGCAGTTTTCACTGTAAAAACGAGTTGGAGCTATTACCTACCCATATATATGTATGGAGTGGAGTTTGCAAATGAAAAGGAAATTTGTGTTCCCAATAATCTAGGTGAAGGACGGCTTTCACACACACTTATCTCTCAGAACTGAGCATGTGGAGAGACGTTCGTTCATCTAGCACAAAGGGAACGGTTTGCAAGAGAAAGTTTTTCTCTGGTTTCTCAGACTGTTTCCTAGTGCCGGTTTGAAGTTCCTGCAGTTTTCACTGTAAAACCGAGTTGGAGATATTACCTCCCCATATATATGTATGTAATGGAGTTTGCAACTGAAAAGAAACTTTCTGTTCCCAACAAGCTATGTGAAGCACGGCTTTCACACACACTTATCTCTCAGAACTGAGCATGTGGAGAGACGTTCGTTCATGTAGCACAAAGGGAACGGGTTGCAGGGGAAACTTTTTCTCTGGGTTCTCAGTCTGTTTCCTACTGCCGGTTTGAAGTTCCTGAATTTTTCACTAAAAAACCTAGTTGGAGCTAGTACCTACCCATATATATGTTTGGAGTGGAGTTTGCAAGTGAAAAGGAACTTTGTGTTCCCAACAAGCTAGGTGAAGGACGGCTTTCACACACAATTATCTCTCAGAACTGAGCATGTGGAGAGACGTTCGTTCATCTAGCACAAAGGGAACGGGTTGCAGGAGAAACTTTTACTCTGTTTTCTCAGTCTGTTTCCTAGTGCCGGTTTGAAGTTCCTGCAGTTTTCACTGTAAAACCGAGTTGGAGCTAGTACCTACCTATATATATGTATGGAATGGAGTTTGCAACTGACAAGGAACTTTGTGTTCCCAACAAGCTAGTTGAAGGACGGCTTTCACACACACTTATCTCCCAGAACTTTGCACGTGGATTGTCGTTCGTTCATCTAGCACAAAGTGAACGGGTTGCAGGAATAACTTTTACTCTGGTTTCTCAGTCTGTTTCCTAGTGCCGGGTTGAAGTTCCTGCAGTTTTCACTGTTAAACCGAGTTGGAGCTAGTACCTCCCCATATATATGTATGGAGTGGAGTTTGCAACTGAAAAGGAACTTTGTGTTCCCAACAAGCTAGGTGAAGCACGGCTTTCACACACACTTATCCCTCAGAACTGAGCATGTGGAGAGACGTTCGTTCATCTAGCACAAAGGGAACTGGTTGCAGGAATAAGTTTTACTCTGGTTTCTCAGTCTGTTTCCTAGTGCCGGTTTGAAGTTCCTGCAGTTTTCACATGTAAAACATAGTTGGAGCTCGTAACTCCCCATATATATATATGGAGTGGAGTTTGCAACTGAAAAGGAACTTTGTGTTCCCAATAAGCTAGGTGAAGTATGGCTTTCACACACACTTATCTCTCAAAACTGAGCATGTGGAGAGACGTTCGTTCATCTAGCACAAAGGGAACGGGTTGCAGAAGAAAGGTTTTCTCTGGTTTCTCAGTCAGTTTCCAAGTGCCGGTTTGATGTTCCTGCAGTTTTCACTGTAAAAATGAGTTGGAGCTTGTACTTCCCCATATATATTTATGGGGTGGAGTTTGCAACTGAAAAGAAACTATGTGTTCCCAACAAGCTAGGTGAAGCACGGCTTTCACACACACTAATCTCTCAGAACTGAGCATGTGGAGAGACGTTCGTTCACCTAGCAAAAAGGGAACGGGTTGCAGGAGGAACTTTTTCTCTGATTTCTAAGTCTGTTTCCTAGTGCCGATTTCAAATTCCTGCAGTTTTCACTATAAAACCGAGTTGGAGCTAGTACCTCCCCATATATATGTATGGAGTGGAGTTTGCAAATGAAAAGGAAATTTGTGTTCCAAATAATCTAGGTGAAGGACGGCTTTCACACACACATATCTCTCAGAACTGAGCATGTGGAGAGACGTTCGTTCATCTAGCACAAAGGGAACGGTTTGGAAGAGAAACTTTTTCTCTGGTTTCTCAGAGTGTTTCCTAGTGCCGGTATGAAGTTCCTGCAGTTTTCACTGTAAAACCGAGTTGGATCTAGTACCTCCCCATATATATGTATGGAATGGAGTTTGCAACTGAAAAGAAACTTTGTGTTCCCAACAAGCTATGTGAAGCACGGCTTTCACACACACTTATCTCTCAGAACTGAGCATGTGGAGAGACGTACGTTCATCTAGCACAAAGGGAACGGGTTGCAGGAGGAACTTTTACTCTGGTTTCTCAGTCTGTTTCCTACTGCCGGTTTGAAGTCCCTGCAGTTTTCACTGTAAAACCGAGTTGGAGCTAGTACCTCCCCATATATATGTATGGAGTGGAGTTTGAAACTGAAAAGAAACTTTGTGTTCCCAACAAGCTAGGTGAAGGACGGCATTCACACACACTAATCTCTCAGAACTGAGCATGTGGAGAGACGTTCGTTCATCTAGCACAAAGGGAACGGGTTGCAGGGAAAATTTTACTCTGGTTTCTCAGTCTGTTTCCTAGTTCCGGTTTGATGTTCCTGCAGTTTTCACATGTAAAACCGAGTTGGAGCTCGTAACTCCCCATATATATATATGGAGTGGAGTTTGCAACTGAAAAGAAACTTTGTGTTCCCAACAAGCTATGTGAAGGACGGCTTTCACACACACTTACCTCTCAGAACTGAGCATGTGGAGAGACGTTCGTTCAACTAGCACAAAGGGAACGGGTTGCCGGAGAAACTTTTTCTCTAGTTTCTCAGTCTGTTTCCAAGTGCCGGTTTGATGTTCCTGCAGTTTTCACTGTAAAACCGAGTTGGAGCTAGTACCTCCCCATATATATGTATGGAGTGGAGTTTGCAACTGAAAAGAAACTTTGTGTTCCCAACCAGCTAGGTGAAGCACGGCTTTCAAACACACTTATCTCTCAGAACTGAGCATGTGGAGAGACGTTCGTTCATCTAGCACAAAGGGAAAGTGTTGCAGGTGGAAATTTAACTCTGGTTTCTCAGTCTGTTTCCTAGTGCCGGTTTGAAGTTCCTGCAGTTTTCACATGTAAAACCGAGTTGGAGCTCGTAACTCCCCATATATATATATGGAGAGGAGTTTGCAAATGAAAAAGAACTTTGTGTTCCCAACAAGCTAGGTGAAGGACGGCTTTCACACACACTTATCTCTCAGAACTGAGCATGTGGAGAGACGTTCGTTCATCTAGCACAAAGGGAACGGGTTGCAGGAGGAACTTTTTCTCTGGTTTCTAAGTCTGTTTCCTAGTGCCGAATTCAAATTCCTGCAGTTTTCACTGTAAAAACGAGTTGGAGCCAGTACCTCCCCATATATATTTATGGAGTGGTGTTTGCAAATGAAAAGGAACTTTGTGTTCCCAAAAAGCTATGTGAAGCACGGCTTTCACACACACTTATCTCTCAGAACTGAGCATGTGGAGAGACGTTCGTCCATCTAGCACAAATGGAACGGGTTGCAGGAGGAACTTTTACTCTGGTTTCTCAGTCTGTTTCCTACTGCCGGTTTGAAGTTCCTGCAGTTTTCACTGTAAAACCGGGTTGGAGCTGGTACCACCCCATATATATGTATGGAGTGGAGTTTGCAAGTGAAAAGAAACTTTGTGTTCCCAACAAGCTAGGTGAAGGACGGGTTTCACACACACTTATCTCTCAGAACTGAGCATGTGGAGAGACGTTCGTTCATCTAGCACAAAGGAAACGGGTTGCAGGAGAAACTTTTACTCTGGTTTCTCAGTGTGTTTCCTAGTGCCGGATTGAAGTTCCTGCAGTTTTCACTGTAAAACCGAGTTGGAGCTCGTACCTACCCATATATATGTATGGAGTGGTGTTTGCAAATGAAAAGAAACTTTGTGTTCCCAACAAGCTAGTTGAAGGACGGCTTTCACATTCACATATCTCTCTGAACTGAGCATGTGGAGAGACGTTCGTTCATCTAGCACAAAAGGAACGGGTTGCAGGAGGAACTTTTATTCTGTTTTCTAAGTCTGATTCCTAGTGCCGGTTTGATTTTCCTGCAGTTTTCACTGTAAAACCGAGTTGGAGCTAGTACCTCCCCATATATATGTATGGATTGGAGATTGCAACTGAAAAGTAACTATGTGTTCCCAACAAGCTAGGTGAAGGACGGCTTTCTCACACACTTACATCTCAGAACTGAGCATGTGGAGAGACGTTCGTTCATCTTGCACAAAGGGAACGGGTTGCAGGAGAAACTTTTTCTCTAGTTTCTTAGTCTGTTTCCAAGTGCCGGTTTGAAGTTCCTGCAGTTTTCACTGTAAAACCGACTTGGAGCTAGTACCTACCCATATATATGTATGGAGTGGAGTTTGCAAGTGAAATGAAACTTTGTGTTCCCAACAAGCTAGGTGAAGCACGGCTTTCACACACAATTATCTCTCAGAACTGAGCATGTGGAGAGACGTTCGTTCATCTAACACAAAGGGAACGGGTTGCAGCAATAACTTTTACTCTGGTTTCTAAGTCTGTTTCCTAAGGCGGTTTCAAGTTCCTGCAGTTTTCAATGTAAAATCGAGTTGGAGCTCGTCCATACCCATATATATGTATGGAGTGGTGTTTGCAAATGAAAAGAACCTTTGTGTTCCCAACAAGCTAGTTGAAGGACGGCATTCACATACACATATCTCTCAGAACTGAGCATGTGGAGAGACGTTCATTCATCTAGCACAATGGGAACGGGTTGCAGGAGGAACTTTTACTCTGGATTCTCAGTCTGTTTCCTAGTGCCGGTTTCAATTTCCTGCAGTTTTCACTGTAAAACCGAGTTGGAGCTAGTACCTCCCCATATATATGTATGGAGTGGAGTTTGCAAATGAAAAGGAACTTTGTGTTCCCAACAAGCTAGGTGAAGGACGGCTTTCACACACAGTTATCTCTCAGAACTGAGGATGTGGAGAGACGTTCTTCATCTAGCACAATGGGAAAGGGTTGCAGGAAAAACTATTTCTCTGGATTCTCAGTCTGTTTCCAAGTGCCGGTTTTAAGTTCCTGCAGTTTTCACTGTAAAAGCGAGTTGGAGCTAGTACCTCCCCATATATATGTATGGAGTGGAGTTTGCAAGTGAAAATAAACTCTGTGTTCCCAACAAGCTATGTGAAGGACGGCTTTCACACCCACTTATGTCTCATAACTGAGCATGTGGAGAGACGTTCGTTCATCTAGCACAAAGGGAACGGTCTGCAGGAGAAAATTTTACTCTGGTTTCTCAGTCTGTTTCCTAGTGCCGGTTTGAAGTTCCTGCAGTTTTCACTGTAAAACCGAGTTGGAGCTTGTACCTACCTATATATATGTATGGAGTGGAGTTTGCAACTGAAAAGGAACTTTGTGTTCCCAACAAGCTAGTTGAAGGACGGCTTTCAAACACACTTATCTCTCAGAACTGAGCATGTGTATAGTCGTTCGTTCATCTAGCACAAAGGGAACGGTTTGTAGGAATAACTTTTACTCTGGTTTCTCAGTCTGTTTCCTAGTGCCTTTTTGAAGTTCCTGCAGTTTTCACATGTAAAACCGCGTTGGAGCTCGTAACTCCCCATTTATATATATGGAGTGGAGTTTGCAACTGAAAAGAAACTTTGTGTTCCCAACAAGCTAGTTGAAGGACGGCTTTCAAACACACACTTATCTCTCAGAACTGAGCATTTGGAGAGACGTTCGTTCATCTAGCACAAAGGGAACGGGTTGCAGGAAAAACTTTTTCTCTAGTTTCTTAGTCTGTTTCCAAGTGCCGGTTTGAATTTCATGCAGTTTTCACTGTAAAACTGAGTTGGAGCTAGTACCACCCCATATATATGTATGGAGTGGAATTTGCAACTGAAAAGAAACTTTGTGTTCCCAACAAGCTAGGTGAAGCACGGCTTTAACACACACTTATCTCTCAGAACTGAGCATGTGGAGAGAATTTCGTTCATCTAACACAAAGGGAACGGGTTGAAGCAATAACTTTTACTCTGGTTTCTCAGTCTGTTTCCTAGTGCCGGTTTGAAGTTCCTGCAGTTTTCACATGTAAAACCGATTTGGAGCTTGTAACTCCCCGTATATATATATGGAGTGGAGTTTGCAACTGAAAAGAAACTTTGTGTTCCCAACAAGCTAGGTGAAGGACGGCTTTCACACACACTTACCTCTCAGAACTGAGCATGTGGAGAGACGTTCGTTCATCTAGCAAAAAGGGAACGGGTTGCAGGAGGAAATTTAACTCTGGTTTCTCAGTCTGTTTCCTAGTGCCGGTTTGAAGTTCCTGCAGTTTTCACATGTAAAACCGAGTTGGAGCTCGTAACTCCCCATATATATATATGGAGAGGAGTTTGCAAATGAAAAGGAACTTTGTGTTCCCAACAAGCTAGGTGAAGGACGGCTTTCACACACTCTTATCTCTCAGAACTGAGCATGTGGAGAGACGTTCGTTCATCTAGCACAAAGGTAACGGGTTGCAGGAGGAACTTTTTCTCTGGTTTCTAAGTCTGTTTCCTAGTGCCGATTTCAAATTCCTGCAGTTTTCACTGTAAAAACGAGTTGGAGCCAGTACCTCCCCATATATATTTATGGAGTGGAGTTTGCAAATGAAAAGGAAATTTGTGTTCCCAAAAAGCTATGTGAAGCACGGCTTTCACACACACTTATCTCTCAGAACTGAGCATGTGGAGAGACGTTCGTTCATCTAGCACAAAGGGAACGGTTTGCAAGTGAAACTATTTCTCTGGTTTCTCAGAATGTTTCCTAGTGCCGGTTTGAAGTTCCTGCAGTTTTCACTGTAAAACAGTGTTGGAGCTAGTACCTCCCCATATATATGTATGGAATGGAGTTTGCAACTGAAAAGAAACTTAGTGTTCCCAACAAGCTATGTGAAGCACGGCTTTCACACACACTTATCTCTCAGAACTGAGCATGTGGAGAGACGTTCGTTCATCTAGCACAAAGGGAACGGGTTGCAGGGGAAACTTTTTCTCTGGGTTCTCAGTCTGTTTCCTACTGCCGGTTTGAAGTTCCTGCAGTTTTCACTGTAAAACCGAGTTGGAGCTAGTACCTACCCATATATATGTATGGAGTGGAGTTTGCAAGTGAAAAGAAACTTTGTGTTCCCAACAAGCTAGTTGAAGGACGGCTTTCACACACACTTATCTCTCAGAACTGAGCATGTGGAGAGACGTTGGTTCATGTAGCACAAAGGGAACGGGTTGCAGGAGAAACTTTTACTATGGTTTCTCAGTCTGTTTCCTAGTGCCGGTTTGAAGTTCCTGCAGTTTTCACTGTAAAGCCGAGTTGGAGCTAGTACCTACCTATATATATGTGTGGAGTGTAATTTGCAACTGACAAGGAACTATGTGTTCCCAACAAGCTAATGAAGGACGGCTTTCACACACACTTATCTCTCAGAACTGAGCATGTGGAGAGTGGTTTCGTTCATCTAGCACAAAGGGAACGGTTTGCAGTAATATACTTTACTCTGGTTTCTCAGTCTGTTTCCTAGTGCCGGTTTGAAGTTCCTGCTGTTTTCACATGTAAAACCGAGTTGGAGCTCGTAACTCCCCATATATATATATATGGAGTGGAGTTTGCAACTGAAAAGAAACTTTGTCTTCCCAACAAGCTATGTGAAGGACGGCTTTCACATACACATATCTCTCAGAACTGAGCATGTGGAGAGACGTTCGTTCATCTAGCACAAAGGGAACGGATTGCAGGAAGAACTTTTACTCTGGTTTCTCAGTGTGTTTCCTAGTGCCGGTTTGAAGTTCCTGCAGTTTTCACTGTAAAACCGACTTGGAGCTAGTACCTCCCCATATATATGTATGGAGTGGAGTTTGCAACTGAAAAGAAACTTTGTGTTCCAAACAAGCTAGCTGAAGCACGGCTTTCACACACACTTATCTCTCAGAACTGTGCGTGTGGAGAGACGTTCGTTCATCTAGCACAAAGGGAACGGGTTGCAAAAGAAATTTTTGTCTGGTTTCTCAGACTGTTTCCTAGTGCCGGTTGAAGTTCCTGCAGTTTTCACTGTAAAACCGAGTTGGAGTTAGTACCTCCCCATATAATTGTATGGAGTGGAGTTTGCAACTGAAAAGAAACTTTGTGTTCCCAACAATCTATGTGAAGCACGGCTTTCACACACACTTATCTCTCAGAACTGAGCATGTGTAGAGACGTTCGTTTATCTAGCACAAATGGAACGGGTTGCAGGAGAAACTTTTACTCTGGTTTCTCAGTCTGTTTCCTAGTACCGGTTTGAAGTTCCTGCAGTTTTCACTGTAAAACAGAGTTGGAGCTAGTACCTACCTATATATATGTGTGGAGAGGAGTTTGCAACTGACAAGGAACTTTGTGTTCCCAACAAGCTAATGAAGGACGGCTTTCACACACACTTATCTCTCAGAACTGAGCATGTGGAGAGTCGTTCGTTCATCTAGCACAAAGGGAACGGTTTGCAGTAATAAATTTTACTCTGGTTTCTCAGTCTGTTTCCTAGTGCCGGTTTGAAGTTCCTGCTGTTTTCACATGTAAAACCGAGTTGGAGCTCGTAACTCCCCATATATATATATGGAGTGGGGTTTGCAACTGAAAAGAAACTTTGTGTTCCCAACAAGCTATGTGAAGGACGGCTTTCACATACACATAACCCTCAGAACTTAGCATGTGGAGAGACGTTCGTTCATCTAGCACAAAGGGAACGGATTGCAGGAAGAACTTTTACTCTGGTTTCTCAGTGTGTTTCCTAGTGCCGGTTTGAAGTTCCTGCAGTTTTCACTGAAAAACCGAGTTGGAGCTAGTACCTCCCCATATATATGTATGGAGTGGAGTTTGCAACTGAAAAGAAACTTTGTGTTCCCAACAAGCTAGCTGAAGCACGGCTTTCACACACACTTATCTCTCAGAACTGTGCATGTGGAGAGACGTTCGTTCATCTAGCACAAAGGGAACGGGTAGCAAAAGAAATTTTTCTCTGGTTTCTCAGACTGTTTCCTAGTGCCGGTTTGAAGTTCCTGCGTTTTTCAGTGTAAAGCCCATTTGGAGCTAGTACCTCCCCATATATATGTATGGAGTGGAGTTTGCAAGTGAAAAGAAACTTTGTGTTCCCAACAAGCTAGGTGAAGGACGGCTTTCACACACAATTGTCTCTCAGAACTGAGCATGTGGAGAGACGTTCGTTCATGTAGCACAAAGGGAACTTGTTGCAGGAGAAACTTTTACTCTGGTTTCTCAGTCTGTTTCCTAGTGCCGGTTTGAAGTTCCTGCAGTTTTCACTGTAAAACCGAGTTGGAGCTAGTACCTACCTATATATATGTATGGAGTGGAGTTTGCAACTGACAAGGAACTATGTGTTCCCAACAAGCTAAGTGAAGGACTGCTTTCACTCACACTTATCACTCAGAACTGAGCATGTGGAGAGTCGTTCGTTCATCTAGCACAAAAGAAACGGGTTGCAGTAATAACTTATACTCTGGTTTCTCAGTTTGTTTCCTAGTGCCGGTTTGAAGTTCCTGCAGTTTTCACATGTAAAACCGAGTTGGAGCTCGTAACACCCCATATATATATATGGAGTGGACTTTGAAACTGAAAAGAAAATTTGTGTTCCCAACAAGCTATGTGAAGGACGGCTTTCACACACACTTATCTCTCAGAAATGAGCATGTGTAGAGACGTTCGTTCATCTAGCACAAATGGAACGGTTTGCCGGAGAAACTTTTACTCTGGTTTCTCAGACTGTTTCCTAGTGCCGGTTTGAAGTTCCTGCAGTTTTCACTGTAAAACCGAGTTGGAGCTTGTACCTACCTATATATATATATGGAGTGGAGTTTGCAACTGAAAAGGAACTTTGTGTTCCCAACAAGCTAGGTGAAGCACGGCTTTCACACACACTTATCTCTCAGAACTGAGCATGTGGAGAGACGTTCGTTCATCTATCACAAAGTAAACAGGTTGCAGGAATAAGTTTTACTCTGGTTTCTCAGTCTGTTTCCTAGTGCCGGTTTGAAGTTCCTGCAGTTTTCACAGTAAAACCGAGTTGGAGCTAGTACCTCCCCATATATATGTATGGAGTGGAGTTTGCAACTGAAAAGGAACTTTGTGTTCCCAACAAGCTAGGTGAAGCACGGCTTTCACACACACTTATCTCTCAGAACTGAGCATGTGGAGAGACGTTCGTTCATCTAGCACAAAAGGAACGGGTTGCAGGAGTAAGTTTTACTCAGGTTTCTCAGTCTGTTTCCTACTGCCGGTTTGAATTTCCTGCAGTTTTCACATGTAAAACCTAGTTGGAGCTCGTAATTCCCCATATATATATATGGAGTGGATTTTGCAACTGAAAAGAGACTTTGTGTTCCCAACAAGCTAGGTGAAGGACGGCTTTCACACACAATAATCTCTCAGAACTGAGCATGTGGAGAGACGTTCGTTCATCTAGCAAAAAGGTAACGGGTGGCAGGAGGAACTTTTTCTCTGATTTCTAAGTCTGTTTCCTAGTGCCGATTTCAAATTCCTGCAGTTTTCTCTGTAAAAACGAGTTGGAGCTTTTACCTCCCCATATATATGTATGGAGTGGAGTTTGCAAATGAAAAGGAAATTTGTGTTCCCAATAATCTAGGTGAAGGAAGGCTTTCACACACACTTATCTCTCAGAACTGAGCATGTGGAGAGACGTTCGTTCATCTAGCACTAAGGGAACGGTTTGCAAGAGAAAGTTTTTCTCTGGTTTCTCAGACTGTTTCCTAGTGCCGGTTTGAAGTTCCTGCAGTTTTCACTGTAAAACCGAGTTGGAGATATTACCTCCCCATATATATGTATGTAATGGAGTTTGCAACTGAAAAGAAACTTTGTTTCCCAACAAGCTATGTGAAGCACGGCTTTCACACACACTTATCTCTCAGAACTGAGCATGTGGAGAGACGTTCGTTCATGTAGCACAAAGGGAACGGGTTGCAGGGGAAACTTTTTCTCTGGGTTCTCAGTCTGTTTCCTACTGCCGGTTTGAAGTTCCTGAAGTTTTCACTGTAAAACCGAGTTGGAGCTAGTACCTACCCATATATATGTATGGAGTGGTGTTTGCAAGTGAAAAGGAACTTTGTGTTCCCTACAAGCTAGGTGAAGGACGGCTTTCACACACACTTATCTTTCAGAACTGAGCATGTGGAGAGACGTTCGTTCATCTAGCACAAAGGGAACGGGTTGCAGGAGAAACTTTTACTCTGGTTTCTCAGTCTGTTTCCTAGTGCCGGTTTGAAGTTCCTGCAGTTTTCACTGTAAAACCGAGTTGGAGCTAGTACCTACCTATATATATGTATGGAGTGGAGTTTGCAACTGACAAGGAACTTTGTGTTCCCAACAAGCTAGTTGAAGGACGGCTTTCACACACACTTATCTCCCAGAACTTTGCACGTGGATTGTCGTTCGTTCATCTAGCACAAAGTGAACGGGTTGCAGGAATAACTTTTACTCTGGTTTCTCAGTCTGTTTCCTAGTGCCGGGTTGAAGTTCCTGCAGTTTTCACTGTTAAACCGAGTTGGAGCTAGTACCTCCCCATATATATGTATGGAGTGGAGTTTGCAACTGAAAAGGAACTTTGTGTTCCCAACAAGCTAGGTGAAGCACGGCTTTCACACACACTTATCCCTCAGAACTGAGCATGTGGAGAGACGTTCGTTCATCTAGCACAAAGGGAACTGGTTGCAGGAATAAGTTTTACTCTGGTTTCTCAGTCTGTTTCCTAGTGCCGGTTTGAAGTTCCTGCAGTTTTCACATGTAAAACCTAGTTGGAGCTCGTAACTCCCCATATATATATATGGAGTGGAGTTTGCAAATGAAAAGGAACTTTGTGTTCCCAATAAGCTAGGTGAAGTATGGCTTTCACACACACTTATCTCTCAGAACTGAGCATGTGGAGAGACGTTCGTTCATCTAGCACAAAGGGAACGGGTTGCAGGAGAAAGTTTTTCTCTGGTTTCTCAGTCAGTTTCCAAGTGCCGGTTTGATGTTCCTGCAGTTTTCACTGTAAAAATGAGTTGGAGGTTGTACCTCCCCATATATATTTATGGGGTGGAGTTTGCAACTGAAAAGAAACTATGTGTTCCCAACAAGCTAGGTGAAGCACGGCTTTCACACACACTAATCTCTCAGAACTGAGCATGTGGAGAGACGTTCGTTCACCTAGCAAAAAGGGAACGGGTTGCAGGAGGAACTTTTTCTCTGAATTCTAAGTATGTTTCCTAGTGCCGATTTCAAATTCCTGCAGTTTTCACTATAAAACCGAGTTGGAGCTAGTACCTCCCCATATATATGTATGGAGTGGAGTTTGCAAATTAAAAGGAAATTTGTGTTCCAAATAATCTAGGTGAAGTACGGCTTTCACACACACTTATCTCTCAGAACTGAGCATGTGGAGAGACGTTCGTTCATCTAGCACAAAGGGAACGGTTTGGAAGAGAAACTTTTTCTCTGGTTTCTCAGAGTCTTTCCTAGTGCCGGTTTGAAGTTCCTGCAGTTTTCACTGTAAAACCGAGTTGGAGCTAGTACCTCCCCATATATATGTATGGAATGGAGTTTGCAACTGAAAAGAAACTTTGTGTTCCTAACAAGCTAGTTGAAGGACGGCATTCACATACACATATCTCTCAGAACTGAGCATGTGGAGAGACGTTCATTCATCTAGCACAATGGGAACGTGTTGCAGGAGGAACTTTTACTCTGGTTTCTCAGTCTGTTTCCTAGTGCCGGTTTCAATTTCCTGCAGTTTTCACTGTAAAACCGAGTTGGAGCTAGTACCTCCCCATATATATGTATGGAGTGGAGTTTGCAAATGAAAAGGAACTTTGTGTTCCCAACAAGCTAGGTGAAGGACGGCTTTCACACACACTTGTCTCTCAGAACTGAGCATGTGGAGAGACGTTCGTTCATGTAGCACAAAGGGAACTGGTTGCAGGAGAAACTTTTACTCTGGTTTCTCAGTCTGTTTCCTAGTGCCGGTTTGAAGTTCCTGCAGTTTTCACTGTAAAACCGAGTTGGAGCTAGTACCTACCTATATATATGTATGGAGTGGAGTTTGCAACTGACAAGGAACTATGTGTTCCCAACAAGCTAAGTGAAGGACTGCTTTCACTCACACTTATCACTCAGAACTGAGCATGTGGAGAGTCGTTCGTTCATCTAGCACAAAAGAAACGGGTTGCAGTAATAACTTATACTCTGGTTTCTCAGTTTGTTTCCTAGTGCCGGTTTGAAGTTCCTGCAATTTTCACATGTAAAACCGAGTTGGAGCTCGTAACACCCCATATATATATATGGAGTGGACTTTGAAACTGAAAAGAAAATTTGTGTTCCCAACAAGCTATGTGAAGGACCGCTTTCACACACACTTATCTCTCAGAAATGAGCATGTGTAGAGACGTTCGTTCATCTAGCACAAATGGAACGGTTTGCCGGAGAAACTTTTACTCTGGTTTCTCAGACTGTTTCCTAGTGCCGGTTTGAAGTTCCTGCAGTTTTCACTGTAAAACCGAGTTGGAGCTTGTACCTACCTATATATATATATGGAGTGGAGTTTGCAACTGAAAAGGAACTTTGTGTTCCCAACAAGCTAGGTGAAGGACGGATTTCACACACACTTATCTCTCAGAACTGAGCATGTGGAGAGACGTTCGTTCATCTATCACAAAGTAAACAGGTTGCAGGAATAAGTTTTACTCTGGTTTCTCAGTCTGTTTCCTAGTGCCGGTTTGAAGTTCCTGCAGTTTTCACAGTAAAACCGAGTTGGAGCTAGTACCTCCCCATATATATGTATGGAGTGGAGTTTGCAACTGAAAAGGAACTTTGTGTTCCCAACAAGCTAGGTGAAGCACGGCTTTCACACACACTTATCTCTCAGAACTGAGCATGTGGAGAGACGTTCGTTCATCTAGCACAAAAGGAACGGGTTGCAGGAGTAAGTTTTACTCTGGTTTCTCAGTCTGTTTCCTACTGCCGGTTTGAATTTCCTGCAGTTTTCACATGTAAAACCTAGTTGGAGCTCGTAATTCCCCATATATATATATGGAGTGGATTTTGCAACTGAAAAGAAACTTTGTGTTCCCAACAAGTTAGGTGAAGGACGGCTTTCACACACAATAATCTCTCAGAACTGAGCATGTGGAGAGACGTTCGTTCATCTAGCAAAAAGGGAACGGGTGGCAGGAGGAACTTTTTCTCTGATTTCTAAGTCTGTTTCCTAGTGCCGATTTCAAATTCCTGCAGTTTTCTCTGTAAAAACGAGTTGGAGCTTTTACCTCCCCATATATATGTATGGAGTGGAGTTTGCAAATGAAAAGGAAATTTGTGTTCCCAATAATCTAGGTGAAGGACGGCTTTCACACACACTTATCTCTCAGAACTGAGCATGTGGAGAGACGTTCGTTCATCTAGCACTAAGGGAACGGTTTGCAAGAGAAAGTTTTTCTCTGGTTTCTCAGACTGTTTCCTAGTGCCGGTTTGAAGTTCCTGCAGTTTTCACATGTAAAACCTAGTTGGAGCTCGTAACTCCCCATATATATATATATGGAGTGGAGTTTGCAAATGAAAAGGAACTTTGTGTTCCCAATAAGCTAGGTGAAGTATGGCTTTCACACACACTTATCTCTCAGAACTGAGCATGTGGAGAGACGTTCGTTCATCTAGCACAAAGGGAACGGGTTGTAGGAGAAAGTTTTTCTCTGGTTTCTCAGTCAGTTTCCAAGTGCCGGTTTGATGTTCCTGCAGTTTTCACTGTAAAAATGAGTTGGAGCTTGTACCTCCCCATATATATTTATGGGGTGGAGTTTGCAACTGAAAAGAAACTATGTGTTCCCAACAAGCTAGGTGAAGCACGGCTTTCACACACACTAATCTCTCAGAACTGAGCATGTGGAGAGACGTTCGTTCATCTAGCAAAAAGGGAACGGGTTGCAGGAGAAACTCTTACTCTGGTTTCTCAGTCTGTTTCCTAGTGCCGGTTTGAACTTCCTGCAGTTAACACTGTAAAACCGAGTTGGAGCTCGTACCTACCCATATATATGTATGGAGTGGAGTTTGCACATGAAAATAAACTTTGTGTTCCCAACAAGCTAGGTGAAGGACGGCTTTCACACACACTTATCTCTCCGAAATGAGCATGTGGCGAGACGTTCGTTCATCTAGCACAAAGGAAACGGGTTGCAGGAGAAACTTTTTCTCTAGTTTCTCAGTCTGTTTCCAAGTGCCGGTTTGATGTTCCTGCAGTTTTCACTGTAAAACCGAGTTGGAGCTAGTACCTCCCCATATATATTTATGGAGTGGAGTTTGCAACTGAAAAGAAACTTTGTGTTCCCAACCAGCTAGGTGAAGCACGGTTTTCAAACACACTTATCTCTCAGAACTGAGCATGTGGAGAGACGTTCGTTCATCTAGCACAAAGGGAAAGGGTTGCAGGAGGAAATTTAACTCTGGTTTCTCAGTCTGTTTCCTAGTGCCGGTTTGAAGTTCCTGCAATTTTCACTGTAAAACCGAGTTGGAGCTATTACCTACCTATATATATGCATGGATTGGAGTTTGCAACTGAAAAGGAACTTTGTGTTCCCAACAAGCTAAGTGAAGGACGGCTTTCACACACACTTATCTCTCAGAACTGAGCATGTGGAGAGACGTTCGTCCATCTAGCACAAATGGAACGGGTTGCAGGAGGAACTTTTTCTCTGGTTTCTAAGTCTGTTTCCTAGTGCCGATTTCAAATTCCTGCAGTTTTCACTGTAAAAACGTGTTGGAGCAAGTACCTCCCCATATATATTTATGGAGTGGAGTTTGCAAATGAAAAGGAAATTTGTGTTCCCAAAAAGCTATGAGAAGCACGGCTTTCACACACACTTATCTCTCAGAACTGAGCATGTGGAGAGACGTTCGTCCATCTAGCACAAATGGAACGGGTTGCAGGACATACTTTTACTCTGGTTTCTCAGTCTGTTTCCTACTGCCTGTTAGAAGTTCCTGCAGTTTTCACTGTAAAACCGGGTTGGAGCTGGTACCTCCCCATATATATGTATGGAGTGGAGTTTGCAAGTGAAAAGAAACATTGTGTTCCCAACAAGCTAGGTAAGCAAGGCTTTCACACACACTTATCTCTCAGAACTGAGCATGTGGAGAGATGTTCGTTCATCTAGCACAAAGGGAACGGGTTGCAAGGGAAACTATTACTCTGGTTTCTCATCTGTTTCCTAGTGCCGGTTTGATGTTCCTGCAGTTTTCACTGTAAAACCGAGTTGGAGCTCGTACCTACCCATATATATGTATGGAGTGATGTTTGCAACTGAAAAGAAACTTTGTGTTCCCAACAAGCTAGTTGAAGGACGGCTTTCACATTCACATATCTCTCTGAACTGAGCATGTGGAGAGACTTTCGTTCATCTAGCACAAAAGGAACGGGTTGCAGGAGGAACTTTATTCTGTTTTCTAAGTCTGTTTCCTAGGGCCGGTTTGATTTTCCTGCAGTTTTCACTGTAAAACCGAGTTGGAGCTAGTACCTCCCCATATATATGTATGGATTGGAGATTGCAACTGAAAAGTAACTATGTGTTCCCAACAAGCTAGGTGAAGGACGGCTTTCTCACACAATTTCCTCTCAGAACTGAGCATGTGGAGAGACGTTCTTTCATCTAGCACAAAGGGAACGGGTTGCAGTAGAAACTTTTTCTCTAGTTTCTTAGTCTGTTTCCAAGTGCCGGTTTGAAGTTCCTGCAGTTTTCACTGTAAAAACCACTTGGAACTAGTACCTACCCATATATATGTATGGAGTGGATTTTGCAAGTGAAATGAAACTTTGTGTTCCCAACAAGCTAGGTGAAGCACGGCTTTCACACACACTTATCTCTCAGAACTGAGCATGTGGAGAGACGTTCGTTCATCTAACACAAAGGGAACGGGTTGCAGCAATAACTTTTACTCTGGTTTCTAAGTCTGTTTCCTAAGGCGGTTTCAAGTTCCTGCAGTTTTCAATGTAAGATCGAGTTGGAGCTCGTCCATACCCATATATATGTATGGAGTGGTGTTTGCAAATGAAAAGAAACTTTGTGTTCCTAACAAGCTATTTGAAGGACGGCTTTCACATACACATATCTCTCAGAACTGAGCATGTGGAGAGACGTTCATTCATCTATCAGAATGGGAAAGGGTTGCAGGAGGAACTTTTACTCTGGTTTCTATGTCTGTTTCCTAGTGCCGATTCCAATTTCCTGCAGTTTTCACTGTAAAACCGAGTTGGAGCTAGTACCTCCCCATATATATGTATGGAGTGGAGTTTGCAAGTGAAAAGAAACTTTGTGTTCCCAACAAGCTATGTGAAGGACGGCTTTCACACCCACTTATCTCTCATAACTGAGCATGTGGAGAGACTTTCGTTCATCTAGCACAAACGGAACGGTCTGCAGGTGAAACTTTTTCTCTGGTTTCTAAGTCTGTTTCCTAGTGCCGATTTCAAATTCCTGCAGTTTTCACTGTAAAAACGTGTTGGAGCAAGTACTTCCCCATGTATATTTATGGAGTGGAGTTTGCAAATGAAAAGGAAATTTGTGTTCCCAAAAAGCTATGTGAAGCACGGCTTTCACACACACTTATCTCTCAGAAATGAGCATGTGGAGAGACGTTCGTCCATCTAGCACAAATGGAACGGGTTGCAGGAGGAACTTTTACTCTGGTTTCTCAGTCTGTTTCCTAGTGCCGGTTTGAAGTTCTTGCAGTTTTCACTGTAAAACCGAGTTGGAGCTAGAACCTCCCCATATATATGTATGGAGTGGAGTTTGCAACTGAAAAGAAACTTTGTGTTCCCAACAAGCTAGTTGAAGGACGGCTTTCACATTCACATATCTCTCTGAACTGAGCATGTGGAGAGACGTTCGTTCATCTAGCACAAAAGGAACGGGTTGCAGGAGGAACTTTTATTCTGTTTTCTAAGTCTGTTTCCTAGGGCCGGTTTGATTTTCCTGCAGTTTTCACTGTAAAACCGAGTTGGAGCTAGTACCTCCCCATATATATGTATGGATTGGAGATTGCAACTGAAAAGTAACTATGTGTTCCCAACAAGCTAGGTGAAGGACGGCTTTCTCACACACTTTCCTCTCAGAACTGAGCATGTGGAGAGACGTTCGTTCATCTAGCACAAAGGGAACGGGTTGCAGTAGAAACTTTTTCTCTAGTTTCTTAGTCTGTTTCCAAGTGCCGGTTTGAATTTCCTGCAGTTTTCACTGTAAAAACCACTTGGAACTGTTACCTACCCATATATATGTATGGAGTGGATTTTGCAAGTGAAATGAAACTTTGTGTTCCCAACAAGCTAGGTGAAGCACGGCTTTCACACACACTTATCTCTCATAACTGAGCATGTGGAGAGACGTTCGTTCATCTAACACAAAGGGAACGGGTTGCAGCAATAACTTTTACTCTGGTTTCTAAGTCTGTTTCCTAAGGCGGTTTCAAGTTCCTGCAGTTTTCAATGTAAGATCGAGTTGGAGCTCGTCCATACCCATATATATGTATGGAGTGGTGTTTGCAAATGAAAAGAAACTTTGTGTTCCCAACAAGCTATTTGAAGGACGGCTTTCACATACACATATCTCTCAGAACTGAGCATGTGGAGAGACGTTCATTCATCTATCAGAATGGGAAAGGGTTGCAGGAGGAACTTTTACTCTGGTTTCTATGTCTGTTTCCTAGTGCCGATTTCAATTTCCTGCAGTTTTCACTGTAAAACCGAGTTGGAGCTAGTACCTCCCCATATATATGTATGGAGTGGAGTTTGCAAATGAAAAGGAACTTTGTGTTCCCAACTAGCTAGGTGAAGGACGGCTTTCACACACACTTATCTCTCATAACTGAGCATGTGGAGAGACTTTCGTTCATCTAGCACAAACGGAACGGTCTGCAGGTGAAACTTTTACTCTGGTTTCTCAGTCTGTTTCCTAGTGCCGGTTTGTAGTTCCTGCAGTTTTCACTGTAAAACAGAGTTGGAGCTTGTACCTACCTATATATATGTATGGAGTGGAGTTTGCAACTGAAAAGGAACTTTGTGTTCCCAACAAGCTAGTTGAAGGACGGCTTTCAAACACACTTATCTCTCAGAACTGAGCATGTGTATAGTCGTTCGTTCATCTAACACAAAGGGAACGGTTTGTAGGAATAAATTTTACTCTGGGTTCTCAGTCTGTTTCCTAGTGCCGGTTTGAAGTTCCTGCAATTTTCACATGTAAAACCGCGTTGGAGCTCGTAACTCCCCATTTATATATATGGAGTGGAGTTTGCAACTGAAAAGAAACTTTGTGTTCCCAACAAGCTAGTTGAAGCACGGCTTTCACACACTTATCTCTCAGAACTGAGCATGTGGAGAGACGTTCGTTCATCTAACACAAAGGGAACGGGTTGCAGCAATAACTTTTACTCTGGTTTCTAAGTCTGTTTCCTAAGGCGGTTTCAAGTTCCTGCAGTTTTCAATGTAAGATCGAGTTGGAGCTCGTCCATACCCATATATATGTATGGAGTGGTGTTTGCAAATGAAAAGAAACTTTGTGTTCCCAACAAGCTATTTGAAGGACGGCTTTCACATACACATATCTCTCAGAACTGAGCATGTGGAGAGACGTTCATTCATCTATCAGAATGGGAAAGGGTTGCAGGAGGAACTTTTACTCCGGTTTCTATGTCTGTTTCCTAGTGCCGATTTCAATTTCCTGCAGTTTTCACTGTAAAACCGAGTTGGAGCTAGTACCTCCCCATATATATGTATGGAGTGGAGTTTGCAAATGAAAAGGAACTTTGTGTTCCCAACTAGCTAGGTGAAGGACGGCTTTCACACCCACTTATCTCTCATAACTGAGCATGTGGAGAGACTTTCGTTCATCTAGCACAAACGGAACGGTCTGCAGTTGAAACTTTTACTCTGGTTTCTCAGTCTGTTTCCTAGTGCCGGTTTGAAGTTCCGGCAGTTTTCACTGTAAAACAGAGTTGGAGCTTGTACCTACCTATATATATGTATGGAGTGGAGTTTGCAACTGAAAAGGAACTTTGTGTTCCCAACAAGCTAGTTGAAGGACGGCTTTCAAACACACTTATCTCTCAGAACTGAGCATGTGTATAGTCGTTCGTTCATCTAACACAAAGGGAACGGTTTGTAGGAATAAATTTTACTCTGGGTTCTCAGTCTGTTTCCTAGTGCCGGTTTGAAGTTCCTGCAGTTTTCACATGTAAAACCGCGTTGGAGCTAGTAACTCCCCATTTATATATATGGAGTGGAGTTTGCAACTGAAAAGAAACTTTGTGTTCCCAACAAGCAAGTTGAAGGACGGCTTTCACACACATTTATCTTTCAGAACTGAGCATGTGGAGAGACGTTCGTTCATCTAGCACAAAGGGAACGGGTTGCAGGAAAAACTTTTTCACTAGTTTCTTAGTCTGTTTCGAAGTGCCGGTTTGAATTTCGTGCAGTTTTCACTGTAAAACCGAGTTGGAGCTAGTACCACCCCATATATATGTATGAAGTGGAGTTTGCAACTGAAAAGAAACTTTGTGTTCCCAACAAGCTAGGTGAAGCACGGCTTTCACACACACTTATCTCTCAGAACTGAGCATGTGGAGAGAATTTCGTTCTTCTAGCACAAAGGGAACGGTTTGCAGGAGGAAATTTTACTCTGCTTTCTCAGTCTGTTTCCTAGTGCCGGTTTGAAGTTCCTGCAGTTTTCACATGTAAAACCGCGTTGGAGCTCATAACTCCCCATTTATATATATGGAGTGGAGTTTGCAACTGAAAAGAAACTTTGTGTTCCCAACAAGCTAGTTGAAGGACGGCTTTCACACACACTTATCTCTCAGAACTGAGCATGTGGAGAGACGTTCGTTCATCTAGCAAAAAGGGAACGGGTTGCAGGAGAAACTCTTACTCTGGTTTCTCAGTCTGTTTCCTAGTGCCGGTTTGAACTTCCTGCAGTTAACACTGTAAAACCGATTTGGAGCTCGTACCTACCCATATATATGTATGGAGTGGAGTTTGCACATGAAAATAAACTTTGTGTTCCCAACAAGCTAGGTGAAGGACGGCTTTCACACACACTTATCTCTAAGAAATGAGCATGTGGAGAGACGTTCGTTCATCTAGCACAAAGGAAACGGGTTGCAGGAGAAACTTTTTCTCTAGTTTCTCAGTCTGTTTCCAAGTGCCGGTTTGATGTTCCTGCAGTTTTCACTGTAAAACCGAGTTGGAGCTAGTACCTCCCCATATATATTTATGGAGTGGAGTTTGCAACTGAAAAGAAACTTTGTGTTCCCAACCAGCTAGGTGAAGCACGGTTTTCAAACACACTTATCTCTCAGAACTGAGCATGTGGAGAGACGTTCGTTCATCTAGCACAAAGGGAAAGGGTTGCAGGAGGAAATTTAACTCTGGTTTCTCAGTCTGTTTCCTAGTGCCGGTTTGAAGATCCTGCAATTTTCACTGTAAAACCGAGTTGGAGCTATTACCTACCTATATATATGCATGGAGTGGAGTTTGCAACTGAAAAGGAACTTTGTGTTCCCAACAAGCTAAGTGAAGGACGGCTTTCACACACACTTATCTCTCAGAACTGAGCATGTGGAGAGACGTTCGTCCATCTAGCACAAATGGAACGGGTTGCAGAAGGAACTTTTTCTCTGGTTTCTAAGTCTGTTTCCTAGTGCCGATTTCAAATTCCTGCAGTTTTCACTGTAAAAACGTGTTGGAGCAAGTACCTCCCCATATATATTTATGGAGTGGAGTTTGCAAATGAAAAGGAAATTTGTGTTCCCAAAAAGCTATGAGAAGCACGGCTTTCACACACACTTATCTCTCAGAACTGAGCATGTGGAGAGACGTTCGTCCATCTAGCACAAATGGAACGGGTTGCAGGAGGTACTTTTACTCTGGTTTCTCAGTCTGTTTCCTACTGCCGGTTAGAAGTTCCTGCAGTTTTCACTGTAAAACAGGGTTGGAGCTGGTACCTCCCCATATATATGTATGGAGTGGAGATTGCAACTGAAAAGTAACTATGTGTTCCCAACAAGCTAGGTGAAGGACGGCTTTCTCACACACTTTCCTCTCAGAACTGAGCATGTGGAGAGACGTTCGTTCATCTAGCACAAAGGGAACGGGTTGCCGTAGAAACTTTTTCTCTAGTTTCTTAGTCTGTTTCCAAGTGCCGGTTTGAATTTCCTGCAGTTTTCACTGTAAAAACCACTTGGAACTAGTACCTACCCATATATATGTATGGAGTGGATTTTGCAAGTGAAATGAAACTTTGTGTTCCCAACAAGCTAGGTGAAGCACGGCTTTCACACACACTTATCTCTCAGAACTGTGCATGTGGAGAGACGTTCGTTCATCTAACACAAAGGGAACGGGTTGCAGCAATAACTTTTACTCTGGTTTCTAAGTCTGTTTCCTAAGGCGGTTTCAAGTTCCTGCAGTTTTCAATGTAAGATCGAGTTGGAGCTCGTCCATACTCATATATATGTATGGAGTGGTGTTTGCAAATGAAAAGAAACTTTGTGTTCCCAACAAGCTATTTGAAGGACGGCTTTCACATACACATATCTCTCAGAACTGAGCATGTGGAGAGACGTTCATTCATCTATCAGAATGGGAAAGGGTTGCAGGAGGAACTTTTACTCTGGTTTCTATGTCTGTTTCCTAGTGCCGATTTCAATTTCCTGCAGTTTACACTGTAAAACCAAGTTGGAGCTAGTACCTCCCCATATATATGTATGGAGTGGAGTTTGCAAATGAAAAGGAACTTTGTGTTCCCAACTAGCTAGGTGAAGGACGGCTTTCACACACACTTATCTCTCATAACTGAGCATGTGGAGAGACTTTCGTTCATCTAGCACAAACGGAACGGTCTGCAGGTGAAACTTTTACTCTGGTTTCTCAGTCTGTTTCCTAGTGCCGGTTTGAAATTCCTGCAGTTTTCACTGTAAAACAGAGTTGGAGCTTGTACCTACCTATATATATGTATGGAGTGGAGTTTGCAACTGAAAAGGAACTTTGTGTTCCCAACAAGCTAGTTGAAGGACGGCTTTCAAACACACTTATCTCTCAGAACTGAGCATGTGTATAGTCGTTCGTTCATCTAACACAAAGGGAACGGTTTGTAGGAATAAATTTTACTCTGGGTTCTCAGTCTGTTTCCTAGTGCCGGAATGAATTTCCTGCAGTTTTCACATGTAAAACCGCGTTGGAGCTCGTAACTCCCCATTTATATATATGGAGTGGAGTTTGCAACTGAAAAGAAACTTTGTGTTCCCAACAAGCTAGTTGAAGGACGGCTTTCACACACATTTAACTTTCAGAACTGAGCATGTGGAGAGACGTTCGTTCATCTAGCACAAAGGGAACGGGTTGCAGGAAAAACTTTTTCACTAGTTTCTTAGTCTGTTTCGAAGTGCCGGTTTGAATTTCGTGCAGTTTTCACTGTAAAACCGAGTTGGAGCTAGTACCACCCCATATATATGTATGGAGTGGAGTTTGCAACTGAAAAGAAACTTTGTGTTCCCAACAAGCTAGGTGAAGCATGGCTTTCACACACACTTATCTCTCAGAACTGAGCATGTGGAGAGAATTTCGTTCTTCTAGCACAAAGGGAACGGTTTGCAGGAGGAACTTTTACTCTGGTTTCTCAGTCTGTTTCCTAGTGCCGGTTTGAAGTTCCTGCAGTTTTCACATGTAAAACCGCGTTGGAGCTCGTAACTCCCCATTTATATATATGGAGTGGAGTTTGCAACTGAAAAGAAACTTTGTGTTCCCAACAAGCTAGTTGAAGGACGGCTTTCACACACACTTATCTCTCAGAACTGAGCATGTGGAGAGACGTTCGTTCATCTAGCAAAAAGGGAACGGGTTGCAGGAGAAACTCTTACTCTGGTTTCTCAGTCTGTTTCCTAGTGCCGGTTTGAACTTCCTGCAGTTAACACTGTAAAACCGAGTTGGAGCTCGTACCTACCCATATATATGTATGGAGTGGAGTTTGCACATGAAAATAAACTTTGTGTTCCCAACAAGCTAGGTGAAGGACGGCTTTCACACACACTTATCTCTCCGAAATGAGCATGTGGAGAGACGTTCGTTCATCTAGCACAAAGGGAAAGGGTTGCAGGAGGAAATTTAACTCTGGTTTGTCAGTCTGTTTCCTAGTGCCGGTTTGAAGTTCCTGCAATTTTCACTGTAAAACCGAATTGGAGCTATTACCTACCTATATATATGCATGGAGTGGAGTTTGCAACTGAAAAGGAACTTTGTGTTCCCAACAAGCTAAGTGAAGGACGGCTTTCACACACACTTATCTCTCAGAACTGAGCATGTGGAGAGACGTTCGTCCATCTAGCACAAATGGAACGGGTTGAAGGAGGAACTTTTTCTCTGGTTTCTAAGTCTGTTTCCTAGTGCCGATTTCAAATTCCTGCAGTTTTCACTGTAAAAACGTGTTGGAGCAAGTACCTCCCCATATATATTTATGGAGTGGAGTTTGCAAATGAAAAGGAAATTTGTGTTCCCAAAAAGCTATGAGAAGCACGGCTTTCACACACACTTATCTCTCAGAACTGAGCATGTGGAGAGACGTTCGTCCATCTAGCACAAATGGAACGGGTTGCAGGAGATACTTTTACTCTGGTTTCTCAGTCTGTTTCCTACTGCCGGTTAGAAGTTCCTGCAGTTTTCACTGTAAAACCGGGTTGGAGCTGGTACTTCCCCATATATATGTATGGAGTGGAGTTTGCAAGTGAAAAGAAACATTGTGTTCCCAACAAGCTAGGTAAGCAAGGCTTTCACACACACTTATCTCTCAGAACTGAGCATGTGGAGAGATGTTCGTTCATCTAGCACAAAGGGAACGGGTTGCAAGGGAAACTATTACTCTGGTTTCTCATCTGTTTCCTAGTGCCGGTTTGATGTTCCTGCAGTTTTCACTGTAAAACCGAGTTGGAGCTCGTACCTACCCATATATAAGTATGGAGTGATGTTTGCAAATGAAAAGAAACTTTGTGTTCCCAACAAGCTAGTTGAAGGACGGCTTTCACATTCACATATCTCTCTGAACTGAGCATGTGGAGAGACGTTCGTTCATCTAGCACAAAAGGAACGGGTTGCAGGAGGAACTTTTATTCTGTTTTCTAAGTCTGTTTCCTAGGGCCGGTTTGATTTTCCTGCAGTTTTCACTGTAAAACCGAGTTGGAGCTAGTATCTCCCCATATATATGTATGGATTGGAGATTGCAACTGAAAACTAACTATGTGTTCCCAACAAGCTAGGTGAAGGACGGCTTTCTCACACACTTTCCTCTCAGAACTGAGCATGTGGAGAGACGTTCGTTCATCTAGCACAAAGGGAACGGGTTGCAGTAGAAACTTTTTCTCTAGTTTCTTAGTCTGTTTCCAAGTGCCGGTTTGAATTTCCTGCAGTTTTCACTGTAAAAACCACTTGGAACTGTTACCTACCCATATATATGTATGGAGTGGATTTTGCAAGTGAAATGAAACTTTGTGTTCCCAACAAGCTAGGTGAAGCACGGCTTTCACACACACTTATCTCTCAGAACTGAGCATGTGGAGAGACGTTCGTTCATCTAACACAAA
Source organism: Camelus bactrianus (assembly GCF_048773025.1). NCBI lineage: Eukaryota > Metazoa > Chordata > Mammalia > Artiodactyla > Camelidae > Camelus > Camelus bactrianus. The sequence continues at coordinate 3,685,524 of NC_133564.1, read as the reverse complement.
GGGAACGGGTTGCAGCAATAACTTTTACTCTGGTTTCTAAGTCTGTTTCCTAAGGCGGTTTCAAGTTCCTGCAGTTTTCAATGTAAGATCGAGTTGGAGCTCGTCCATACCCATATATATGTATGGAGTGGTGTTTGCAAATGAAAAGAAACTTTGTGTTCCCAACAAGCTATTTGAAGGACGGCTTTCACATACACATATCTCTCAGAACTGAGCATGTGGAGAGACGTTCATTCATCTATCAGAATGGGAAAGGGTTGCAGGAGGAACTTTTACTCTGGTTTCTATGTCTGTTTCCTAGTGCCGATTTCAATTTCCTGCAGTTTTCACTGTAAAAACGAGTTGGAGCTAGTACCTCCACATATATATGTATGGAGTGGAGTTTGCAAATGAAAAGGAACTTTGTGTTCCCAACTAGCTAGGTGAAGGACGGCTTTCACACACACTTATCTCTCAGAACTGAGGATGTGGAGAGACGTTCGTTCATCTAGCACAATGGGAAAGGTTTGCAGGAGAAACTATTTCTCTGGATTCTCAGTCTGTTTCCAAGTGCCGGTTTTAAGTTCCTGCAGTATTCACTGTAAAACCGAGTTGGAGCTAGTAACTCCCCATATATATATATGGAGTGGAGTTTGCAAGTGAAAAGAAACTTTGTGTTCCCAACAAGCTATGTGAAGGACGGCTTTCACACCCACTTATCTCTCATAACTGAGCATGTGGAGAGACTTTCGTTCATCTAGCACAAACGGAACGGTCTGCAGGTGAAACTTTTTCTCTGGATTCTAAGTCTGTTTCCTAGTGCCGATTTCAAATTCCTGCAGTTTTCACTGTAAAAACGTGTTGGAGCAAGTACTTCCCCATATATATTTATGGAGTGGAGGTTGCAAATGAAAAGGAAATTTGTGTTCCCAAAAAGCTATGTGAAGCACGGCTTTCACACACACTTATCTCTCAGAACTGAGTATGTGGAGAGACGTTCGTCCATCTAGCACAAATGGAACGGGTTGCAGGAGGAACTTTTACTCTGGTTTCTCAGTCTGTTTCCTACTGCCGGTTTGAAGTTCCTGCAGTTTTCACTGTAAAACCGGGTTGGAGCTGGTACCTCCCCATATATATGTATGGAGTGGAGTTTGCAAGTGAAAAGAAACATTGTGTTCCCAACAAGCTAGGTAAGCAAGGCTTTCACACACACATATCTCTCAGAACTGAGCATGTGGAGAGATGTTCGTTCATCTAGCACAAAGCGAACGGGTTGCAAGGGAAACTATTACTCTGGTTTCTCATCTGTTTCCTAGTGCCGGTTTGATGTTCCTGCAGTTTTCACTGTAAAACCGAGTTGGAGCTCGTACCTACCCATATATATGTATGGAGTGATGTTTGCAAATGAAAAGAAACTTTGTGTTCCCAACAAGCTAGTTGAAGTACGGCTTTCACATTCACATATCTCTCTGAACTGAGCATGTGGAGAGACGTTCGTTCATCTAGCACAAAAGGAACGGGTTGCAGGAGGAACTTTTATTCTGTTTTCTAAGTCTGTTTCCTAGGGCCGGTTTGATTTTCCTGCAGTTTTCACTGTAAAACCGAGTTGGAGCTAGTACCTCCCCATATATATGTATGGATTGGAGATTGCAACTGAAAAGTAACTATGTGTTCCCAACAAGCTAGGTGAAGGACGGCTTTCTCACACACTTTCCTCTCCGAACTGAGCATGTGGAGAGACGTTCGTTCATCTAGCACAAAGGGAACGGGTTGCAGTAGAAACTTTTTCTCTAGTTTCTTAGTCTGTTTCCAAGTGCCGGTTTGAAGTTCCTGCAGTTTTCACTGTAAAAACCACTTGGAACTAGTACCTACCCATATATATGTATGGAGTGGATTTTGCAAGTGAAATGAAACTTTGTGTTCCCAACAAGCTAGGTGAAGCACGGCTTTCACACACACTTATCTCTCAGAACTGAGCATGTGGAGAGACGTTCGTTCATCTAACACAAAGGGAACGGGTTGCAGCAATAACTTTTACTCTGGTTTCTAAGTCTGTTTCCTAAGGCGGTTTCAAGTTCCTGCAGTTTTCAATGTAAGATCGAGTTGGAGCTCGTCCATACCCATATATATGTATGGAGTGGTGTTTGCAAATGAAAAGAAACTTTGTGTTCCCAACAAGCTATTTGAAGGACGGCTTTCACATACACATATCTCTCAGAACTGAGCATGTGGAGAGACGTTCATTCATCTATCAGAATGGGAAAGGGTTGCAGGAGGAACTTTTACTCTGGTTTCTATGTCTGTTTCCTAGTGCCGATTTCAATTTCCTGCAGTTTTCACTGTAAAACCGAGTTGGAGCTAGTACCTCCCCATATATATGTATGGAGTGGAGTTTGCAAATGAAAAGGAACTTTGTGTTCCCAACTAGCTAGGTGAAGGACGGCTTTCACACACACTTATCTCTCATAACTGAGCATGTGGAGAGACTTTCGTTCATCTAGCACAAACGGAACGGTCTGCAGGTGAAACTTTTACTCTGGTTTCTCAGTCTGTTTCCTAGTGCCGGTTTGAAGTTCCTGCAGTTTTCACTGTAAAACAGAGTTGGAGCTTGTACCTACCTATATATATGTATGGAGTGGAGTTTGCAACTGAAAAGGAACTTTGTGTTCCCAACAAGCTAGTTGAAGGACGGCTTTCAAACACACTTATCTCTCAGAACTGAGCATGTGTATAGTCGTTCGTTCATCTAACACAAAGGGAACGGTTTGTAGGAATAAATTTTACTCTGGGTTCTCAGTCTGTTTCCTAGTGCCGGTTTGAAGTTCCTGCAGTTTTCACATGTAAAACCGCGTTGGAGCTCGTAACTCCCCATTTATATATATGGAGTGGAGTTTGCAACTGAAAAGAAACTTTGTGTTCCCAACAAGCTAGTTGAAGGACGGCTTTCACACACATTTATCTTTCAGAACTGAGCATGTGGAGAGACGTTCGTTCATCTAGCACAAAGGGAACGGGTTGCAGGAAAAACTTTTTCACTAGTTTCTTAGTCTGTTTCGAAGTGCCGGTTTGAATTTCGTGCAGTTTTCACTGTAAAACCGAGTTGGAGCTAGTACCACCCCATATATATGTATGGAGTGGAGTTTGCAACTGAAAAGAAACTTTGTGTTCCCAACAAGCTAGGTGAAGCACGGCTTTCACACACACTTATCTCTCAGAACTGAGCATGTGGAGAGAATTTCGTTCTTCTAGCACAAAGGGAACGGTTTGCAGGAGGAACTTTTACTCTGGTTACTCAGTCTGTTTCCTAGTGCCGGTTTGAAGTTCCTGCAGTTTTCACATGTAAAACCGCGTTGGAGCTCGTAACTCCCCATTTATATATATGGAGTGGAGTTTGCAACTGAAAAGAAACTTTGTGTTCCCAACAAGCTAGTTGAAGGACGGCTTTCACACACACTTATCTCTCAGAACTGAGCATGTGGAGAGACGTTCGTTCATCTAGCAAAAAGGGAACGGGTTGCAGGAGAAACTCTTACTCTGGTTTCTCAGTCTGTTTCCTAGTGCCGGTTTGAACTTCCTGCAGTTAACACTGTAAAACCGAGTTGGAGCTCGTACCTACCCATATATATGTATGGAGTGGAGTTTGCACATGAAAATAAACTTTGTGTTCCCAACAAGCTAGGTGAAGGACGGCTTTCACACACACTTATCTCTCCGAAATGAGCATGTGGAGAGACGTTCGTTCATCTAGCACAAAGGAAACGGGTTGCAAGGGAAACTATTACTCTGGTTTCTCATCTGTTTCCTAGTGCCGATTTGATGTTCCTGCAGTTTTCACTGTAAAACCGAGTTGGAGCTAGTACCTCCCCATATATATGTATGGAGTGGAGTTTGCAACTGAAAAGAAACTTTGTGTTCCCAACCAGCTAGGTGAAGCACGGTTTTCAAACACACTTATCTCTCAGAACTGAGCATGTGGAGAGACGTTCGTTCATCTAGCACAAAGGGAAAGGGTTGCAGGAGGAAATTTAACTCTGGTTTCTCAGTCTGTTTCCTAGTGCCGGTTTGAAGTTCCTGCAATTTTCACTGTAAAAACGAGTTGGAGCTATTACCTACCTATATATATGCATGGAGTGGAGTTTGCAACTGAAAAGGAACTTTGTGTTCCCAACAAGCTAAGTGAAGGACGGCTTTCACACACACTTATCTCTCAGAACTGAGCATGTGGAGAGATGTTCGTTCATCTAGCACAAAGGGAACGGGTTGCAAGGGAAACTATTACTCTGGTTTCTCATCTGTTTCCTAGTGCCGATTTGATGTTCCTGCAGTTTTCACTGTAAAACCGAGTTGGAGCTAGTACCTCCCCATATATATGTATGGAGTGGAGTTTGCAAATGAAAAGGAAATTTGTGTTCCCAACAACCTAGGTGAAGGACGGCTTTCACACACACTTATCTCTCAGAACTGAGCATGTGGAGAGACTTTCGTTCATCTAGCACAAACGGAACGGTCTGCAGGTGAAACTTTTACTCTGGTTTCTCAGTCTGTTTCCTAGTGCCGGTTTGAAGTTCCTGCAGTTTTCACTGTAAAACAGAGTTGGAGCTTGTACCTACCTATATATATGTATGGAGTGGAGTTTGCAACTGAAAAGGAACTTTGTGTTCCCAACAAGCTAGTTGAAGGACGGCTTTCAAACACACTTATCTCTCAGAACTGAGCATGTGTATAGTCGTTCGTTCATCTAACACAAAGGGAACGGTTTGTAGGAATAAATTTTACTCTGGGTTCTCAGTCTGTTTCCTAGTGCCGGTTTGAAGTTCCTGCAGTTTTCACATGTAAAACCGCGTTGGAGCTCGTAACTCCCCATTTATATATATGGAGTGGAGTTTGCAACTGAAAAGAAACTTTGTGTTCCCAACAAGCTAGTTGAAGGACGGCTTTCACACACATTTATCTTTCAGAACTGAGCATGTGGAGAGACGTTCGTTCATCTAGCACAAAGGGAACGGGTTGCAGGAAAAACTTTTTCACTAGTTTCTTAGTCTGTTTCGAAGTGCCGGTTTGAATTTCGTGCAGTTTTCACTGTAAAACCGAGTTGGAGCTAGTACCACCCCATATATATGTATGGAGTGGAGTTTGCAACTGAAAAGAAACTTTGTGTTCCCAACAAGCTAGGTGAAGCACGGCTTTCACACACACTTATCTCTCAGAACTGAGCATGTGGAGAGAATTTCGTTCTTCTAGCACAAAGGGAACGGTTTGCAGGAGGAACTTTTACTCTGGTTTCTCAGTCTGTTTCCTAGTGCCGGTTTGAAGTTCCTGCAGTTTTCACATGTAAAACCGCGTTGGAGCTCGTAACTCCCCATTTATATATATGGAGTGGAGTTTGCAACTGAAAAGAAACTTTGTGTTCCCAACAAGCTAGTTGAAGGACGGCTTTCACACACACTTATCTCTCAGAACTGAGCATGTGGAGAGACGTTCGTTCATCTAGCAAAAAGGGAACGGGTTGCAGGAGAAACTCTTACTCTGGTTTCTCAGTCTGTTTCCTAGTGCCGGTTTGAACTTCCTGCAGTTAACACTGTAAAACCGAGTTGGAGCTCGTACCTACCCATATATATGTATGGAGTGGAGTTTGCACATGAAAATAAACTTTGTGTTCCCAACAAGCTAGGTGAAGGACGGCTTTCACACACACTTATCTCTCCGAAATGAGCATGTGGAGAGACGTTCGTTCATCTAGCACAAAGGAAACGGGTTGCAAGGGAAACTATTACTCTGGTTTCTCATCTGTTTCCTAGTGCCGATTTGATGTTCCTGCAGTTTTCACTGTAAAACCGAGTTGGAGCTAGTACCTCCCCATATATATGTATGGAGTGGAGTTTGCAACTGAAAAGAAACTTTGTGTTCCCAACCAGCTAGGTGAAGCACGGTTTTCAAACACACTTATCTCTCAGAACTGAGCATGTGGAGAGACGTTCGTTCATCTAGCACAAAGGGAAAGGGTTGCAGGAGGAAATTTAACTCTGGTTTCTCAGTCTGTTTCCTAGTGCCGGTTTGAAGTTCCTGCAATTTTCACTGTAAAAACGAGTTGGAGCTATTACCTACCTATATATATGCATGGAGTGGAGTTTGCAACTGAAAAGGAACTTTGTGTTCCCAACAAGCTAAGTGAAGGACGGCTTTCACACACACTTATCTCTCAGAACTGAGCATGTGGAGAGATGTTCGTTCATCTAGCACAAAGGGAACGGGTTGCAAGGGAAACTTTTTCTCTGGTTTCTCAGTCTGTTTCCTAGTGCCGGTTTGAAGTTCTTGCAGTTTTCACTGTAAAACCGAGTTGGAGCTAGAACCTCCCCATATATATGTATGGAGTGGGGTTTGCAACTGAAAAGAAACTTTGTGTTCCCAACAAGCTAGTTGAAGGACGGCTTTCACATTCACATATCTCTCTGAACTGAGCATGTGGAGAGACGTTCGTTCATCTAGCACAAAAGGAACGGGTTGCAGGAGGAACTTTTATTCTGTTTTCTAAGTCTGTTTCCTAGGGCCGGTTTGATTTTCCTGCAGTTTTCACTGTAAAACCGAGTTGGAGCTAGTACCTCCCCATATATATGTATGGATTGGAGATTGCAACTGAAAAGTAACTATGTGTTCCCAACAAGCTAGGTGAAGGACGGCTTTCTCACACACTTTCCTCTCAGAACTGAGCATGTGGAGAGACGTTCGTTCATCTAGCACAAAGGGAACGGGTTGCAGTAGAAACTTTTTCTCTAGTTTCTTAGTCTGTTTCCAAGTGCTGGTTTGAAGTTCCTGCAGTTTTCACTGTAAAAACCACTTGGAACTAGTACCTACCCATATATATGTATGGAGTGGATTTTGCAAGTGAAATGAAACTTTGTGTTCCCAACAAGCTAGGTGAAGCACGGCTTTCACACACACTTATCTCTCAGAACTGAGCATGTGGAGAGACGTTCGTTCATCTAACACAAAGGGAACGGGTTGCAGCAATAACTTTTACTCTGGTTTCTAAGTCTGTTTCCTAAGGCGGTTTCAAGTTCCTGCAGTTTTCAATGTAAGATCGAGTTGGAGCTCGTCCATACCCATATATATGTATGGAGTGGTGTTTGCAAATGAAAAGAAACTTTGTGTTCCCAACAAGCTATTTGAAGGACGGCTTTCACATACACATATCTCTCAGAACTGAGCATGTGGAGAGAGGTTCATTCATCTATCAGAATGGGAAAGGGTTGCAGGAGGAACTTTTACTCTGGTTTCTATGTCTGTTTCCTAGTGCCGATTTCAAATTCCTGCAGTTTTCACTGTAAAAACGTGTTGGAGCAAGTACCTCCCCATATATATTTATGGAGTGGAGTTTGCAAATGAAAAGGAAATTTGTGTTCCCAAAAAGCTATGAGAAGCACGGCTTTCACACACACTTATCTCTCAGAACTGAGCATGTGGAGAGACGTTCGTCCATCTAACACAAATGGAACGGGTTGCAGGAGATACTTTTACTCTGGTTTCTCAGTCTGTTTCCTACTGCCGGTTAGAAGTTCCTGCAGTTTTCACTGTAAAACCGGGTTGGAGCTGGTACCTCCCCATATATATGTATGGAGTGGAGTTTGCAACTGAAAAGAAACTTTGTGTTCCCAACAAGCTTGGTGAAGCACGGCTTTCACACACAGTTACCTCTCAGAACTGAGCATTTGGAGAGACGTTCGTTCATCTAGGACAATGAGAACGGTTTGCAGGAGAAACTTTTACTCTGGTTTCTCAGTCTGTTTCCTAGTGCCGGATTGAAGTTCCTGCAGTTTTCACTGTAAAACCGAGTTGGAGCTCGTACCTACCCATATATATGTATGGAGTGGTGTTTGCAAATGAAAAGAAACTTTGTGTTCCCAACAAGCTAGTTGAAGGACGGCTTTCACATTCACATATCTCTCTGAACTGAGCATGTGGAGAGACGTTCGTTCATCTAGCACAAAAGGAACGGGTTGCAGGAGGAACTTTTATTCTGTTTTCTAAGTCTGTTTCCTAGTGCCGGTTTGATTTTCCTGCAGTTTTCACTGTAAAACCGAGTTGGAGCTAGTACCTCCCCATATATATGTATGGATTGGAGATTGCAACTGAAAAGTAACTATGTGTTCCCAACAAGCTAAGTGAAGGACGGCTTTCTCACACACTTTCCTCTCAGAACTGAGCATGTGGAGAGACGTTCGTTCATCTAGCACAAAGGGAACGGGTTGCAGGAGAAACTTTTTCTCTAGTTTCTTAGTCTGTTTCCAAGTGCCGGTTTGAAGTTCCTGCAGTTTTCACTGTAAAAACGACTTGGAGCTAGTACCTACCCATATATATGTATGGAGTGGAGTTTGCAAGTGAAATGAAACTTTGTTTTCCCAACAAGCTAGGTGAAGCACGGCTTTCACACACACTTATCTCTCAGAACTGAGCATGTGGAGAGACGTTCGTTCATTTAACACAAAGGGAACGTGTTGCAGCAATAACTTTTACTCTGGTTTCTAAGTCTGTTTCTTAAGGCGGTTTCAAGTTCCTGCAGTTTTCAATGTAAGATCGATTTGGAGCTCCTCCATACCCATATATATATATGGAGTGGTGTTTGCAAATGAAAAGAACCTTTGTGTTCCCAACAAGCTATTTGAAGGACGGCTTTCACATACACATATCTCTCAGAACTGAGCATGTGGAGAGACGTTCATTCATCTAGCACAATGGGAACGGGTTGCAGGAGGAACTTTTACTCTGGTTTCTATGTCTGTTTCCTGGTGCTGGTTTTAATTTCCTGCAGTATTCTCTGTAAAACCGAGTTGGAGCTAGTACCTCCCCATATATATGTATGGAGTGGAGTTTGCAAATGAAAAGGAACTTTGTGTTCCCAACAAGCTAGGTGAAGGACGGCTTTCACACACAATTATCTCTCAGAACTGAGGATGTGGAGAGACGTTCGTTCATCTAGCACAATGGGAAAGGGTTGCAGGAGAAACTATTTCTCTGGATTCTCAGTCTGTTTCCAAGTGCCGGTTTTAAGTTCCTGCAGTTTTCACTGTAAACCGAGTTGGAGCTAGTACCTCCCCATATATATGTATGGAGTGGAGTTTGCAAGTGAAAAGAAACTTTGTGTTCCCAACAAGCAATTTGAAGGACGGTTTTCACACCCACTTATCTCTCATAACTGAGCATGTGGAGAGAATTTCGTTCATCTAGCTCAAAGGGAACGGTCTGCAGGTGAAACTTTTACTCTGGTTTCTCAGTCTGTTTCCTAGTGCCTGTTTGAAGTTCTTGCAGTTTTCACTGTAAAACAGAGTTGGAGCTCGTACCTACCCATATATATGTATGGAGTGGAGTTTGCAAATGAAAAAAAACTTTGTGTTCCCAACAAGCTAGGTGAAGCACGGCTTTCACACACATTTATCTCTCAGAACTTAGCATGTGGAGAGACGTTTGTGCATCTATCACAAAGGGATCGTGTTGCAGGAGGAACTTTTACTCTGGTTTCTCAGTCTGTTTCCTAGTGCCGGTTTGAAGTTCCTGCAGTTTTCACTGTAAAACCGAGTTGGAGCTCGTACCTACCCATATATATGTATGGAGAGGAGTTTTCAAATGAAAAGGAACTTTGTGTTCCCAACAAGCTAGGTGAAGTACGGCTTTCACACACACTTATCTCTCAGAACAGAGCATGTGGAGAGACGTTCGTTCATCTAGCACTAAGGGAACGAGTTGCAAGAGAAACTTTTTCTCTGGTTTCTCAGACTGTTTCCTAGTGCCGGTTTGAAGTTCCTGCAGTTTTCACTGTAAAACCGAGTTGGAGCTAGTACCTCCCCATATATATGTATGGATTGGAGTTTAAAACTGAGAAGAAACTTTGTGTTCCCAACAAGCTAGGTGAAGCACGGCTTTCACACACATTTATCTCTCAGAACTTAGCATGTGGAGAGACGTTTGTGCATCTAGCACAAAGGGATCGTGTTGCAGGAGGAACTTTAACTCTGGTTTCTCAGTCTGTTTCCTAGTGCCGGTTTGAAGTTCCTGCAGTTTTCACTGTAAAACCGAGTTGGAGCTCGTACCTACCCATATATATGTATGGAGTGGAGTTTTCAAATGAAAAGGAACTTTGTGTTCCCAACAAGCTAGGTGAAGGACGGCTTTCACACACACTTATCTCTCAGAACTGAGCATGTGGAGAGACGTTCGTTCATCTAGCACAAAGGGAACGGGTTACAAGAGAAACTTTTTCTCTTGTTTCTCAGACTGTTTCCTAGTGCCGGTTTCAAGTTCCTGCAGTTTTCACTGTAAAACCGTGTTGGAGATAGTACCTCCCCATATATATGTATGGATTGGAGTTTGCAACTGAGAAGAAACTTTGTGTTCCCAAAAATCTATGTGAAGCACGGCTTTCACACACACTTATCTCTCAGAACTGAGCATGTGGAGAGACGTTCGTTCATCTAGCACAAAGGGAAAGGGTTGCAGGGGGGACTTTTACTCTGGTTCCTCAGTCTGTTTCCTACTGCCGGTTTGAATTTCCTGCAGTTTTCACAGTAAAACCGAGTTGGAGCTAGTACCTCCCCATATATATGTATGGAGTGGAGTTTGCAAATGAAAAGGAACTTTGTGTTCCCAACAAGATAGGTGAATTACGGCTTTCACACACACTTATCTCTCAGAACAGAGCATGTGGAGAGACGTTCGTTCATCTAGCACAAAGGAAACGGGTTGCAAGAGAAACTTTTTCTCTGGTTTCTCAGACTGTTTCCTAGTGCCGGTTTGAAGTTCCTGCAGTTTTCACTGTAAAACCGATTTGGAGGTAGTACCTCCCAATATATATGTATGGATTGGAGTTTAAAACTGAGAAGAAACTGTGTTCCCAACAAGCTAGGTGAAGGAAGGCTTTCACACACACTTATCTCTCAGAACTGAGCATGTGGAGAGACGTTCGTTCATCTAGCACAAAGGGAACGGGTTGCAGGCGGAACTTTTACTCTGGTTTCTCAGTCTGTCTCCTACTGCCGGTTTGAATTTCCTGCAGTTTTCACAGTAAAACCGAGTTGCAGCTAGTACCTCCCTATATATATGTATGGAGTGGAGTTTGCAAATGAAAAGAAACTTTGTGTTCCCAACAAGCTAGGTGAAGGACGGCTTTCACACACACTTACCTCTCAGAACTGAGCATGTGGAGAGACGTTCGTTCATCTAGCACAAAGGGAACGGGATGCAAGAGGAACTTTTACTCTGGTTTCTTAGTCTGTTTCCTAGTGCCGGTTTGAAGTTCCTTCAGTTTTCACTGTAAAACGGTGTTGGAGCTAGTACCACCCCATATATATGTATGGAGGGGAGTTTGCAACTGAAAAGAAACTTTGTGTTCCCAACAAGCTAGGTGAAGCATGGCTTTCACACACACATATCTCTCAGAACTGAGCATGTGGAGAGACGTTCCTTCATCTAGCACAAAGGCAATGGGTTGCAGGTGAAACTTTTTCTCTGGTTTCTCAGTCTGTTTCCTAGTGCCGGTTTGAAGTTCTTGCAGTTTTCACTGTAAAACCGAGTTGGAGCTCGTACCTACCCATATATATGTATGGAGTGGAGTTTGCAAATGAAAATAAACTTTGTGTTCCCAACAAGCTAGGTAAAGCACGGCTTTCACACACACATATCTCTCAGAACTGAGCATGTGGAGAGACGTTCCTTCATCTAGCACAAAGGGAAAGGGTTGCAGGTGAAACTTTTTCTCTGGTTTCTCAGTCTGTTTCCTAGTGCCGGTTTGAAGTTCTTGCAGTTTTCACTGTAAAACCGAGTTGGAGCTCGTACCTACCCATATATATGTATGGAATGGAGTTTGCAAATGAAAATAAACTTTGTGTTCCCAACAAGCTAGGTGAAGCACGGCTTTCACACACACATATCTCTCAGAACTGAGCATGTGGATAGACGTTCGTTCATCTAGCACAAAGGGAACGGGTTGCAAGAGAAACTTTTTCTCTGGTTTCTCAGACTGTTTCCTAGTGCCGGTTTCAAGTTCCTGCAGTTTTCACTGTAAAACCGTGTTGGAGATAGTACCTCCCCATATATATGTATGGATTGGAGTTTGCAACTGAGAAGAAACTTTGTGTTCCCAAAAATCTATGTGAAGCACGGCTTTCACACACACTTATCTCTCAGAACTGAGCATGTGGAGAGACGTTCGTTCATCTAGCACAAAGGGAAAGGGTTGCAGGGGGGACTTTTACTCTGGTTCCTCAGTCTGTTTCCTACTGCCGGTTTGAATTTCCTGCAGTTTTCACAGTAAAACCGAGTTGGAGCTAGTACCTCCCCATATATATGTATGGAGTGGAGTTTGCAAATGAAAAGGAACTTTGTGTTCCCAACAAGATAGGTGAATTACGGCTTTCACACACACTTATCTCTCAGAACAGAACATGTGCAGAGACGTTCGTTCATCTAGCACAAATGGAACGGGTTGCAGGAGAAACTTTTTCTCTGGTTTCTCAGACTGTTTCCTAGTGCCGGTTTGAAGTTCCTGCAGTTTTCACTGTAAAACCGAGTTGGAGCTAGTACCTCCCAATATATATGTATGGATTGGAGTTTAAAACTGAGAAGAAACTGTGTTCCCAACAAGCTAGGTGAAGGAAGGCTTTCACACACACTTATCTCTCAGAACTGAGCATGTGGAGAGACGTTCGTTCATCTAGCACAAAGGGAACGGGTTGCAGGAGGAACTTTTACTCTGGTTTCTCAGTCTGTCTCCTACTGCCGGTTTGAATTTCCTGCAGTTTTCACAGTAAAACCGAGTTGGAGCTAGTACCTCCCCATATATATGTATGGAGTGGAGTTTGCAAATGAAAAGAAACTTTGTGTTCCCAACAAGCTAGGTGAAGGACGGCTTTCACACACACTTACCTCTCAGAACTGAGCATGTGGAGAGACGTTCGTTCATCTAGCACAAAGGGAACGGGATGCAAGAGGAACTTTTGCTCTGGTTTCTTAGTCTGTTTCCTAGTGCCGGTATGAAGTTCCTGCAGTTTTCACTGTAAAACCGAGTTGGAGCTAGTACCTCCCCATATATATGTATGGAGTGGAGTTTGCAAATGAAAAGAAACTTTGTGTTCCCAACAAGCTAGTTGAAGCACGGCTTTCACACACACATATCTCTCAGAACTGAGCATGTGGAGAGACGTTCGTTCATCTAGCACAAATGGAACTGGTTGAAGGAGGAACTTTTTCTCTGGTTTCTAAGTGTGTTTCCTAGTGCCGGTTTCAAGTTCCTGCAGTTTTCACTGTAAAACCGAGTTGGAGCTCGTACCTCCCCATATATATGTATGGAGTGTTGTTTGCAAATGAAAAGAAACTTTGTACTCCCAACAAGCTAGTGGAAGGACGGCTTTCACATACACATATCTCTCATAACAGAGCATGTGGAGAGACGATCGATCATCTTGCACAAAGAGAACGGGTTGCAGGAGGAACTTTTACTCTGGTCTCTAAGTCTGTTTCCTACTGCCGGTTTCAAGTTCCTGCAGTTTTCACTGTAAAACGAGTTGGAGCTAGTACCTCCCCAAATATATGTATGGAGTGGAGTTTGCAAATGAAAAGGAACTTTGTGTTCCCAACAATCTAGGTGAAGTACGGCTTTCACACACATTTATCTCTCTGAACTGAGCATGTGGAAAGACGTTCGTTCATCTAGCACAAATGGCACGGGTTTCAGGAGGAACTATTACTCTGGTTTCTAAGTCTGTTTCTTAGTGCCGGTTTGAAGTTCCTGCAGTTTTCACTGTAAAAGCGATTTGGGGCTCGTACCTCCCCATATATATGTATGGAGTGGAGTTTGCAAATGAAAAGGAAATTTGTGTTCCCAACAAGCTAGGTGAATGACGGCTTTCACACACACTTATCTCTCAGAACTGAGCATGTGGAGGGACGTTCGTTCGTCTATCACAAATGGAACGGGTGGCAGGAGGAACTTTTTCTCTGGTTTCTCATTCTGTTTCCTAGTGCCGGTTTGAAGTTCTTGCAGTTTTCACTGTAAAACCGAGTTGGAGCTAGAAACTCCCCATATATATGTATGGAGTGGAGTTTGCAACTGAAAAGAAACTTTGGGTTCATAACAAGCTAGGTGAAGCACGGCTTTCACACACACTTATCTCTCAGAACTGAGCATGTGGAGAGATGTTCGTTCATCTATCACAATGGGAAAGGGTTGCAGGAGAAACTTTTACTCTGGTTTCTCAGTATGTTTCCTAGTGCCGGTTTCAAATTCCTACAGTTTTCACTGTAAAACCGAGTTGGAACTCGTACCTACCCATATATATGTATGGAGTGGTGTTTGCAAATGAAAAGAAACTTTGTGTTCACAACAAGCTAGCTGAAGGACGGCTTTCACATACTCTTATCTCTCAGAACTGAGCATGTGGAGAGACGTTCGTTCATCTAGCACAAAGGGAACGGGTTGCAGGAGGAACTTTTACTCTGGTTTTTAAGTATGTTTCCTAGTGTCGGTTTCAAGTTCCTGCAGTTTTCACTGTAAAACCGAGTTGGAGCTAGTACCTCCCCATATATATGTATGGAGTGGAGTTTGCAAATGTAAAGGAACTTTGTGTTCCTTACAAGCTAGGTGAAGGACGGCTTTCACACACACTTATCTCTTCAGAACTGAGCATGAGGAGAGACGTTCGTTCATGTAGCACAAAGGGAACGGTTTGCAGGAGTAATTTTACTCTGGTTTCTCAGTCTGTTTCCTAGTGCCGGTTTGAAGTTCCTGCAGTTTTCACTGTAAAACCGAGTTGGAGATACTACCTCCCCATATATATGTATGGATTGGAGTTTGCAACTGAGAAGAAACTTTGTGTTCCCAACAAGCTATGTGAAGCACGGCTTTCACACACACTTATCTCTCAGAACTGAGCATGTGGAGAGACGTTCGTTCATCTAGCACAAAGGGAAAGGTTTGCAGGGGGGACTATTACTCTGGTTCCTCAGTCTGTTTCCTACAGCCGGTTTGAATTTCCTGCAGTTTTCACAGTAAAACCGAGTTGGAGCTAGTACCTCCCCATATATATGTATGGAGTGGAGTTTGCAAATTAAAAGGAACTTTGTGTTCCCAACAAGCTAGGTGAATTACGGCTTTCACACACACTTATCTCTCAGAACATAGCATGTGGAGAGACGTTCGTTCATCTAGCACTAAGGGAACGAGTTGCAAGAGAAACTTTTTCTCTGGTTTCTCAGACTGTTTCCTAGTGCCGGTTGGAAGTTCCTGCAGTTTTCACTGTAAAACCGATTTGGAGCTAGTACCTCCCCATATATATGTATGGATTGGAGTTTAAAACTGAGAAGAAACTTTGTGTTCCCAACAAGCTAGGTGAAGGAAGGCTTTCACACACACTTGTCTCTCAGAACTGAGCATGTGGAGAGACGTTCGTTCATCTAGCACAAAGGGAACGGGTTGCAGGAGGAACTTTTACTCTGGTTTCTCAGTCTGTCTCCTACTGCCGGTTTGAATTTCCTGCAGTTTTCACAGTAAAACCGAGTTGGAGCTAGTACCTCCCCATATATATGTATGGAGTGGAGTTTGCAAATGAAAAGAAACTTTGTGTTCCCAACAAGCTAGGTGAAGGACGGCTTTCACACAAACTTACCTCTCAGATCTGAGCATGTGGAGAGACATTCGTTCATCTAGCACAAAGGGAACGGGATGCAAGAGGAACTTTTACTCTGGTTTCTTAGTCTGTTTCCTAGTGCCGGTTTGAAGTTCCTTCAGTTTTCACTGTAAAACCGTGTTGGAGCTAGTACCTCCCCATATATATGTATGGAGGGGAGTTTGCAACTGAAAAGAAACTTTGTGTTCCCAACAAGCTAGTTGAAGCACGGCTTTCACACACACATATCTCTCAGAACTGAGCATGTGGAGAGACGTTCCTTCATCTAGCACAAAGGGAACTGGTTGAAGGAGGAACTTTTTCTCTTGTTTCTCAGTCTGTTACCTACTGCCGGTTTGAATTTCCTGCAGTTTTCACTGTAAAACAGAGTTGGAGCTAGTACCTCCCTATATATATGTATGGAGTGGAGTTTTCAAATGAAAAGGAACTTTGTGTTCCCAACAAGCTAGGTGAAGGACGGCTTTCACACACATTTATCTCTCAGAACTTAGCATGTGGAGAGACGTTTGTGCATCTAGCACAAAGGGATCGTGTTGCAGGAGGAACTTTTACTCTGGTTTCTCAGTCTGTTTCCTAGTGCCGGGTTGAAGTTCCTGCAGTTTTCACTGTAAAACCGAGCTGGAGCTCGTACCTACCCATATATATGTATGGAGTGGAGTTTTCAAATGAAAAGGAACTTTGTGTTCCCGACAAGCTAGGTGAAGGACGGCTTTCACACACACTTATCTCTCAGAACTGAGCATGTGGAGAGACGTTCGTTCATCTAGCACAAAGGGAACGGGTTGCAAGAGAAACTTTTTCTCTGGTTTCTCAGACTGTTTCCTAGTGCCGGTTTCAAGTTCCTGCAGTTTTCACTGTAAAACCGTGTTGGAGATAGTACCTCCCCATATATATGTATGGATTGGAGTTTGCAACTAAGAAGAAACTTTGTGTTCCCAAAAATCTATGTGAAGCACGGCTTTCACACACACTTATCTCTCAGAACTGAGCATGTGGAGAGACGTTCGTTCATCTAGCACAAAGTGAACGGGTTGCAAGAGAAACTTTTTCTCTGGTTTCTCAGACTGTTTCCTAGTGCCGGTTTGAATTTCCTGCAGTTTTCACTGTAAAACCGTGTTGGAGCTAGTACCTCCCAATATATATGTATGGATTGGAGTTTAAAACTGAGAAGAAACTGTGTTCCCAACAAGCTAGGTGAAGGAAGGCTTTCACACACACTTATCTCTCAGAACTGAGCATGTGGAGAGACGTTCGTTCATCTAGCACAAAAGGAACGGGTTGCAGGAGGAACTTTTACTCTGGTTTCTCAGTCTGTCTCCTACTGCCGGTTTGAATTTCCTGCAGTTTTCACAGTAAAACCGAGTTGGAGCTAGTACCTCCCCATATATATGTATGGAGTGGAGTTTGCAAATGAAAAGAAACTTTGTGTTCCCAACAAGCTAGGTGAAGGACGGCTTTCACACACACTTACCTCTCAGAACTGAGCATGTGGAGAGACGTTCGTTCATCTAGCACAAAGGGAACGGGATGCAAGAGGAACTTTTACTCTGGTTTCTTAGTCTGTTTCCTAGTGCCGGTTTGAAGTTCCTTCAATTTTCACTGTAAAACCGTGTTGGAGCTAGTACCTCCCCATATATATGTATGGAGTGGAGTTTGCAACTGAAAAGAAACTTTGTGTTCCCAACAAGCTAGGTGAAGCATGGCTTTCACACACACATATCTCTCAGAACTGAGCATGTGGAGAGACGTTCGTTCATCTAGCACAAAGGGAACTGGTTGAAGGAGGAACTTTTTCTCTGGTTTCTCAGTCTGTTTCCTACTGCCGGTTTGAATTTCCTGCAGTTTTCACTGTAAAACCGAGTTGGAGCTAGTACCTCCCTATATATATGTATGGAGTGGAATTTGCAAATGAAAAGGGACTTTGAGTTCCCAAGAAGCTTGGTGAAGGACGGCTTTCACAAACACATATATCTCAGAACTGAGCATGTGGAGAGACGTTCGTTCATCTAGCACAAAGGGAAAGGGTTGCAGGAGAAACTTTTTCTCTGGTTTCTCAGTCTTTTTCCTAGTGCCGGTTTGAAGTTCTTGCAGTTTTCACTGTAAAACCGAGTTGGAGCTAGAACCTCCCCATATATATCTAAGGAGTGGAGTTTGCAACTGAAAAGAAACTTTGTGTTCCCAACAAGCTAGTTGAAGCACGGCTTTCACAGACACATATCTCTCAGAAATGAGCATGTGGAGAGACGTTCGTTCATCTAGCACAATGGGAATGGGTTGCAGGAGAAACTTTTACTCTGGTTTCTCAGTCTGTTTCCTAGTGCCGGTTTGAAGTTCCTGCAGTTTTCACAGTAAAACAGAGTTGGAGCTCGTACCTACCCATATATTTGTATGGAGTGTTGTTTGCAAATGAAAAGAAACTTTGTGCTCCCAACAAGCTAGTGGAAGGACGGCTTTCACATACACATATCTCTCAGAACAGAGCATGTGGAGAGACGATCGATCATCTAGCACAAAGGGAACGGGTTGCAGGAGGAACTTTTACTCTGGTCTCTAAGTCTGTATCCTAGTGCCGGTGTCAAGTTCCTGCAGTTATCACTGTAAAACCGATTTGGAGCTAGTACGTCCCCAAATATATGTATGGAGTGGAGTTTGCAAATGAAAAGAAACTTTGTGTTCCCAACAAGCTAGGTGAAGGACGGCTTTCACACACACTTACCTCTCAGAACTGAGCATGTGGAGAGACGTTCGTTCATCTAGCACAAAGGGAACGGGATGCAAGAGGAACTTTTACTCTGGTTTCTTAGTCTGTTTCCTAGTGCCGGTATGAAGTTCCTTCAGTTTTCACTGTAAAACCGAGTTGGAGCTAGTACCTCCCCATATATATGTATGGAGTGGAGTTTGCAACTGAAAAGAAACTTTGTGTTCCCAACAAGCTAGGTGAAGCACGGCTTTCACACACACATATCTCTCAGAACTGAGCATGTGGAGAGACGTTCGTTCATCTAGCACAAATGGCACGGGTTTCAGTAGGAACTATTACTCTGGTTTCTAAGTCTGTTTCTTAGTGCCGGTTTGAAGTTCCTGCAGTTTTCACTGTAAAAGCGATTTGGGGCTCGTACCTCCCCATATATATATATGGAGTGGAGTTTGCAAATGAAAAGGAAATTTGTGTTCCCAACAAGCTAGGTGAATGACGGCTTTCACACACACTTATCTCTCAGAACTGAGCATGTGGAGGGACGTTCGTTCGTCTATCACAAATGGAACGGGTGGCAGGAGGAACTTTTTCTCTGGTTTCTCATTCTGTTTCCTAGTGCCGGTTTGAAGTTCTTGCAGTTTTCACTGTAAAACCGAGTTGGAGCTAGAAACTCCCCATATATATGTATGGAATGTTGTTTGCAAATGAAAAGAAACTTTGTACTCCCAACAAGCTAGTGGAAGGACGGCTTTCACATACACATATCTCTCATAACAGAGCATGTGGAGAGACGATCGATCATCTTGCACAAAGGGAACGGGTTGCAGGAGGAACTTTTACTCTGGTCTCTAAGTCTGTTTCCTACTGCCGGTTTCAAGTTCCTGCAGTTTTCACTGTAAAAGCGATTTGGGGCTCGTACCTCCCCATATATATATATGGAGTGGAGTTTGCAAATGAAAAGGAAATTTGTGTTCCCAACAAGCTAGGTGAATGACGGTTTTCACACACACTTATCTCTCAAAACTGAGCATGTGGAGGGACGTTCGTTCGTCTATCACAAATGGAACGGGTGGCAGGAGGAACTTTTTCTCTGGTTTCTCATTCTGTTTCCTAGTGCCGGTTTGAAGTTCTTGCAGTTTTCACTGTAAAACCGAGTTGGAGCTAGAAAATCCCAATATATATGTATGGACTGGAGTTTGCAACTGAAAAGAAACTTTGTGTTCATAACAAGCTAGGTGAAGCACGGCTTTCACACACACTTATCTCTCAGAACTGAGCATGTGGAGAGATGTTCGTTCATCTAGCAAATTGGGAAAGGGTTGCAGGAGAAACTTTTACTCTGGTTTCTCAGTATGTTTCCTAGTGCCGGTTTCAAATTCCTACAGTTTTCACTGTAAAACCGAGTTGGAGCTCGTACCTACCCATATATATGTATGGAGTGGTGTTTGCAAATGAAAAGAAACTTTGTGTTCACAACAAGCTAGTTGAAGGACGGCTTTCACATACACTTATCTCTCAGAACTGAGCATGTGGAGAGACGTTCGTTCATCTAGCACAAATGGAACGGGTTGCAGGAGGAACTTTTACTCTGGGTTTTAAGTATGTTTCCTAGTGTCGGTTTCAAGTTCCTGCAGTTTTCACTGTAAAACCGAGTTGGAGCTAGTACCTCCCCATATATATGTATGGAGTGGAGTTTGCAAATGTAAAGGAACTTTGTGTTCCTTACAAGCTAGGTGAAGGACGGCTTTCACACACACTTATCTCTTCAGAACTGAGCATGTGGAGAGACGTTCGTTCATGTAGCACAAAGGGAACGGTTTGCAGGAGAAATTTAACTCTGGTTTCTCAGTCTGTTTCCTACTGCCGGTTTGAAGTTCCTGCAGTTTTCACATGTAAAACCTAGTTGGAGCTCGTAACTCCCCATATATATATATATGGAGTGGAGTTTGCAACTGAAAAGGAACTTTGTGCTCCCAACAATCTAGTGGAAGGACGGCTTTCACATACACATATCTCTCAGAACAGAGCATGTGGAGAGACGATCGATCATCTAGCACAAAGGGAAAGGGTTGCAGGAGGAACTTTTACTCTGGTCTCTAAGTCTGTTTCCTAGTGCCGGTGTCAAGTTCCTGCAGTTTTCACTGTAAAACCGATTTGGAGCTAGTACCTCCCCAAATATATGTATTGAGTGGAGTTTTCAAATGAAAAGGAACTTTGTGTTCCCAACAAGCTAGGTGAAGTACGGCTTTCACACACACTTATCTCTCAGAACTGAGCATGTGGAGAGACGTTCGTTCATCTAGCACAAAGGGAACGGGTTGCAAGAGAAATTTTTCTCTGTTTTCTCAGACTGTTTCCTAGTGCCGGTTTCAAGTTCCTGCAGTTTTCACTGTAAAACCGTGTTGGAGATAGTACCTCCCCATATATATTTATGGATTGGAGTTTGCAACTGAGAAGAAACTTTGTGTTCCCAACAAGCTATGTGAAGCACGGCTTTCACACACACTTATCTCTCAGAACTGAGCATGTGGAGAGACGTTCGTTCATCTAGCACAAAGGGAAAGGTTTGCAGGGGGGACTATTACTCTGGTTCCTCAGTCTGTTTCCTACTGCCGGTTTGAATTTCCTGCAGTTTTCACAGTAAAACCGAGTTGGAGCTAGTACCTCCCCATATATATGTATGGAGTGGAGTTTGCAAATGAAAAGGAACTTTGTGTTCCCAACAAGCTAGGTGAATTACGGCTTTCACACACACTTATCTCTCAGAACATAGCATGTGGAGAGACGTGCGTTCATCTAGCACTAAGGGAACGAGTTGCAAGAGAAACTTTTTCTCTGGTTTCTCAGACTGTTTCCTAGTGCCGGTTTGAAGTTCCTGCAGTTTTCACTGTAAAACCGAGTTGGAGCTAGTACCTCCCCATATATATGTATGGATTGGAGTTTAAAACTGAGAAGAAACTTTGTGTTCCCAACAAGCTAGGTGAAGGAAGGCTTTCACACACACTTATCTCTCAGAACTGAGCATGTGGAGAGACGTTCGTTCATCTAGCACAAAGGGAACGGGTTGCAGGAGGAACTTTTACTCTGGTTTCTCAGTCTGTTTCCTAGTGCCGGTTTGAAGTTCCTTCAGTTTTCACTGTAAAACCGTGTTGGAGCTAGTACCTCCCCATATATATGTATGGAGGGGAGTTTGCAACTGAAAAGAAACTTTGTGTTCCCAACAAGCTAGGTGAAGCACGGCTTTCACACACACATATCTCTCAGAACTGAGCATGTGGAGAGACGTTCCTTCATCTAGCACAAAGGGAACTGGTTGAAGAAGGAACTTTTTCTCTTGTTTCTCAGTCTGTTTCCTACTGCCGGTTTGAATTTCCTGAAGTTTTCACTGTAAAACCGAGTTGGAGCTAGTACATCCCTATATATATGTATGGAGTGGAGTTTTCAAATGAAAAGGAACTTTGTGTTCCCAACAAGCTAGGTGAAGGACGGCTTTCACACACATTTATCTCTCAGAACTTAGCATGTTGAGAGACGTTTGTGCATCTAGCACAAAGGGATCGTGTTGCAGGAGGAACTTTTACTCTGGTTTCTCAGTCTGTTTCCTAGTGCCGGTTTGAAGTTCCTGCAGTTTTCACTGTAAAAACGAGTTGGAGCTCGTACCTACCCATATATATGTATGGAGTGGAGTTTTCAAATGAAAAGGAACTTTGTGTTCCCGACAAGCTAGGTGAAGGACGGCTTTCACACACACTTATCTCTCAGAACTGAGCATGTGGAGAGACGTTCGTTCATCTAGCACAAAGGGAACGGGTTGCAAGAGAAACTTTTTCTCTGGTTTCTCAGACTGTTTCCTAGTGCCGGTTTCAAGTTCCTGCAGTTTTCACTGTAAAACCGTGTTGGAGATAGTACCTCCCCATATATACATATGGATTGGAGTTTGCAACTAAGAAGAAACTTTGTGTTCCCAAAAATCTATGTGAAGCACGGCTTTCACACACACTTATCTCTCAGAACTGAGCATGTGGAGAGACGTTCGTTCATCTAGCACAAAGGGAACGGGTTGCAAGAGAAACTTTTTCTCTGGTTTCTCAGACTGTTTCCTAGTGCCGGTTTGAAGTTCCTGCCGTTTTCACTGTAAAACCGAGTTGGAGCTAGTACCTCCCAATATATATGTATGGATTGGAGTTTAAAACTGAGAAGAAACTGTGTTCCCAACAAGCTAGGTGAAGGAAGGCATTCACAAACACTTATCTCTCAGAACTGAGCATGTGGAGAGACGTTCGTTCATCTAGCACAAAAGGAACGGGTTGCAGGAGGAACTTTTACTCTGGTTTCTCAGTCTGTCTCCTACTGCCGGTTTGAATTTCCTGCAGTTTTCACAGTAAAACCGAGTTGGAGCTAGTACCTCCCCATATATATGTATGGAGTGGAGTTTGCAAATGAAAAGAAACTTTGTGTTCCCAACAAGCTAGGTGAAGGACGGCTTTCACACACACTTACCTCTCAGAACTGAGCATGTGGAGAGACGTTCGTTCATCTAGCACAAAGGGAACGGGATGCAAGAGGAACTTTTACTCTGGTTTCTTAGTCTGTTTCCTAGTGCCGGTTTGAAGTTCCTTCAATTTTCACTGTAAAACCGTGTTGGAGCTAGTACCTCCCCATATATATGTATGGAGTGGAGTTTGCAACTGAAAAGAAACTTTGTGTTCCCAACAAGCTAGGTGAAGCATGGCTTTCACACACACATATCTCTCAGAACTGAGCATGTGGAGAGACGTTCGTTCATCTAGCACAAAGGGAACTGGTTGAAGGAGGAATTTTTTCTCTGGTTTCTCAGTCTGTTTCCTACTGCCGGTTTGAATTTCCTGCAGTTTTCACTGTAAAACCGAGTTGGAGCTAGTACCTCCCTATATATATGTATGGAGTGGAATTTGCAAATGAAAAGGGACTTTGAGTTCCCAAGAAGCTTGGTGAAGGACGGCTTTCACAAACACATATATCTCAGAACTGAGCATGTGGAGAGACGTTCGTTCATCTAGCACAAAGGGAAAGGGTTGCAGGAGAAACTTTTTCTCTGGTTTCTCAGTCTTTTTCCTAGTGCCGGTTTGAAGTTCTTGCAGTTTTCACTGTAAAACCGAGTTGGAGCTAGAACCTCCCCATATATATCTAAGGAGTGGAGTTTGCAACTGAAAAGAAACTTTGTGTTCCCAACAAGCTAGTTGAAGCACGGCTTTCACAGACACTTATCTCTCAGAAATGAGCATGTGGAGAGACGTTCGTTCATCTAGCACAATGGGAATGGGTTGCAGGAGAAACTTTTACTCTGGTTTCTCAGTCTGTTTCCTAGTGCCGGTTTGAAGTTCCTGCAGTTTTCACAGTAAAACAGAGTTGGAGCTCGTACCTACCCATATATTTGTATGGAGTGTTGTTTGCAAATGAAAAGAAACTTTGTGCTCCCAACAAGCTAGTGGAAGGACGGCTTTCACATTCACATATCTCTCAGAACAGAGCATGTGGAGAGACGATCGATCATCTAGCACAAAGGGAACGGGTTGCAGGAGGAACTTTTACTCTGGTCTCTAAGTCTGTTTCCTAGTGCCGGTGTCAAGTTCCTGCAGTTTTCACTGTAAAACCGATTTGGAGCTAGTACGTCCCCAAATATATGTATGGAGTGGAGTTTGCAAATGAAAAGAAACTTTGTGTTCCCAACAAGCTAGGTGAAGCACGGCTTTCACACACACATATCTCTCAGAACTGAGCATGTGGAGAGACGTTCGTTCATCTAGCACAAAGGGAACGGGATGCAAGAGGAACTTTTACTCTGGTTTCTTAGTCTGTTTCCTAGTGCCGGTATGAAGTTCCTTCAGTTTTCACTGTAAAACCGAGTTGGAGCTTGTACCTCCCCATATATATGTATGGAGTGGAGTTTGCAACTGAAAAGAAACTTTGTGTTCCCAACAAGCTAGGTGAAGCACGGCTTTCACACACACATATCTCTCAGAACTGAGCATGTGGAGAGACGTTCGTTCATCTAGCACAAATGGCACGGGTTTCAGGAGGAACTATTACTCTGGTTTCTAAGTCTGTTTCTTAGTGCCGGTTTGAAGTTCCTGCAGTTTTCACTGTAAAACGATTTGGGGCTCGTACCTCCCCATATATATATATGGAGTGGAGTTTGCAAATGAAAAGGAAATTTGTGTTCCCAACAAGCTAGGTGAATGACGGCTTTCACACACAGTTATCTCTCAGAACTGAGCATGTGGAGGGACGTTCGTTCGTCTATCACAAATGGAACGGGTGGCAGGAGGAACTTTTTCTCTGGTTTCTCATTCTGTTTCCTAGTGCCGGTTTGAAGTTCTTGCAGTTTTCACTGTAAAATCGAGTTGGAGCTAGAAACTCCCCATATATATGTATGGACTGGAGTTTGCAACTGAAAAGAAACTTTGGGTTCATAACAAGCTAGGTGAAGCACGGCTTTCACACACACTTATCTCTCAGAACTGAGCATGTGGAGAGATGTTCGTTCATCTAGCAAATTGGGAAAGGGTTGCAGGAGAAACTTTTACTCTGGTTTCTAAGTCTGTTTCCTAGTGCCGGGTTCAAGTTCCTGCAGTTTTCACTGTAAAACCGAGTTGGAGCTAGTACCTCCCCATATATATGTATGGAGTGGAGTTTGCAAATGTAAAGGAACTTTGTGTTCCTTACAAGCTAGGTGAAGGACGGCTTTCACACACACTTATCTCTTCAGAACTGAGCATGTGGAGAGACGTTCGTTCATGTAGCACAAAGGGAACGGTTTGCAGGAGAAATTTAACTCTGGTTTCTCAGTCTGTTTCCTAGTGCCGGTTTGAAGTTCCTGCAGTTTTCACTGTAAAACCGAGTTGGAGCTACTACCTCCCCATATATATGTATGGAGTGGAGATTGCAAGTGAAAAGAAACTTTGTGTTCCCAACAACCTAGGTGAAGGACGGCTTTCACACACACTTATCTCTCAGAACTGAGCATGTGGAGAGACGTTCGTTCATCTAGCACAAAGGGAACGGGTTGCAACAGAAACTTTTACTCTAGTTTCTCAGTCTGTTTCCTAGTGCCAGTTTGAAGTTCCTGCAATTTTCACCGTAAAACCGAGTTGGAGCTAGTACCTCCCCATATATATGTATGGAGTGGAGTTTGCAAATGAAAAGGAACTTTGGGTTCCCAACAAGCTAGTTGAAGCACGGCTTTCACACACACATATCTCTCAGAACTGAGCATGTGGAGAGACGTTCGTTCATCTAGCACAATGGGAACGGGTTGCAGGAGAAACTTTTGCTCTGGTTTCTCAGACTGTTTCCTAGTGCCGGTTTGAAGTTTCTGCAGTTTTCAC
This sequence comes from Camelus bactrianus, assembly GCF_048773025.1. Lineage (NCBI taxonomy): Eukaryota > Metazoa > Chordata > Mammalia > Artiodactyla > Camelidae > Camelus > Camelus bactrianus. The sequence continues at coordinate 3,659,809 of NC_133564.1, read as the reverse complement.
ATGTAAAACCAAGTTGGAGCTCGTAACTCCCCATAAATATATATGGAGTGGAGTTTGCAACTGAAAAGAAACTTTGTGTTCCCAACAAGGTAGGTGAAGGAAGGCATTCACACACACTTATCTCTCAGATCTGAGCATGTGGAGAGACCTTCGTTCATCTAGCATAAAGGGAACGGGTTGCAGGAGAAACTTTTCTCTGGTTTCTCAGTCTGTTTCCTAGTGCCGATTTGAAGTTCCTTCAATTTTCACAGTAAAACCGAGTTGGAGCTTGTACCTACCCATATATATGTATGGAGTGGAGTTTGCAAATGAAAAGAAACTTTGTGTTCCCAACAAGGTATTTGAAGTACGGCTTTCAAACACACTTATGTCTCAGAACTGATCATGTGGAGAGACGTTCGTTCATCTAGCACAAAGGGAACGGGTTGCAGGAGAAACTTTTACTCTGTTTTCTCAGTCTGTTTCCTAGTGCCGGTTTGCAGTTCCTGCAGTTTTCACTGTAAAACCGTGTTGGAGCTAGTACCTCCCCATATATATGTATGGAGTGGAGTTTGCAACTGAAAAGAAACTTTGTGTTCCCAACAAGCTTGTTGAAGGACGGCTTTCACACACACTTATCTCTCAGAACTGAGAAGGTGGAGAGTCGTTCGTTCATCTAGCACAAGGGAACGGGTTGCAGGAATAACTTTTACTCTGGTTTCTCAGTATGTTTCCTAGTGCCGGTTTGAAGTTCCTGCAGTTTTCACATGTAAACAAAGTTGGAACTCGTAACTCCCCATATATATATATGGAGTGGAGTTTGCACCTGAAAAGATACTTTGTGTTCCCAACAAGCTAGGTGAATCACGGTTTTCACACACACTTATCTCTCAGAACTGAGCATGTGGAGAGAGGTTCGTTCATCTAGCACAATGGGAACGGGTTGCAGGAGGAACTTTTACTCTGGTTTCTAAGTCTGTTTCATAGTGCCGGTTTCAAATTCCTGCAGTTTTCTCATGTAAAACCGAGTTGGAGCTCATAGCTCCCCATATATATATATGAAGTGGAGTTTGCAAATGAAAAGAAACTTTGTGTTCCCAACAAGCTAGTTGAAGGACATCTTCCACATACACATATCTCTCAGAACTGAGCATGTGGAGAGACGTTCTTTCATCTAGCACAAAGGGAACAGGTTGCAGGAGGAACTTTTACTCTGGTTCTAAGTCTGTTTTCTAGTGCATGTTTCAAGTTCCTGAAGTTTTCACTGTAAAAACGAGTTGGATCTAGTACCTCCCCATATATATGTATGGAGTGGAGTTTGCAATTGAAAAGGAACTTTGTGTTCCCAACAAGCTAGTTGAAGGACGGCTTTCACTCACACTTATCTCTCAGAACTGAGCATGTGGAGAGACGTTCGTTCATCTAGCACAAAGGGAACGGCTTATAGGAAAAACTTATTCTCTGGTTTCTCAGACTTTTTCCAAGGGCCGGTTTGAAATTCCTGCAGTTTTCACTGTAAAACCGAGTTGGAGCTAGTACCTCCCCATATATATGTATGGAGTGGAGTTTGCAACTGAAAAGAAACTTTATGTTTTCAACAAGCTATATGAAGGACGGCTTTCACACACACTTATCTCTCAGAACTGAGAATGTGGAGAGACGTTCATTCATCTAGCACGAACGGAAGGGTTTGCAGGAGAAACTTTTACTCTGGATTCTCAGTGTGTTTCCTAGTGCCGGTTTGAAGTTCCTGCAGTTTTCACTGTAAAACCGAGTTGGAGCTAGTACCTCCCCATATATATGTATGGAGTGGAGTTTGCAACTGAAAAGAAACTTTGTGTTCCCAACAAGCTAGATGAATCACGGCTTTCACACACACTTATCTCTCAGAACTTAGCATGTGGAGAGACGTTCGCTCATCTAGCACAATGGGAACGGGTTGCAAGAGAAACTTTTTCTCTGGTTTCTCAGACTGTTTCCTAGTACCTTTTAGAAGTTCCTGCAGTTTTCACTGTAAAACCGTGTTGGAGCTAGTACCTCCCCATATATATGTATGGAGTGGAGTTTGCAAATGACAAGGAACTTTGTGTTCCCAACAAGCTAGGTGAAGCACGGCTTTCACACACACTTATCTCTCAGAATTGAGCATGGGGAGAGACGTTCGTTCATCTAGCCCAAAGGAACGGTTTGCAGGAGAAACTTTTTCTCTGGTTTCTCAGTCTGTTTCCTAGTGCCGGTTTGAATTTCCTGCAGTTATCACTGTAAATTCGAGTTGGAGCTAGTACCTCCCCATATATATGTATGCAGAGGAGATTGCAACTGAAAAGAAACTTTGTGTTCCCAACAAGCTAGTTGAAGTACGGCTTTCACACACACTTAACTCTCAGAACTGAGCATGTGGAGAGACGTTCGTTCATCTAGCACAATGGGAACGGGTTGCAAGAGAAACTTTTTCTCTGGTTTCTCAGCCTGTTTCCTAGTGCCTTTTAGAAGTTCCTGCAGTTTTCACTGTAAAACCGAGTTGGAGCTAGTACCTCCCCATATATATGTATGGAGTGGATTTTGCAAATGAAAAGGAACTTTGTGTTCCCAACAAGCTAGGTGAAGCACGGCTTTCACACACACTTATCTCTCAGAACTGAGCATGTGGACAGACGTTCGTTCTTCTAGCACAAAGGGAGCTGGTTGCAGGAGGAACATTTACTATGGTTTCTCAGTCTGTTTCCTACTGCCAGTTTGAAGTTCCTGCATTTTTCACTGTAAAACCGAGTTGGAGCTAGTACTTCCACATATATATGTATGGAGTGGAGTTTGCAAGTGTAAAGAAACTTTGTGTTCCCAACAAGCTAGGTGAAGGACGGGTTTCACACCAACTTATCTCTCATAACTGAGCATGTGGAGAGACGTTCTTTCATCTAGCACAAAGGGAACGTGTTGCAGGAGAAACTTTTACTCTAGTTTCTCAGTCTGTTTCCTAGTGCCGGTTTGCAGATCCTGCAGTTTTCACTGTAAAACCGAGTTGGAGCTAGTACCTACCCATATATATGTATGGAGTGGTGTTTGCAAATGAAAAGGAACTTTGTGTTCCCAAAAAGCTAGGTATAGCACGGCTTCCACATACACATATCTCTCAGAACTTAGCATGTGCAGAGACGTTCGTTCATCCAGCTCAAAGGGAACGGTTTGCAGGAGGAACTTTTACTCTGGTTTCTAAGTCTGTTTCCTAGTGCCGGTTTCAAGTTCCTGCAGTTTTCACTGTAAAACCGTGTTGGAGCTACTACCTCCCCATATATATGTATGGAGTGGAGTTTGCAACTGAAAAGTAACTATGTGTTCCCAACAGGCTAGGTGAAGGACGACTTTCACACACACTTATCCCTTCAGAACTGAGCATGTGGAGAGACGTTCGTTCATCTAGCACAAAGGGAACGGGTTGCAGGAGAAACTTTTACTCTGGTTTCTCAGTGTGTTTCCTAGTGCCGGATTGAAGTTCCAGCAGTTTTCACGGTAAAACCGAGTTGGAGATAGTACCTCCCCATATATATGTATGGTGTGGAGTTTGCAAAGAAAAAAACTTTGTGTTCCCAACAAGCTAGGTGAAGGACGGCTTTCACACACACTTATCTCTCAGAACTGAGCATGTGGAGAAACGTTCGTTCATCTAGCACAAAGGGAACGGGTTGCAGGGAAACTTTTACTCTGGTTTCTAAGTCTGTTTCCTAGTGCCGGTTTCAAGTTCCTGCAGTTTTCACTGTAAAACCGAGTTGTAGCTTGTACCTACCCATATATATCTATGGAGTGTTATTTGCAAATGAAAAGAAACTTTGTGTTCCCAACAAGCTAGGTGAAGCACGGCTTTCACACACACTTATCCCTCAGAATTGAACATGAGGAGAGACTTTCGTTCATCTAGCCCAAAGGGAACGGTTTGCAGGAGAAACTTTTTCTCAGGTTTCTCAGTCTGTTTCCAAGTGCCGGTTTGAAGATCCTGCAGTTATCACTGTAAAATCGAGTTGGAGCTAGTACCTCCCCATATATATGTATGTAGTGGAGTTTGCAACTGAAAAGAAACTTTGTGTTCCCAACAAGGTAGTTGAAGCACGGCTTTCACACACACTTAACTCTCAGAACTGATCATGTGGAGAGACGTTCGTTCATCTAGCACAATGGGAACGGTTTGCAAGAGAAACTTTTTCTCTGGTTTCTCAGCCTGTTTCCTAGTGCCTTTTAGAAGTTCCTGCAGTTTTCACTGTAAAACCGAGTTGGAGCTAGTACCTCCCCATATATATGTATGGAGTGGATTTTGCAAATGAAAAGGAACTTTGTGTTCCCATCAAGCTAGGTGAAGCACGGCTTTCACACACACTTATCTCTCAGAACTGAGCATGTGGACAGACGTTCGTTCTTCTAGCACAAAGGGAGCTGGTTGCAGGAGGAACTTTTACTCTGGTTTCTCAGTCTGTTTCCTACTGCCGGTTTGAAGTTCCTGCAGTTTTCACTGTAAAACCGAGTTGGAGCTAGTACTTCCACATATATATGTATGGAGTGGAGTTTGCAAGTGTAAAGAAACTTTGTGTTCCCAACAAGCTAGGTGAAGGACGGGTTTCACACCCACTTATCTCTCATAACTGAGCATGTGGAGAGACGTTCTTTCATCTAGCACAAAGGGAACGTGTTGCAGGAGAAACTTTTACTCTGGTTTCTAAGTCTGTTTCCTAGTGCCGGTTTCAAGTTCCTGCAGTTTTCACTGTAAAACCGAGTTGGAGCTAGTACCTCCCCCTATATATGTATGGATTGGATTTTGCAAATGAAAAGGAACTTTGTTTTCCCAACAAGCTAAGTGAAGCACGGCTTTCACACCCACTTATCTCTCATAACTGAGCATGTGGAGACTCGTTCGTTCATCTAGCACAAAGGGAACGGATTGCAGGAGGAACTTTTACTCTGGTTTCTAAGTCTGTTTCCTAGTGCCGGTTTCAATTTCCTGCAGTTTTCACTGTAAAACCGAGTTGGAGCTAGTATCTCCCCATATATATTTATGGAGTGGAGTTTGCAAATGAAAAGGAACTTTGTGTTCCCAACAAGCTAGGTGAAGGACGGCTTTCACACACACTTATCTCTCAGAACTGAGCATGTGGAGAGACGTTCGTTCATCTAGCACAAAGCAAACGGGTTGCAGGAGAAACTTTTACTCTGGTTTCTCAGTGTGTTTCCTAGTGCCGGATTGAAGTTCCAGCAGTTTTCACGGTAAAACCGAGTTGGAGCTAGTACCTCCCCATATATATGTATGGTGTGGAGTTTGCAAAGAAAAGAAACTTTGTGTTCCCAACAAGCTAGGTGAAGGACGGCTTTCACACACACTTATCTCTCAGAACTGAGCATGTGGAGAGACGTTCGTTCATCTAGCACAAAGGGAACGGGTTGCAGGGAAACTTTTACTCTGGTTTCTAAGTCTGTTTCCTAGTGCCGGGTTCAAGTTCCTGCAGTTTTCACTGTAAAACCGAGTTGGAGCTCGTACCTACCCATATATATCTATGGAGTGTTATTTGCAAATGAAAAGAAACTTTGTGTTCCCAACAAGCTAGGTGAAGCACGGCTTTCACACACACTTATCCCTCAGAATTGAACATGAGGAGAGACTTTCGTTCATCTAGCCCAAAGGGAACGGTTTGCAGGAGAAACTTTTTCTCAGGTTTCTCAGTCTGTTTCCAAGTGCCGGTTTGAAGATCCTGCAGTTATCACTGTAAAATCGAGTTGGAGCTAGTACCTCCCCATATATATGTATGTAGTGGAGTTTGAAACTGAAAAGAAACTTTGTGTTCCCAACAAGGTAGTTGAAGCACGGCTTTCACACACACTTAACTCTCAGAACTGAGCATGTGGAGAGACGTTCGTTCATCTAGCACAATGGGAACAGGTTGCAAGACAAACATTTTCTCTAGTTTCTCAGCCTGTTTCCTAGTGCCTTTTAGAAGTTCCTGCAGTTTTCACTGTAAAACCGAGTTGGAGCTAGTACCTCCCCATATATATGTATGGATTGGATTTTGCAAATGAAAAGGAACTTTGTTTTCCCAACAAGCTAAGTGAAGCACGGCTTTCACACCCACTTATCTCTCATAACTGAGCATGTGGAGAGACGTTCGTTCATCTAGCACAAAGGGAACGGATTGCAGGAGGAACTTTTACTCTGGTTTCTAAGTCTGTTTCCTAGTGCCGGTTTCAATTTCCTGCAGTTTTCACTGTAAAACCGAGTTGGAGCTAGTATCTCCCCATATATATTTATGGAGTGGAGTTTGCAAATGAAAAGAAACTTTGTGTTCCCAACAAGCTAGGTGAAGGACGGCTTTCACACACAATTATCTCTCAGAACTGAGCATGTGGAGAGACGTTCGTTCATCTAGCACAAATGGAACGGGTTGCAGGAGAAAATTTCTCTCTTGTTTCTCAGTCTGTTTCCAAGTGCCGGTTTGAAGTTCCTGCAGTTTTAACTGTAAAACCGTGTTGGTGCTAGTACCTCCCCATATATAAGTATGGAGTGGTGTTTGCAACTGAAAAGAAACTTTGTGTTCCCAACAAGCTAGGTGAAGCACGGCTTTCACACACACTTATCTCTCAGAACTGAGCATGTGGAGAGACGTTCGTTCATCTAGCACAAATGGAACGGTTGGCAAGGAAACTTTTACTCTGGTTTCTCAGTCTGTTTCCTAGTGCCGGTTTGAAGTTCCTGCATTTTTCACTGTAAAACCGAGTTTGGAGCTAGTACCTCCCCATATATATGTATGGAGTGGAGTTTGCAACTGAAAAGAAACTTTGTGTTCCCAACAATCTAGGTGAAGTACGACTTTCACACATACTTATCTCTCAGAATTTAGCACGTGGAGAGACGTTCGTTCATCAAGCACGAAGGCAACGGTTTGCAGGAGAAACTTTTACTCCGGTTTCTAAGTCTGTTTCCTAGTGCCGGTTTCAAGTTCCTGCAGTTTTCTCATTTAAAACCGAGTTGGAGCTCGTAGCTCCCCATATATATATATGAAGTGGAGTTTGCAAATGAAAAGAAACTTTGTGTTTTCAACAAGCTAAATAAAGGACGGCTTTCACACACTTGTCTCTCAGAACTGATCATGTGTAGAGACGTTCGTTCATCTAGCACAATGGGAACGGGTTGCAGGTGAAACTATTACTCTGGTTTCTCAGTCTGTTTCCTAGTGCCGGTTTGAATTTCCTGCAGTTTTCACTGTAAAACCAATTTTGAGCTCGTACCTACCCATATATATTTATGAAGTGGAGTTTGCAAATGAAAAGAAACTTTGTGTTCCCAACAAGCTAGTTGAAATACGGCTTTCACATACACTTATCTCTCAATACTGAGCATGTGGAGAGACGTTCTTTCTTCTAGCACAAAGGGAACAGATAGCAGGAGGAACTTTTACTCTGGTTTCTAAGTCTGTTTCCTAGTGCCGGTTTCAAGTTCCTGCAGTTTTCACTGTAAAACCGTGTTGGAGCTAGTACCACCCCATATATATGTATGGATTGGAGTTTGCACCTGAAAAGGAACTTTGTGTTCCCAAGAAGCTAGTTGAAGTACGGCTTTCACACTCACTTATCTCTCAGAACTGAGAATGTGGAGAGTCGTTCGTTCATCTAGCACAAAGGGAACGGGTGGCAGGAATAACTTTTACTCTGGTTTCTCAGTCTGTTTCCTAGTGCCGGTTTGAAGTTCCTCCAGTTTTCACATGTAAAACCAAGTTGGAGCTCGTAACTCCCAATATATATATATGGCGTGGAGTTTGCACCTGAAAAGAAACTTTGTGTTCCCAACAAGCTAGGTGAAGGAAGGCTTTCACAAAAACTTATCTCTCAGAAATGAGCATGTGGAGAGACGTTCGTTCATTTAGCATAAAGGGAACGGGTTGCAATAGAAACTTTTACTCTGGTTTCTCAGTCTGTTTCCTAGTGCCGGTTTGAAGTTCCTGCAGTTTTCACTGTAAAACCGAGTTGGAGCTAGTACCTCCCAATATATATGTATGGATTGGAGTTTGCAACTGAAAAGAAACTATGTGTTCCCAACAAGCTAGTTGAAGGACGACTTTCACACATACTTATCTCTCAGAATTGAGCACGTGGAGAGACGTTCGTTCATCTAGCACAAAGGGAACGGGTTGCAGGAGAAACTTTTACTCTGGTTTCTAAGTCTGTTTCCTAGTGCCGGTTTCAAGTTCCTGCAGTTTTCTCATTTAAAACCGAGTTGGAGCTCGTAGCTCCCCATATATATATATGAAGTAGAGTTTGCAAATAAAAAGAAACTTTGTGTTTTAAACAAGCTAGGTGAAGCACGGCTTTCACACACACTTATCTCTCAGAACTGAGCATGTGGAGAGACGTTCGTTCATCTAGCACAAATAGAACGGTTGCAAGTGAAACTTTTACTCTGGTTTCTCAGTCTGTTTCGTAGTGCCGGTTTGAAGTTCCTGCAGATTTCACTGTAAAACCGAGTTGGTGCTTGCATCTCCCCATATATATGTATGGAGTGGTGTTTGCAACTGGAAAGAAACTTTGTGTTCCCAACAAGCTAGGTGAAGCACGGCTTTCACACACACTTATCTCTCAGAACTGAGCATGTGGAGAGACGTTCGTTCATCTAGCACAAATTGAACGGGTTGCAGAAGGAACTTTTACTCTGGTTTCTCAGTCTGTTTCCTAGTGCCGGTGTGAAGTTCTTGCAGGTTTCACTGTAAAACCGTGTTGGAACTAGTACCTCCCCATATATATATATTGAGTGGAGTTTGCAACTGAAAAGAAACTTTGTGTTCCCAACAAGCTAGGTGAAGGACGGCTTTCACACATACTTATCTCTCAGAACTGAGCACGTGGAGAGACGTTCGTTCATCTAGCAAAAAGGGAACGGGTTGCAGGAGAAACTTTTACTCTGGTTTCTAAGTCTGTTTCCTAGTGCCGGTTTCAATTCCCTGCAGTTTTCTCATTTAAAACCGAGTTGCAGCTCTTAGCTCCCCATATATATATATAAAGTGGAGTTTGCAAATGAAAAGAAACTTTGTGTTTTCAACAGGCTAGTTGAAGGACGGCTTTCACACAGACTTATCTCTTAGAACTGATCATGTGGAGAGACGTTCGTTCATCTAGCACAATGGGAACGGGTTGCAGGTGAAACTTTTACTCTGGTTTCTCAGTCTGTTTCCTAGTGCCGGTTTGAAGTTCCAGCAGTTTTCACTGTAAAACCGACTTTGTGCTCGTACCTACCCATATATATTTATGGAGTGATGTTTGCAAATGAAAAGAAACTTTGTGTTCCCAACAAGTTAGTTGAAGGACGGCTTTCACATACACATATCTCTCAGAACTGAGCATGTGGAGAGACGTTCTTTCATCTAGCACAAAGGAACAGATTGCAGGGGAACTTTTACTCTGGTTTCTAAGTCCGATTCCTAGTGCCGGTTTCAAGTTCCTGCAGTTTTCACTGTAAAACCGAGTTGGAGCTAGTACCTCCCCATATATATGTATGGAGTGGAGTTTGCAACTGAAAAGAAACTTTGTGTTCCCAACAAGCTAATTGAAGCACGGCTTTCACACACACTTATGTCTCAGAACTGATCATGTGGAGAGACGTTCGTTCATCTAGCACAAAGGGAACGGGTTGCAGGAGAAACTTTTACTCTATTTTCTCAGTCTGTTTCCTAGTGCCGGTTTGCAGTTCCTGCAGTTTTCACTGTAAAACCGAGTTGGAGCTAGTACCTACCTATATATATGTATGGAGTGGAGTTTGCAACTGAAAAGAAACTTTGTGTTCCCAACAAGCTAGTTGAAGGACGGCTTTCACACACACCTATCTCTCACAACTGAGAAGGTGGAGAGTCGTTCGTTCATCTAGCACAAGGGAACGGGTTGCAGGAATAACTTTTACTCTGGTTTCTCAGTCTGTTTCCTAGTGCCGGTTTGAAGTTCCTGCAGTTTTCACATGTAAAACAAAGTTGGAACTCGTAACTCCCCATATATATATATAGAGTGGAGTTTGCAACTGAAAAGAAACTTTGTGTTCCCAACAAGCTAGGTGAAGGTAGGCTTTCACACAGACTTATCTCTCAGAAATGAGCATGTGGAGAGACGTTCGTTCATTTAGCATAAAGGGAACGGGTTGCAGGAGAAACTTTTACTCTGGATTCTCAGTCTGTTTCCTAGTGCCGGTTTGAAGTTCCTGCAGTTTTCACTGTAAAACCGAGTTGGAGCTAGTACCTCCCAATATATATGTATGGATTCTAGTTTGCAACTGAAAAGAAACTATGTGTTCCCAACAAGCTAGGTGAAGGACGACTTTCACACATACTTATCTCTCAGAATTGAGCACGTGGAGAGACGTACGTTCATCTAGCACAAAGGGAACGGGTTGCAGGAGAAACTTTTACTCTGGTTTCTCAGTCTGTTTCCTAGTGCCGGGTTGAAGTACCTGCAATTTTCACTGTAAAACCGAGTTGGAGCCCGTACCTACCCATATATATGTATGGATTGGAGTTTGAAAATGAAAAGAAACTTTGTGTTCCCAACAAGCTATTTGAAGGACGGCTTTCACACACACTTATCTCTCAGAACTGAGCATGTGGAGAGACGTTCGTTCATCTAGCACAAAGGGAACGGGTTGCAAGAGAAACTTATACTCTGGTTTCTCAATCTGTTATCTAGTGCCGGTTTGAAGTTCCTGCAGTTTTCACTGTAAAACCGAGTTGGAGCTAGTACATCCCCATATATATGTATGGAGTGGAGTTTGCAAATGAAAATGAACTTTGTGTTCCCAACAAGCTAGGTGATGGACGGCTTTCACACACACTTATCTCTCAGAACTGAGCATGTGGAAAGACGTTCGTTCATCTAGCACAAAGGGAACGGGTTGCAGGAGTAAATTTTTCTCTGGTTTCTCAGTCTGTTTCCTAGTGCCGGTTTGAAGTTCTTGCAGTTTTCACTTCAAAATGGAGTTGGAGCTAGAACCTCCCCATATATATGTATGGAGTGGAGTTTGCAACTGAAAAGAAACTTTGTGTTCCCAACAAGCTAGGTGAATCACGGCTTTCACACACACTTATCTCTCAGAACTTAGCATGTGGAGAGACGTTCGTTCATCTAGCACAATGGGAACGGGTTGCAGGAGAAACTTTTACTCAGGTTTCTAAGCCTGTTTCATAGTGCCGGTTTCAAATTCTTGCAGTTTTCTCATGTAAAACCGAGTTGGAGCTCATTGCTCCCCATATATATATATGAAGTGGAGTTTGCAAATGAAAAGAAACTTTGTGTTCCCAACAAGCTAGTTGAAGGACATCTTTCACATACACATATCTCTCAGAACTGAGCATGTGGAGAGACGTTCTTTCATCTAGCACAAAGGGAACGGGTTGCAGGAGGAAATTTACTCTGGTTTCTAAGTCCGTTTCCTAGTGCCGGTTTCATGTTCCTGCAGTTTTCACTGTAAAAACGAGTTGGAGCTAGTACCTCCCCATATATATGTATGGAGTGGAGTTTGCAATTGAAAAGGGACTTTGTGTTCCCAACAAGCTAGTTGAAGGACGGCTTTCACACACACTTATCTCTCAGAACTGAGCATGTGGAGAGACGTTCGTTCATCTAGCACAAAGGGAACGGCTTATAGGAAAAACTTATTCTCTGGTTTCTCAGACTTTTTCCAAGGGCCGGTTTGAAATTCCTGCAGTTTTCACTGTAAAACCGAGTTGGAGCTAGTACCTCCCCATATATATGTATGGAGTGGAGTTTGCAACTGAAAAGAAACTTTGTGTTTTCAACAAGCTATATGAAGGACGGCTTTCACACACACTTATCTCTCAGAACTGAGCATGTGGAGAGACGTTCATTCATCTAGCACGAACGGAAAGGTTTGCAGGAGAAACTTTTACTCTGGTTTCTCAGTCTGTTTCCTAGTGCCGGTTTGAAGTTCCTCCAGTTTTCACATGTAAAACCAAGTTGGAGCTCGTAACTCCCAATATATATAAATGGCGTGGAGTTTGCACCTGAAAAGAAACTTTGTGTTCCCAACAAGCTAGGTTAAGGAAGGCTTTCACAAAAACTTATCTCTCAGAACTGAGCATGTGGAGAGACGTTCGTTCATTTAGCATAAAGGGAACGGGTTGCAGGAGAAACTTTTACTCTGGTTTCTCAGTCTGTTTCCTAGTGCCGGTTTGAAGTTCCTGCAGTTTTCACTGTAAAACCGAGTTGGAGCTAGTACCTCCCAATATATATGTATGGATTGGAGTTTGCAACTGAAAAGAAACTATGTGTTCCCAAAAAGCTAGGTGAAGGACGACTTTCACACATACTTATCTCTCAGAATTGAGCACGTGGAGAGACGTTCGTTCATCTAGCACAAAGGGAACGGGTTGCAGGAGAAACTTTTACTCTGGTTTCTAAGTCTGTTTCCTAGTGCCGTTTTCAAGTTCCTGCAGTTTTCTCATTTAAAACCGAGTTGGAGCTCGTAGCTCCCCATATATATATATGAAGTAGAGTTTGCAAATAAAAAGAAACTTTGTGTTTTAAACAAGCTAGGTGAAGCACGGCTTTCACACACACTTATATCTCAGAACTGAGCATGTGGAGAGACGTTCGTTCATCTAGCACAAATAGAACGGTTGCATGTGAAACTTTTACTCTGGTTTCTCAGTCTGTTTCGTAGTGCCGGTTTGAAGTTCCTGCAGATTTCACTGTAAAACCGAGTTGGTGCTTGCATCTCCCCATATATATGTATGGAGTGGTGTTTGCAACTGGAAAGAAACTTTGTGTTCCCAACAAGCTAGGTGAAGCACGGCTTTCACACACACTTATCTCTCAGAACTGAGCATGTGGAGAGACGTTCGTTCATCTAGCACAAATGGAACGGGTTGCAAGAGAAACTTTTACTCTGGTTTCTCAGTCTGTTTCGTAGTGCCGGTTTGAAGTTCCTGCAGTTTTCACTGTAAAAGGGAGTTGGAGCTCGTACCTACCCATATATATGTATGGAGTGGAGTTTGCAAATGAAAAAGAACTTTGTGTTCCCAACAAGCTAGGTGAAGGACGGATTACACACACACTTATCTCTCAGAACTGAGCATGTGGAGAGATGTTCGTTCATCTAGCACAAATTGAACGGGTTGCAGAAGGAACTTTTACTCTGGTTTCTCAGTCTGTTTCCTAGTGCCGGTTTGAAGTTCTTGCAGGTTTCACTGTAAAACCGTGTTGGAACTAGTACCTCCCCATATATATATATGGAGTGGAGTTTGCAACTGAAAAGAAACTTTGTGTTCCCAACAAGCTAGGTGAAGGACGGCTTTCACACATACATATCTCTCAGAACTGAGCACGTGGAGAGACGTTCGTTCATCTAGCAAAAAGGGAACGGGTTGCAGGAGAAACTTTTACTCTGGTTTCTAAGTCTGTTTCCTAGTGCCGGTTTCAATTCCCTGCAGTTTTCTCATTTAAAACCGAGTTGCAGCTCGTAGCTCCCCATATATATATATAAAGTGGAGTTTGCAAATGAAAAGAAACTTTGTGTTTTCAACAGGCTAGTTGAAGGACGGCTTTCACACAGACTTATCTCTCAGAACTGATCATGTGGAGAGACGTTCGTTCATCTAGCACAATGGGAACGGGTTGCAGGTGAAACTTTTACTCTGGTTTCTCAGTCTGTTTCCTAGTGCCGGTTTGAAGTTCCAGCAGTTTTCACTGTAAAACCGACTTTGTGCTCGTACCTACCCATATATATTTATGGAGTGATGTTTGCAAATGAAAAGAAACTTTGTGTTCCCAACAAGCTAGTTGAAGGACGGCTTTCACATACACATATCTCTCAGAACTGAGCATGTGGAGAGACGTTCTTTCATCTAGCACAAAGGAACAGATTGCAGGGGGAACTTTTACTCTGGTTTCTAAGTCCGTTTCCTAGTGCCGGTTTCAAGTTCCTGCAGTTTTCAGTGTAAAACCGAGTTGGAGCTAGTACCTCCCCATATATATGTATGGAGTGGAGTTTGCAACTGAAAAGAAACTTTGTGTTCCCAACAAGCTAATTGAAGCACGGCTTTCACACACACTTATGTCTCAGAACTGATCATGTGGAGAGACGTTCGTTCATCTAGCACAAAGGGAACGGGTTGCAGGAGAAACTTTTACTCTATTTTCTCAGTCTGTTTCCTAGTGCCGGTTTGCAGTTCCTGCAGTTTTCACTGTAAAACCGAGTTGGAGCTAGTACCTAACTATATATATGTATGGAGTGGAGTTTGCAACTGAAAAGAAACTTTGTGTTCCCAACAAGCTAGTTGAAGGACGGCTTTCACACACACCTATCTCTCAGGACTGAGAAGGTGGAGAGTCGTTCGTTCATCTAGCACAAGGGAACGGGTTGCAGGAATAACTTTTACTCTGGTTTCTCAGTCTGTTTCCTAGTGCCGGTTTGAAGTTCCTGCAGTTTTCACATGTAAAACAAAGTTGGAACTCGTAACTCCCCATATATATATATAGAGTGCAGTTTGCAACTGAAAAGAAACTTTGTGTTCCCAACAAGCTAGGTGAAGGAAGGCTTTAACACAGACTTATCTCTCAGAAATGAGCATGTGGAGAGACGTTCGTTCATCTTGCATAAAGGGAACGGGTTGCAGGAGAAACTTTTACTCTGGTTTCTCAGTCTGTTTCCTAGTGCCGGGTTGAAGTACCTGCAATTTTCACTGTAAAACCGAGTTGGAGCCCGTACCTACCCATATATATGTATGGATTGGAGTTTGAAAATGAAAAGAAACTTTGTGTTCCCAACAAGCTATTTGAAGGACGGCTTTCACACACACTTATCTCTCAGAACTGAGCATGTGGAGAGACGTTCGTTCATCTAGCACAAAGGGAACGGGTTGCAAGAGAAACTTATACTCTGGTTTCTCAATCTGTTTCCTAGTGCCGGTTTGAAGTTCCTGCAGTTTTCACTGTAAAACCGAGTTGGAGCTAGTACATCCCCATATATATGTATGGAGTGGAGTTTGCAAATGAAAATGAACTTTGTGTTCCCAACAAGCTAGGTGATGGACGGCTTTCACACACACTTATCTCTCAGAACTGAGCATGTGGAGAAACGTTCGTTCATCTAGCACAAAGGGAACGGGTTGCAGGAGAAACTTTTTCTCTGGTTTCTCAGTCTTTTTCCTAGTGCCGGTTTGAAGTTCTTGCAGTTTTCACTTCAAAATGGAGTTGGAGCTAGAACCTCCCCATATATATGTATGGAGTGGAGTTTGCAACTGAAAAGAAACTTTGTGTTCCCAACAAGCTAGGTGAATCACGGCTTTCACACACACTTATCTCTCAGAACTTAGCATGTGGAGAGACGTTCGTTCATCTAGCACAATGGGAACGGGTTGCAGGAGAAACTTTTACTCAGGTTTCTAAGTCTGTTTCATAGTGCCGGTTTCAAATTCTTGCAGTTTTCTCATGTAAAACAGAGTTGGAGCTCATTGCTCCCCATATATATATATGAAGTGGAGTTTGCAAATGAAAAGAAACTTTGTGTTCCCAACAAGCTAGTTGAAGGACATCTTTCACATACACATATCTCTCAGAACTGAGCATGTGGAGAGACGTTCTTTCATCTAGCAAAAAGGGAACAGTTTGCAGGAGGAACTTTTACTCTGGTTCTAAGTCTGTTTTCTAGTGCAGGTTTCAAGTTCCTGAAGTTTTCACTGTTAAACCGAGTTGGGGCTAGTACCTCCCCATATATATGTATGGAGTGGAGTTTGCAATTGAAAAGGAACTTTGTTTTCCCAACAAGCTAGTTGAAGGACGGCTTTCACACACAGATATCCCTCAGAACTGAGCATGTGGAGAGACGTTCGTTCATCTAGCACAAAGGGAACGGGTTGCAGGAGGAACTTTTACTCTGGTTTCTAAGTCCGTTTCCTAGTGCCGGTTTCATGTTCCTGCAGTTTTCACTGTAAAAACGAGTTGGAGCTAGTACCTCCCCATATATATGTATGGAGTGGAGTTTGCAATTGAAAAGGAACTTTGTGTTCCCAACAAGCTAGTTGAAGGACGGCTTTCACACACACTTATCTCTCAGAACTGAGCATGTGGAGAGACGTTCGTTCATCTAGCACAAAGGAACGGCTTATAGGAAAAACTTATTCTCTGGTTTCTCAGACTTTTTCCAAGGGCCGGTTTGAAATTCCTGCAGTTTTCACTGTAAAACCGAGTTGGAGCTAGTACCTCCCCATATATATGTATGGAGTGGAGTTTGCAACTGAAAAGAAACTTTGTGTTTTCAACAAGCTATATGAAGGACGGCTTTCACACACACTTATCTCTCAGAACTGAGCATGTGGAGAGACGTTCATTCATCTAGCACGAACGGAAGGGTTTGCAGGAGAAACTTTTACTCTGGTTTCTCAGTCTGTTTCCTAGTGCCGGTTTGAAGTTCCTGCAGTTTTCACTGTAAAACCGAGTTGGAGCTATTACCTCCCCATATATATGTATGGAGTGGAGTTTGCAACTGAAAAGAATCTTTGTGTTCCCAACAAGCTAGATGAAGCACGGCTTTCACACACACTTATCTCTCAGAACTTAGCATGTGGAGAGACGTTCGCTCATCTAGCACAATGGGAACGGGTTGCAGGTGAAACTTTTACTCTGGTTTCTCAGTCTGTTTCCTAGTGCCGGTTTGAATTTCCTGAAATTTTCACTGTAAAACCGAGTTGGAACTCGTACCTACCCATATATATGTATGGACTTGTGTATGCAAATGAAAAGAAACTTTGTGTTCCCAACAAACAAGTTGAAGGACGGCTTTCACATACACATAACTCTCAGAACTGAGCATGTGGAGAGACGTTCGTTCATCTAGCAAAAATGGAACGGCTTGCAGTAGAAAGTTTTACTCTGCTTTCTCAGTCTGTTTCCTAGTGCCGGCTTGAAGTTCCTGCTGTTTTCACTGTAAAACCGAGTTGGAGCTTGTACCTCCCCATATATATGTATGGAGTGGAGTTTGCAAATGAAAAGGAACTTTGTGTTCCCAACAAGCTAGGTGAAGGACGGCTTTCATACACACTTATCTCTCAGAACTGAGCATGTGGAGAGACGTTCGTTCATCTAGCACAAATGGAACGGGTTGCAGGAGCAACTTTTTCTCTGGTTTCTCAGTCTGTTTCCAAGTGCCGGTTTGAAGTTCCTGCAGTTTTCACTGTAAAACCGAGTTGGAGCTAGTACCTCCCCATATATATGTATGGAGTGGTGTTTGCAACTGAAAAGAAACTTTGTGTTCCCAACAAGCTAGGTGAAGCACGGCTTTCACACACACATATCTCTCAGACCTGGGGATGTGGAGAGACGTTCGTTCATCTAGCGCAAAAGGAACGGTTTGCAGGAGAAACTTTTACTCTGGTTTCTCAGTCTGTTTCCTAGTGCCGATTTGAAGTTCCTGCAGTTTTCACTGTAAAACCGTGTTGGAGCTCGTACCTCCCCATATATATGTATGGAGTTGAGTTTGCAAATTAAAAGAAACTTTGTGTTCCCAACAAGCTAGTTGAAGGACGGCTTTCACATACACATATCTCTCAGAACTGAGCATGTGGAGAGACGTTCTTTCATCTAGCACAAAGGAACAGATTGCAGGGGGAACTTTTACTCTGGTTTCTAAGTCCGTTTCCTAGTGCCGGTTTCAAGTTCCTGCAGTTTTCACTGTAAAACCGAGTTGGAGCTAGTACCTCCCCATATATATGTATGGAGTGGAGTTTGCAACTGAAAAGAAACTTTGTGTTCCCAACAAGCTAATTGAAGCACGGCTTTCACACACACTTATGTCTCAGAACTGATCATGTGGAGAGACGTTCGTTCATCTAGCACAAAGGGAACGGGTTGCAGGAGAAACTTTTACTCTATTTTCTCAGTCTGTTTCCTAGTGCCGGTTTGCAGTTCCTGCAGTTTTCACTGTAAAACCGAGTTGGAGCTAGTACCTACCTATATATATGTATGGAGTGGAGTTTGCAACTGAAAAGAAACTTTGTGTTCCCAACAAGCTAGTTGAAGGACGGCTTTCACACACACCTATCTCTCAGAACTGAGAAGGTGGAGAGTCGTTCGTTCATCTAGCACAAGGGAACGGGTTGCAGGAATAACTTTTACTCTGGTTTCTCAGTCTGTTTCCTAGTGCCGGTTTGAAGTTCCTGCAGTTTTCACATGTAAAACAAAGTTGGAACTCGTAACTCCCCATATATATATATAGAGTGGAGTTTGCAACTGAAAAGAAACTTTGTGTTCCCAACAAGCTAGGTGAAGGAAGGCTTTCACACAGACTTATCTCTCAGAAATGAGCATGTGGAGAGACGTTCGTTCATTTAGCATAAAGGGAACGGGTTGCAGGAGAAACTTTTACTCTGGATTCTCAGTCTGTTTCCTAGTGCCGGTTTGAAGTTCCTGCAGTTTTCACTGTAAAACCGAGTTGGAGCTAGTACCTCCCAATATATATGTATGGATTCTAGTTTGCAACTGAAAAGAAACTATGTGTTCCCAACAAGCTAGGTGAAGGACGACTTTCACACATACTTATCTCTCAGAATTGAGCACGTGGAGAGACGTACGTTCATCTAGCACAAAGGGAACGGGTTGCAGGAGAAACTTTTACTCTGGTTTCTCAGTCTGTTTCCTAGTGCCGGGTTGAAGTACCTGCAATTTTCACTGTAAAACCGAGTTGGAGCCCGTACCTACCCATATATATGTATGGATTGGAGTTTGAAAATGAAAAGAAACTTTGTGTTCCCAACAAGCTATTTGAAGGACGGCTTTCACACACACTTATCTCTCAGAACTGAGCATGTGGAGAGACGTTCGTTCATCTAGCACAAAGGGAACGGGTTGCAAGAGAAACTTATACTCTGGTTTCTCAATCTGTTATCTAGTGCCGGTTTGAAGTTCCTGCAGTTTTCACTGTAAAACCGAGTTGGAGCTAGTACATCCCCATATATATGTATGGAGTGGAGTTTGCAAATGAAAATGAACTTTGTGTTCCCAACAAGCTAGGTGATGGACGGCTTTCACACACACTTATCTCTCAGAACTGAGCATGTGGAAAGACGTTCGTTCATCTAGCACAAAGGGAACGGGTTGCAGGAGTAAATTTTTCTCTGGTTTCTCAGTCTGTTTCCTAGTGCCGGTTTGAAGTTCTTGCAGTTTTCACTTCAAAATGGAGTTGGAGCTAGAACCTCCCCATATATATGTATGGAGTGGAGTTTGCAACTGAAAAGAAACTTTGTGTTCCCAACAAGCTAGGTGAATCACGGCTTTCACACACACTTATCTCTCAGAACTTAGCATGTGGAGAGACGTTCGTTCATCTAGCACAATGGGAACGGGTTGCAGGAGAAACTTTTACTCAGGTTTCTAAGCCTGTTTCATAGTGCCGGTTTCAAATTCTTGCAGTTTTCTCATGTAAAACCGAGTTGGAGCTCATTGCTCCCCATATATATATATGAAGTGGAGTTTGCAAATGAAAAGAAAATTTGTGTTCCCAACAAGCTAGTTGAAGGACATCTTTCACATACACATATCTCTCAGAACTGAGCATGTGGAGAGACGTTCTTTCATCTAGCACAAAGGGAACGGGTTGCAGGAGGAAATTTACTCTGGTTTCTAAGTCCGTTTCCTAGTGCCGGTTTCATGTTCCTGCAGTTTTCACTGTAAAAACGAGTTGGAGCTAGTACCTCCCCATATATATGTATGGAGTGGAGTTTGCAATTGAAAAGGGACTTTGTGTTCCCAACAAGCTAGTTGAAGGACGGCTTTCACACACACTTATCTCTCAGAACTGAGCATGTGGAGAGACGTTCGTTCATCTAGCACAAAGGGAACGGCTTATAGGAAAAACTTATTCTCTGGTTTCTCAGACTTTTTCCAAGGGCCGGTTTGAAATTCCTGCAGTTTTCACTGTAAAACCGAGTTGGAGCTAGTACCTCCCCATATATATGTATGGAGGAGTTTGCAACTGAAAAGAAACTTTGTGTTTTCAACAAGCTATATGAAGGACGGCTTTCACACACACTTATCTCTCAGAACTGAGCATGTGGAGAGACGTTCATTCATCTAGCACGAACGGAAAGGTTTGCAGGAGAAACTTTTACTCTGGTTTCTCAGTCTGTTTCCTAGTGCCGGTTTGAAGTTCCTCCAGTTTTCACATGTAAAACCAAGTTGGAGCTCGTAACTCCCAATATATATAAATGGCGTGGAGTTTGCACCTGAAAAGAAACTTTGTGTTCCCAACAAGCTAGGTTAAGGAAGGCTTTCACAAAAACTTATCTCTCAGAACTGAGCATGTGGAGAGACGTTCGTTCATTTAGCATAAAGGGAACGGGTTGCAGGAGAAACTTTTACTCTGGTTTCTCAGTCTGTTTCCTAGTGCCGGTTTGAAGTTCCTGCAGTTTTCACTGTAAAACCGAGTTGGAGCTAGTACCTCCCAATATATATGTATGGATTGGAGTTTGCAACTGAAAAGAAACTATGTGTTCCCAACAAGCTAGGTGAAGGACGACTTTCACACATACTTATCTCTCAGAATTGAGCACGTGGAGAGACGTTCGTTCATCTAGCACAAAGGGAACGGGTTGCAGGAGAAACTTTTACTCTGGTTTCTAAGTCTGTTTCCTAGTGCCGTTTTCAAGTTCCTGCAGTTTTCTCATTTAAAACCGAGTTGGAGCTCGTAGCTCCCCATATATATATATGAAGTAGAGTTTGCAAATAAAAAGAAACTTTGTGTTTTAAACAAGCTAGTTGAAGCACGGCTTTCACACACACTTATATCTCAGAACTGAGCATGTGGAGAGACGTTCGTTCATCTAGCACAAATAGAACGGTTGCATGTGAAACTTTTACTCTGGTTTCTCAGTCTGTTTCGTAGTGCCGGTTTGAAGTTCCTGCAGATTTCACTGTAAAACCGAGTTGGTGCTTGCATCTCCCCATATATATGTATGGAGTGGTGTTTGCAACTGGAAAGAAACTTTGTGTTCCCAACAAACTAGGTGAAGCACGGCTTTCACACACACTTATCTCTCAGAACTGAGCATGTGGAGAGACGTTCGTTCATCTAGCACAAATGGAACGGGTTGCAAGAGAAACTTTTACTCTGGTTTCTCAGTCTGTTTCGTAGTGCCGGTTTGAAGTTCCTGCAGTTTTCACTGTAAAAGGGAGTTGGAGCTCGTACCTACCCATATATATGTATGGAGTGGAGTTTGCAAATGAAAAAGAACTTTGTGTTCCCAACAAGCTAGGTGAAGGACGGATTACACACACACTTATCTCTCAGAACTGAGCATGTGGAGAGATGTTCGTTCATCTAGCACAAATTGAACGGGTTGCAGAAGGAACTTTTACTCTGGTTTCTCAGTCTGTTTCCTAGTGCCGGTTTGAAGTTCTTGCAGGTTTCACTGTAAAACCGTGTTGGAACTAGTACCTCCCCATATATATATATGGAGTGGAGTTTGCAACTGAAAAGAAACTTTGTGTTCCCAACAAGCTAGGTGAAGGACGGCTTTCACACATACATATCTCTCAGAACTGAGCACGTGGAGAGACGTTCGTTCATCTAGCAAAAAGGGAACGGGTTGCAGGAGAAACTTTTACTCTGGTTTCTAAGTCTGTTTCCTAGTGCCGGTTTCAATTCCCTGCAGTTTTCTCATTTAAAACCGAGTTGCAGCTCGTAGCTCCCCATATATATATATAAAGTGGAGTTTGCAAATGAAAAGAAACTTTGTGTTTTCAACAGGCTAGTTGAAGGACGGCTTTCACACAGACTTATCTCTCAGAACTGATCATGTGGAGAGACGTTCGTTCATCTAGCACAATGGGAACGGGTTGCAGGTGAAACTTTTACTCTGGTTTCTCAGTCTGTTTCCTAGTGCCGGTTTGAAGTTCCAGCAGTTTTCACTGTAAAACCGACTTTGTGCTCGTACCTACCCATATATATTTATGGAGTGATGTTTGCAAATGAAAAGAAACTTTGTGTTCCCAACAAGCTAGTTGAAGGACGGCTTTCACATACACATATCTCTCAGAACTGAGCATGTGGAGAGACGTTCTTTCATCTAGCACAAAGGAACAGATTGCAGGGGGAACTTTTACTCTGGTTTCTAAGTCCGTTTCCTAGTGCCGGTTTCAAGTTCCTGCAGTTTTCACTGTAAAACCGAGTTGGAGCTAGTACCTCCCCATATATATGTATGGAGTGGAGTTTGCAACTGAAAAGAAACTTTGTGTTCCCAACAAGCTAATTGAAGCACGGCTTTCACACACACTTATGTCTCAGAACTGATCATGTGGAGAGACGTTCGTTCATCTAGCACAAAGGGAACGGGTTGCAGGAGAAACTTTTACTCTATTTTCTCAGTCTGTTTCCTAGTGCCGGTTTGCAGTTCCTGCAGTTTTCACTGTAAAACCGAGTTGGAGCTAGTACCTAACTATATATATGTATGGAGTGGAGTTTGCAACTGAAAAGAAACTTTGTGTTCCCAACAAGCTAGTTGAAGGACGGCTTTCACACACACCTATCTCTCAGGACTGAGAAGGTGGAGAGTCGTTCGTTCATCTAGCACAAGGGAACGGGTTGCAGGAATAACTTTTACTCTGGTTTCTCAGTCTGTTTCCTAGTGCCGGTTTGAAGTTCCTGCAGTTTTCACATGTAAAACAAAGTTGGAACTCGTAACTCCCCATATATATATATAGAGTGCAGTTTGCAACTGAAAAGAAACTTTGTGTTCCCAACAAGCTAGGTGAAGGAAGGCTTTAACACAGACTTATCTCTCAGAAATGAGCATGTGGAGAGACGTTCGTTCATCTTGCATAAAGGGAACGGGTTGCAGGAGAAACTTTTACTCTGGTTTCTCAGTCTGTTTCCTAGTGCCGGGTTGAAGTACCTGCAATTTTCACTGTAAAACCGAGTTGGAGCCCGTACCTACCCATATATATGTATGGATTGGAGTTTGAAAATGAAAAGAAACTTTGTGTTCCCAACAAGCTATTTGAAGGACGGCTTTCACACACACTTATCTCTCAGAACTGAGCATGTGGAGAGACGTTCGTTCATCTAGCACAAAGGGAACGGGTTGCAAGAGAAACTTATACTCTGGTTTCTCAATCTGTTTCCTAGTGCCGGTTTGAAGTTCCTGCAGTTTTCACTGTAAAACCGAGTTGGAGCTAGTACATCCCCATATATATGTATGGAGTGGAGTTTGCAAATGAAAATGAACTTTGTGTTCCCAACAAGCTAGGTGATGGACGGCTTTCACACACACTTATCTCTCAGAACTGAGCATGTGGAGAGACGTTCGTTCATCTAGCACAAAGGGAACGGGTTGCAGGAGAAACTTTTTCTCTGGTTTCTCAGTCTGTTTCCTAGTGCCGGTTTGAAGTTCTTGCAGTTTTCACTTCAAAATGGAGTTGGAGCTAGAACCTCCCCATATATATGTATGGAGTGGAGTTTGCAACTGAAAAGAAACTTTGTGTTCCCAACAAGCTAGGTGAATCACGGCTTTCACACACACTTATCTCTCAGAACTTAGCATGTGGAGAGACGTTCGTTCATCTAGCACAATGGGAACGGGTTGCAGGAGAAACTTTTACTCAGGTTTCTAAGTCTGTTTCATAGTGCCGGTTTCAAATTCTTGCAGTTTTCTCATGTAAAACAGAGTTGGAGCTCATTGCTCCCCATATATATATATGAAGTGGAGTTTGCAAATGAAAAGAAACTTTGTGTTCCCAACAAGCTAGTTGAAGGACATCTTTCACATACACATATCTCTCAGAACTGAGCATGTGGAGAGACGTTCTTTCATCTAGCAAAAAGGGAACAGTTTGCAGGAGGAACTTTTACTCTGGTTCTAAGTCTGTTTTCTAGTGCAGGTTTCAAGTTCCTGAAGTTTTCACTGTTAAACCGAGTTGGGGCTAGTACCTCCCCATATATATGTATGGAGTGGAGTTTGCAATTGAAAAGGAACTTTGTTTTCCCAACAAGCTAGTTGAAGGACGGCTTTCACACACAGATATCCCTCAGAACTGAGCATGTGGAGAGACGTTCGTTCATCTAGCACAAAGGGAACGGGTTGCAGGAGGAACTTTTACTCTGGTTTCTAAGTCCGTTTCCTAGTGCCGGTTTCATGTTCCTGCAGTTTTCACTGTAAAAACGAGTTGGAGCTAGTACCTCCCCATATATATGTATGGAGTGGAGTTTGCAATTGAAAAGGAACTTTGTGTTCCCAACAAGCTAGTTGAAGGACGGCTTTCACACACACTTATCTCTCAGAACTGAGCATGTGGAGAGACGTTCGTTCATCTAGCACAAAGGAACGGCTTATAGGAAAAACTTATTCTCTGGTTTCTCAGACTTTTTCCAAGGGCCGGTTTGAAATTCCTGCAGTTTTCACTGTAAAACCGAGTTGGAGTTAGTACCTCCCCATATATATGTATGGAGTGGAGTTTGCAAGTGAAAAGAAACTTTGTGTTCCCAACAAGCTAGGTGAAGGACGGCTTTCACACACACTTATCTCTCAGAACTGAGCATGTGGAGAGACTTTCGTTCATCTAGCACAAAGGGAACGGGTTGCAGGAGAAACTTTTACTCTGGTTTCTCAGTCTGTTTCCTAGTGCCGGTTTGAAGTTCCTGCAGTTTTCACTGTAAAACAGAGTTGGAGCTAGTACCTACCTATATATATGTATGGAGTGGAGTTTGCAACTGACAAGGAACTATGTGTTCCCAACAAGCTAAGTGAAGGACGGCTTTCACACACACTTACCTCTCAGAAATGAGCATGTGTAGAGACGTTCGTTCATCTAACACAAAGGGAACGGTTTGCCGGAGAAACTTTTACTCTGGTTTCTCAGTCTGTTTCTTACTGCCGGTTTGAAGTTCCTGCAGTTTTCACTATAAAACCGAGTTGGAGCTAGTACCTACCTATATATATATATGGAGTGGAGTTTGCAACTGATAAGGTACTTTGTGTTCCCAACAAGATAGGTGAAGGACGGCTTTCACACACACTTATCTCTCAGAAATGAACATGTGGGGAGACGTTCGTTCATCTAGCACAAAGGAACGGGTTGCAGGAATAACTTTTACTCTGGTTTCTCAGTCTGTTTCCTAGTGCCGGTTTGAATTTCCTGCAGTTTTCACTGTAAAACCTAGTTGGAGCTAGTACCTACCTATATATATATATGGAGAGGAGTTTGCAATTGAAAAGGAACTTTGTGTTCCCAACAAGCTAGGTGAAGGACGGCTTTCACACACACTTATCTCTCAGAACTGAGCATGTGGAGAGACGTTCGTTCATCTAGCACAAAAGAACGGGTTGCAGGAATAACTTTTACTCTGGTTTCTCAGTCTGTTTCCTAGTGCCGGTTTGAAGTTCCTGCAGTTTTCACATGTAAAACCTCGTTGGAGCTCGTAACTCCCTATATATATATATGGAGTGGAGTTTGAAACTGAAAAGGGACTTTGTGTTCCCAACAAGCTAGGTGAAGGATGGCTTTCACACACATTTATCTCTCAGAACTGAGCATGTGGAGAGACGTTCGTTCATCTAGAACAAAGGGAACGGGTTGCAGGAGAAAGTTTTTCTCTGGTTTCTCAGTCTGTTTCCAAGTGCCGGTTTGATGTTCCTGCAGTTTTCACTGTAAAACTGATTTGGAGATTGTACCTAACCATATATATATATGGAGTGGATTTTGCAACTGAAAAGAAACTATGTGTTCCCAACAAGTTAGGTGAAGCACGGCTTTCACACACACTTATCTCTCAGAACTGAGCATGTGGAGAGTCGTTCGTTCATCTAGCACAAAGTTAACGGTTTGCAGGAATAACTTTTACTCAGGTTTCTCAGTTTGTTTCCTAGTGCCGGTTTGAAGTTCCTGCAGTTTTCACATGTAAAACCGAGTTGGAGCTCGTAACACCCCATATATATATATGGAGTGCAGTTTGCAACTGAAAAGAATATATGTGTTCCCAAAAAGCTATGTGAAGGACGGCTTTCATATACACATATCTCTCAGAACTGAGCATGTGGAGAGACGTTCGTTCATCTAGCACAAAGGGAACGGGTTGCAGGAAGAACTTTTACTCTGGTTTCTCAGTGTGTTTCAAAGTGCCGGTTTGAAGTTCCTGCAGTTTTCACTGTAAAACCGAGTTGGAGCTAGTACCTCCCCATATATATGTATGGACTGAAGTTTGCAAGTGAAAAGAAACTTTGTGTTCCAAACAAGCTAGGTGAAAGACGGCTTTCACACACACTTATCTCTCAGAACTGAGCATGTGGAGAGACGTTCGTTCATCTAGCACAAAGGGAACGGGTTGCAGGAAAAACTTTTACTCTGGTTTCTAAGTCTGTTTCCTAGTGCCTGTTTCAAGTTCCTGCAGTTTTCACTGTAAACCGAGTTGGAGCTCGTATCTACCCATATATATGTATGGAGTGGTATTTGCAAATGAAAAGAAACTTCGTGTTCCCAACAAGCTATGTGAAGGACGGCTTTCACATACACATATCTCTCAGAACTGAGCATGTGGAGAGACGTTCGTTCATCTAGCACAAAGGAACGGGTTGCAGGAGAAACCTTTACTTTGGTTTCTCAGTCTGTTTCCTAGTGCCGGTTTGATGTTCCTGCAGTTTTCACTGTAAAATCGAGTTGGAGCTAGTACCTCCCCATATATATGTATGAAGTGGAGTTTGCAAATGAAAAGAAACTTTGTGTTCCCAACAAGCTAGTTGAAGCACGCTTTCACACAAACTTATCTCTCAGAACTGAGCATGTGGAGAGACGTTCGTTCATCTAGCACAAAAGGAACGGTTTGCAGGAGAAACTTTTACTCTGGTTTCTCAGTCTGTTTCCTAGTGCTGGTTTGAATTTCCTGCAGTTTTCACTGTAAAACCGAGTTGGTGCTCGTACTTAACCATATATATGTATGGAGTGGTGTTTGCAAATGAAAAGAAAATTAGTGTTCCCAACAATCTAGTTGAAGGACGGCTTTCAAATACACATATCTCTCAGAACTGAGCATGAGGAGAGACGTTCGTTCATCTAGCACAAATGGAACGGGTTGCTGTAAGAACTTTTACTCTGGTTTCTAAGTGTGTTTCCTAGTGCCGGTTTGAACTTCCTGCAGTTTTCACTGTAAAACCGACTTGGAGCTAGTACCTTCCCATACATATGTATGGAGTGGAGTTTGCAAATGAAAAGGAACTCTGTGTTCCGAACAACCTAGGTGAAGGACAGCTTTCACACACAATTATCTCTCAGAACTGAGCATGTGGAGAGAATTTCGTTCATCTAGCACAATGGGAACGGGTTGCAGGAGAAACTTTTTCTCTGGTTTCTCAGTCTGTTTCTTAGTGCCGGTTTGAAGTTCCTGCAGTTTTCACTGTAAAACCGTGTTGGAGCTCGTACCTACCCATATATATGTATGGAGTGGTGTTTGCAAACGAAAAGAATCTTTGTGTTCCCAACAAGCTAGATGAAGGACGGCTTTCACACACAATTATCTCTCAGAACTGGGCATGTGGAGAGACGTTCGTTCATCTAGCAAAAATGGTACGGGTTGCAGGGGGAACTTTTACACTGGTTTCTCAGTTGTTTCCTACTGCATGTTTGCAGTTCCTGCAGTTTTCACTGTAAAACCGAGTTGGAGCTAGTACTTCCCCATATATATGTATGGAGTTGAGTTTGCAAATGAAAAGGAACTTTGTGTTCCCAAAAAACTAGTTGAAGAACGGTTTTCACACACAAATATCTCTCAGAACTCAGCATGTGGAGAGACGTTCGTTCATCTAGCACAATGGGAATGGGTTGCAGGAATAATTTTTACTCTGGTTTCTCAGTCTGTTTCCTAGTGCCGGTTTGAAGTTCCTGCAGTTTTCACTGTAAAACCGAGTTGGAGCTCGTACCTACCCCTATATATGTATGGAGTGGTGTTTGCAAACGAAAAGAAAATTTGTGTTGCCAACAAGCTAGTTGAAGGACGGCTTTCACATACACATATCTCTGGGAACTGAGCATGTGGAGAGAATTTCGTTCATCTAGCACAAAGGGAAATGTTTGCAGGAGGAACTTATTCTCTGGTTTCTCAGACAGTTTCCTAGTGCCGGTTTGAAGTTCCTGCAATTTACACTGTAAAACCGAGTTGGAGCTAGTACCTCCCCATATATATGCATGGAGTGGAGTTTGCAAATGAAAAGGAACTTTGTGTTCCCAAAAAGCTAGTTGAAGGACGGCTTTCACACACAATTATCTCTCAGAACTCAGCATGTGGAGAGACGTTCGTTCATCTAGCACAATGGGAACGGGTTGCAGGGGAAACTTTTACTCTGGTTTCTCAGTCTGTTTCCAAGTGCCGGTTTGAAGTTCCTGCAGCTTTCACTGTAAAACCGAGTTGGAGCTCGTACCTACCCATATATATGTATGGAGTGGTGTTTGCAAACGAAAAGAAACTTTGTGTTCCCAACAAGCTAGTTGAAGGACGGCTTTCACATACACATATCTCTCAGAACTGAGCATGTGGAGAGACGTTCGTTCATCTAGCACAAATGGAAATGTTTGCCGGAGGAACTTTTACTCTGGTTTCTCAGTCTGTTTCCTAGTGCCGGGTTGAAGTTCCTGCAGTTTTCACTGTAAAACAGAGTTGGTGCTCGTACTTAACCATATATATGTATGGAGTGGTGTTTGCAAATGAAAAGAAAATTAGTGTTCCCAACAATCTAGTTGAAGGACGGCTTTCAAATACACATATCTCTCAGAACTGAGTATGAGGAGAGACGTTCGTTCATCTAGCACAAATGGAACGGGTTGCTGTAAGAAATTTTACTCTGGTTTCTCAGTGTGTTTCCTAGTGCCGGTTTGAACTTCCTGCAGTTTTCACTGTAAAACCGACTTGGAGATAGTACATCCCCATATATATGTATGGATTGGAGTTTGCAAATGAAAAGGAACTTTGTGTTCCCAACAAGATAGGTGAAGGACAGCTTTCTCACACACTAATCTCTCAGAAGTGAGCATGTGGAGAGACGTTCGTTCATCTAGCACAATGGGAACGGGTTGCAGGAGAAACTTTTTCTTTGGTTACTCAGTATGTTTCCAAGTGCCGGTTTGAATTTCCTGCAGTTTTCACTGTAATACCGAGTTGGACCTCGTACCTACCCATATATATGTATGGAGTTCTGTTTGCAAATGAAAAGAAACTTTGTGTTCCCAACAAGCTAGTTGAAGGACGGCTTTCACATACACATATCTCTCAGAACTGAGCATGTGGAGAGACGTTCGTTCATCTAGCACAAATGGAAATGTTTGCCGGAGGAACTTTTACTCTGGTTTCTCAGTCTGTTTCCTACTGCCGGTTAGAATTTCCTGCAGTTTTCACTGTAAAACCGGGTTGGAGGTAGTACCTACCCATATATATATAGGGAGTGGGGTTTGCAAGTGAAAAGATACTTTGTGTTCCCAACAAGCTAGGTGAAGGACGGCTTTCACAACCACATATCTCTCAGAACTGAGCATGTGGAGAGACGTTCGTTCATCTAGCACAAAGGGAACGGGTTGCAGGTGAAACTTTTACTCTGGTTTCTCAGTCTGTTTCCTAGTGCCAGTTTGAATTTCCTGCAGTTTTCACTGTAAAACCGAGTTGGAGCTAGTACCTACCTATATATATGTATGGAGTGGAGTTTGCAACTAAAATGGAATTTTGTGTTCCCAACAAGCTAGGTGAAGAACGGCTTTCACACACACTTATCTCTCAGAACTGAGCATGTAGAGAGACGTTCATTCATCTAGCACAAAGGGAACGGGTTGCAGGAATAACTTTTACTCTGGGTTCTCAGTTTGTTTCCTAGTGCCTGTATTAAATTCCTGCAGTTTTCACTGTAAAACCGAGTTGGAGCTCGTAAATCCCCATATATATATATGGAGTTGAGATTAGAACTTAAAAGAAACTTTGTGTTTTCAACAAGCTAGTTGAACGATGGCTTTCACACACAATTAACTCTCAGAACTGAGCATGTGGAGAGACGTTCGTTCATTTAACACAAAGGGAACGGTTTGCAGGAGAAACTTTTACTCTGGTTTCTCAGTCTGTTTCCTACTGCCGGTTTGAAGTTCCTGCAGTTTTCACTGTAAAACCGAGTTGGAGCTTGTACATACCCATATATATGTATGGAGTGGAGTTTGCCAATGAAAAGAAACTTTGTGTTCCCAACAAGCTAGTTGAAGGACGGCTTTCACATACACATATCTTTCAGAACTGAGCATGTGGAGAGACGTTCGTACATCTAG
Organism: Camelus bactrianus; assembly: GCF_048773025.1. Taxonomy (NCBI): domain Eukaryota; kingdom Metazoa; phylum Chordata; class Mammalia; order Artiodactyla; family Camelidae; genus Camelus; species Camelus bactrianus. The sequence goes on along the minus strand of NC_133564.1, from coordinate 3,629,533 downwards.
CACAAAGGGAACGTGTTGCAGGAGGAACTTTTACTCTGGTTTCTAAGTCTGTTTCCTAGTGCCGGTTTAAAGTTCCTGCAGTTTTCACTGTAAAACCGAGTTGGAGCTAGTACCTCCCCATATATATGTATGGAGTGGAGTTTGCAACTGAAAAGGAACTTTGAGTTCACAACAAGTTAGGTGAAGGACGGCTTTCACACACACTTTTCTCTCAGAACTGAGCATGTGGAGAGACGTTCGTTCATCTAGCACAAAGGGAACGGGTTGCAGGAGAAACTTTCTCTCTGGTTTCTCAGTCTGTTTCCAAGTGCCGGTTTGAAGTTCCTGCAGTTTTCACTGTAAAACCGAGTTGGAACTAGTAACTCCGCATATATATGTATGGTGTGGATTTTGCAACTGAAAAGAAACTTTGTGTTCCCAACAAGCTAGGTGAAGCACGCTTTCACACAAACTTATCTCTCAGAACTGAGCATGTGGAGAGACGTTCGTTCATCTAGCACAAAGGGAACGGTTTGCAGGAAAAACTTTTACTCTGGTTTCTCAGTCTGTTTCCTAGTGCCGGTTTGAAGTTCCTGCAGTTTTCACTTTAAAACAGAGTTGGAGCTAGTACCTACCTATATATATGTATGGAGTGGAGTTTGCAACTGACAAGGAACTATGTGTTCCCAACAAGTTAAGTGAAGGACAGCTTTCACACACACTTACCTCTCAGAAATGAGCATGTGTAGAGACGTTCGTTCATCTAACACAAAGGGAACGGTTTGCCGGAGAAACTTTTACTCTGGTTTCTCAGTCTGTTTCTTACTGCCGGTTTGAAGTTCCTGCAGTTTTCACTATAAAACCGAGTTGGAGCTAGTACCTACCTATATATATATATGGAGTGGAGTTTGCAACTGATAAGGAACTTTGTGTTCCCAACAAGATAGGTGAAGGACGGCTTTCACACACACTTATCTCTCAGAAATGAACATGTGGGGAGACGTTCGTTCATCTAGCACAAAGGGAACGGGTTGCAGGAATAACTTTTACTCTGGTTTCTCAGTCTGTTTCCTAGTGCCGGTTTGAATTTCCTGCAGTTTTCACTGTAAAACCTAGTTGGAGCTAGTACCTACCTATATATATATATGGAGTGGAGTTTGTAATTGAAAAGGAAATTTGTGTTCCCAACAAGCTAGATGAAGGACGGCTTTCACACACACTTATCTCTCAGAACTGAGCATGTGGAGAGACGTTCGTTCATCTAGCACAAAAGAACGGGTTGCAGGAATAACTTTTACTCTGGTTTCTCAGTCTGTTTCCTAGTGCCGGTTTGAATTTCCTGCAGTTTTCACATGTAATACCTCGTTGGAGCTCGTAACTCCCAATATATATATATGGAGTGGAGTTTGAAACTGAAAAGGGACTTTGTGTTCCCAACAAGCTAGGTGAAGGATGGCTTTCACACACATTTATCTCTCAGAAATGAGCATGTGGAGAGACGTTCGTTCATCTAGCACAAAGGGAACGGGTTGCAGGAGAAAGTTTTTCTCTGGTTTCTCAGTCTGTTTCCAAGTGCCGGTTTGATGTTCCTGCAGTTTTCACTGTAAAACTGAGTTGGAGATTGTACCTCCCCATATATATGTATGGAGTAGATTTTGCAACTGAAAAGAAACTATGTGTTACCAACAAGTTAGGTGAAGCACGGTTTTCACACACACTTATCTCTCAGAACTGAGCATGTGGAGAGTCGTTCGTACATCTATCACAAAGTTAACGGTTTGCAGGAATAACTTTTACTCAGGTTTCTCAGTTTGTTTCCTAGTGCCGGTTTGAAGTTCCTGCAGTTTTCACATGTAAAACCGAGTTGGAGCTCGTAACACCCCATATATATATATGGAGTGCAGTTTGCAACTGAAAAGAATATATGTGTTCCCAAAAAGCTATGTGAAGGACGGCTTTCACATACACATATCTCTCAGAACTGAGCATGTGGAGAGACGTTCGTTCATCTAGCACAAAGGGAACGGGTTGCAGGAAGAACTTTTACTCTGGTTTCTCAGTGTGTTTCCAAGTGCCGGTTTGAAGTTCCTGCAGTTTTCACTGTAAAACCGAGTTGGAGCTAGTACCGCCCCATATATATGTATGGAGTGGAGTTTGCAAGTGAAAAGAAACTTTGTGTTCCAAACAAGCTAGGTGAAAACGGCTTTCACACACACTTATCTCTCAGAACTGAGCATGTGGAGAGACGTTCGTTCATCTAGCACAAAGGGAACGGGTTGCAGGAAAAACTTTTACTCTGGTTTCTAAGTCTGTTTCCTAGTGCCTGTTTCAAGTTCCTGCAGTTTTCACTGTAAAACCGAGTTGGAGCTCGTATCTACCCATATATATGTATGGAGTGGTATTTGCAAATGAAAAGAAACTTCGTGTTCCCAACAAGCTATGTGAAGGACGGCTTTCACATACACATATCTCTCAGAACTGAGCATGTGGAGAGACGTTCGTTCATCTAGCACAAAGGAAACGGGTTGCAATTGAAACTTTTACTCTGGTTTCTCAGTCTGTTTCCTAGTGCCGGTTTGAAGTTCCTGCTGTTTTCATTGTAAAACCGAGTTGGAGCTAGTACCTCCCCATATATATGTATGGAGTGGAGTTTGCAACTGAAAAGAAACTTTGTGTTCCCAACAAGCTAGCTGAAGCACGGCTTTCACACACACTTATCTCTCAGAACTGTGCATGTGGAGAGACGTTCGTTCATCTAGCACAAAGGGAACGGGTTGAAGGAGAAACTTTTACTCTGGTTTCTCAGTCAGTTTCCTACTGCCGGTTTGAAGTTCCTGCAGTTTTCACTGTAAAACCCATTTGGAGCTAGTACCTCCCCATATATATGTATGGAGAGGAGTTTGCAAGTGAAAAGAAACTTTGTGTTCCCAACAAGCTAGGTGAAGCACGGCTTTCACACACACTTATCTCTCAGAACTGAGCATGTGGAAAGACGTTCGTTCTTCTAGTACAAAGGGAACGGGTTGCAGGAGAAACTTTTACTCTGGTTTCTCAGTCTGTTTCCTAGTGCCGGTTTGAAGTTCCTGCAGTTTTCACTGTAAAACAGAGTTGGAGCTAGTACCTACCTATAAATATGTATGGAGTGGAGTTTGCAACTGACAAGGAACTATGTGTTCCCAACAAGCTAAGTGAAGGACTGCTTTCACACACACTTATCTCTCAGAACTGAGCATGTGGAGAGTCGTTCGTTCATCTAGCACAAAAGGAACGGGTTGCAGTAATAACTTTTACTCTGGATTCTCCGTTTGTTTCCAAGTGCCGGTTTGATGTTCCTGCAGTTTTCACTGTAAAACTGAGTTGGAGATTGTACCTCCCCATATATATGTATGGAGTAGATTTTGCAACTGAATAGAAACTATGTGTTACCAACAAGTTAGGTGAAGCACGGTTTTCACACACACTTATCTCTCAGAACTGAGCATGTGGAGAGTCGTTCGTACATCTATCACAAAGTTAACGGTTTGCAGGAATAACTTTTACTCAGGTTTCTCAGTTTGTTTCCTAGTGCCGGTTTGAAGTTCCTGCAGTTTTCACATGTAAAACCGAGTTGGAGCTCGTAACACCCCATATATATATATGGAGTGCAGTTTGCAACTGAAAAGAATATATGTGTTCCCAAAAAGCTATGTGAAGGACGGCTTTCACATACACATATCTCTCAGAACTGAGCATGTGGAGAGACGTTCGTTCATCTAGCACAAAGGGAACGGGTTGCAGGAAGAACTTTTACTCTGGTTTCTCAGTGTGTTTCCAAGTGCCGGTTTGAAGTTCCTGCAGTTTTCACTGTAAAACCGAGTTGGAGCTAGTACCGCCCCATATATATGTATGGAGTGGAGTTTGCAAGTGAAAAGAAACTTTGTGTTCCAAACAAGCTAGGTGAAAGACGGCTTTCACACACACTTATCTCTCAGAACTGAGCATGTGGAGAGACGTTCGTTCATCTAGCACAAAGGGAACGGGTTGCAGGAAAAACTTTTACTCTGGTTTCTAAGTCTGTTTCCTAGTGCCTGTTTCAAGTTCCTGCAGTTTTCACTGTAAAACCGAGTTGGAGCTCGTATCTACCCATATATATGTATGGAGTGGTGTTTGCAAATGAAAAGAAACTTCGTGTTCCCAACAAGCTATGTGAAGGACGGCTTTCACATACACATATCTCTCAGAACTGAGCATGTGGAGAGACGTTCGTTCATCTAGCACAAAGGAAACGGGTTGCAATTGAAACTTTTACTCTGGTTTCTCAGTCTGTTTCCTAGTGCCGGTTTGAAGTTCCTGCTGTTTTCATTGTAAAACCGAGTTGGAGCTAGTACCTCCCCATATATATGTATGGAGTGGAGTTTGCAACTGAAAAGAAACTTTGTGTTCCCAACAAGCTAGCTGAAGCACGGCTTTCACACACACTTATCTCTCAGAACTGTGCATGTGGAGAGACGTTCGTTCATCTAGCACAAAGGGAACGGGTTGCAGGAGAAACTTTTACTCTGGTTTCTCAGTCAGTTTCCTACTGCCGGTTTGAAGTTCCTGCAGTTTTCACTGTAAAACCCATTTGGAGCTAGTACCTCCCCATATATATGTATGGAGAGGAGTTTGCAAGTGAAAAGAAACTTTGTGTTCCCAACAAGCTAGGTGAAGCACGGCTTTCACACACACTTATCTCTCAGAACTGAGCATGTGGAAAGACGTTCGTTCTTCTAGTACAAAGGGAACGGGTTGCAGGAGAAACTTTTACTCTGGTTTCTCAGTCTGTTTCCTAGTGCCGGTTTGAAGTTCCTGCAGTTTTCACTGTAAAACAGAGTTGGAGCTAGTACCTACCTATAAATATGTATGGAGTGGAGTTTGCAACTGACAAGGAACTATGTGTTCCCAACAAGCTAAGTGAAGGACTGCTTTCACACACACTTATCTCTCAGAACTGAGCATGTGGAGAGTCGTTCGTTCATCTAGCACAAAAGGAACGGGTTGCAGTAATAACTTTTACTCTGGTTTCTCCGTTTGTTTCCAAGTGCCGGTTTGAAGTTCCTGCAGTTTTCACATGTAAAACCGAGTTGGAGCTCGTAACACCCCATATATATATATGGAGTGGAGTTTGATACTGAAAAGAAAATTTGTGTTCCCAACAAGCTATGTGAAGGACGGCTTTCACACACAATTACCTCTCAGAAATGAGCATGTGTAGAGACGTTCGTTCATCTAGAACTAATGGAACGGGTTGCCGGAGAAACTTTTACTCTGGTTTCTCATTCTGTTTCCTAGTGCCGGTTTGAAGTTCCTGCAGTTTTCACTGTAAAACCGAGTTGGAGCTTGTACTTACCTATATATATATATAGAGTGGAGTTTGCAACTGAAACGGAACTTTGTGTTCCCAACAAGCTAGGTGAAGGACGGCTTTCACACACACTTATCTCTCAGAACTGAGCATGTGGAGAGACGTTCGTTCATCTAGCACAAATTAAACGGTTTGCAGGAATAACTTTTACTCTGCTTTCTCAGTCTGTTTCCTAGCGCCGGTTTGAAGTTCCTGCAGTTTTTACTGTAAAACAGAGTTGGAGCTAGTACCTACCTATATATATGTGTGGATTGGAGTTTGCAACTGAAAAGGAACTATGTGTTCCCATCAAGCTAATGAAGGACGGCTTTCACACACACTTATCTCTCAGAACTGAGCATGTGGAGAGTCGTTCGTTCATCTAGCACAAAGGGAACGGTTTGCAGTAATAAATTTTACTCTGGTTTCTCAGTCTGTTTCCTAGTGCCGGTTTGAAGTTCCTGCTGTTTTCACATGTAAAACCGAGTTGGAGCTCGTAACTCCCCATATATATATATGGAGTGGAGTTTGCAAATGAAAAGAAACTTTGTGTTCCCAACAAGCTATGTGCAGGACGGCTTTCACATACACATATCTCTCAGAACTGAGCATGTGGAGAGACGTTCGTTCATCCAGCACAAAAGGAACGGATTGCAGGAAGAACTTTTACTCTGGTTTCTCAGTGTGTTTCCTAGTGCCTGTTTGAAGTTCCTGCAGTTTTCACTGTAAAACCGAGTTGGAGCTAGTACCTCCCCATATATATGTATGGAGTGGAGTTTGCAACTGAAAAGAATCTTTGTGTTCCCAACAATCAACCTGAAGCACGGCTTTCACACACACTTATCTCTCAGAACTGTGCATGTGGAGAGACGTTCGTTCATCCAGCACAAAGTGAACGGGTTGCAAAAAAAATTTTTCTCTGGTTTCTCAGACTGTTTCCTAGTGCCGTTTGAAGTTCCTGCAGTTTTCACTGTAAAACCGAGTTGGAGCTAGTACCTCCCCATATAATTGTATGGAGTGGAGTTTGCAAATGAAAAGAAACTTTGTGTTCCCAACAAGCTAGGTGAAGGACGGCTTTCACACACACTTATCTCTCAGAACTGAGCATGTGGAGAGACGTTCGTTCATCTAGCACAAAGGGAACGGGTTGCAGGAGAAACTTTTACTCTGGTTTCTCAGTCTGTTTCCTAGTGCCGGTTTGAAGTTCCTGCAGTTTTCACTGTAAAACAGAGTTGGAGCTAGTACCTACCTATAAATATGTATGGAGTGGAGTTTGCAACTGACAAGGAACTATGTGTTCCCAACAAGCTAAGTGAAGGACTGCTTTCACACACACTTATCTCTCAGAACTGAGCATGTGGAGAGTCGTTCGTTCATCTAGCACAAAAGGAATGGTTTGCAGTAATAACTTTTACTCTGGTTTCTCAGTTTGTTTCCAAGTGCCGGTTTGAAGTTCCTGCAGTTTTCACATGTAAAACTGAGTTGGAGCTCGTAACACCCCATATATATATATGGAGTGGAGTTTGATTCTGAAAAGAAAATTTGTGTTCCCAACAAGCTATGTGAAGCACGGCTTTCACACACACTTACTTCTCAGAAATGAGCATGTGTAGAGACTTTCGTTCATCTAGCACAAATGGAACGGGTTGCCGGAGAAACTTTTACTCTGGTTTCTCAGTCTGTTTCCTAGTGCCGGTTTGAAGTTCCTGCAGTTTTCACTGTAAAACCGAGTTGGAGCTTGTACTTACCTATATATATATATAGAGTGGAGTTTGCAACTGAAAAGAATCTTTGTGTTCCGAACAAGCTATGTGAAGCACGGCTTTCACACACACTTATCTCTCAGAACTGAGCATGTGGAGAGACGTTCGTTCATCTAGCACAAAGGGAACGGGTTGCAGGAGAAACTTTTACTCTGGTTTCTCAGTCAGTTTCCTACTGCTGGTTTGAAGTTCCTGCAGTTTTCACTGTAAAACCCATTTGGAGCTAGTACCTCCCCATATATATGTATGGAGTGGAGTTTGCAACTGAAAAGAAACTTTGTGTTCCCAACAAGCTAGGTGAAGGACGGCTTTCACACACACTTGTCTCTCAGAACTGAGCATGTGGAGAGACTTTCTTTCATCTAGCACAAATGGAACGGGTTTCAGGAGAAACTTTTACTCTGGTTTCTCAGTCTGTTTCCTAGTGCCGGTTTGAAGTTCCTGCAGTTTTCACTGTAAAACATAGTTGGAGCTAGTACCTACCTAAATATATGTGTGGAGTGGTGTTTGCAACTGACAAGGAACAATGTATTCCCAACAAGCAAATGAAGGACGGCTTTCACACACACTTATCTCTCAGAACTGAGCATGTGGAGAGTCGTTCGTTCATCTAGCACAAAGGGAACGGTTTGCAGTAATAAATTTTACTCTGGTTTCTCAGTCTTTTTCCTAGTGCCGGTTTGAAGTTCCTGCTGTTTTCACATGTAAAACCGAGTTGGAGCTCGTAACTCCCCATATATATATATGGAGAGGAGTTTGCAACTGACAAGGAACTATGTGTTCCCAACAAGCTAAGTGAAGGACGGCTTTCACACACACTTATCTCTCAGAACTGAGCATGTGGAGAGTCGTTCTTTCATCTAGCACAAAGGGAACGGGTTGCAGGAGAAACTTTTACTCTGGTTTCTCAGTCTGTTTCCTAGTGCCGGTTTGAAGTTCCTGCAGTTTTCACTGTAAAACAGAGTTGGAGCTAGTACCTACCTATAAATATGTATGGAGTGGTGTTTGCAACGGACAAGGACCTATGTGTTCCCAACAAGCTAAGTGAAGGACTGCTTTCAAATACACTTATCTCTCAGAACTGAGCATGTGGAGAGACGTACGTTCATCTAGCACAAATTAAACGGGTTGCAGGAATAACTTTTACTCTGGTTTCTCAGTCTGTTTCCTAGTGCCGGTTTGAAGTTCCTGCAGTTTTCACTGTAAAACCGAGTTGGAGCTCGTAACACCCCATATATATATATGGATTGGAGTTTGATACTGAAAAGAAAATTTGTGTTCCCAACAAGCTATGTGAAGGACGGCTTTCACACACACTTACCTCTCAGAAATGAGCATGTGTAGAGACGTTCGTTCATCTAGCACAAATGGAACGGGTTGCCGGTGAAACTTTTACTCTGGTTTCCCAGTCTGTTTCTAGTGCCGGTTTGAAGTTCCTGCAGTTTTCACTGTAAAACCGAGTTGGAGCTTGTACTTACCTATATATATATATAGAGTGGAGTTTGCAACTGAAAAGGAACTTTGTGTTCCCAACAAGCTACATGAAGTACGGCTTTCACACACACTTATCTCTCAGAACTGAGCATGTGGAGAGACGTACGTTCATCTAGCACAAATTAAACGGGTTGCAGGAATAACTTTTACTCTGGTTTCTCAGTCTGTTTCCTAGTGCCGGTTTGAAGTTCCTGCAGTTTTCACTGTAAAACCGAGTTGGAGCTAGTACCTACCTATATATATGTGTGGATTGGAGTTTGCAACTGACAAGGAACTATGTGTTCCCAACAAGCTAATGGAGGACGGCTTTCACACACACTTATCTCTCAGAACTGAGCATGTGGAGAGTCGTTCGTTCATCTAGCACAAAGGGAACGGTTTGCAGTAATAAATTTTACTCTGGTTTCTCAGTCTGTTTCCTAGTGCCGGTTTGATGTTCCTGCTGTTTTCACATGTAAAACCGAGTTGGAGCTCGTAATTCCCCATATATATATATGGAGTGGAGTTTGCAACTGAAAAGAAACTTTGTGTTCCCTACAAGCTATGTGAAGGACGGCTTTCACATACACATATCTCTCAGAACTGAGCATGTGGAGAGACGTTCGTTCATCTAGCACAAATGGAACTGATTGCAGGAAGAACTTTTACTCTGGTTTCTCAGTGTGTTTCCTAGTGCCGGTTTGAATTTCCTGCAGTTTTCACTGTAAAACAGAGTTGGAGCTGGTACCTCCCCATATATATGTATGGAGTGCAGTTTGCAACTGAAAAGAAACTTTGTGTTCCCAACAAGCTAGCTGAAGCACGGCTTTCACACACACTTATCTCTCAGAACTGTGCATGTGGAGAGACGTTCGTTCATCTAGCACAAAGGCAACGAGTTGAAAAAGAAATTTTTCTCTGGTTTCTCAGACTGTTTCCTAGTGCCGGGTGAAGTTCCTGCAGTTTTCACTGTAAAACCGAGTTGGAGCTAGTACCTCCCCTTATAATTGTATGGAGTGGAGTTTGCAACTGAAAAGAAACTTTGTGTTCCGAACAAGCTATGTGAAGCACGGCTTTCACACACAATTATCTCACAGAACTGAGCATGTGGAGAGACGTTCGTTCATCTAGCACAAAGGGAACGGGTTGCAGGAGAAACTTTTACTCTGATTTCTCAGTCAGTTTCCTACTGCCGGTTTGAAGTTCCTGCAGTTTTCACTGTAAAACCCATTTGGAGCTAGTACCTCCCCATATATATGTATGGAGTGTAGTTTGCAACTGACAAGGAACTATGTGTTCCCAACAAGCAAATGAAGGACGGCTTTCACACACACTTATCTCTCAGAACTGAGCATGTGGAGAGTCGTTCGTTCATCTAGCACAAAGGGAACGGTTTGCAGTAATAAATTTTACTCTGGTTTCTCAGTCTGTTTCCTAGTGCCGGTTTGAAGTTCCTGCTGTTTTCACTGTAAAACCGAGTTGGAGCTAGTACCTCCCCATATAATTGTATGGAGTGGAGTTTGCAACTGAAAAGAATCTTTGTGTTCCGAACAAGCTATGTGAAGCACGGCTTTCACACACACTTATCTCTCAGAACTGAGCATGTGGAGAGACGTTCGTTCATCTAGCACAAAGGGAACGGGTTGCAGGAGAAACTTTTACTCTGGTTTCTCAGTCAGTTTCCTACTGCTGGTTTGAAGTTCCTGCAGTTTTCACTGTAAAACCCATTTGGAGCTAGTACCTCCCCATATATATGTATGGAGTGGAGTTTGCAACTGAAAAGAAACTTTGTGTTCCCAACAAGCTAGGTGAAGGACGGCTTTCACACACACTTGTCTCTCAGAACTGAGCATGTGGAGAGACTTTCGTTCATCTAGCACAAAGGGAACGGGTTTCAGGAGAAACTTTTACTCTGGTTTCTCAGTCTGTTTCCTAGTGCCGGTTTGAAGTTCCTGCAGTTTTCACTGTAAAACATAGTTGGAGCTAGTACCTACCTATATATATGTGTGGAGTGGTGTTTGCAACTGACAAGGAACAATGTGTTCCCAACAAGCAAATGAAGGACGGCTTTCACACACACTTATCTCTCAGAACTGAGCATGTGGAGAGTCGTTCGTTCATCTAGCACAAAGGGAACGGTTTGCAGTAATAAATTTTACTCTGGTTTCTCAGTCTGTTTCCTAGTGCCGGTTTGAAGTTCCTGCTGTTTTCACATGTAAAACCGAGTTGGAGCTCGTAACTCCCCATATATATATATGGAGAGGAGTTTGCAACTGACAAGGAACTATGTGTTCCCAACAAGCTAAGTGAAGGACGGCTTTCACACACAATTATCTCTCAGAAATGAGCATGTGGAGAGTCGTTCTTTCATCTAGCACAAAGGGAACGGGTTGCAGTAATAACTTTTACTCCGGTTTCTCAGTTTGTTTCCTAGTGCCGGTTTGAAGTTCCTGAAGTTTTCACATGTAAAACCGAGTTTGAGCTCGTAATTCCCCATATATATATATGGAGTGGAGTTTGCAACTGAAAAGAAAATTTGTGTTCCCAACAAGCTAGGTGAAGGACGGCTTTCACACACACTTATCTCTCAGAACTGAGCATGTGGAGAGACGTTCGTTCATCTAGCACAAAGGGAACGGGTTGCAGGAGAAACTTTTACTCTGGTTTCTCAGTCTGTTTCCTAGTGCCGGTTTGAAGTTCCTGCAGTTTTCACTGTAAAACCGAGTTGGAGCTAGTACCTACCTATATATATGTGTGGATTGGAGTTTGCAACTGAAAAGGAACTATGTGTTCCCAACAAGCTAATGAAGGACGGCTTTCACACACACTTATCTCTCAGAACTGAGCATGTGGAGAGACGTTCGTTCATCTAGCACAAATGGAACGGTTTGCAGTAATAAATTTTACTCTGGTTTCTCAGTCTGTTTCCTAGTGCCGGTTTGAAGTTCCTGCTGTTTTCACATGTAAAACCGAGTTGGAGCTCGTAACTCCCCATATATATATATGGAGTGGAGTTTGCAACTGAAAAGAAACTTTGTGTTCCCTACAAGCTAGGTGAAGGACGGCTTTCAAATACACATATCTCTCAGAACTGAGCATGTGGAGAGACGTTCGTTCATCTAGCACAAATGGAACTGATTGCAGGAAGAACTTTTACTCTGGTTTCTCAGTGTGTTTCCTAGTGCCGGTTTGAAGTTCCTGCAGTTTTCACTGTAAAACAGAGTTGGAGCTGGTACCTCCCCATATATATGTATGGAGTGCAGTTTGCAACTGAAAAGAAACTTTGTGTTCCCAACAAGCTAGCTGAAGCACGGCTTTCACACACACTTATCTCTCAGATCTGTGCATGTGGAGAGACGTTCGTTCATCTAGCACAAAGGGAACGAGTTGAAAAAGAAATTTTTCTCTGGTTTCTCAGACTGTTTCCTAGTGCCGGTTGAAGTTCCTGCAGTTTTCACTGTAAAACCGAGTTGGAGCTAGTACCTCCCCTTATAATTGTATGGAGTGGAGTTTGCAAATGAAAAGAAACTTTGTGTTCCGAACAAGCTATGTGAAGCACGGCTTTCACACACAATTATCTCACAGAACTGAGCATGTGGAGAGACGTTCGTTCATCTAGCACAAAGGGAACGGGTTGCAGGAGAAACTTTTACTCTGATTTCTCAGTCAGTTTCCTACTGCCGGTTTGAAGTTCCTGCAGTTTTCACTGTAAAACCCATTTGGAGCTAGTACCTCCCCATATATATGTATGGAGTGGAGTTTGCAACTGACAAGGAACTATGTGTTCCCAACAAGCAAATGAAGGACGGCTTTCACACACACTTATCTCTCAGAACTGAGCATGTGGAGAGTCGTTCGTTCATCTAGCACAAAGGGAACGGTTTGCAGTAATAAATTTTACTCTGGTTTCTCAGTCTGTTTTCTAGTGCCGGTTTGAAGTTCCTGCTGTTTTCACATGTAAAACCGAGTTGGAGCTCGTAACTCCCCATATATATATATGGAGTGGAGTTTGCAACTGAAAAGAAACTTTGTGTTCCCAACAAGCTTTCTGAAGGACAGCTTTCACACACACTTATCTCTCAGAATTGAGCATGTGGAGAGTCGTTCGTTCATCTAGCACAAAGGGAACGGGTTGCAGGGGAAAGTTTTTCTCTGGTTTCTCAGTCTGTTTCTAAGTGCCGGTTTGATGTTCCTGCAGTTTTCACTGTAAAACTGAGTTGGAGCTTGTACCTCCCCATATATATATGGGGTGCAGTTTGCAACTGAAAAGAAACTATGTGTTCCCAACAAGCTAGGTGAAGCACGGCTTTCACACACACTTACCTCTCAGAAATGAGCATGTGTAGAGACGTTCGTTCATCTAGCACAAATGGAACGGGTTGCCGGAGAAACTTTTAATCTGGTTTCTCAGTCTGTTTCCTAGTGCCGGTTTGAAGTTCCTGCAGTTTTCACTGTAAAATCGAGTTGGAGCTTGTACCTACCTATATATATATATGGAGTGGAGTTTGCAACTGAAAAGGAACTTTGTGTTCCCAACAAGCTAGGTGAAGGACGGCTTTCACACACACTTATCTCTCAGAACTGAGCATGTGGAGAGACGTTCGTTCATCTAGCACAAAGTAAACGGGTTGCAGGAATAACTTTTACTCTGGTTTCTCAGTCTGTTTCCTAGTGCCGGTTTGAATTTCCTGCAGTTTTCACTGTAAAACCGAGTTGGACCTAGTACCTCCCCATATATATGTATGGAGTGGAGTTTGCAACTGAAAAGGAACTTTGTGTTCCCAACAAGCTAGGTGAAGCACGGCTTTCACACACACTTATCACTCAGAACTGATCATGTGGAGAGACGTTCGTTCATCTAGCACAAAGGGAACGGGTTGCAGGAATAAGTTTTATTCTGGTTTCTCAGTCTGTTTCCTAGTGCCGGTTTGAAGTTCCTGCTGTTTTCACATGTAAAACCGAGTTGGAGCTCGTAACTCCCCATATATATATATGGAGTGGAGTTTGCAACTGAAAAGAAACTTTGTGTTCCCTACAAGCTAGGTGAAGGACGGCTTTCAAATACACATATCTCTCAGAACTGAGCATGTGGAGAGACGTTCGTTCATCTAGCACAAATGGAACTGATTGCAGGAAGAACTTTTACTCTGGTTTCTCAGTGTGTTTCCTAGTGCCGGTTTGAAGTTCCTGCAGTTTTCACTGTAAAACAGAGTTGGAGCTGGTACCTCCCCATATATATGTATGGAGTGCAGTTTGCAACTGAAAAGAAACTTTGTGTTCCCAACAAGCTAGCTGAAGCACGGCTTTCACACACACTTATCTCTCAGAACTGTGCATGTGGAGAGACGTTCGTTCATCTAGCACAAAGGGAACGAGTTGAAAAAGAAATTTTTCTCTGGTTTCTCAGACTGTTTCCTAGTGCCGGTTGAAGTTCCTGCAGTTTTCACTGTAAAACCGAGTTGGAGCTAGTACCTCCCCTTATAATTGTATGGAGTGGAGTTTGCAAATGAAAAGAAACTTTGTGTTCCGAACAAGCTATGTGAAGCACGGCTTTCACACACAATTATCTCACAGAACTGAGCATGTGGAGAGACGTTCGTTCATCTAGCACAAAGGGAACGGGTTGCAGGAGAAACTTTTACTCTGATTTCTCAGTCAGTTTCCTACTGCCGGTTTGAAGTTCCTGCAGTTTTCACTGTAAAACCCATTTGGAGCTAGTACCTCCCCATATATATGTATGGAGTGGAGTTTGCAACTGACAAGGAACTATGTGTTCCCAACAAGCAAATGAAGGACGGCTTTCACACACACTTATCTCTCAGAACTGAGCATGTGGAGAGTCGTTCGTTCATCTAGCACAAAGGGAACGGTTTGCAGTAATAAATTTTACTCTGGTTTCTCAGTCTGTTTCCTAGTGCCGGTTTGAAGTTCCTGCTGTTTTCACATGTAAAACCGAGTTGGAGCTCGTAACTCCCCATATATATATATGGAGTGGAGTTTGCAACTGAAAAGAAACTTTGTGTTCCCAACAAGCTTTCTGAAGGACAGCTTTCACACACACTTATCTCTCAGAATTGAGCATGTGGAGAGTCGTTCGTTCATCTAGCACAAAGGGAACGGGTTGCAGGGGAAAGTTTTTCTCTGGTTTCTCAGTCTGTTTCTAAGTGCCGGTTTGATGTTCCTGCAGTTTTCACTGTAAAACTGAGTTGGAGCTTGTACCTCCCCATATATATATGGGGTGCAGTTTGCAACTGAAAAGAAACTATGTGTTCCCAACAAGCTAGGTGAAGCACGGCTTTCACACACACTTACCTCTCAGAAATGAGCATGTGTAGAGACGTTCGTTCATCTAGCACAAATGGAACGGGTTGCCGGAGAAACTTTTAATCTGGTTTCTCAGTCTGTTTCCTAGTGCCGGTTTGAAGTTCCTGCAGTTTTCACTGTAAAATCGAGTTGGAGCTTGTACCTACCTATATATATATATGGAGTGGAGTTTGCAACTGAAAAGGAACTTTGTGTTCCCAACAAGCTAGGTGAAGGACGGCTTTCACACACACTTATCTCTCAGAACTGAGCATGTGGAGAGACGTTCGTTCATCTAGCACAAAGTAAACGGGTTGCAGGAATAACTTTTACTCTGGTTTCTCAGTCTGTTTCCTAGTGCCGGTTTGAATTTCCTGCAGTTTTCACTGTAAAACCGAGTTGGACCTAGTACCTCCCCATATATATGTATGGAGTGGAGTTTGCAACTGAAAAGGAACTTTGTGTTCCCAACAAGCTAGGTGAAGCACGGCTTTCACACACACTTATCACTCAGAACTGATCATGTGGAGAGACGTTCGTTCATCTAGCACAAAGGGAACGGGTTGCAGGAATAAGTTTTATTCTGGTTTCTCAGTCTGTTTCCTAGTGCCGGTTTGAAGTTCCTGCAGTTTTCACATGTAAAACCTAGTTGGAGCTCGTAATTCCCCATATATATATATGGAGTGGAGTTTGCAACTGAAAAAGAACTTTGTGTTCCCAACAAGCTAGGTGAAGGATGGCTTTCACACACACTTATCTCTCAGAACTGAGCATGTGGAGAGTCGTTCGTTCATCTAGCACAAAGGGAACGGGTTGCAGGGGAAAGTTTTTCTCTGGTTTCTCAGTCTGTTTCTAAGTGCCGGTTTGATGTTCCTGCAGTTTTCACTGTAAAACTGAGTTGGAGCTTGTACCTCCCCATATATATATGGGGTGCAGTTTGCAACTGAAAAGAAACTATGTGTTCCCAACAAGCTAGGTGAAGCACGGCTTTCACACACACTTATCTCTCAGAACTGAGCATGTGGAGATACGTTCGTTTATCTAGCAAAAAGGGAACGGGTTGCAGGAGGAACTTTTTCTCTGATTTCTAAGTCTGTTTCCTAGTGCCGATTTCAAATTCCTGCAGTTTTCACTGTAAAAACGAGTTGGAGGTAGTACCTCCCCATATATATGTATGGAGTGGAGTTTGCAAATGAACAGGAAATTTGTGTTCCCAATAATCTAGGTGAAGGACGGCTTTCACACACACTTATCTCTCAGAACTGAGCATGTGGAGAGACGTTCGTTCATCTAGCATAAAGGGAACGGTTTGCAAGAGAAACTTTTTCTCTGGTTTCTCAGACTGTTTCCTAGTGCCGGTTTGAAGTTCCTGCAGTTTTCACTGTAAAACCGAGTTGGAGCTAGTACCTCCCCATATATATGTATGGATTGGAGTTTGCAAGTGAAAAGAAACTTTGTGTTCCCAACAAGCTAGGTGAAGGACGGCATTCACACACACATATCTCTCAGAACTGAGCATGTGGAGAGACGTTCGTTCATCTAGCACAAAGGGAACGGATTGCAGGAGAAACTTTTACTCTGTTTTCTCAGTCTGTTTCCTAGTGCCGGTTTGAAGTTCCTGCAGTTTTCACTGTAAAACAGAGTTGGAGCTAGTACCTACCTATATATATGTGTGGAGTGGAGTTTTCAACTGACAAGGAACTATGTGTTCCAACAAGCTAATTAAGGACGGCATTCACACACACTTCTCTCACAGAACTCCACATGTGGAGAGTCGTTCGTTCATCTAGCACAAAAGGAACGGGTTGCAGTAATAACTTTTACTCTGGTTTCTCAGTCTGTTTCCTAGTGCCGGTTGAAGTTCCTGCAGTTTTCACTGTAAAACCGAGTTGGAGCTAGTACCTCCCCATATAATTGTATGGAGTGGATTTTGCAACTGAAAAGAAACTTTGTGTTCCGAAAAAGCTATGTGAAGCACGGCTTTCACACACACTTATCTCTCAGAACTGAGCATGTGGAGAGACGTTCGTTCATCTAGCACAAAGGGAACGGGTTGCAGGAGAAACTTTTACTCTGGTTTCTCAGTCTGTTTCCTAGTGCCGGTTTGAAGTTCCTGCAGTTTTCACTGTAAAATAGAGTTGGAGCTTGTACCTACCTATATATATGTATGGAGTGGAGTTTGCAACTGACAAGGAACTATGTGTTCCCATCAAGCTAAGTGAAGGACTGCTTTCACACACACATATCTCTCAGAACTGAGCATGTGGAGAGTCGTTCGTTCATCTAGCACAAAAGGAACGGGTTGCAGTAATAACTTTTACTCTGGTTTCTCAGTCTGTTTCCTAGTGCCGGTTGAAGTTCCTGCAGTTTTCACTGTAAAACCGAGTTGGAGCTAGTACCTCCCCATATAATTGTATGGAGTGGAGTTTGCAACTGAAAAGAAACTTTGTGTTCCGAACAAGCTATGTGAAGCACGGCTTTCACACACACTTATCTCTCAGAACTGAGCATGTGGAGAGAAGTTCGTTCATCTAGCACAAAGGGAACGGGTTGCAGGAGAAACTTTTACTGTGGTTTCTTAGTCTGTTTCCTAGTGCCGGTTTGAAATTCCTGCAGTTTTCACTGTAAAACAGAGTTGGAGCTAGTACCTACCTATATATATGTATGGAGTGGAGTTTGCAACTGACAAGGTACTATGTGTTCCCAACAAGCTAAGTGAAGGACTGCTTTCACACACACTTATCTCTCAGAACTGAGCATGTGGAGAGTCGTTCGTTCATCTAGCACAAAAGGAACGGGTTGCAGTAATAACTTTTACTCTGGTTTCTCAGTCTGTTTCCTAGTGCCGGTTTGAATTTCCTGCAGTTTTCACTGTAAAACCGAGTTGGAGCTACTACCTACCTATATATATGTGTGGTGTGGAGTTTGCAACTGACAAGGAACTATGTGTTCCCAACAAGCTAATGAAGGACGGCTTTCACACACACTTATCTCTCAGAACTTAGCATGTGGAGAGTCGTTCGTTCATCTAGCACAAAGGGAACGGTTTACAGTAATAAATTTTACTCTGGTTTCTCAGTCTGTTTCCTAGTGCCGGTTAAAGTTCCTGCAGTTTTCACTGTAAAACCGAGTTGGAGCTAGTACCTCCCCATATATATGTATGGAGTGGAGTTTGCAACTGAAAAGAAACTTTGTGTTCCGAACAAGCTATGTGAAGCACGGCATTCACACACACTTATCTCTCTGAACTGAGCATGTGGAGAGACGTTCGTTCATCTAGCACAAAGGGAACGGGTTGCAGGAGAAACTTTTATTCTGGTTTCTCAGTCAGTTTCCTACTGTCGGTTTGAAGTTCCTGCAGTTTTCTCTGTAAAACCCATTTGGAGCTAGTACCTCCCCATATATATTTATCGAGTGGAATTTGCAAGTGAAAAGAAACTTTGTGTTCCCAACAAGCTAGGTGAAGGACGGCTTTCACACACACATATCTCTCAGAACTGAGCATGTGGAGAGACGTTCGTTCATCTAGCACAAAGGGAACGGGTTGCAGGAGAAACTTTTACTCTGGTTTCTCAGTCTGTTTCCTAGTGCCGGTTTGAAGTTCCTGCAATTTTCACTGTAAAACAGAGTTGGAGCTAGTACCTACATATATATATGTGTGGAGTGGAGTTTGCAACTGACAAGGAACTATCTGTTCCAACAAGCTAATGAATGACGGCTTCACACACACTTATCTCTCAGAACTGAGCATGTGGAGAGTCGTTCGTTCATCTAGCACAAAGGGAACGGTTTGCAGTAATAAATTTTACTCTGGTTTCTCAGTCTGTTTCCTAGTGCCGGTTTGAAGTTCCTGCAGTTTTCACTGTAAAACCGAGTTGGAGCTCGTAACTCACAAATATATATATATGGAGTGGTGTTTGCAACTGAAAAGAAACTTTGTGTTCCCAACAAGCTATGTGAAGGACGGCTTTCACATACACATATCTCTCAGAACTGAGCATGTGGAAAGACGTTCGTTCATCTAGCACAAAGGGAACGGATTGCAGGAAGAACTTTTACTCTGGGTTCTCAGTGTGTTTCCTAGTGCCGGTTTGAAGTTCCTGCAGTTTTCACTGTAAAACCGAGTTGGATCTAGTACCTCCCCATATATATGTATGGAGTGGAGTTTGCAAATGAAAAGAAACTTTGTGTTCCCAACAAGCTAGCTGAAGCACGGCTTTCACACACACTTATCTCTCAGAACTGTGCATGTGGAGAAACGTTCGTTCATCTAGCACAAAGGGAACGGGTTGCAAAAGAAATTTTTCTCTGGTTTCTCAGTCTGTTTCCTAGTGCCGGTTGAAGTTCCTGCAGTTTTCACTGTAAAACCGAGTTGGAGCTAGTACCTCCCCATATAATTGTATGGAGTGGAGTTTGCAAGTGAAAAGAAACTTTGTGTTCCGAACAAGCTATGTGAAGCACGGCTTTCACACACACTTATCTCTCAGAACTGAGTATGTGGAGGGACTTTCGTTCATCTAGCACAAAGGGAACGGGTTGCAGGAGAAACTTTTACTCTGGTTTCTCAGTCAGTTTCCTACTGCCGGTTTGAAGTTCCTGCAGTTTTCACTGTAAAACACATTTGGAGCATGTACCTCCCCATATATATGTATGGAGTGTAGTTTGCAAGTGAAAAGAAACTTTGTGTTCCCAACAAACTAGGTGAAGGACGGCTTTCACACACACTTGTCTCTCAGAACTGAGCATGTGGAGAGACGTTCGTTCATCTAGCAAAAAGGGAACGGTTTGCAGTAGAAACTTTTACTCTGGTTTCTCAGTTTGTTTCCTAGTGCCGGTTTGAAGTTCCTGCAGTTTTCACATGTAAAACCGAGTTGGAGCTCGTAACACCCCATATATTTATATGGAGTGGAGTTTGAAACTGAAAAGAAAATTTGTGTTCCCAACAAGCTATGTGAAGGACGGCTTTCACACACACTTACCTCTCAGAAATGAGCATGTGTAGAGACGTTCGTTCATCTAGCACAAATGGAACGGGTTGCCGGAGAAACTTTTACTCTGGTTTCTCAGTCTGTTTCCTAGTGCCGGTTTGAAGTTCCTGCAGTTTTCACTGTAAAATTGAGTTGGAGCTTGTACCTACCTATATATATATATGGAGTGGAGTTTGCAACTGAAAAGGAACTTTGTGTTCCCAACAAGCTAGGTGAAGGACGGCTTTCACACACACTTATCTCTCAGGACTGAGCATGAGGAGAGACGTTCGTTCATCTAGCACAAAGTAAACGGGTTGCAGGAATAAATTTTACTCTGGTTTCTCAGTCTGTTTCCTAGTGCCGGTTTCAAGTTCCTGCAGTTTTCACTGTAAAACCGATTTGGAGCTAGTACCTCCCCATATATATGTATGGAGTGGAGTTTGCAAATGAAAAGGAACTTTGTGTTCCCAAAAAGCTAGGTGAAGCACGGCATTCACACACACATCTCTCAGAATTGAGCATGTGGAGAGACGTTTGTTCATCTAGCACAAAGGGAACGGGTTGCAGGAGAAAGTTTTTCTCTGGATTCTCAGTCTGTTTCCAAGTGCCGGTTTGATGTTCCTGCAGTTTTCACTGTAAAACTGTGTTGGAGCTTGTACCTCCCCATATATATTTATGGGGTGGAGTTTGCAACTGAAAAGAAACTATGTGTTCCCAACAAGCTAGGTGAAGCACGGCTTTCACACACACTTATATCTCAGAACTGAGCATGTGGAGAGACGTTCGTTCATCTAGCAAAAAGGGAACGAGTTGCAGGAGGAACTTTTTCTCTGATTTCTAAGTCTGTTTCCTATTGCCGATTTCAAATTCCTGCAGTTTTCACTGTAAAAAAGAGTTGGAGCTAGTACCTCCCCATATATATGTATGGAGTGGAGTTTGCAAATGAAAAGGAAATTTGTGTTCCCAATAATCAAGGTGAAGGACGGCTTTCACACTCACTTATCTCTCAGAACTGAGCATGTGGAGAGACGTTCGTTCATCTAGCACAAAGGGAACGGGTTGCAGGGGAAACTTTTTCCCTGGTTTCTCAGTCTGTTTCCTACTGCCGGTTTGAAGTTCCTGCAGTTTTCACTGTAAAACCGAGTTGGAGCTAAACCTACCCATATATATGTATGGAGTGGAGTTTGCAAGTGAAAAGAAACTTTGTGTTCCCAACAAGCTAGGTGAAGGACGGCTTTCACACACACTTCTCTCTCAGAACTGAGCATGTGGAGAGACGTTCGTTCATCTAGCACAATGGGAACGGGATGCAAGAGAAAATTTTACTCTGGTTTCTCAGTCTGTTTCCTAGTGCCGGTTTGAAGTTCCTGCAGTTTTCACTGTAAAGCCTAGTTGGAGCTAGTACCTACCTATATATATGTGTGGAGTGGATTTTGCAACTGACAAGGAACTATGTGTTCCCAACAAGCTAATGAAGGACGGCTTTCACACACACATATCTCTCAGAACTGAGCATGTGGAGAGTCGTTTGTTCATTTAGCACAAAGGGAACGGTTTGCAGTAATAAATTTTACTCTGGTTTCTCAGTCTGTTTCCTAGTGCCGGTTTGAAGTTCCTGCTGTTTTCACATGTAAAACAGAGTTGGAGCTCGTAACTCCCCATATATATATATGGAGTGGAGTTTGCAACTGAAAAGAAACTTTGTGTTCCCAACAAGCTATGTGAAGGACGGCTTTCACATACAAATATCTCTCAGAACTGAGCATGTGGAGAGACGTTCGTTCATCTAGCAAAAAGTTAACGGATTGCAGGAAGAACTTTTACTCTGGTTTCTAAGTCTGTTTCCTAGTGCCGGTTTGAAGTTCCTGCTGTTTTCACATGTAAAACCGAGTTGGAGCTAGTACCTCCCCATATATATGTATGGAGTGGAGTTTGCAACTGAAAAGAAACTTTGTGTTCCCAACAAGCTAGCTGAAGCACGGCTTTCACACACACTTATCTCTCAGAACTGTGCATGTGGAGAGACGTTCGTTCATCTAGCACAAAGGGAACGAGTTGCAAAAGAAATTTTTCTCTGGTTTCTCAGACTGTTTCCTAGTGCCGGTTGAAGTTCCTGCAGTTTTCACTGTAAAACCGAGTTGGAGCTAGTACCTCCCCATATAATTGTATGGAGTGGAGTTTGCAAGTGAAAAGAAACTTTGTGTTCCGAACAAGCTATGTGAAGTACGGCTTTCACACACACTTATCTCTCAGAACTGAGCATGTGGAGAGACTTTCGTTCATTTAGCACAAAGGTAACGGGTTGCAGGAGAAACATTTACTCTGGTTTCTCAGTCAGTTTCCTACTGCCGGTTTGAAGTTCCTGCAGTTTTCACTGTAAAACACATTTGGAGCTAGTACCTCCCCATATATATGTATGGAGTGGAGTTTGCAAGTGAAAAGAAACTTTGTGTTCCCAACAAGCTAGGTGAAGGACGGCTTTCACACACACTTGTCTCTCAGAACTGAGCATGTGGAGAGACGTTCGTTCATCTAGCACAAACGGAACGGGTTGCAGGAGAAACTTTTACTCTGGTTTCTCAGTCTGGTTCCTAGTGCCGGTTTGAAGTTCCTGCAGTTTTCACTGTAAAACAGAGTTGGAGCTAGTACCTACCTATATATATGTATGGAGTGGAGTTTGCAACTGACAAGGAACTGTGTGTTCCCAACAAGCTAATTGAAGGACTGCTTTCACACACACTTATCTCTCAGAACTGAGCATGTGGAGAGTCGTTCGTTCATCTAGCACAAAAGGAACGGGTTAAAGTAATAGCTTTTACTCTGGTTTCTCAGTTTGTTTCCTAGTGCCGGTTTGAAGTTCCTGCAGTTTTCACATGTAAAACCGAGTTGGAGCTCGTAACACCCCATATATATATATGGAGTGGAGTTTGAAACTGAAAAGTAAATTTGTGTTCCCAACAAGCTATGTGAAGGACGGCTTTCACACACACTTACCTCTCAGAAATGAGCATGTGTAGAGACGTTCGTTCATCTAGCACAAATGGAACGGGTTGCCGGAGAAACTTTTACTCTGGTTTCTCAGTCTGTTTCCTAGTGCCGGTTTGAAGTTCCTGCAGTTTTCACTGTAAAACCGAGTTGGAGCTTGTACCTACCTATATATATATATGGAGTGGAGTTTGCAACTGACAAGGAACTTTGTGTTCCCAACAAGCTAGGTGAAGGACGGCTTTCACACACACTTATCTCTCAGAAATGAGCATGTGGAGAGACGATCATTCATCTAGCACAAATTAAACGGGTTGCAGGAATAACTTTTACTCTGGTTTCTCGGTCTATTTCCTATTGCCGGTTAGAAGTTCCTGCAGTTTTCACTGTAAAACTGAGTTGGAGCTAGTACCTCCCCATGTATATGTATGGAGTGGAGATTGCAACTGAAAAGGAACTTTGTGTTCCCAACAAGCTAGGTGAAGCACGGCTTTCACACACACTAATCTCTCAGAACTGAGCATGTGGAGAGACGTTCGTTCATCTAGCACAAAGGGAACGGGTTGCAGGAGTAAGTTTTACTCTGGTTTCTCAGTCTGTTTCCTACTGCCGGTTTGAAGTTCCTGCAGTTTTCACATGTAAAACCTAGTTGGAGCTCGTAATTCCCCATATATATATATGGAGTGTAGTTTGCAACTGAAAAGGAACTTTGTGTTCCCAACAAGCTAGGTGAAGGATGGCTTTCATACACACTTATCTCTCAGAACTGAGCATGTGGAGAGACGTTCGTTCATCTAGCACAAAGGGAACGGGTTGCAGGAGAAAGTTTTTCTCTGGTTTCTCAGTCTGTTTCCAAGTGCCGGTTTGATGTTCCTGCAGTTTTCACTGTAAAACTGAGTTGGAGCTTGTACCTCCCCATATATATTTATGGGGTGGAGTTTGCAACTGAAAAGAATCTATGTGTTCCTAACAAGCTATGTGAAGCACGGCTTTCACACACACTTATCTCTCAGAACTGAGCATGTGGAGAGACGTTCGTTCATCTAGCAAAAAGGGAACGGGTTCCAGGAGGAACTTTTTCTCTGATTTCTAAGTCTGTTTCCTAGTGCCGATTACAAATTCCTGCTGTTTTCACTGTAAAAACGAGTTGGAGCTAGTACCTCCCCATATATATGTATGGAGTGGAGTTTGCAAATGAACAGGAAATTTGTGTTCCCAATAATCTAGGTGAAGGACGGCTTTCACACACACTTATCTCTCAGAACTGAGCATGTGGAGAGACGTTCGTTCATCTAGCACAAAGGGAACGGTTTGCAGGAGAAACTTTTTCTCTGGTTTCTCAGAGTGTTTCCTAGTGCCGGTTTGAAGTTCCTGCAGTTTTCACTGTAAAACCGAGTTGGAGCTAGTACCTACCCATATATATGTATGGAATGGAGTTTGCAACTGAAAAGAAACTTTGTGTTCCCAACAAGCTATGTGAAGCACGGCTTTCACACACAATTATCTCTCAGAGCTGAGCATATGGAGAGACGTTCGTTCATCTAGCACAAAGGGAACGGGTTGCAGGGGAAACTTTTTCTCTGGGTTCTCAGTCTGTTTCCTACTGCCGGTTTGAAGTTCCTGCAGTTTTCACTGTAAAACCGAGTTGGAGCTAGTACCTACCCATATATATGTATGGAGTGGAGTTGGCAAGTGAAAAGAAACTTTGTGTTCCCAACAAGCTAGGTGAAGGACGGCTTTCACACACACTTATCTCTCAGAACTGAGCATGTGGAGAGACGTTCATTCATCTAGAACAAAGGGAACGGGTTGCAGGAGAAACTTTTACCCTGGTTTCTCAGTCTGTTTCCTAGTGCCGGTTTGAAGTTCCTGCAGATTTCACTGTAAAACCGAGTTTGAGCTTGTACCTCCCTATATATATGTATGGAGTGGAGTTTGCAACTGACAAGGAACTTTGTGTTCCCAACAAGCTAGTTGAAGGACGGCTTTCACACACACTTATCTCTCAGAACTTTGCACTTGGAGAGTCGTTCGTTCATCTAGCACAAAGGGAACGGTTTGCAGGAATAACTTTTACTCTGGTTTCTCAGTCTGTTTCCTAGTGCCGGTTTGAAGTTCCTGCAGTTTTCACTGTAAAATCGAGTTGGAGCTAGTACCTACCCATATATATGAATGGAGTGGAGTTTGCAACTGAAAAGGAACTTTGTGTTCTCAACTAGCTAGGTGAAGCACGGCTTTCACACACACTTATCTCTCAGAACTGAGCATGTGGAGAGACGTTCGTTCATCTAGCACAAAGGGAACGGGTTGCAGGAATAAGTTTTACTCTGTTTTCTCAGTCTGTTTCCTACTGCCGGTTTGAAGTTCCTGCAGTTTTCACATGTAAAACCTAGTTGGAGCTCGTAACTCCCCATATATATATATATGGAGTGGAGTTTGCAACTTAAAAGGAACTTAGTGTTCCCAACAAGCTAGGTAAAGGATGGCTTTCACACACACTTATCTCTCAGAACTGAGCATGTGGAGAGACGTTCGTTCATCTAGCACAAAGGGAACGGGTTGCAGGGGAAAGATTTTCTCTGGTTTCTCAGTCTGTTTCCAAGTGCCGGTTTGATGTTCCTGCAGTTTTCACTGTAAAATCCAGTTGGAGCTAGTACCTACCTATATATATGTATGGAGTGGAGTTTGCAACTGACAAGAAACTTTGTGTTCCCAACAAGCTAGTTGAAGGACGGCTTTCACACACACTAATCTCTCAGAACTGAGCATGTGGAGAGACTTTCGTTCATTTAGCACAAAGCTAACGGGTTGCAGGAGAAACTTTTACTCTGGTTTCTCAGTCAGTTTCCTACTGCCGGTTTGAAGTTCCTGCAGTTTTCACTGTAAAACCCATTTGGAGCTAGTACCTCCCCATATATATGTATGGAGTGGAGTTTGCAAATGAAAAGAAACTTTGTGTTCCCAACAAGCTACGTGAAGGACGGCTTTCACACACACTTGTCTCTCAGAACTGAGCATGTGGAGAGACGTTCGTTCATCTAGCACAAACGGAACGGGTTGCAGGAGAAACTTTTACTCTGGTTTCTCAGTCTGGTTCCTAGTGCCGGTTTGAAGTCCCTGCAGTTTTCACTGTAAAACAGAGTTGGAGCTAGTACCTACCTATATATATGTATGGAGTGGAGTTTGCAACTGACAAGGAACTGTGTGTTCCCAACAAGCTAATTGAAGGACTGCTTTCACACACACATATCTCTCAGAACTGAGCATGTGGAGAGTCGTTCGTTCATCTAGCACAAAAGGAACGGGTTACAGTAATAGCTTTTACTCTGGTTTCTCAGTTTGTTTCCTAGTGCCGGTTTGAAGTTCCTGCAGTTTTCACATGTAAAACCGAGTTGGAGCTCGTAACACCCCATATATATATATGGAGTGGAGTTTGAAACTGAAAAGAAAATTTGTGTTCCCAACAAGCTATGTGAAGGACGGCTTTCACACACACTTACCTCTCAGAAATGAGCATGTGTAGAGACGTTCGTTCATCTAGCACAAATGGAACGGGTTGCCGGGGAAACTTTTACTCTGGTTTCTCAGTCTGTTTCCTAGTGCCGGTTTGAAGTTCCTGCAGTTTTCACTGTAAAACCGAGTTGGAGCTTGTACCTACCTATATATATATATAGAGTGGAGTTTGCAACTGACAAGGAACTTTGTGTTCCCAACAAGCTAGGTGAAGGACGGCTTTCACACACACTTATCTCTCAGAAATGAGCATGTGGAGAGACGATCGTTCATCTAGCACAAAATAAACGGGTTGCAGGAATAACTTTTACTCTGGTCTCTCGGTCTGTTTCCTATAGCCTGTTAGAAGTTCCTGCAGTTTTCACTGTAAAACCGAGTTGGAGCTAGTACCTCCCCATGTATATGTATGGAGTGGAGATTGCAACTGAAAAGGAACTTTGTGTTCCCAACAAGCTAGGTAAGCAAGGCTTTCACACACACATATCTCTCAGAACTGAGCTTGTGGAGAGACGTTCGTTCATCTAGCACAAAGGGAACGGGTTGCAAGGGAAACTATTACTCTGGTTTCTCATCTGTTTCCTAGTGCCGGTTTGATGTTCCTGCAGTTTTCACTGTAAAACCGAGTTGGAGCTAGTACCTCCCCATATATATGTATGGAGTGGAGTTTGCAAATGAAAAGGAAATTTGTGTTCCCAACAACCTAGGTGAAGGACGGCTTTCACACACAATTATCTCTCAGAACTGAGCATGTGGAGAGACGTTCGTTCATCTAGAACAAAGGGAACTGGTTGCAGGAGAAACTTTTACTCTGGTTTCTCAGTCTGTTTCCTAGTGCTGGTTTGAAGTTCCTGCAGTTTTCACTGTAAAACCGAGTTGGGGCTAGTACCTCCCTATATATATGTATGGAGTGGAGTTTGCAACTGACAAGGAACTTTGTGTTCCCAACAAGCTAGTTGAAGGACGGCTTTCACACACACTATCTCTCAGAAATTTGCACGTCGAGAGTCGTTCGTTCATCTAGCAAAAAAGGGAACGGGTTGCAGGAATAAATTTTACTCTGGTTTCTCAGTCTGTTTCCTAGTGCCGGTTTGAAGTTCCTGCAGTTTTCACTGTAAAACCGAGTTGGAGCCAGAACCTCCCCATATATATGTATGGAGTGGAGTTTGCAACTGAAAAGGAACTTTGTGTTCCCAACTAGCTAGGTGAAGCACTGCTTTCACACACACTTATCTCTCAGAACTGAGCATGTGGAGAGACGTTCGTTCATCTAGCACAAAGGGAACGGGTTGCAGGAATAAGTTTTACTCTGGTTTCTCAGTCTGTTTCCTAGTGCCGGTTTGAAGTTTCTGCAGTTTTCACATGTAAAACCTAGTTGGAGCTCGTAACTCCCCATATATATATATGGAGTGGAGTTTGCAACTGAAAAGGAACTTTGTGTTCCCAACAAGCTAGGTAAAGGATGGCTTTCACACACACTTATCTCTCAGAACTGAGCATGTGGAGAGACGTTCGTTCATCTAGCACAAAGGGAACGGGTTGCAGGAGAAAGTTTTTCTCTGGTTTCTCAGTCTGTTTCCAAGTGCCGGTTTGATGTTCCTGCAGTTTTCACTGTAAAACTGAGTTGGAGCTTGTACCTCCCCATATATATTTATGGGGTGGAGTTTGCAACTGAAAAGAAACTATGTGTTCCCAACAAGCAAGGTGAAGCACGGCTTTCACACACACTAATCTCTCAGAACTGAGCACGTGGAGAGTCGTTCGTTCATCTTGCAAAAAGGGAACGGGTTGCAGGAGGAACTTTTTCTCTGATCTAAGTCTGTTTCCTAGTGCCGATTTCTAATTCCTGCAGTTTTCACTGTAAAAACCAGTTGGAGCTAGTACCTCCCCATATATATGTATGGAGAGGAGTTTGCAAATGAAAAGGAAATTTGTGTTCCAAATAATCTTAGTGAAGGACTGCTTTCACACACACTTATCTCTCGGAACTGAGCATGTGGAGAGACGATCGTTCATGTAACACAAAGGGAACGGGTTGCAAGGGTAACTATTACTCTGGTTTCTCATCTGTTTCCTAGTGCCGGTTTGATGTTCCTGCAGTTTTCACTGTAAAACCGAGTTGGAGCTAGTACCTACCTATATATATGTATGGATTGGAGTTTGCAACTGACAAGGAACTTTGTGTTCCCAACAAGCTAGTTGAAGGACGGCTTTCACACACACTTATCTCTCAGAACTGAGCACGTGGAGAGTCGTTCGTTCAATGAGCACAAAGGTAAAGGGATGCAGAAGGAAATTTAACTCTGGTTTCTCACTCTGTTTCCTAGTGCCGGTTTGAAGTTCCTGCAATTTTCACTGTAAAACCGAGTTGGAGCTATTACCTGCCTATATATATGCATGGAGTGGAGTTTGCAACTGAAAAGGAACTTTGTGTTGCCAAAAAGCTAAGTGAAGGACGGCTTTCACACACACTTATCTCTCAGAACTGAGCATGTGAAGAGTCGTTCGTTCATCTAGCACAAAGGAACGGGTTTCAGGAGAAACTTTTACTCTGGTTTCTCAGTCTGTTTCCTACTGCCGGTTTGAAGTTCCTGCAGTTTTCACTGTAAAAACGGGTTGGAGCTGGTACCTCCCCATATATATGTATGGAGTGGAGTTTGCAAGTGAAAAGAAACTATGTGTTCCCAACAAGCTAGTTGAAGTACAGCTTTCACACACACTTATCTCTCAGAACTGAGCATGTGGAGAGACTTTCGTTCATCTAGCACAAAGGAAACGGGTTGCAGGAGAAACTTTTACTCTGGTTTCTCAGTCTGTTTCCTAGTGCCGGTTTGAATTTCCTGCAGTTTTCACAGTAAAACCGAGTTGGAGATTGTACCTCCCCATATATATGTATAGAGTGGATTTTGCAACTGAAAAGAAACTTTGTGTTCCCAACAAGCTAGGTAAGCAAGGCTTTCACACACACTTATCTCTCAGAACTGAGCATGTGGAGAGACGTTCGTTCATCTAGCACAAAGGGAACGGGTTGCAAGGGTAACTATTACTCTGGTTTCTCATCTGTTTCCTAGTGCCGGTTTGATGTTCCTGCAGTTTTCACTGTAAAACCGAGTTGGAGCTAGTACCTCCCCATATATATGTATGGAGTGGGGTTTGCAAATGAAAAGGAAATTTGTGTTCCCAACAACCTAGGTGAGGGACGGCTTTCACACACACTTATCTCTCAGAACTGAGCACGTGGAGAGACGTTCGTTCATCTAGCACAAAGGGAACGGTTTGCAGGAGTAACTTTTATTCTGTTTTCTAAGTCTGTTTCCTAGTGCCGGTTTCATTTTCCTGCAGTTTTCACTGTAAAACCGAGTTGGAGCTAGTACCTCCCCATATATATGTATGGATTGGAGATTGCAACTGAAAAGTAACTATGTGTTCCCAACAAGCTAGGTAAAGGACGGCTTTCACACACACTTACCTCTCAGAACTGAGCATGTGGAGAGACGTTCGTTCATCTAGCACAAAGGGAACGGGTTGCAGGGGAAACTTTTTCTCTAGTTTCTTAGTCTGTTTCCAAGTGCCGGTTTGAAGTTCCTGCTGTTTTCACTGTAAAACCGACTTGGAGCTAGTACCTACACATATATATGTATGGATTGGAGTTTGCAAGTGAAATGAAACTTTGTGTTCCCAACAAGCTAGGTGAAGCACGGCTTTCACACACACTTATCTCTCAGAACAGAGCATGTGGAGAGACGTTCGTTCATCTAACACAAATGGAACGGGTTGCAGCAATAACTTTTACTCTGGTTTCTAAGTCTGTTTCGTAGTGCCGGTTTCAAGTTCCTGCAGTTTTCAATGTAAAATCGAGTTGGAGCTCGTCCATACCCATATATATGTATGGAGTGGGGTTTGCAAATGAAAAGAAACTTTGTGTTCCCAACAAGCTAGTTGAAGGACGGCTTTCACACACACTTATCTCTCAGAACTGAGCATGTGGAGAGACGTTCATTCATCTAGCACAATGGGAACGGGTTGCAGGAGGAACTTTTACTCTGGTTTCTATGTCTGTTTCCTAGTGCCGGTTTCAATTTCCTGCAGTTTTCACTGTAAAACCGAGTTGGAGCTAGTACCTCCCCATATATATGTATGGAGTGGAGTTTGCAACCTAAAAGGAACTTTGTGTTCCCAACAAGCTAGTTGAAGGACGTCTTTCACACACACTATCTCTCAGAACTGAGCATGTGTATAATCGTTCGTTCATCTAGCACAAAGGGAACGGTTTGTAGGAATAACTTTTTCTCTGGTTTCTCAGTCTGTTTCCTAGTGCCGGTTTGAAGTTCCTGCAGTTTTCACATGTAAAACCGAGTTGGAGCTCGTAACTCCCCATATATATATATAGAGTGGAGTTTGCAACTGAAAAGAAACTTTGTGTTTCCAACAAGCTAGTTGAAGGACGGCTTTCACACACACTTATCTCTCAGAACTGAGCATGTGGAGAGACGTTCGTTCATCTAGCACAAAGGGAACGGGTTGCAGGTGAAACTTTTTCTCTGGTTTCTCAGTTTGTTTCCTAGTGCCGGTTTGAAGTTCTTGCAGTTTTCACTGTAAAACCGAGTTGGAGATAGTACCTCCCCATATATATATATGGAGTGGAGTTTGCAAATGAAAAGGAACTTTGTGTTCCCAACAAGCAAGGTGAAGCACGGCTTTCACACACATTTATCTCTCAGAACTGAGCATGTGGAGAGACGTTTGTGCATCTAGCACAAAGTGAACGTGTTGCAGGAGGAACTTTTACTCTGGTTTCTCAGTCTGTTTCCTAGTGCCGGTTTGAAGTTCCTGCAGTTTTCACTGTAAAACCGAGTTGGAGCTCGTACCTACCCATATATATGTATGGAGTGGAGTTTGCAAATGAAAAGGAACTTTGTGTTCCCAACAAGCTAGGTGAATTACGGCTTTCACACACACTTACCTCTCAGAACTGAGCATGTGGAAAGACGTTCGTTCATCTAGCACAAAGGGAACGGGTTGCAAGAGAAACTTTTTCTCTGGTTTCTCAGACTATTTCCTAGTGCCGGTTTGAAGTTCCTGCAGTTTTCACTGTAAAACCGAGTTGGAGCTAATACCTCCCCATATATATTTATGGATAGGAGTTTACAACTGAGAAGAAACTTTGTGTTCCCAACAAGCTAGGTGAAGCACGGCTTTCACACACACTTATCTCTCAGAACTGAGCATGTGGATAGACGTTCGTTCATCTAGCAAAAAGGGAAAGGGTTGCAAGTGAAACATTTTTTCTGGTTTCTCAGACTGTTTCCTAGTGCCGGTTTGAATTTCTTGCAGTTTTCACTGTAAAACCGAGTGGGAGTTAGTACCTCCCCATATATATGTATGGAGTGGAGTTTGCAACTTAAAAGAAACTTTGTGTTCCCAACAAGCTTGTTTAAGCACGGCTTTCTCACACAATTATCTCTCAGAACTGAGCATGTGGAGAGACGTTCGTTAATCTAGCACAAAACGGAACGGGATGCAGAAGAAACTTTTACTCTGGTTTCTCAGTCTGTTTCCTACTGCCGGTTTGAAGTTCCTGCAGTTTTCACTGTAAAACCGAGTTGGAGCTTGACCCTCCCCATATATATGTATGGAGTGGAGTTTGCAAGTGAAAAGAAACTTTGTGTTCCCAACAAGCTATGTGAAGTACGGCTTTCACACACACTTATCTCTCAGAACTGAGCATGTGGAGAGACGTTCGTACATCTAGCACAAAGGGAACGTGTTGCAGGAGAAAATTTTACTCTGGTTTCTCAGTCTGTTTCCTAGTGCCGGTTTGAAGTTCCTGCAGTTTTCACTGTAAAATCGGGTTGGAGCTTGTACCTCCCCATATATATATATGGAGTGGAGTTTGCAAGTGAAAAGATACTTTGTTTTCCCAAGAAGCTAAGAGAAGGACGGCTTTCACAACCACTTATCTCTCAGAACTGAGCATGTGGGGAGACGTTCGTTCATCTAGCACAAAGGGAACGGGTTGCAGGAGAAACTTTTTCTCTGGTTTCTCAGTCTGTTTCCAAGTGCCGGTTTGAAGTTCCTGCAGTTTTCACTGTAAAACCGAGTTGGAGCTAGTTCCTCCCCATATATATGTATGGAGTGCTGTTTGCAACTGAAAAGAAACTTTGTGTTCCCAACAAGCTAGGTGAAGCACGGCTTTCACACACAGTTATCTCTCAGAACTGAGCATGTGGAGAGACGTTCGTTCATCTAGCACAATGGGAAAAGTTTGCAGGAGAAAATTTTTCTCTGGTTTCTCAGTCTGTTTCTTAGTGCCGGTTTGAAGTTCCTGCAGTTTTCACTGTAAAACCGTGTTGGAGCTCGTACCAACCCATATATATGTATGGAGTGGTGTTTGCAAACGAAAAGAAACTTTGTGTTCCCAACAAGCTAGTTGAAGGACGGCCTTCACATACACATATCTCTCAGAACTGAGCATGTGGAGAGACGTTCGTTCATCTAGCACAAATGGAACGGGTTGCAGGAGGAACTTTTACACTGGTTTCTCAGTTGTTTCCTACTGCAGGTTTGAAGTTCCTGCAGTTTTCACTGTAAAACCGAGTTGGGGCTAGTACTTCCCCATATATATGTATGGAGTGGAGTTTGCATATAAAAAGGAACTTTGTGTTCCCAAAAAGCTAGTTGAAGTACGGCTTTCACACACAATTATCTCTCAGAACTCAGCATGTGGAGAGACGTTCGTTCATCTAGCACAATGTGAACGGGTTGCAGGATAAACTTTTACTCTGGTTTCTCAGTCTGTTTCCTAGTGCCGGTTTGAAGTTCCTGCAGTTTTCACTGTAAAACCGAGTTGGAGCTCGTACCTACCCATATATATGTATGGAGTGGTGTTTGCAAACGAAAAGAAACTTTGTGTTCCCAACAAGCTAGTTGAATGACGGCTTTCAAATACACATATCTCTCAGAACTGAGCATGTGGAAAGACGTTCGTTCATCTAGCACAAATGGAAATGTTTGCAGGAGGAACTTATTCTCTGGTTTCTCAGAATGTTTCCTAGTGCCGGTTTGAAGTTCCTGCAGTTTACACTGTAAAAGCGATTTGGAGCTAGTACCTCCCCATATATATGTATGGATTGGAGTTTGCAAATTAAAAGGGACTTTGTGTTCCCAACAAGCTAGGTGAAGGACGGCTTTCACACACATTTATCTCTCAGAACTGAGCATGTGGAGAGTCGTTCGTTCATCTAGCACAAAGGGAATGGTTTGCAGTAATAAATTTTACTCTGGTTTCTCAGTCTGTTTCCTAGTGCCGGTTTGAAGTTCCTGCAGTTTTCACATGTAAAACCGAGTTGGAGCTCGTAACTCCCCATATATATATATGGAGTGGAGTTTGCAAATGAAAAGGAACTTTGTGTTCCCAACAAGCTAGGTGAAGGACGGCTTTCACACACACTTATCTCTCAGAACTGAGCATGTGGATAGACGTTCGTTCATCTAGCACAAAGGGAACGGGTTGCAAGGGAAACATTTTGTCTGGTTTCTCAGACTGTTTCCTAGTGCCGGTTTGAATTTCCTGCAGTTTTCACTGTAAAACCGAGTGGGAGTTAGTACCTCCCCATATATATGTATGGAGTGGAGTTTGCAACTTAAAAGAAACTTTGTGTTCCCAACAAGCTTGTTTAAGCACGGCTTTCTCACACACTTATCTCTCAGAACTGAGCATGTGGAGAGACGTTCGTTCATCTAGCACAAAACGGAACGGGTTGCAGAAGAAATTTTACTCTGGTTTCTCAGTCTGTTTCCTAGTGCCGGTTTGAAGTTCCTGCAGTTTTCACTGTAAAACCGAGTTGGAGCTAGTACCTACCCATATATATGTATGGAGTTGAGTTTGCAAGTGAAAAGAAACTTTGTGTTCCCAACAAGCTAGGTGAAGGACGGCTTTCACACACACTTATCTCTCAGAACTGAGCATGTGGAGAGACGTTCGTACATCTAGCACAAAGGGAACGTGTTGCAGGAGAAACTTTTACTCTGGTTTCTCAGTCTGTTTCCTAGTGCCGATTTGAAGTTCCTGCAGTTTTCACTGTAAAACCGAGTTGGAGCTAGTACCTACCTATATATATGTGTGGAGTGGGGTTTGCAACTGACAAGGAACTCTGTGTTCCCAACAAGCTAATGAAGGACGGCTTTCACACACACTTATCTCTCAGAACTGAGCATGTGGAGAGACTTTCATTCATCTAGCACAAAGGGAACGGGTTGCAGGAGAAACTATTACTCTGGTTTCTCAGTCTGTTTCCTAGTGCCGGTTTGAAGTTCCTGCAGTTTTCACTGTAAAACAGAGTTGGAGCTAGTACCTACCTATAAATATGTATGGAGTGGAGTTTGCAAGTGACAAGGAACTATTTGTTCCCAACAAGCTAAGTGAAGGACTGCTTTCACACACACTTATCTCTCAGAAATTAGCATGTGGAGAGTCTTACGTTCATCTAGCACAAAAGGAACGGGTTGCAGTAATAACTTTTACTCTGTTTTCTCAGTTTGTTTCCAAGTGCCGGTTTGAAGTTCCTGCAGTTTTCACATGTAAAACCGAGTTGGAGCTGGTAACACCCCATATATATATATGGAGTGAGTTTGATACTGAAAAGAAAATTTGTGTTTCCAACAAGCTATGTGAAGGACGGCTTTCACACACACTTACCTGTCAGAAATGAGCATGTGAAGAGACGTTCGTTCATCTAGCACAAATGGAACGGGTTGCCGGAGAAACTTTTTCTCTGGTTTCTCAGTCTGTTTCCTAGTGCCGGTTTGAAGTTCCTGCAGTTTTCACTGTAAAACCGTGTTGGAGCTAGTACCTAACTATACATATATATGGAGTGGATTTTGCAACTGAAAAGGAACTTTGTGTTCCCAACAAGCTAGGTGAAGGACGGCTTTCACACACACTTTTTTCTCAGAACTGAGCATGTGGATAGACGTTCGTTCATCTAGCACAAAGTAAAAGGGTTGCAGGAATAACTTTTACTCTGGTTTCTCAGTCTGTTTCCTAGTGCCGGTTTGAAGTTTCTGCAGTTTTCACTGTAAAACCGAGTTGGAGCTAGTAACTACCTATATATATGTGTGGAGTGGAGTTTGCAACTGACAAGGAACTATGTGTTCCCAACAAGCTAATGAAGGACGGCTTTCACACACACTTATCTCTCAGAACTGAGCATGTGGAGAGTCGTTCGTTCATCTAGCAAAAAGGGAACGGTTTGCAGTAATAAATTTTACTCTGGTTTCTCAGTCTGTTTCCTAGTGCCGGTTTGAAGTTCCTGCTGTTTTCACATTTAAAACCGAGTTGGAGCTCGTAACTCCCCATATATATATATGGAGTGGAGTTTGCAACAGAAAAGAAAATTTGTGTTCCCAACAAGCTATGTGAAGGACGGCTTTCACATACACATATCTCTCAGAACTGAGCATGTGGAGAGACGTTCGTTCATCTAGCACAAAGGGAACGGATTGCAGGAAGAACTTTTACTCTGGTTTCTCAGTGTGTTTCCTAGTGCCGGTTTGAAGATCCTGCAGTTTTCACTGTAAAACCGAGTTGGAGCTAGTACCTCCCCATATATATGTATGGAGTGGAGTTTGCAACTGAAAAGAAACTTTGTGTTCCCAACAAGCTAGCTGAAGCACGGCTTTCACACACACTTAACTCTCAGAACTGTGCATGTGGAGAGACTTTCGTTCATCTAGCACAAAGGGAACGGTTTGCAAAAGAAATTTTTCTCTGATTTCTCAGACTGTTTCCTAGTGCCGGTTGAAGTTCCTGCAGTTTTCACTGTAAAACCGAGTTGGAGCTAGTACCTCCCCATATAATTGTATGGAGTGGAGTTTGCAACTGAAAAGGAAATTTGTGTTCCGAACAAGCTATGTGAAGCACGGCTTTCACACACACTTATCTCTCACAACTGAGCATGTGGAGAGACGTTCGTTCATCTAGCACAAATGGAACGGGTTGCAGGAGAAACTTTTACTCTGGTTTCTCAGTCAGTTTCCTACTGCCGGTTTGAAGTTCCTGCAGTTTTCACTGTAAAACCCATTTGGAGCTAGTACCTCCCCATATATATGTATGGAGTGGAGTTTGCAAGTGAAAAGATACTTTGTGTTCCCAACAAGCTAGGTGAAGTACGGCTTTCACACACACTTGTCTCTCAGAACTGAGCATGTGGAGAGACGTTTGTTCATCTAGCACAAAGGGAACGGGTTGCAGGAGAAACTTTTACTCTGGTTTCTCAGTCTGTTTCCTAGTGCCGGTTTGAAGTTCCTGCAGTTTTCACTGTAAAACAGAGTTGGAGCTAGTACCTACCTATATATATGTATGGAGTGGAGATTGCAACTGACAAGGAACTATGTGTTCCCAACAAGCTAAGTGAAGGACTGCTTTCACACACAATTATCTCTCAGAACTGAGCATGTGGAGAGTCGTTCGTTCATCTAGCACAAAAGGAACGGGTTGCAGTAATAACTTTTACTCTGGTTTCTCAGTTTGTTTCCTAGTGCCGGTTTGAAGTTCCTGCAGTTTTCACATGTAAAACCGAGTTGGAGCTCGTAACACCCCATATATATATATGGAGTGGAGTTTGAAACTGAAAAGAAAATTTGTGTTCCCAACAAGCTATGTGAAGGACGGCTTTCACACACACTTACCCCTCAGAAATGAGCATGTGTAGAGACGTTCGTTCATCTAGCACAAATGGAACGGATTGCCGGAGAAACTTTTACTCTGGTATCTCAGTCTGTTTCCTAGTGCCGGTTTGAATTTCCTGCAGTTTTCACAGTAAAACCGAGTTGGAGCTTGTACCTACCTATATATATATATAGAGTGGAGTTTGCAACTGAAAAGGAACTTAGTGTTCCCAACAAGCTAGGTGAAGGACGGCTTTCACACACACTTATCTCTCAGAACTGAGCATGTGGAGAGACGTTCGTTCATCTAGCACAAAGTAAACGGGTTGCAGGAATAACTTTTACTCTTGTTTCTCAGTCTGTTTCCTAGTGCCGGTTTGAATTTCCTGCAGTTTTCACTGTAAAACCGAGTTGGAGCTAGTACCTACCCATATATATGTATGGAGTGGAGTTTGCAACTGAAAAGGAACTTTGTGTTCCCAACAAGCTAGGTGAAGCACGGCTTTCACACACACTTATCTCTCAGAACTGAGCATGTGGAGAGACGTTCGTTCATCTAGCACAAAGGGATCGGGTTGCAGGAATAAGTTTTACTCTGGTTTCTCAGTCTGTTTCCTAGTGCCAGTTAGAAGTTCCTGCAGTTTTCACATGTAAAACCTAGTTGGAGCTCGTAATTCCCCATATATATATATGGAGTGGAGTTTGAAACTGAAAAGGAACTTTGTGTTCCCAACAAGCTAGGTGAAGAATGGCTTCCACACACACTTATCTCTCAGAACTGAGCATGTGGAGAGACGTTCGTTCATCTAGCACAAAGGGAACTGTTTGCAGGAGAAAGATTTTCTCTGGTTTCTCAGTCTGTTTCCAAGTGCCGGTTTGATGTTCCTGCAGTTTTCACTGTAAAACTGAGTTGGAGCTTCTACCTCCCCATATATATTTATGGGGTGGAGTTTGCTACTGAAAAGAAACTATGTGTTCCCAACAAGCTAGGTGAAGCATGACTTTCACACACACTTATCTCTCAGAACTGAGCATGTGGACAGACGTTCGTTTATCTACCAAAAATTTAACGGGTTGCAGGGGGAACTTTTTCTCTGAATTCTAAGTCTGTTTCCTAGTGCCGATTTCAAATTCCTGCAGTTTTCACTGTAAAAACGAGTTGGAGCTAGTACCTCCCCATATATATGTATGGAGTGGAGTTTGCAAATGAAAAGGAAATTTGTGTTCCCAATAATCTAGGTGAAGGACTGCTTTCACACAACCTTATCTCTCAGAACTGAGCATGTGGAGAGACGTTCGTTCATCTAGCACAAAGGGAACGGTTTGCAAGAGAAACTTTTTCTCTGGTTTCTTAGACTGTTTCCTAGTGCCGGTTTGAAGTTCCTGCAGTTTTCACTGTAAAACCGATTTGGAGCTAGTACCTCCCCATATATATGTATGGAATGGAGTTTGCAACTGGAAAGAAACTTTGTGTTCCCAACAAGCTATGTGAAGGACGGCTTTCACATACACATATCTCTCAGAACTGAGCATGTGGAGAGACGTTCGTTCATCTAGCACAAAGGGAACGGATTGCAGGAAGAACTTTTACTCTGGTTTCTCAGTGTGTTTCCTATTGCCGGTTTGAAGTTCCTGCAGTTTTCACTGTAAAACCGAGTTGGAGCTAGTACCTCCCCATATATATGTATGGAGTGGAGTTTGCAACTGAAAAGAAACTATGTGTTCCCAAG
This sequence comes from Camelus bactrianus, assembly GCF_048773025.1. NCBI lineage: Eukaryota > Metazoa > Chordata > Mammalia > Artiodactyla > Camelidae > Camelus > Camelus bactrianus. The sequence continues at coordinate 3,590,790 of NC_133564.1, read as the reverse complement.
AAGCTAGCTGAAGCATGGCTTTCACACACACTTATCTCTCAGAACTGTGCATGTGGAGAGACGTTCGTTCATCTAGCACAAAGGGAACGGTTTGCAAAAGAAATTTTTCTCTGGTTTCTCAGACTGTTTCCTAGTGCCGGTTGAAGTTCCTGCAGTTTTCACTGTAAAACCCATTTGGAGCTAGTACCTCCCCATATATATGTATGGAGTGGAGTTTGCAAGTGAAAAGAATCTTTGTGTTCCGAACAAGCTATGTGAAGCACGGCTTTCACACACACTTACCTCTCAGAACTGAGCATGTGGAGAGACGTTCGTTCATCTAGCACAAAGGGAACGGGTTGCAGGAGAAACTTTTACTCTGGTTTCTCAGTCAGTTTCCTATTGCCGGTTTGAAGTTCCTGCAGTTTTCACTGTAAAACCCATTTGGAGCTAGTACCTCCCCATATATATGTATGGAGTGGAGTTTGCAAGTGAAAAGAATCTTTGTGTTCCCAAAAGCTAGGTGAAGGACGGCTTTCACACACACTTATATCTAAGAACTGAGCATGTGGAGAGACGTTCGTTCATCTAGCACAAAGGGAACGGGTTGCAGGAGAAACTTTTACTCTTTTTTCTCAGTCTGTTTCCTAGTGCCGGTTTGAAGTTCCTGCAGTTTTCACTGTAAAACAGAGTTGGAGCTAGTACCTACCTATAAATATGTATGGAGTGGAGTTTGCACCTGACAAGGAACTATGTTTTCCCAACAAGCTAAGTGAAGGACTGCTTTCACACACACTTATCTCTCAGAAATGAGCATGTGGAGAGTCTTTCGTTCATCTAGCACAAAAGGAACGGGTTGCGGTAATAACTTTTACTCTGGTTTCTCAGTTTGTTTCCAAGTGCCGGTTTGAAGTTCCTGCAGTTTTCACATGTAAAACCGAGTTGGAGCTCGTAACACCCCATATATATATATAGAGAGGAGTTTGATACTGAAAAGAAAATTTGTGTTCCCAAAAAGCTATGTGAAGGACGGCTTTCACACACACTTACCTCTCAGAAATGAGCATGTGTAGAACGTTCGTTCATCTAGCACAAATGGAACGGGTTGCTGGAGAAACTTTTACTCTGGTTTCTCAGTCTGTTTCCTAGTGCCAGTTTGTAGTTCCTGCAGTTTTCAATGTAAAAACGAGTTGGAGCTAGTACCTACCTATATATATGTGTGGAGTGGAGTTTGCAACTGACAAGGAACTATGTGTTCCCAACAAGCTAATGAAGGACGGCTTTCACACACACTTATCTCTCAGAACTGAGCATGTGGAGAGTCGTTCGTTCATCTAGCACAAAGGGAACGGTTTGCAGTAATAAATATTACTCTGGTTTCTCAGTCTGTTTCCTAGTGCCGGTTTGAAGTTCCTGCTCTTTTCACATGTAAAACAGAGTTGGAGCTCGTAAATCCCCATATATATATATGGAGTGGAGTTTGCAACTGAAAAGAAACTTTGTGTTCCCAACAAGCTATGTGAAGGACGGCTTTCACATACACATATCTCTCAGAACTGAGCATGTGGAGAGACGTTCGTTCATCTAGCCCAAAGGGAACGGATTGCAGGAAGAACTTTTACTCTGATTTCTCAGTGTGTTTCCAAGTGCCGGTTTGAAGTTCCTGCAGTTTTCACTGTAAAACCGAGTTGGAGCTAGTACCTCCCCATATATATGTATGGAGTGGAGTTTGCAACTGGAAAGAAACTTTGTGTTCCCAACAAGCTAGCTGAAGCAGGGCTTTCACACACACTTATCTCTCAGATCTGTGCATGTGGAGAGACTTTCGTTCATCTAGCACAAAGGGAACGGGTTGCAAAATAAATTTTTCTCTGGTTTCTCAGACTGTTTCCTAGTGCCGGTTGAAGTTCCTGCAGTTTTCACTGTAAAATCCATTTGGAGCTAGTACCTCCCCATATATATGTATGGAGTGGAGTTTGCAAATGAAAAGAAACTTTGTGTTCCCAACAAGCTAGGTGAAGGACGGCTTTCACACACACTTATCTCTCAGAACTGAGCATATGGAGAGACGTTCGTTCATCTAGCACAAAGGGAACGGGTTGCAGGAGAAACTTTTACTCTGGTTTCTCAGTCTGTTTCCTAGTGCCGGTTTGAAGTTCCTGCAGTTTTCACTGTAAAAACGAGTTGGAGCTAGTACCTACCTATATATATGTGTGAAGTGGAGTTTGCAACTGACAAGGAAGTATGTGTTCCCAACAAGCTAATGAAGGACGGCTTTCACACACACTTATCTCTCAGAACTGAGCATGTGGAGAGTCGTTCGTTCATCTAGCACAAAGGGAACGGTTTGCAGTAATAAATTTTACTCTGGTTTCTCAGTCTGTTTCCTAGTGCCGGTTTGAAGTTCCTGCTGTTTTCACATGTAAAACCGAGTTGGAGCTCGTAAATCCCCATATATATATATGGAGTGGAGTTTGCAACTGAAAAGAAACTTTGTGTTCCCAACAAGCTATGTGAAGGACGGCTTTCACATACACATATCTCTCAGAACTGAGCATGTGGAGAGACGTTCGTTCATCTAGCACAAAGGGAACGGGTTGCAGGAAGAACATTTACTCTGGTTTCTCAGTGTGTTTCCTAGTGCCGGTTTGAAGTTCCTGCAGTTTTCACTGTAAAACCGAGTTGGAGCTAGTACCTCCCCATATATATGTATGGAGTGGAGTTTGCAACTGAAAAGAAACTTTGTGTTCCCAACACGCTAGCTGAAGCACGGCTTTCACACACACTTATCTCTCAGAACTGTGCATGTGAAGAGACGTTCGTTCATCTAGCACAAAGGGAACGGGTTGCAAAAAAAATTTTTCTCTGGTTTCTCAGACTTTTTCCTAGTGCCGGTTGAAGTTCCTGCAGTTTTCACTGTAAAACCGAGTTGGAGCTAGTACCTCCCCATATAATTGTATGGAGTGGAGTTTGCAACTGAAAAGGAACTTTGTGTTCCGAACAAGCTATGTGAAGCACGGCTTTCACACACACTTATCTCTCAGAACTGAGCATGTGGAGAGACGTTCGTTCATCTAGCACAAAGGGAACGGGTTGCAGGAGAAACTTTTACTCTGGTTTCTCAGTCAGTTTCCTACTGCCGGTTTGAAGTTCCTGCAGTTTTCACTGTATAACACATTTGGAGCTAGTACCTCCCCATATATATGTATGGAGTGGTGTTTGCTATTGAAAAGAAACTTTGTGTTCCCAACAAGCTAGGTGAAGGACGGCTTTCACACACACTTATCTCTCAGAACTGAGCATGTGGAGAGACGTTCTTTCATCTAGCACAAAGGGAACGGGTTGCAGGAGAAACTTTTTCTCTGGTTTCTCAGTGTGTTTCCTAGTGCCGGTTTTAAGTTTCTGCAGTTTTCACTTTAAAACCGAGTTGGAGCTAGTATCTACCTATATATATATATGGAGTGGAGTTTGCAACAGAAAAGAAACTTTGTGTTCCCAGCAAGCTATGTGAAGGACGGCTTTCACATACACATATCTCTCAGAACTGAGAATGTGGAGAGACGTTCGTTCATCTAGCACAAAGGGAACGGATTGCAGGAAGAACTTTTACTCTGGTTTCTCAGTGTGTTTCCTAGTGCCGGTTTGAAGTTCCTGCAGTTTTCACTGTAAAACCGAGTTGGAGCTAGTACCTCCCCATATATATGTATGGAGTGGATTTTGCAACTGAAAAGAAACTTTGTGTTCCCAACAAGCTAGCTGAAGCACGTCTTTCACACACACTTATCTCTCAGAACTGTGCATGTGGAGAGACGTTCGTTCATCTAGCACAAAGGGAAGGGGTTGCAAAAGAAATTTTTTTCTGGTTTCTCAGACTGTTTCCTAGTGCCGGTTGAAGTTCCTGCAGTTTTCACTGTAAAACCGAGTTGGAGCTTGTACCTACCTATATATATATATGGAGTGGAGTTTGCAACTGAAAAGGAACTTTGTGTTCCCAACAAGCTAGGTGAAGGACGGCTTTCACACACACTTATCTCTCAGAACTGAGCATGTGGAGAGACGTTCGTTCATCTAGCGCAAAGTAAACTGGTTGCAGGAATAACTTTTACTCTGGTTTCTCAGTCTGTTTCCTAGTGCCGGTTTGAAGTTCCTGCAGTTTTCACTGTAAAACAGAGTTGGAGCTAGTACCTCCCCATATATATGTATGGAGTGGAGTTTGCAACTGAAAAGGAACTTTGTGTTCCCAACAAGCTAGGTGAAGCACGGCTTTCACACACACTTATCCCTCAGAACTGAGCATGTGGAGAGACGTTCGTTCATCTAGCACAAAAGGAACGGGTTGCAGGAGAAAGTTTTTCTCTGGTTTCTCAGTCTGTTTCCAAGTGCCGGTTTGATGTTCCTGCAGTTTTCACTGTAAAACTGAGTTGGAGCTTGTACCTCCCCATATATATTTATGGGGTGGAGTTTGCAACTGAAAAGAAACTATGTGTTCCCAACAAGCTAGGTGAAGCACGGCTTTCACACACACTTATCTCTCAGAACTGAGCATGTGGAGAGACGTTCGTTCATCTAGCAAAAATGGAACGGGTTGCAGGAGGAACTTTTTCTCTGATTTCTAAGTCTGTTTCCTAGTGCCGATTTAAAATTCCTGCAGTTTTCACTGTAAAAACGAGTTGGAGCTAGTACCTCCCCATATAAATGTATGGAGTGGTGTTTGCAAATGAAAAGGAAATTTGTGTTCCCAATAATCTAGGTGAAGGACGGCTTTCACACACACTTATCTCTCAGAACTGAGCATGTGGAGAGACGTTCGTTCATCTAGCACAAAGGGAACGGGTTGCAGGGGAAATTTTTCTCTGGGTTCTCAGTCTGTTTCCTACTGCCGGTTTGAAGTTCCTGCAGTTTTCACTGTAAAACCGAGTTGGAGCTAGTACCTAACCATATATATGTATGGAGTGGAGTTTGCAAGTGAAAAGAAACTTTGTTTTCCCAACAAGCTAGTTGAAGGACGGCTTTCACACACACTTATCTCTCAGAACTGAGCATGTGTAGAGACGTTCTTTCATCTAGCACAAAGGGAACGGGTTGCAGGAGAAACATTTTCTCTGGTTTCTCAGTGTGTTTCCTAGTGCCGGTTTGAAGTTCCTGCAGTTTTCACTTTAAAACCGAGTTGGAGCTAGTATCTACCTATATATATATATGGAGTGGAGTTTGCAACAGAAAAGAAACTTTGTGTTCCCAGCAAGCTATGTGAAGGACGGCTTTCACATACACATATCTCTCAGAACTGAGAATGTGGAGAGACGTTCGTTCATCTAGCACAAAGGGAACGGATTGCAGGAAGAACTTTTACTCTGGTTTCTCAGTGTGTTTCCTAGTGCCGGTTTGAAGTTCCTGCAGTTTTCACTGTAAAACCGAGTTGGAGCTAGTACCTCCCCATATATATGTATGGAGTGGATTTTGCAACTGAAAAGAAACTTTGTGTTCCCAACAAGCTAGCTGAAGCACGTCTTTCACACACACTTATCTCTCAGAACTGTGCATGTGGAGAGACGTTCGTTCATCTAGCACAAAGGGAAGGGGTTGCAAAAGAAATTTTTCTCTGGTTTCTCAGACTGTTTCCTAGTGCCGGTTGAAGTTCCTGCAGTTTTCACTGTAAAACCGAGTTGGAGCTTGTACCTACCTATATATATATATGGAGTGGAGTTTGCAACTGAAAAGGAACTTTGTGTTCCCAACAAGCTAGGTGAAGGACGGCTTTCACACACACTTATCTCTCAGAACTGAGCATGTGGAGAGACGTTCGTTCATCTAGCGCAAAGTAAACTGGTTGCAGGAATAACTTTTACTCTGGTTTCTCAGTCTGTTTCCTAGTGCCGGTTTGAAGTTCCTGCAGTTTTCACTGTAAAACAGAGTTGGAGCTAGTACCTCCCCATATATATGTATGGAGTGGAGTTTGCAACTGAAAAGGAACTTTGTGTTCCCAACAAGCTAGGTGAAGCACGGCTTTCACACACACTTATCCCTCAGAACTGAGCATGTGGAGAGACGTTCGTTCATCTAGCACAAAAGGAACGGGTTGCAGGAGAAAGTTTTTCTCTGGTTTCTCAGTCTGTTTCCAAGTGCCGGTTTGATGTTCCTGCAGTTTTCACTGTAAAACTGAGTTGGAGCTTGTACCTCCCCATATATATTTATGGGGTGGAGTTTGCAACTGAAAAGAAACTATGTGTTCCCAACAAGCTAGGTGAAGCACGGCTTTCACACACATTTATCTCTCAGAACTGAGCATGTGGAGAGACGTTCGTTCATCTAGAAAAATGGAACGGGTTGCAGGAGGAACTTTTTCTCTGATTTCTAAGTCTGTTTCCTAGTGCCGATTTCAAATTCCTGCAGTTTTCACTGTAAAAACGAGTTGGAGCTAGTACCTCCCCATATAAATGTATGGAGTGGTGTTTGCAAATGAAAAGGAAATTTGTGTTCCCAATAATCTAGGTGAAGGACGGCTTTCACACACACTTATCTCTCAGAACTGAGCATGTGGAGAGACGTTCGTTCATCTAGCACAAAGGGAACGGTTTGCAAGTGAAACTATTTCTCTGGTTTCTCAGACTGTTTCCTAGTGCCGGTTTGAAGTTCCTGCAGTTTTCACTGTAAAACAGTGTTGGAGCTAGTACCTCCCCATATATATGTATGGAATGGAGTTTGCAACTGAAAAGAAACTTAGTGTTCCCAACAAGCTATGTGAAGCACGGCTTTCACACACACTTATCTCTCAGATCTGAGCATGTGGAGAGACGTTCGTTCATCTAGCACAAAGGGAACGGGTTGCAGGGGAAACTTTTTCTCTGGGTTCTCAGTCTGTTTCCTACTGCCGGTTTGAAGTTCCTGCAGTTTTCACTGTAAAACCGAGTTGGAGCTAGTACCTACCCATATATATGTATGGAGTGGAGTTTGCAAGTGAAAAGAAACTTTGTTTTCCCAACAAGCTACTTGAAGGACGGCTTTCACACACACTTATCTCTCAGAAATGAGCATGTGGAGAGACGTTCGTTCATCTAGCACAAAGGGAACGGGTTGCAGGAGAAACTTTTACTATGGTTTCTCAGTCTGTTTCCTAGTGCCGGTTTGAAGTTCCTGCAGTTTTCACTGTAAAACCGAGTTGGAGCTAGTACCTACCTATATATATGTGTGGAGTGGAATTTGCAACTGACAAGGAACTATGTGTTCCCAACAAGCTAATGAAGGACGGCTTTCACACACACTTATCTCTCAGAACTGAGCATGTGGAGAGTTGTTTCGTTCATCTAACACAAAGGGAACGGGTTGCAGTAATATACTTTACTCTGGTTTCTCAGTCTGTTTCCTAGTGCCGGTTTGAAGTTCCTGCTGTTTTCACATGTAAAACCGAGTTGGAGCTCGTAAATCCCTATATATATATATATGGAGTGGAGTTTGCAACTGAAAAGAAACTTTGTCTTCCCAACAAGCTATGTGAAGGACGGCTTTCACATACACATAGCTCTCAGAACTGAGCATGTGGAGAGACGTTCGTTCATCTAGCACAAAGGGAACGGATTGCAGGAACAACTTTTACTCTGGTTTCTCAGTGTGTTTCCTAGTGCCGGTTTGAAGTTCCTGCAGTTTTCACTGTAAACCCGACTTGGAGCTAGTACCTCCCTATATATATGTATGGAGTGGAGTTTGCAACTGAATAGAAACTTTGTGTTCCAAACAATCTAGCTGAAGCACGGCTTTCACACACACTTATCTCTCAGAACTGTGCGTGTGGAGAGACGTTCGTTCATCTAGCACAAAGGGAACGGGTTGCAAAAGAAATTTTTCTCTGGTTTCTCAGACTGTTTCCTAGTGCCGTTTGAAGTTCCTGCAGTTTTCACTGTAAAACCGAGTTGGAGTTAGTACCTCCCCATATAATTGTATGGAGTGGAGTTTGCAACTGAAAAGAAACTTTGTGTTCCCAACAATCTATGTGAAGCACGGCTTTCACACACACTTATCTCTCAGAACTGAGCATGTGTAGAGACGTTCGTTTATCTAGCACAAAGTGAACGGGTTGCAGGAGAAACTTTTACTCTGGTTTCTCAGTCTGTTTCCTAGTGCCGGTTTGAAGTTCCTGCACTTTTCACTGTAAAACAGAGTTGGAGCTAGTACCTACCTATATATATGTGTGGAGTGGAGTTTGCAACTGACAAGGAACTATGTGTTCCCAACAAGCTAATGAAGGACGGCTTTCACACACACTTATCTCTCAGAACTGAGCTTGTGGAGAGTCGTTCGTTCATCTAGCACAAAGGGAACGGTTTGCAGTAATAAATTTTACTCTGGTTTCTCAGTCGGTTTCCTAGTGCCGGTTTGAAGTTCCTGCTGTTTTCACATTTAAAAGCGAGTTGGATCTCGTAACTCCCCATATATATATATGGAGTGGAGTTTGCAACTGAAAAGAAAATTTGTGTTCCCAACAAGCTATGTGAAGGACGGCTTTCACATACACATATCTCTCAGAACTGAGCATGTGGAGAGACGTTCGTTCATCTAGCACAAATGGAACGGATTGCAGGAAGAACTTTTACTCTGGTTTCTCAGTGTGTTTCCTAGTGCCGGTTTGAAGATCCTGCAGTTTTCACTGTAAAACCGAGTTGGAGCTAGTACCTCCCCATATATATGTATGGAGTGGAGTTTCCAACTGAAAAGAAACTTTGTGTTCCCAACAAGCTAGCTGAAGCACGGCTTTCACACACACTTATCTCTCAGAACTGTGCATGTGGAGAGACGTTCGTTCATCTAGCACAAAGGGAACGGTTTGCAAAAGAAATTTTTCTCTGGTTTCTCAGACTGTTTCCTAGTGCCGTTTGAAGTTCCTGCAGTTTTCACTGTAAAACCGAGTTGGAGCTAGTACCTCCCCATATAATTGTATGGAGTGGAGTTTGCAACTGAAAAGAAACTTTGTGTTCCGAACAAGCTATGTGAAGCACGGCTTTCACACACAATTATCTCTCAGAACTGAGCATGTGGAGAGACTTTCGTTCATCTAGCACAAAGGGAACGGGTTGCAGGAGAAACTTTTACTCTGGTTTCTCAGTCAGTTTCCTACTGCCGGTTTGAAGTTCCTGCAGTTTTCACTGTAAAACCCATTTGGAGCTAGTACCTACCCATATATATGTATGGAGTGGAGTTTGCAAGTGAAAAGAAACTTTGTGTTCCCAACAAGCTAGGTGAAGGACGGCTTTCACACACACTTGTCCCTCAGAACTGAGCATGTGGAGAGACGTTTGTTCATCTAGCACAAAGGGAACGGGTTGCAGGAGAAACTTTTACTCTGGTTTCTCAGTCTGTTTCCTAGTGCCGGTTTGAAGTTCCTGCAGTTTTCACTGTAAAACAGAGTTGGAGCTAGTACCTACCTATATATATGTATGGAGTGGAGATTGCAACTGACAAGGAACTATGTGTTCCCAACAAGCTAAGTGAAGGACTGCTTTCACACACAATTATCTCTCAGAACTGAGCATGTGGAGAGTCGTTCGTTCATCTAGCACAAAAGGAACGGGTTGCAGTAATAACTTTTACTCTGGTTTCTCAGTTTGTTTCCTAGTGCCGGTTTGAAGTTCCTGCAGTTTTCACATGTAAAACTGAGTTGGAGCTCGTAACACCCCATATATATATATGGAGTGGAGTTTGAAACTGAAAAGAAAATTTGTGTTCCCAACAAGCTATGTGAAGGACGGCTTTCACACACACTTACCTCTCAGAAATGAGCATGTGTAGAGACGTTCGTTCATCTAGCACAAATGGAACGGGTTGCCGGAGAAACTTTTACTCTGGTATCTCAGTCTGTTTCCTAGTGCCGGTTTGAAGCTCCTGCAGTTTTCACAGTAAAACCGAGTTGGAGCTTGTACCTACCTATATATATATATAGAGTGGAGTTTGCAACTGAAAAGGAACTTTGTGTTCCCAACAAGCTAGGTGAAGGACGGCTTTCACACACACTTATCTCTCAGAACTGAGCATGTGGAGAGACGTTCGTTCATCTAGCACAAAGTAAAAGGGTTGCAGGAATAACTTTTACTCTGTTTTCTCAGTCTGTTTCCTAGTGCCGGTTTGAATTTCCTCCAGTTTTCACTGTAAAACCGAGTTGGAGCTAGTACCTCCCCATATATATGTATGGAGTGGAGTTTGCAACTGAAAAGGAACTTTGTGTGCCCAACAAGCTAGGTGAAGCACGGCTTTCACACACACTTATCTCTCAGAACTGAGCATGTGGAGAGACGTTCGTTCATCTAGCACAAAGGGAACGGGTTGCAGGAATAAGTTTTACTCTGGTTTCTCATTCTGTTTCCTAGTGCCGATTAGAAGTTCCTGCAGTTTTCACATGTAAAACCTAGTTGGAGCTCGTAATTCCCCATATATATATATGGAGTGGAGTTTGCAACTGAAAAGGAACTTTGTGTTCCCAACAAGCTATGTGAAAGATGGCTTCCACACACACTTATCTCTCAGAACTGAGCATGTGGAGAGACGTTCGTTCATCTAGCACAAAGGGAACTGTTTGCAGGAGAAAGATTTTCTCTGGTTTCTCAGTCTGTTTCCAAGTGCCGGTTTGATGTTCCTGCAGTTTTCACTGTAAAACTGAGTTGGAGCTTGTACCTCCCCATATATATTTATGGGGTGGAGTTTGCAACTGAAAAGAAACTATGTGTTCCCAACAAGCTATGTGAAGTACGACTTTCACACACACTTATCTCTCAGAACTGAGCATGTGGAGAGACGTTCGTTTATCTAGCAAAAAGGGAACGGGTTGCAGGAGGAACTTTTTCTCTGAATTCTAAGTCTGTTTCCTAGTGCCGATTTCAAATTCCTGCAGTTTTCACTGTAAAAACGAGTTGGAGCTAGTACCTCCCCATATATATGTATGGAGTGGAGTTTGCAACTGAAAAGAAATATTGTTTTCCCAACAAGCTAGCTGAAGCAGGGCTTTCACACACACTTATCTCTCAGAACTGTGCATGTGGAGAGACGTTCGTTCATCTAGCACAAAGGGAACGGGTTGCAAAAGAAATTTTTCTCTGGTTTCTCAGACTGTTTCCTAGTGCCGGTTGAAGTTCCTGCAGTTTTCACTGTAAAACCGAGTTGGAGCTAGTACCTCCCCATATAATTGTATGGAGTGGAGTTTGCAACTGAAAAGACACTTTGTGTTCCGAACAAGCTATGTGAAGCACGGCTTTCACACACACTTATCTCTCAGAACTGAGCATGTGGAGAGACGTTCGTTCATCTAGCACAAAGGGAACGGGTTGCAGGAGAAACTTTTACTCTGGTTTCTCAGTCAGTTTCCTACTGCCGGTTTGAAGTTCCTGCAGTTTTCACTGTAAAACCCATTTGGAGCTAGTACTTCCCCATATATATGTAAGGAGTGTAGATTGCAAGTGAAAAGAAACTTTGTGTTCCCAACAAGCTAGGTGAAGGACGGCTTTCACACACACTTATCTCTCAGAACTGAGCATGTGGAGAGACGTTCTTTCATCTAGCACAAAGGGAACGGGTTGCAGGAGAAACTTTTACTCTGGTTTCTCAGTCTGTTTCCTAGTGCCGGTTTGAAGTTCCTGCAGTTTTCACTTTAAAACCGAGTTGGAGCTAGTATCTACCTATATATATGTGTGGAGTGGAGTTTGCAACTGACAAGGAACTATGTGTTCCCAACAAGCTAATGAAGGACGGCTTTCACACACACTTATCTCTCAGAACTGAGCATGTGGAGAGTCGTTCGTTCATCTAGCACAAAGGGAACGGTTTGCACTAATATACTTTTCTCTGGTTTCTCAGTCTGTTTCCTAGTGCCGGTTTGAAGTTCCTGCTGTTTTCACATGTAAAACCGAGTTGGAGCTCGTAAATCCCCATATATATATATGGAGTGGAGTTTGCAACTGAAAAGAAACTTTGTGTTCCCAACAAGCTATGTGAAAGACGGCTTTCACATACACATATCTCTCAGAACTGAGCATGTGGAGAGACGTACGTTCATCTAGCACAAAGGGAACGGATTGCAGGAAGAACTTTTACTCTGGTTTCTCAGTGTGTTTCCTAGTGCCGGTTTGAAGTTCCTGCAGTTTTCACTGTAAAACCGAGTTGGAGCTAGTACCTCCCCATATATATGTATGGAGTGGAGTTTGCAACTGAAAAGAAACTTTGTGTTCCCAACAAGCTAGCTGAAGCAGGGCTTTCACACACACTTATCTCTCAGAACTGTGCATGTGGAGAGACGTTCGTTCATCTAGCACAAAGGGAACGGGTTGCAAAAAAAATTTTTCTCTGGTTTCTCAGACTGTTTCCTAGTGCCGGTTGAAGTTCCTGCAGTTTTCACTGTAAAACCGAGTTGGAGCTAGTACCTCCCCATATAATTGTATGGAGTGGAGTTTGCAACTGAAAAGAAACTTTGTGTTCCGAACAAGCTTTGTGAAGCACGGCTTTCACACACACTTATCTCTCAGAACTGAGCATGTGGAGAGACGTTCGTTCATCTAGCACAAAGGGAACGGGTTGCAGGAGAAACTTTTACTCTGGTTTCTCAGTCAGTTTCCTACTGCCGGTTTGAAGTTCCTGCAGTTTTCACTGTAAAACCCATTTGGAGCTAGTACTTCCCCATATATATGTATGGAGTGGAGATTGCAACTGACAAGGAACTATGTGTTCCCAAGAAGCTAGGTGAAGGACGGCTTTCACACACACTTATCTCTCAGAACTGAGCATGTGGAGAGACGTTCTTTCATCTAGCACAAAGGGAACGGGTTGCAGGAGAAACTTTTACTCTGGTTTCTCAGTCTGTTTCCTAGTGCCGGTTTGAAGTTCCTGCAGTTTTCACTTTAAAACCGAGTTGGAGCTAGTATCTACCTATATATATGTGTGGAGTGGAGTTTGCAACTGACAAGGAACTATGTGTTCCCAACAAGCTAATGAAGTACGGCTTTCACACACACTTATCTCTCAGAACTGAGCATGTGGAGAGTCGTTCGTTCATCTAGCACAAATGGAACGGTTTGCACTAATAAATTTTACTCTGGTTTCTCAGTCTGTTTCCTAGTGCCGGTTTGAAGTTCCTGCTGTTTTCACATGTAAAACCGAGTTGGAGCTCGTAACTCCCCATATATATATATGGAGTGGAGTTTGCAACAGAAAAGAAACTTTGTGTTATCAGCAATCTATGTGAAGGACGGCTTTCACATATACATATCTCTCAGAACTGAGCATGTGGAGAGACGTTCGTTCATCTAGCACAAAGGGAACGGATTGCAGGAAGAACTTTTACTCTGGTTTCTCAGTGTGTTTCCTAGTGCCGGTTTGAAGTTCCTGCAGTTTTCACTGTAAAACCGAGTTGGAGCTAGTACCTCCCCATATATATGTATGGAGTGGAGTTTGCAACTGAAAAGAAACTTTGTGTTCCCAACAAGCTAGCTGAAGCACGTCTTTCACACACACTTATCTCTCAGAACTGTGCATGTGGATAGACGTTCGTTCATCTAGCACAAAGGGAACGGGTTGCAAAAGAAATTTTTCTCTGGTTTCTCAGACTGTTTCCTAGTGCCGGTTGAAGTTCCTGCAGTTTTCACTGTAAAACCGAGTTGGAGCTTGTACCTACCTATATATATATATATGGAGTGGAGTTTGCAACTGAAAAGGAACTTTGTGTTCCCAACAAGCTAGGTGAAGAACGGCTTTCACACACACTTATCTCTCAGAACTGAGCATGTGGAGAGACGTTCGTTCATCTAGCGCAAAGTAAACGGGTTGCAGGAATAACTTTTACTCTGGTTTCTCAGTCTGTTTCCTAGTGCCGGTTTGAAGTTCCTGCAGTTTTCACTGTAAAAGAGAGTTGGAGCTAGTACCTCCCCATATATATGTATGGAGTGGAGTTTGCAACTGAAAAGGAACTTTGTGTTCCCAACAAGCTAGGTGAAGCACGGCTTTCACACACACTTATCCCTCAGAACTGAGCATGTGGAGAGACGTTCATTCATCTAGCACAAAGGGAACGGGTTGCAGGAATGAGTTTTACTCTGGTTTCTCAGTCTGTTTCCTAGTGCCGGTTTGAAGTTCCTGTAGTTTTCACATGTAAAACCTAGTTGGAGCTCGCAATTCCCCATATATATATATGGAGTGGAGTTTGCAACTGAAAAGGAACTTTGTGTTCCCAACAAGCTATGTGAAGGATGGCTTTCACACACACTTATCCCTCAGAACTGAGCATGTGGAGAGACGTTCGTTCATCTAGCACAAAAGGAACGGGTTGCAGGAGAAAGTTTTTCTCTGGTTTTTCAGTCTGTTTCCAAGTGCCGGTTTGATGTTACCGCAGTTTTCACTGTAAAACTGAGTTGGAGCTTGTACCTCCTCATATATATTTATGGGGTGGAGTTTGCAACTGAAAAGAAACTATGTGTTCTCAACAAGCTAGGTGAAGCACGGCTTTCACACACACTTATCTCTCAGAACTGAGCATGTGGAGAGACGTTCGTTCATCTAGCAAAAATGGAACGGGTTGCATGATGAACTTTTTCTCTGATTTCTAAGTCTGTTTCCTAGTGCCGATTTCAAATTCCTGCAGTTTTCACTGTAAAACCGAGTTGGAGCTAGTACCTCCCCATATAATTGTATGGAGTGGAGTTTGCAACTGAAAAGAAACTTTGTGTTCCGAACAAGCTATGTGAAGCACGGCTTTCACACACACTTATCTCTCAGAACTGAGCATGTGGAGAGACGTTCGTTCATCTAGCACAAAGGGAACGGGTGGCAGGAGAAACTTTTACTCTGGTTTCTCAGTCAGTTTCCTACTCCCCGTTTGAAGTTCCTGCAGTTTTCACTGTAAAATCCATTTGGAGCTAGTACCTCCCCATATATATGTATGGAGTGGAGTTTGCAAGTGAAAAGAATCTTTGTGTTCCCAACAAGCTAGGTGAAGGACGGCTTTCACACACACTTATCTCTCAGAACTGAGCATATGGAGAGACGTTCGTTCATCTAGCACAAAGGGAACGGGTTGCAGGAGAAACTTTTACTCTGGTTTCTCAGTCTGTTTCCTAGTGCCGGTTTGAAGTTCCTGCAGTTTTCACTGTAAAAACGGGTTGGAGCTAGTACCTACCTATATATATGTGTGGAGTGGAGTTTGCAACTGACAAGGAACTATGTGTTCCCAACAAGCTAATGAAGGACGGCTTTCACACACACTTATCTCTCAGAACTGAGCATGTGGTGAGTCGTTCGTTCATCTAGCACAAAGGGAACGGTTTGCAGTAATAAATTTTACTCTGGTTTCTCAGTCTGTTTCCTAGTGCCGGTTTGAAGTTCCTGCTGTTTTCACATGTAAAACCGAGTTGGAGCTCGTAAATCCCCATATATATATATGGAGTGGAGTTTGCAACTGAAAAGAAACTTTGTGTTCCCAACAAGCTATGTGAAGGACGGCTTTAACATACACATATCTCTCAGAACTGAGCATGTGGAGAGACGATCGTTCATCTAGCACAAAGGGAACGGATTGCAGGAAGAACTTTTACTCTGGTTTCTCAGTGTGTTTCCTAGTGCCGGTTTGAAGTTCCTGCAGTTTTCACTGTAAAACCGAGTTGGAGCTAGTACCTCCCCATATATATGTATGGAGTGGAGTTAGCAACTGAAAAGAAACTTTGTGTTCCCAACAAACTAGCTGAAGCAGGGCTTTCACACACACTTATCTCTCAGAACTGTGCATGTGGAGAGACGTTGGTTCATCTAGCACAAAGGGAACGGGTTGCAAAAGAAATTTTTCTCTGGTTTCTCAGACTGTTTCCTAGTGCCGTTTGAAGTTCCTGCAGTTTTCACTGTAAAACCGAGTTGGAGCTAGTACCTCCCCATATAATTGTATGGAGTGGAGTTTGCAACTGAAAAGAAACTTTGTGTTCCGAACAAGCTATGTGAAGCACGGCTTTCACACACACTTATCTCTCAGAACTGTGCATGTGGAGAGACGTTCGTTCATCTAGCACAAAGGGAACGGTTTGCATGAGAAACTTTTACTCTGGTTTCTCAGTCAGTTTCCTACTGCCGGTTTGAAGTTCCTGCAGTTTTCACTGTAAAACCCATTTGGAGCTAGTACTTCCCCATATATATGTTTGGAGTGGAGTTTGCAAGTGAAAAGAAACTTTGTGTTCCCAACAAGCTAGGTGAAGGACGGCTTTCACACACACTTATCTCTCAGAACTGAGCATGTGGAGAGACGTTCTTTCATCTAGCACAAAGGGAACGGGTTGCAGGAGAAACTTTTACTCTGGTTTCTCAGTCTGTTTCCTAGTGCCGGTTTGAAGTTCCTGCAGTTTTCACTTTAAAACCGAGTTGGAGCTAGTATCTACCTATATATATGTGTGGAGTGGAGTTTGCAACTGACAAGGAACTATGTGTTCCCAACAAGCTAATGAAGGACGGCTTTCAGACACACTTATCTCTCAGAACTGAGCATGTGGAGAGTCGTTCGTTCATCTAGCACAAATGGAACGGTTTGCACTAATAAATTTTACTCTGGTTTCTCAGTCTGTTTCCTAGTGCCGGTTTGAAGTTCCTGCTGTTTTCACATGTAAAACCGTGTTGGAGCTCGTAACTCCCCATATATATATATGGAGTGTAGTTTGCAACAGAAAAGAAACTTTGTGTTCCCAGCAAGCTATGTGAAGGACGGCTTTCACATACACATATCTCTCAGACTGAGCATGTGGAGAGACGTTCGTTCATCTAGCACAAAGGGAACGGATTGCAGGAAGAACTTTTACTCTGGTTTCTCAGTGTGTTTCCTAGTGCCGGTTTGAAGTTCCTGCAGTTTTCAGTGTAAAACCGTGTTGGAGCTAGTACCTCCCCATATATATGTATGGAGTGGAGTTTGCAACTGAAAAGAAACTTTGTGTTCCCAACAAGCTAGCTGAAGCACGTCTTTCACACACACTTATCTCTCAGAACTGTGCATGTGGAGAGACGTTCATTCATCTAGCACAAACGGAACGCGTTGCAGGAATGAGTTTTACTCTGGTTTCTCAGTCTGTTTCCTAGTGCCGGTTTGAAGTTCCTGCAGTTTTCACATGTAAAACCTAGTTGGAGCTCGCAATTCCCCATATATATATATGGAGTGGAGTTTGCAACTGAAAAGGAACTTTGTGTTCCCAAAAAGCTATGTGAAGGATGGCTTTCACACACACTTATCCCTCAGAACTGAGCATGTGGAGAGACGTTCGTTCATCAAGCACAAAAGGAACGGGTTGCAGGAGAAAGTTTTTCTCTGGTTTCTCAGTCTGTTTCCAAGTGCCGGTTTGATGTTCCCGCAGATTTCACTGTAAAACTGAGTTGGAGCTTGTACCTCCCCATATATATTTATGGGGTGGAGTTTGCAACTGAAAAGAAACTATGTGTTCCCAACAAGCTAGGTGAAGCACGGCTTTCACACACACTTATCTCTCAGAACTGAGCATGTGGAGAGACGTTCGTTCATCTAGCAAAAATGGAACGGGTTGCAAGAGGAACTTTTTCTCTGATTTCTAAGTCTGTTTCCTAGTGCCGATTTCAAATTCCTGCAGTTTTCACTGTAAAAACGAGTTGGAGCTAGTACCTCCCCATATAAATGTATGGAGTGGTGTTTGCAAATGAAAAGGAAATTTGTGTTCCCAATAATCTAGGTGAAGGACGGCTTTCACACACAATTATCTCTCAGAACTGAGCATGTGGAGAGACGTTCGTTCATCTAGCACAAAGGGAACGGTTTGCAAGTGAAACTATTTCTCTGGTTTCTCAGACTGTTTCCTAGTGCCGGTTTGAAGTTCCTGCAGTTTTCACTGTAAAACAGTGTTGGAGCTAGTACCTCCCCATATATATGTATGGAATGGAGTTTGCAACTGAAAAGAAACTTAGTGTTCCCAACAAGCTATGTGAAGCACGGCTTTCACACACACTTATCTCTCAGAACTGAGCATGTGGAGAGACGTTCGTTCATCTAGCACAAAGGGAACGGGTTGCAGGGGAAACTTTTCTCTGGGTTCTCAGTCTGTTTCCTACTGCCGGTTTGAAGTTCCTGCAGTTTTCACTGTAAAACCGAGTTGGAGCTAGTACATACCCATATATATGTATGGAGTGGAGTTTGCAAGTGAAAAGAAACTTTGTGTTCCCAACAAGCTAGTTGAAGGACGGCTTTCACACACACTTATCTCTCAGAACTGAGCATGTGGAGAGACGTTCGTTCATCTAGCACAAAGGGAACGGGTTGCAGGAGAAACTTTTACTATGTTTTCTCAGTCTGTTTCCTAGTGCCGGTTTGAAGTTCCTGCAGTTTTCACTGTAAAACCGAGTTGGAGCTAGTACCTACCTATAAATATGTGTGGAGTGTAATTTGCAACTGACAAGGAACTATGTGTTCCCAACAAGCTAATTAAGGACGGCTTTCACACACACTTATCTCTCAGAAATGAACATGTGGAGAGTGGTTTCGTTCATCTAGCACAAAGGGAACGGTTTGCAGTAATATACTTTTCTCTGTTTTCTCAGTCTGTTTCCTAGTGCCGGTTTGAAGTTCCTGCTGTTTTCACATGTAAAACCGAGTTGGAGCTCGTAACTCCCCATATATATATATATGGAGTGGAGTTTGCAACTGAAAAGAAACTTTGTCTTCCCAACAAGCTATGTGAAGGACGGCTTTCACATACACATATCTCTCAGAACTGAGCATGTGGAGAGACGTTCGTTCATCTAGCACAAAGGGAACGGATTGCAAGTGAAACTATTTCTCTGGTTTCTCAGACTGTTTCCAAGTGCCGGTTTGAAGTTCCTGCAGTTTTCACTGTAAAACAGTGTTGGAGCTAGTACCTCCCCATATATATGTATGGAGTGGAGTTTGCAACTGAAAAGAAACTATGTGTTCCCAACAAGCTAGGTGAAGCACGGCTTTAACACACACTTATCTCTCAGAACTGAGCATGTGGAGAGACGTTCGTTCATCTAGCAAAAATGGAACGGGTTGCAGGAGAAACTTTTACTCTGGTTTCTCAGTCTGTTTCCTAGTGCCGGTTTGAAGTTCCTGCAGTTTTCACTTTAAAACCGAGTTGCAGCTAGTATCTACCTATATATATGTGTGGAGTGGAGTTTGCATCTGACAAGGAACTATGTGTTCCCAACAAGCTAATGAAGGACGGCTTTCACACACACTTATCTCTCAGAACTGAGCATGTGGAGAGTCGTTCGTTCATCTAGCACAAATGGAACGGTTTGCACTAATAAATTTTACTCTGGTTTCTCAGTCTGTTTCCTAGTGCCGGTTTGAAGTTCCTGCTGTTTTCACATGTAAAACCGAGTTGGAGCTCGTAACTCCCCATATATATATATGGAGTGGAGTTTGCAACAGAAAAGAATCTTTGTGTTCCAAACAAGCTAGCTGAAGCACGGCTTTCACACACACTTATCTCTCAGAACTGTGCGTGTGGAGAGACGTTCGTTCATCTAGCACAAAGGGAACGGGTTGCAAAAGAAATTTTTCTCTGGTTTCTCAGACTGTTTCCTAGTGCCGGTTGAAGTTCCTGCAGTTTTCACTGTAAAACCGAGTTGGAGTTAGTACCTCCCCATATAATTGTATGGAGTGGAGTTTGCAACTGAAAAGAAACTTTGTGTTCCCAACAATCTATGTGAAGCACGGCTTTCACACACACATATCTCTCAGAACTGAGCATGTGTAGAGACGTTCGTTTATCTAGCACAAAGGGAACGGGTTGCAGGAGAAACTTTTACTCTGGTTTCTCAGTCTGTTTCCTATTGCCGGTTTGAAGTTCCTGCAGTTTTCACTGTAAAACAGAGTTGGAGCTAGTACCTACCTATATATATGTGTGGAGAGGAGTTTGCAACTGACAAGGAACTATGTGTTCCCAACAAGCTAATGAAGGACGGCTTTCAGACACACTTATCTCTCAGAACTGAGCATGTGGAGAGTCGTTCGTTCATCTAGCACAAAGGGAACGGTTTGCAGTAATAAATTTTACTCTGGTTTCTCAGTCTGTTTCCTAGTGCCGGTTTGAAGTTCCTGCTGTTTTCACATGTAAAACCGAGTTGGAGCTCGTAACTCCCCATATATATATATGGAGTGGGGTTTGCAACTGAAAAGAAACTTTGTCTTCCCAACAAGCTATGTGAAGGACGGCTTTCACATACACATATCTCTCAGAACTTAGCATGTGGAGAGACGTTCGTTCATCTAGCACAAAGGGAACGGATTGCAGGAAGACTTTTACTCTGGTTTCTCAGTGTGTTTCCTAGTGCCGGTTTGAAGTTCCTGCAGTTTTCACTGTAAAACCGAGTTGGAGCTAGTACCTCCCCATATATATGTATGGAGTGGAGTTTGCAACTGAAAAGAAACTTTGTGTTCCCAACAAGCTAGCTGAAGCACGGCTTTCACACACACTTATCTCTCAGAACTGTGCATGTGGAGAGACGTTCGTTCATCTAGCACAAAGGGAACGGGTTGCAAAAGAAATTTTTCTCTGGTTTCTCAGACTGTTTCCTAGTGCCGGTTGAAGTTCCTGCAGTTTTCACTGTAAAACCGAGTTGGAGCTAGTACCTCCCCATATAATTGAATGGAATGGAGTTTGCAAGTGAAAAGAAACTTTGTGTTCCGAACAAACTATGTGAAGCACGGCTTTCACACACACTTATCTCTCAGAACTGAGCATGTGTAGAGACGTTCGTTCATCTAGCACAAACGGAACGGGTTGCATGAGAAACTTTTACTCTGGTTTCTCAGTCAGTTTCCTACTGCCGGTTTAAAGTTCCTGCATTTTTCAGTGTAAAGCCCATTTGGAGCTAGTACCTCCCCATATATTTGTATGGAGTGGAGTTTGCAAGTGAAAAGAAACTTTGTGTTCCCAACAAGCTAGGTGAAGGACGGCTTTCACACACACTTGTCTCTCAGAACTGAGCATGTGGAGAGACGTTCGTTCATGTAGCACAAAGGGAACGGGTTGCAGGAGAAACTTTTACTCTGGATTCTCAGTCTGTTTCCTAGTGCCGGTTTGAAGTTCCTGCAGTTTTCACTGTAAAACCGAGTTGGAGCTAGTACCTACCTATATATATGTATGGAGTGGAGTTTGCAACTGACAAGGAACTATGTGTTCCCAACAAGCTAAGTGAAGGACTGCTTTCACTCACACTTATCTCTCAGAACTGAGCATGTGGAGAGTCGTTCGTTCATCTAGCACAAAAGAAACGGGTTGCAGTAATAACTTATACTCTGGTTTCTCAGTTTGTTTCCTAGTGCCGGTTTGAAGTTCCTGCAGTTTTCACATGTAAAACCGAGTTGGAGCTCGTAACACCCCATATATATATATGGAGTGGACTTTGAAACTGAAAAGAAAATTTGTGTTCCCAACAAGCTATGTGAAGGACGGCTTTCACACACACTTACCTCTCAGAAATGAGCATGTGTAGAGACGTTCGTTCATCTAGCACAAATGGAAAGGGTTGCCGGAGAAACTTTTACTCTGGTTTCTCAGTCTGTTTCCTAGTGCCGGTTTGAAGTTCCTGCAGTGTTCACTGTAAAACCGAGTTGGAGCTTGTACCTACCTATATATATATATGGAGTGGAGTTTGCAACTGAAAAGGAACTTTGTGTTCCCAACAAGCTAGGTGAAGGACGGATTTCACACACACTTATCTCTCAGAACTGAGCATGTGGAGAGACGTTCGTTCATCTAGCACAAAGTAAACGGGTGGCAGGAATAAGTTTTACTCTGGTTTCTCAGTCTGTTTCCTAGTGCCGGTTTGAAGTTCCTGCAGTTTTCACTGTAAAACCGAGTTGGAGCTAGTACCTCCCCATATATATGTATGGAGTGGAGTTTGCAACTGAAAAGGAACTTTGTGTTCCCAACAAGCTAGGTGAAGCACGGCTTTCACACACACTTATCTCTCAGAACTGAGCATGTGGAGAGACGTTCGTTCATCTAGCACAAAGGGAACGGGTTGCAGGAGTAAGTTTTACTCTGGTTTCTCAGTCTGTTTCCTACTGCCGGTTTGAATTTCCTGCAGTTTTCACATGTAAAACCTAGTTGGAGCTCGTAATTCCCCATAATATATATGGAGTGGAGTTTGCAACTGAAAAGAAACTTTGTGTTCCCAACAAGCTAGGTGAAGGACGGCTTTCAGACACACAAATCTCTCAGAAATGAGCATGTGGAGAGACGTACGTTCATGTAGCACAAAGGGAACGGGTTGCAGGAGGAACTTTTTCTCTGATTTCTAAGTCTGTTTCCTAGTGCCGATTTCAAATTCCTGCAGTTTTCACTGTAAAAACGAGTTGGAGCTATTACCTACCCATATATATGTATGGAGTGGAGTTTGCAAATGAAAAGGAAATTTGTGTTCCCAATAATCTAGGTGAAGGACGGCTTTCACACACACTTATCTCTCAGAACTGAGCATGTGGAGAGACGTTCGTTCATCTAGCACAAAGGGAACGGTTTGCAAGAGAAAGTTTTTCTCTGGTTTTTCAGACTGTTTCCTAGTGCCGGTTTGAAGTTCCTGCAGTTTTCACTGTAAAACCGAGTTGGAGATATTACCTCCCCATATATATGTATGTAATGGAGTTTGCAACTGAAAAGAAACTTTCTGTTCCCAACAAGCTATGTGAAGCACGGCTTTCACACACACTTATCTCTCAGAACTGAGCATGTGGAGAGACGTTCGTTCATCTAGCACAAAGGGAACGGTTTGCAAGTGAAACTATTTCTCTGGTTTCTCAGACTGTTTCCTAGTGCCGGTTTGAAGTTCCTGCAGTTTTCACTGTAAAACAGTGTTGGAGCTAGTACCTCCCCATATATATGTATGGAATGGAGTTTGCAACTGAAAAGAAACTTAGTGTTCCCAACAAGCTATGTGAAGCACGGCTTTCACACACACTTATCTCTCAGAACTGAGCATGTGGAGAGACGTTCGTTCATCTAGCACAAAGGGAACGGGTTGCAGGGGAAACTTTTTCTCTGGGTTCTCAGTCTGTTTCCTACTGCCGGTTTGAAGTTCCTGCAGTTTTCACTGTAAAACCGAGTTGGAGCTAGTACATACCCATATATATGTATGGAGTGGAGTTTGCAAGTGAAAAGAAACTTTGTGTTCCCAACAAGCTAGTTGAAGGACGGCTTTCACACACACATATCTCTCAGAACTGAGCATGTGGAGAGACGTTCGTTCATCTAGCACAAAGGGAACGGGTTGCAGGAGAAACTTTTACTATGGTTTCTCAGTCTGTTTCATAGTGCCGGTTTGAAGTTCCTGCAGTTTTCACTGTAAAACCGAGTTGGAGCTAGTACCTACCTATATATATGTGTGGAGTGTAATTTGCAACTGACAAGGAACTATGTGTTCCCAACAAGCTAATGAAGGACGGCTTTCACACACACTTATCTCTCAGAACTGAGCATGTGGAGAGTGGTTTCGTTCATCAAGCACAAAGGGAACGGTTTGCAGTAATATACTTTTCTCTGGTTTCTCAGTCTGTTTCCTAGTGCCGGTTTGAAGTTCCTGCTGTTTTCACATGTAAAACCGAGTTGGAGCTCGTAACTCCCCATATATATATATATGGAGTGGAGTTTGCAACTGAAAAGAAACTTTGTCTTCCCAACAAGCTATGTGAAGGACGGCTTTCAAATACACATATCTCTCAGAACTGAGCATGTGGAGAGACGTTCGTTCATCTAGCACAAAGGGAACGGATTGCAAGTGAAACTATTTCTCTGGTTTCTCAGACTGTTTCCAAGTGCCGGTTTGAAGTTCCTGCAGTTTTCACTGTAAAACAGTGTTGGAGCTAGTACCTCCCCATATATATGTATGGAGTGGAGTTTGCAACTGAAAAGAAACTATGTGTTCCCAACAAGCTAGGTGAAGCACGGCTTTCACACACACTTATCTCTCAGAACTGAGCATGTGGAGAGACGTTCGTTCATCTAGCAAAACTGGAACGGGTTGCAGGAGAAACTTTTACTCTGGTTTCTCAGTCTGTTTCCTAGTGCCGGTTTGAAGTTCCTGCAGTTTTCACTTTAAAACCGAGTTGGAGCTAGTATCTACCTATATATATGTGTGGAGTGGAGTTTGCAACTGACAAGGAACTATGTGTTCCCAACAAGCTAATGAAGGACGGCTTTCACACACACTTATCTCTCAGAACTGTGCATGTGGAGAGTCGTTCGTTCATCTAGCACAAATGGAACGGTTTGCACTAATAAATTTTACTCTGGTTTCTCAGTCTGTTTCCTAGTGCCGGTTTGAAGTTCCTGCTGTTTTCACATGTAAAACCGAGTTGGAGCTCGTAACTCCCCATATATATATATGGAGTGGGGTTTGCAACTGAAAAGAAACTTTGTCTTCCCAACAAGCTATGTGAAGGACGGCTTTCACATACACATATCTCTCAGAACTGAGCATGTGGAGAGACGTTCGTTCATCTAGCACAAAGGGAACGGATTGCAGGAAGAACTTTTACTCTGGTTTCTCAGTGTGTTTCCTAGTGCCGGTTTGAAGATCCTGCAGTTTTCACTGTAAAACCGAGTTGGAGCTAGTACCTCCCCATATATATGTATGGAGTGGAGTTTGCAACTGAAAAGAAACTTTGTGTTCCCAACAAGCTAGCTGAAGCACGGCTTTCACACACACTTATCTCTCAGAACTGTGCATGTGGAGAGACGTTCGTTCATCTAGCACAAAGGGAACGGGTTGCAAAAGAAATTTTTCTCTGGTTTCTCAGACTGTTTCCTAGTGCCGGTTGAATTTCCTGCAGTTTTCACTGTAAAACCGAGTTGGAGCTAGTACCTCCCCATATAATTGAATGGAGTGGAGTTTGCAAGTGAAAAGAAACTTTGTGTTCCGAACAAACTATGTGAAGCACGGCTTTCACACACACTTATCTCTCAGAACTGAGCATGTGTAGAGACGTTCGTTCATCTAGCACAAACGGAACGGGTTGCATGAGAAACTTTTACTCTGGTTTCTCAGTCAGTTTCCTACTGCCGGTTTGAAGTTCCTGCATTTTTCAGTGTAAAGCCCATTTGGAGCTAGTACCTCCCCATATATATGTATGGAGTGGAGTTTGCAAGTGAAAAGAAACTTTGTGTTCCCAACAAGCTAGGTGAAGGACGGCTTTCACACACACTTGTCTCTCAGAACTGAGCATGTGGAGAGACGTTCGTTCATGTAGCACAAAGGGAACGGGTTGCAGGAGAAACTTTTACTCTGGATTCTCAGTCTGTTTCCTAGTGCCGGTTTGAAGTTCCTGCCGTTTTCACTGTAAAACCGAGTTGGAGCTAGTACCTACCTATATATATGTATGGAGTGGAGTTTGCAACTGACAAGGAACTATGTGTTCCCAACAAGCTAAGTGAAGGACTGCTTTCACTCACACTTATCTCTCAGAACTGAGCATGTGGAGAGTCGTTCGTTCATCTAGCACAAAAGAAACGGGTTGCAGTAATAACTTATACTCTGGTTTCTCAGTTTGTTTCCTAGTGCCGGTTTGAGGTTCCTGCAGTTTTCACATGTAAAACCGAGTTGGAGCTCGTAACACCCCATATATATATATGGAGTGGACTTTGAAACTGAAAAGAAAATTTGTGTTCCCAACAAGCTATGTGAAGGACGGCTTTCACACACACTTACCTCTCAGAAATGAGCATGTGTAGAGACGTTCGTTCATCTAGCACAAATGGAAAGGGTTGCCGGAGAAACTTTTACTCTGGTTTCTCAGTCTGTTTCCTAGTGCCGGTTTGAAGTTCCTGCAGTTTTCACTGTAAAACCGAGTTGGAGCTTGTACCTACCTATATATATATATGGAGTGGAGTTTGCAACTGAAAAGGAACTTTGTGTTCCCAACAAGCTAGGTGAAGGACGGATTTCACACACACTTATCTCTCAGAACTGAGCATGTGGAGAGACGTTCGTTCATCTAGCACAAAGTAAACGGGTTGCAGGAATAAGTTTTACTCTGGTTTCTCAGTCTGTTTCCTAGTGCCGGTTTGAAGTTCCTGCAGTTTTCACTGTAAAACCGAGTTGGAGCTAGTACCTCCCCATATATATGTATGGAGTGGAGTTTGCAACTGAAAAGGAACTTTGTGTTCCCAACAAGCTAGGTGAAGCACGGCTTTCACACACACTTATCTCTCAGAACTGAGCATGTGGAGAGACGTTCGTTCATCTAGCACAAAGGGAACGGGTTGCAGGAGTAAGTTTTACTCTGGTTTCTCAGTCTGTTTCCTACTGCCGGTTTGAATTTCCTGCAGTTTTCACATGTAAAACCTAGTTGGAGCTCGTAATTCCCCATATATATACATGGAGTGGAGTTTGCAACTGAAAAGAAACTTTGTGTTCCCAACAAGCTAGGTGAAGGACGGCTTTCACACACACTAATCTCTCAGAACTGAGCATGTGGAGAGACGTTCGTTCATGTAGCACAAAGGGAACGGGTTGCAGGAGGAACTTTTTCTCTGATTTCTAAGTCTGTTTCCTAGTGCCGATTTCAAATTCCTGCAGTTTTCACTGTAAAAACGAGTTGGAGCTATTACCTACCCATATATATGTATGGAGTGGAGTTTGCAAATGAAAAGGAAATTTGTGTTCCCAATAATCTAGGTGAAGGACGGCTTTCACACACACTTATCTCTCAGAACTGAGCATGTGGAGAGACGTTCGTTCATCTAGCACAAAGGGAACGGTTTGCAAGAGAAAGTTTTTCTCTGGTTTCTCAGACTGTTTCCTAGTGCCGGTTTGAAGTTCCTGCAGTTTTCACTGTAAAACCGAGTTGGAGATATTACCTCCCCATATATATGTATGTAATGGAGTTTGCAACTGAAAAGAAACTTTCTGTTCCCAACAAGCTATGTGAAGCACGGCTTTCACACACACTTATCTCTCAGAACTGAGCATGTGGAGAGACGTTCGTTCATGTAGCACAAAGGGAACGGGTTGCAGGGGAAACTTTTTCTCTGGTTTCTCAGTCTGTTTCCTAGTGCCGGTTTGAAGTTCCTGCATTTTTCAGTGTAAAGCCCATTTGGAGCTAGTACCTCCCCATATATATGTATGGAGTGGAGTTTGCAAGTGAAAAGAAACTTTGTGTTCCCAACAAGCTAGGTGAAGGACGGCTTTCACACACACTTGTCTCTCAGAACTGAGCATGTGGAGAGACGTTCGTTCATGTAGCACAAAGGGAACGGGTTGCAGGAGAAACTTTTACTCTGGATTCTCAGTCTGTTTCCTAGTGCCGGTTTGAAGTTCCTGCAGTTTTCACTGTAAAACCGAGTTGGAGCTAGTACCTACCTATATATATGTATGGAGTGGAGTTTGCAACTGACAAGGAACTATGTGTTCCCAACAAGCTAAGTGAAGGACTGCTTTCACTCACACTTATCTCTCAGAACTGAGCATGTGGAGAGTCGTTCGTTCATCTAGCACAAAAGAAACGGGTTGCAGTAATAACTTATACTCTGGTTTCTCAGTCTGTTTCCTAGTGCCGGTTTGAAGTTCCTGCAGTTTTCACTGTAAAACCGAGTTGGAGCTAGTACCTCCCCATATATATGTATGGAGTGGAGTTTGCAACTGAAAAGGAACTTTGTGTTCCCAACAAGCTAGGTGAAGCACGGCTTTCACACACACTTATCTCTCAGAACTGAGCATGTGGAGAGACGTTCGTTCATCTAGCACAAAGGGAACGGGTTGCAGGAGTAAGTTTTACTCTGGTTTCTCAGTCTGTTTCCTACTGCCGGTTTGAATTTCCTGCAGTTTTCACATGTAAAACTTAGTTGGAGCTCGTAATTCCCCATATATATATATGGAGTGGAGTTTGCAACTGAAAAGAAACTTTGTGTTCCCAACAAGCTAGGTGAAGGACGGCTTTCACACACACTAATCTCTCAGAACTGAGCATGTGGAGAGACGTTCGTTCATGTAGCACAAAGGGAACGGGTTGCAGGAGGAACTTTTTCTCTGATTTCTAAGTCTGTTTCCTAGTGCCGATTTCAAATTCCTGCAGTTTTCACTGTAAAAATGAGTTGGAGCTATTACCTACCCATATATATGTATGGAGTGGAGTTTGCAAAAGAAAAGGAAATTTGTGTTCCCAATAATCTAGGTGAAGGACGGCTTTCACACACACTTATCTCTCAGAACTGAGCATGTGGAGAGACGTTCGTTCATCTAACACAAAGGGAACTGTTTGCAAGAGAAAGTTTTTCTCTGGTTTTTCAGACTGTTTCCTAGTGCCGGTTTGAAGTTCCTGCAGTTTTCACTGTAAAACCGAGTTGGAGATATTACCTCCCCATATATATGTATGTAATGGAGTTTGCAACTGAAAAGAAACTTTCTGTTCCCAACAAGCTATGTGAAGCACGGCTTTCACACACACTTATCTCTCAGAACTGAGCATGTGGAGAGACGTTCGTTCATCTAGCACAAAGGGAACGGTTTGCAAGTGAAACTATTTCTCTGGTTTCTCAGACTGTTTCCTAGTGCCGGTTTGAAGTTCCTGCAGTTTTCACTGTAAAACAGTGTTGGAGCTAGTACCTCCCCATATATATGTATGGAATGGAGTTTGCAACTGAAAAGAAACTTAGTGTTCCCAACAAGCTATGTGAAGCACGGCTTTCACACACACTTATCTCTCAGAACTGAGCATGTGGAGAGACGTTCGTTCATCTAGCACAAAGGGAACGGGTTGCAGGGGAAACTTTTTCTCTGGGTTCTCAGTCTGTTTCCTACTGCCGGTTTGAAGTTCCTGCAGTTTTCACTGTAAAACCGAGTTGGAGCTAGTACATACCCATATATATGTATGGAGTGGAGTTTGCAAGTGAAAAGAAACTTTGTGTTCCCAACAAGCTAGGTGAAGCACGGCTTTCACACACACTTATCTCTCAGAACTGAGCATGTGGAGAGACGTTCGTTCATCTAGCACAAAGGGAACGGGTTGCAGGAGAAACTTTTACTATGGTTTCTCAGTCTGTTTCCTAGTGCCGGTTTGAAGTTCCTGCAGTTTTCACTGTAAAACCGAGTTGGAGCTAGTACCTACCTATATATATGTGTGGAGTGTAATTTGCAACTGACAAGGAACTATGTGTTCCCAACAAGCTAATGAAGGACGGCTTTCACACACACTTATCTCTCAGAACTGAGCATGTGGAGAGTGGTTTCGTTCATCTAGCACAAAGGGAACGGTTTGGAGTAATATACTTTTCTCTGGTTTCTCAGTCTGTTTCCTAGTGCCGGTTTGAAGTTCCTGCTGTTTTCACATGTAAAACCGAGTTGGAGCTCGTAACTCCCCATATATATATATATGGAGTGGAGTTTGCAACTGAAAAGAAACTTTGTCTTCCCAACAAGCTATGTGAAGGACGGCTTTCACATACACATATCTCTCAGAACTGAGCATGTGGAGAGACGTTCGTTCATCTAGCACAAAGGGAACGGATTGCAAGTGAAACTATTTCTCTGGTTTCTCAGACTGTTTCCAAGTGCCGGTTTGAAGTTCCTGCAGTTTTCACTGTAAAACAGTGTTGGAGCTAGTACCTCCCCATATATATGTATGGAGTGGAGTTTGCAACTGAAAAGAAACTTTGTCTTCCCAACAAGGTAGGTGAAGCACGGCTTTCACACACACTTATCTCTCAGAACTGAGCATGTGGAGAGACGTTCTTTCATCTAGCAAAAATGGAACGGGTTGCAGGAGAAATTTTTACTCTGGTTTCTCAGACTGTTTCCTAGTGCCGGTTGAAGTTCCTGCAGTTTTCACTGTAAAACCGAGTTGGAGTTAGTACCTCCCCATATAATTGTATGGAGTGGAGTTTGCAACTGAAAAGAAACTTTGTGTTCCCAACAATCTATGTGAAGCACGGCTTTCACACACACATATCTCTCAGAACTGAGCATGTGTAGAGACGTTCGTTTATCTAGCACAAAGGGAACGGGTTGCAGGAGAAACTTTTACTCTGGTTTCTCAGTCTGTTTCCTATTGCCGGTTTGAAGTTCCTGCAGTTTTCACTGTAAAACAGAGTTGGAGCTAGTACCTACCTATATATATGTGTGGAGAGGTGTTTGCAACTGACAAGGAACTATGTGTTCCCAACAAGCTAATGAAGGACGGCTTTCACACACACTTATCTCTCAGAACTGAGCATGTGGAGAGTCGTTCGTTCATCTAGCACAAAGGGAACGGTTTGCAGTAATAAATTTTACTCTGGTTTCTCAGTCTGTTTCCTAGTGCCGGTTTGAAGTTCCTGCAGTTTTCACTGTAAAACCGAGTTGGAGCTAGTACCTCCCCATATATATGTATGGAGTGGAGTTTGCAACTGAAAAGGAACTTTGTGTTCCCAACAAGCTAGGTGAAGCACGGCTTTCACACACACTTATCTCTCAGAACTGAGCATGTGGAGAGACGTTCGTTCATCTAGCACAAAGGGAACGGGTTGCAGGAGTAAGTTTTACTCTGGTTTCTCAGTCTGTTTCCTACTGCCGGTTTGAATTTCCTGCAGTTTTCACATGTAAAACCTAGTTGGAGCTCGTAATTCCCCATATATATATATGGAGTGGAGTTTGCAACTGAAAAGAAACTTTGTGTTCCCAACAAGCTAGGTGAAGGACGGCTTTCACACACACTAATCTCTCAGAACTGAGCATGTGGAGAGACGTTCGTTCATGTAGCACAAAGGGAACGGGTTGCAGGAGGAACTTTTTCTCTGATTTCTAAGTCTGTTTCCTAGTGCCGATTTCAAATTCCTGCAGTTTTCACTGTAAAAACGAGTTGGAGCTATTACCTACCCATATATATGTATGGAGTGGAGTTTGCAAATGAAAAGGAAATTTGTGTTCCCAATAATCTAGGTGAAGGACGGCTTTCACACACACTTATCTCTCAGAACTGAGCATGTGGAGAGACGTTCGTTCATCTAGCACAAAGGGAACGGTTTGCAAGAGAAAGTTTTTCTCTGGTTTTTCAGACTGTTTCCTAGTGCCGGTTTGAAGTTCCTGCAGTTTTCACTGTAAAACCGAGTTGGAGATATTACCTCCCCATATATATGTATGTAATGGAGTTTGCAACTGAAAAGAAACTTTCTGTTCCCAACAAGCTATGTGAAGCACGGCTTTCACACACACTTATCTCTCAGAACTGAGCATGTGGAGAGACGTTCGTTCATGTAGCACAAAGGGAACGGGTTGCAGGGGAAACTTTTTCTCTGGGTTCTCAGTCTGTTTCCTACTGCCGGTTTGAAGTTCCTGAAGTTTTCACTAAAAAACCGAGTTGGAGCTAGTACCTACCCATATATATGTTTGGAGTGGAGTTTGCAAGTGAAAAGGAACTTTGTGTTCCCAACAAGCTAGGTGAAGGACGGCTTTCACACACAATTATCTCTCAGAACTGAGCATGTGGAGAGACGTTCGTTCATCTAGCACAAAGGGAACGGGTTGCAGGAGAAACTTTTACTCTGTTTTCTCAGTCTGCTTCCTAGTGCCGGTTTGAAGTTCCTGCAGTTTTCACTGTAAAACCGAGTTGGAGCTAGTACCTACCTATATATATGTATGGAGTGGAGTTTGCAACTGACAAGGAACTTTGTGTTCCCAACAAGCTAGTTGAAGGACGGCTTTCACACACACTTATCTCCCAGAACTTTGCACGTGGATTGTCGTTCGTTCATCTAGCACAAAGTGAACGGTTTGCAGGAATAACTTTTACTCTGGTTTCTCAGTCTGTTTCCTAGTGCCGGGTTGAAGTTCCTGCAGTTTTCACTGTTAAACCGAGTTGGAGCTAGTACCTCCCCATATATATGTATGGAGTGGAGTTTGCAACTGAAAAGGAACTTTGTGTTCCCAACAAGCTAATGAAGGACGGCTTTCACACACACTTATCTCTCAGAACTGAGCATGTGGAGAGTCGTTCGTTCATCTAGCACAAAGGGAACGGTTTGCAGTAATAAATTTTACTCTGGTTTCTCAGTCTGTTTCCTAGTGCCGGTTTGAAGTTCCTGCAGTTTTCACTGTAAAATCGAGTTGGAGCTAGTACCTCCCCATATATATGTATGGAGTGGAGTTTGCAACTGAAAAGGAACTTTGTGTTCCCAACAAGCTAGGTGAAGCACGGCTTTCACACACACTTATCTCTCAGAACTGAGCATGTGGAGAGACGTTCGTTCATCTAGCACAAAGGGAACGGGTTGCAGGAGTAAGTTTTACTCTGGTTTCTCAGTCTGTTTCCTACTGCCGGTTTGAATTTCCTGCAGTTTTCACATGTAAAACCTAGTTGGAGCTCGTAATTCCCCATATATATATATGGAGTGGAGTTTGCAACTGAAAAGAAACTTTGTGTTCCCAACAAGCTAGGTGAAGGACGGCTTTCACACACACTAATCTCTCAGAACTGAGCATGTGGAGAGACGTTCGTTCATGTAGCACAAAGGGAACGGGTTGCAGGAGGAACTTTTTCTCTGATTTCTAAGTCTGTTTCCTAGTGCCGATTTCAAATTCCTGCAGTTTTCACTGTAAAAACGAGTTGGAGCTATTACCTACCCATATATATGTATGGAGTGGAGTTTGCAAATGAAAAGGAAATTTGTGTTCCCAATAATCTAGGTGAAGGACGGCTTTCACACACACTTATCTCTCAGAACTGAGCATGTGGAGAGACGTTCGTTCATCTAGCACAAAGGGAACGGTTTGCAAGAGAAAGTTTTTCTCTGGTTTCTCAGACTGTTTCCTAGTGCCGGTTTGAAGTTCCTGCAGTTTTCACTGTAAAACCGAGTTGGAGATATTACCTCCCCATATATATGTATGTAATGGAGTTTGCAACTGAAAAGAAACTTTCTGTTCCCAACAAGCTATGTGAAGCACGGCTTTCACACACACTTATCTCTCAGAACTGAGCATGTGGAGAGACGTTCGTTCATGTAGCACAAAGGGAACGGGTTGCAGGGGAAACTTTTTCTCTGGGTTCTCAGTCTGTTTCCTACTGCCGGTTTGAAGTTCCTGAAGTTTTCACTAAAAAACCGAGTTGGAGCTAGTACTTACCCATATATATGTTTGGAGTGGAGTTTGCAAGTGAAAAGGAACTTTGTGTTCCCAACAAGCTAGGTGAAGGACGGCTTTCACACACAATTATCTCTCAGAACTGAGCATGTGGAGAGACGTTCGTTCATCTAGCACAAAGGGAACGGGTTGCAGGAGAAACTTTTACTCTGTTTTCTCAGTCTGTTTCCTAGTGCCGGTTTGAAGTTCCTGCAGTTTTCACTGTAAAACCGAGTTGGAGCTAGTACCTACCTATATATATGTATGGAGTGGAGTTTGCAACTGACAAGGAACTTTGTGTTCCCAACAAGCTAGTTGAAGGACGGCTTTCACACACACTTATCTCCCAGAACTTTGCACGTGGATTGTCGTTCGTTCATCTAGCACAAAGTGAACGGGTTGCAGGAATAACTTTTACTCTGGTTTCTCAGTCTGTTTCCTAGTGCCGGGTTGAAGTTCCTGCAGTTTTCACTGTTAAACCGAGTTGGAGCTAGTACCTCCCCATATATATGTATGGAGTGGAGTTTGCAACTGAAAAGGAACTTTGTGTTCCCAACAAGCTAGGTGAAGCACGGCTTTCACACACACTTATCCCTCAGAACTGAGCATGTGGAGAGACGTTCGTTCATCTAGCACAAAGGGAACTGGTTGCAGGAATAAGTTTTACTCTGGTTTCTCAGTCTGTTTCCTAGTGCCGGTTTGAAGTTCCTGCAGTTTTCACATGTAAAACATAGTTGGAGCTCGTAACTCCCCATATATATATATGGAGTGGAGTTTGCAACTGAAAAGGAACTTTGTGTTCCCAATAAGCTAGGTGAAGTATGGCTTTCACACACACTTATCTCTCAAAACTGAGCATGTGGAGAGACGTTCGTTCATCTAGCACAAAGGGAACGGGTTGCAGAAGAAAGGTTTTCTCTGGTTTCTCAGTCAGTTTCCAAGTGCCGGTTTGATGTTCCTGCAGTTTTCACTGTAAAAATGAGTTGGAGCTTGTACTTCCCCATATATATTTATGGGGTGGAGTTTGCAACTGAAAAGAAACTATGTGTTCCCAACAAGCTAGGTGAAGCACGGCTTTCACACACACTAATCTCTCAGAACTGAGCATGTGGAGAGACGTTCGTTCACCTAGCAAAAAGGGAACGGGTTGCAGGAGGAACTTTTTCTCTGATTTCTAAGTCTGTTTCCTAGTGCCGATTTCAAATTCCTGCAGTTTTCACTATAAAACCGAGTTGGAGCTAGTACCTCCCCATATATATGTATGGAGTGGAGTTTGCAAATGAAAAGGAAATTTGTGTTCCAAATAATCTAGGTGAAGGACGGCTTTCACACACACATATCTCTCAGAACTGAGCATGTGGAGAGACGTTCGTTCATCTAGCACAAAGGGAACGGTTTGGAAGAGAAACTTTTTCTCTGGTTTCTCAGAGTGTTTCCTAGTGCCGGTTTGAAGTTCCTGCAGTTTTCACTGTAAAACCGAGTTGGATCTAGTACCTCCCCATATATATGTATGGAATGGAGTTTGCAACTGAAAAGAAACTTTGTGTTCCCAACAAGCTATGTGAAGCACGGCTTTCACACACACTTATCTCTCAGAACTGAGCATGTGGAGAGACGTTCGTTCATCTAGCACAAACGGAACGGGTTGCATGAGAAACTTTTACTCTGGTTTCTCAGTCAGTTTCCTACTGCCGGTTTGAAGTTCCTGCATTTTTCAGTGTAAAGCCCATTTGGAGCTAGTACCTCCCCATATATATGTATGGAGTGGAGTTTGCAAGTGAAAAGAAACTTTGTGTTCCCAACAAGCTAGGTGAAGGACGGCTTTCACACACACTTGTCTCTCAGAACTGAGCATGTGGAGAGACGTTCGTTCATGTAGCACAAAGGGAACGGGTTGCAGGAGAAACTTTTACTCTGGATTCTCAGTCTGTTTCCTAGTGCCGGTTTGAAGTTCCTGCAGTTTTCACTGTAAAACCGAGTTGGAGCTAGTACCTACCTATATATATGTATGGAGTGGAGTTTGCAACTGACAAGGAACTATGTGTTCCCAACAAGCTAAGTGAAGGACTGCTTTCACTCACACTTATCTCTCAGAACTGAGAATGTGGAGAGTCGTTCGTTCATCTAGCACAAAAGAAACGGGTTGCAGTAATAACTTATACTCTGGTTTCTCAGTTTGTTTCCTAGTGCCGGTTTGAAGTTCCTGCAGTTTTCACATGTAAAACCGAGTTGGAGCTCGTAACACCCCATATATATATA
Source organism: Camelus bactrianus (assembly GCF_048773025.1). Taxonomy (NCBI): domain Eukaryota; kingdom Metazoa; phylum Chordata; class Mammalia; order Artiodactyla; family Camelidae; genus Camelus; species Camelus bactrianus. The sequence goes on along the minus strand of NC_133564.1, from coordinate 3,555,486 downwards.
TGGAGTGGACTTTGAAACTGAAAAGAAAATTTGTGTTCCCAACAAGCTATGTGAAGGACGGCTTTCACACACACTTACCTCTCAGAAATGAGCATGTGTAGAGACGTTCGTTCATCTAGCACAAATGGAAAGAGTTGCCGGAGAAACTTTTACTCTGGTTTCTCAGTCTGTTTCCTAGTGCCGGTTTGAAGTTCCTGCAGTTTTCACTGTAAAACCGAGTTGGAGCTTGTACCTACCTATATATATATATGGAGTGGAGTTTGCAACTGAAAAGGAACTTTGTGTTCCCAACAAGCTAGGTGAAGGACGGATTTCACACACACTTATCTCTCAGAACTGAGCATGTGGAGAGACGTTCGTTCATCTAGCACAAAGTAAACGGGTTGCAGGAATAAGTTTTACTCTGGTTTCTCAGTCTGTTTCCTAGTGCCGGTTTGAAGTTCCTGCAGTTTTCACTGTAAAACCGAGTTGGAGCTAGTACCTCCCCATATATATGTATGGAGTGGAGTTTGCAACTGAAAAGGAACTTTGTGTTCCCAACAAGCTAGGTGAAGCACGGCTTTCACACACACTTATCTCTCAGAACTGAGCATGTGGAGAGACGTTCGTTCATCTAGCACAAAGGGAACGGGTTGCAGGAGTAAGTTTTACTCTGGTTTCTCAGTCTGTTTCCTACTGCCGGTTTGAATTTCCTGCAGTTTTCACATGTAAAACCTAGTTGGAGCTCGTAATTCCCCATATATATTTATGGAGTGGAGTTTGCAACTGAAAAGAAACTTTGTGTTCCCAACAAGCTAGGTGAAGGACGGCTTTCACACACACTAATCTCTCAGAACTGAGCATGTGGAGAGACGTTCGTTCATGTAGCACAAAGGGAACGGGTTGCAGGAGGAACTTTTTCTCTGATTTCTAAGTCTGTTTCCTAGTGCCGATTTCAAATTCCTGCAGTTTTCACTGTAAAAACGAGTTGGAGCTATTACCTACCCATATATATGTATGGAGTGGAGTTTGCAAATGAAAAGGAAATTTGTGTTCCCAATAATCTAGGTGAAGGACGGCTTTCACACACACTTATCTCTCAGAACTGAGCATGTGGAGAGACGTTCGTTCATCTAGCACAAAGGGAACGGTTTGCAAGAGAAAGTTTTTCTCTGGTTTCTCAGACTGTTTCCTAGTGACGGTTTGAAGTTCCTGCAGTTTTCACTGTAAAACCGAGTTGGAGATATTACCTCCCCATATATATGTATGTAATGGAGTTTGCAACTGAAAAGAAACTTTCTGTTCCCAACAAGCTATGTGAAGCACGGCTTTCACACACACTTATCTCTCAGAACTGAGCATGTGGAGAGACGTTCGTTCATGTAGCACAAAGGGAACGGGTTGCAGGGGAAACTTTTTCTCTGGTTTCTCAGTCTGTTTCCTAGTGCCGGTTTGAAGTTCCTGCATTTTTCAGTGTAAAGCCCATTTGGAGCTATTACCTACCCATATATATGTATGGAGTGGAGTTTGCAAGTGAAAAGAAACTTTGTGTTCCCAACAAGCTAGGTGAAGGACGGCTTTCACACACACTTGTCTCTCAGAACTGAGCATGTGGAGAGACGTTCGTTCATGTAGCACAAAGGGAACGGGTTGCAGGAGAAACTTTTACTCTGGATTCTCAGTCTGTTTCCTAGTGCCGGTTTGAAGTTCCTGCAGTTTTCACTGTAAAACCGAGTTGGAGCTAGTACCTACCTATATATATGTATGGAGTGGAGTTTGCAACTGACAAGGAACTATGTGTTCCCAACAAGCTAAGTGAAGGACTGCTTTCACTCACACTTATCTCTCAGAACTGAGCATGTGGAGAGTCGTTCGTTCATCTAGCACAAAAGAAACGGGTTGCAGTAATAACTTATACTCTGGTTTCTCAGTTTGTTTCCTAGTGCCGGTTTGAAGTTCCTGCAGTTTTCACATGTAAAACCGAGTTGGAGCTCGTAACACCCCATATATATATATGGAGTGGACTTTGAAACTGAAAAGAAAATTTGTGTTCCCAACAAGCTATGTGAAGGACGGCTTTCACACACACTTACCTCTCAGAAATGAGCATGTGTAGAGACGTTCGTTCATCTAGCACAAATGGAAAGGGTTGCCGGAGAAACTTTTACTCTGGTTTCTCAGTCTGTTTCATAGTGCCGGTTTGAAGTTCCTGCAGTTTTCACTGTAAAACCGAGTTGGAGCTTGTACCTACCTATATATATATATGGAGTGGAGTTTGCAACTGAAAAGGAACTTTGTGTTCCCAACAAGCTAGGTGAAGGACGGATTTAACACACACTTATCTCTCAGAACTGAGCATGTGGAGAGACGTTCGTTCATCTAGCACAAAGTAAACGGGTTGCAGGAATAAGTTTTACTCTGGTTTCTCAGTCTGTTTCCTAGTGCCGGTTTGAAGTTCCTGCAGTTTTCACTGTAAAACCGAGTTGGAGCTAGTACCTCCCCATATATATGTATGGAGTGGAGTTTGCAACTGAAAAGGAACTTTGTGTTCCCAACAAGCTAGGTGAAGCACGGCTTTCACACACACTTATCTCTCAGAACTGAGCATGTGGAGAGACGTTCGTTCATCTAGCACAAAGGGAACGGGTTGCAGGAGTAAGTTTTACTCTGGTTTCTCAGTCTGTTTCCTACTGCCGGTTTGAATTTCCTGCAGTTTTCACATGTAAAACTTAGTTGGAGCTCGTAATTCCCCATATATATATATGGAGTGGAGTTTGCAACTGAAAAGAAACTTTGTGTTCCCAACAAGCTAGGTGAAGGACGGCTTTCACACACACTAATCTCTCAGAACTGAGCATGTGGAGAGACGTTCGTTCATGTAGCACAAAGGGAACGGGTTGCAGGAGGAACTTTTTCTCTGATTTCTAAGTCTGTTTCCTAGTGCCGATTTCAAATTCCTGCAGTTTTCACTGTAAAAACGAGTTGGAGCTATTACCTACCCATATATATGTATGGAGTGGAGTTTGCAAAAGAAAAGGAAATTTGTGTTCCCAATAATCTAGGTGAAGGACGGCTTTCACACACACTTATCTCTCAGAACTGAGCATGTGGAGAGACGTTCGTTCATCTAACACAAAGGGAACGGTTTGCAAGAGAAAGTTTTTCTCTGGTTTTTCAGACTGTTTCCTAGTGCCGGTTTGAAGTTCCTGCAGTTTTCACTGTAAAACCGAGTTGGAGATATTACCTCCCCATATATATGTATGTAATGGAGTTTGCAACTGAAAAGAAACTTTCTGTTCCCAACAAGCTATGTGAAGCACGGCTTTCACACACACTTATCTCTCAGAACTGAGCATGTGGAGAGACGTTCGTTCATCTAGCACAAAGGGAACGGTTTGCAAGTGAAACTATTTCTCTGGTTTCTCAGACTGTTTCCTAGTACCGGTTTGAAGTTCCTGCAGTTTTCACTGTAAAACAGTGTTGGAGCTAGTACCTCCCCATATATATGTATGGAATGGAGTTTGCAACTGAAAAGAAACTTAGTGTTCCCAACAAGCTATGTGAAGCACGGCTTTCACACACACTTATCTCTCAGAACTGAGCATGTGGAGAGACGTTCGTTCATCTAGCACAAAGGGAACGGGTTGCAGGGGAAACTTTTTCTCTGGGTTCTCAGTCTGTTTCCTACTGCCGGTTTGAAGTTCCTGCAGTTTTCACTGTAAAACCGAGTTGGAGCTAGTACATACCCATATATATGTATGGAGTGGAGTTTGCAAGTGAAAAGAAACTTTGTGTTCCCAACAAGCTAGTTGAAGGACGGCTTTCACACACACTTATCTCTCAGAACTGAGCATGTGGAGAGACGTTCGTTCATCTAGCACAAAGGGAACGGGTTGCAGGAGAAACTTTTACTATGGTTTCTCAGTCTGTTTCCTAGTGCCGGTTTGAAGTTCCTGCAGTTTTCACTGTAAAACCGAGTTGGAGCTAGTACCTACCTATATATATGTGTGGAGTGTAATTTGCAACTGACAAGGAACTATGTGTTCCCAACAAGCTAATGAAGGACGGCTTTCACACACGCTTATCTCTCAGAACTGAGCATGTGGAGAGTGGTTTCGTTCATCTAGCACAAAGGGAACGGTTTGCAGTAATATACTTTTCTCTGGTTTCTCAGTCTGTTTCCTAGTGCCGGTTTGAAGTTCCTGCTGTTTTCACATGTAAAACCGAGTTGGAGCTCGTAACTCCCCATATATATATATATGGAGTGGAGTTTGCAACTGAAAAGAAACTTTGTCTTCCCAACAAGCTATGTGAAGGACGGCTTTCACATACACATATCTCTCAGAACTGAGCATGTGGAGAGACGTTCGTTCATCTAGCACAAAGGGAACGGATTGCAAGTGAAACTATTTCTCTGGTTTCTCAGACTGTTTCCAAGTGCCGGTTTGAAGTTCCTGCAGTTTTCACTGTAAAACAGTGTTGGAGCTAGTACCTCCCCATATATATGTATGGAGTGGAGTTTGCAACTGAAAAGAAACTATGTGTTCCCAACAAGCTAGGTGAAGCACGGCTTTCACACACACTTATCTCTCAGAACTGAGCATGTGGAGAGACGTTCGTTCATCTAGCAAAAATGGAACGGGTTGCAGGAGAAATTTTTACTCTGGTTTCTCAGACTGTTTCCTAGTGCCGGTTGAAGTTCCTGCAGTTTTCACTGTAAAACCGAGTTGGAGTTAGTACCTCCCCATATAATTGTATGGAGTGGAGTTTGCAACTGAAAAGAAACTTTGTGTTCCCAACAATCTATGTGAAGCACGGCTTTCACACACACATATCTCTCAGAACTGAGCATGTGTAGAGACGTTCGTTTATCTAGCACAAAGGGAACGGGTTGCAGGAGAAACTTTTACTCTGGTTTCTCAGTCTGTTTCCTATTGCCGGTTTGAAGTTCCTGCAGTTTTCACTGTAAAACAGAGTTGGAGCTAGTACCTACCTATATATATGTGTGGAGAGGAGTTTGCAACTGACAAGGAACTATGTGTTCCCAACAAGCTAATGAAGGACGGCTTTCACACACACTTATCTCTCAGAACTGAGCATGTGGAGAGTCGTTCGTTCATCTAGCACAAAGGGAACGGTTTGCAGTAATAAATTTTACTCTGGTTTCTCAGTCTGTTTCCTAGTGCCGGTTTGAAGTTCCTGCAGTTTTCACTGTAAAACCGAGTTGGAGCTAGTACCTCCCCATATATATGTATGGAGTGGAGTTTGCAACTGAAAAGGAACTTTGTGTTCCCAACAAGCTAGGTGAAGCACGGCTTTCACACACACTTATCTCTCAGAACTGAGCATGTGGAGAGACGTTCGTTCATCTAGCACAAGGGGAACGGGTTGCAGGAGTAAGTTTTACTCTGGTTTCTCAGTCTGTTTCCTACTGCCGGTTTGAATTTCCTGCAGTTTTCACATGTAAAACCTAGTTGGAGCTCGTAATTCCCCATATATATATATGGAGTGGAGTTTGCAACTGAAAAGAAACTTTGTGTTCCCAACAAGCTAGGTGAAGGACGGCTTTCACACACACTAATCTCTCAGAACTGAGCATGTGGAGAGACGTTCGTTCATGTAGCACAAAGGGAACGGGTTGCAGGAGGAACTTTTTCTCTGATTTCTAAGTCTGTTTCCTAGTGCCGATTTCAAATTCCTGCAGTTTTCACTGTAAAAACGAGTTGGAGCTATTACCTACCCATATATATGTATGGAGTGGAGTTTGCAAATGAAAAGGAAATTTGTGTTCCCAATAATCTAGGTGAAGGACGGCTTTCACACACACTTATCTCTCAGAACTGAGCATGTGGAGAGACGTTCGTTCATCTAGCACAAAGGGAACGGTTTGCAAGAGAAAGTTTTTCTCTGGTTTCTCAGACTGTTTCCTAGTGCCGGTTTGAAGTTCCTGCAGTTTTCACTGTAAAACCGAGTTGGAGATATTACCTCCCCATATATATGTATGTAATGGAGTTTGCAACTGAAAAGAAACTTTCTGTTCCCAACAAGCTATGTGAAGCACGGCTTTCACACACACTTATCTCTCAGAACTGAGCATGTGGAGAGACGTTCGTTCATGTAGCACAAAGGGAACGGGTTGCAGGGGAAACTTTTTCTCTGGGTTCTCAGTCTGTTTCCTACTGCCGGTTTGAAGTTCCTGAATTTTTCACTAAAAAACCGAGTTGGAGCTAGTACCTACCCATATATATGTTTGGAGTGGAGTTTGCAAGTGAAAAGGAACTTTGTGTTCCCAACAAGCTAGGTGAAGGACGGCTTTCACACACAATTATCTCTCAGAACTGAGCATGTGGAGAGACGTTCGTTCATCTAGCACAAAGGGAACGGGTTGCAGGAGAAACTTTTACTCTGTTTTCTCAGTCTGTTTCCTAGTGCCGGTTTGAAGTTCCTGCAGTTTTCACTGTAAAACCGAGTTGGAGCTAGTACCTCCCCATATATATGTATGGAGTGGAGTTTGCAACTGAAAAGGAACTTTGTGTTCCCAACAAGCTAGGTGAAGCACGGCTTTCACACACACTTATCCCTCAGAACTGAGCATGTGGAGAGACGTTCGTTCATCTAGCACAAAGGGAACTGGTTGCAGGAATAAGTTTTACTCTGATTTCTAAGTCTGTTTCCTAGTGCCGATTTCAAATTCCTGCAGTTTTCACTATAAAACCGAGTTGGAGCTAGTACCTCCCCATATATATGTATGGAGTGGAGTTTGCAAATGAAAAGGAAATTTGTGTTCCAAATAATCTAGGTGAAGGACGGCTTTCACACACACATATCTCTCAGAACTGAGCATGTGGAGAGACGTTCGTTCATCTAGCAAAAAGGGAACGGTTTGGAAGAGAAACTTTTTCTCTGGTTTCTCAGAGTGTTTCCTAGTGCCGGTATGAAGTTCCTGCAGTTTTCACTGTAAAACCGAGTTGGATCTAGTACCTCCCCATATATATGTATGGAGTGGAGTTTGAAACTGAAAAGAAACTTTGTGTTCCCAACAAGCTAGGTGAAGGACGGCATTCACACACACTAATCTCTCAGAACTGAGCATGTGGAGAGACGTTCGTTCATCTAGCACAAAGGGAACGGGTTGCAGGGAAAATTTTACTCTGGTTTCTCAGTCTGTTTCCTAGTTCCGGTTTGATGTTCCTGCAGTTTTCACATGTAAAACCGAGTTGGAGCTCGTAACTCCCCATATATATATATGGAGTGGAGTTTGCAACTGAAAAGAAACTTTGTGTTCCCAACAAGCTATGTGAAGGACGGCTTTCACACACACTTACCTCTCAGAACTGAGCATGTGGAGAGACGTTCGTTCAACTAGCACAAAGGGAACGGGTTGCCGGAGAAACTTTTTCTCTAGTTTCTCAGTCTGTTTCCAAGTGCCGGTTTGATGTTCCTGCAGTTTTCACTGTAAAACCGAGTTGGAGCTAGTACCTCCCCATATATATGTATGGAGTGGAGTTTGCAACTGAAAAGAAACTTTGTGTTCCCAACCAGCTAGGTGAAGCACGGCTTTCAAACACACTTATCTCTCAGAACTGAGCATGTGGAGAGACGTTCGTTCATCTAGCACAAAGGGAAAGTGTTGCAGGTGGAAATTTAACTCTGGTTTCTCAGTCTGTTTCCTAGTGCCGGTTTGAAGTTCCTGCAGTTTTCACATGTAAAACCGAGTTGGAGCTCGTAACTCCCCATATATATATATGGAGAGGAGTTTGCAAATGAAAAAGAACTTTGTGTTCCCAACAAGCTAGGTGAAGGACGGCTTTCACACACACTTATCTCTCAGAACTGAGCATGTGGAGAGACGTTCGTTCATCTAGCACAAAGGGAACGGGTTGCAGGAGGAACTTTTTCTCTGGTTTCTAAGTCTGTTTCCTAGTGCCGAATTCAAATTCCTGCAGTTTTCACTGTAAAAACGAGTTGGAGCCAGTACCTCCCCATATATATTTATGGAGTGGTGTTTGCAAATGAAAAGGAACTTTGTGTTCCCAAAAAGGTATGTGAAGCACGGCTTTCACACACACTTATCTCTCAGAACTGAGCATGTGGAGAGACGTTCGTCCATCTAGCACAAATGGAACGGGTTGCAGGAGGAACTTTTACTCTGGTTTCTCAGTCTGTTTCCTACTGCCGGTTTGAAGTTCCTGCAGTTTTCACTGTAAAACCGGGTTGGAGCTGGTACCACCCCATATATATGTATGGAGTGGAGTTTGCAAGTGAAAAGAAACTTTGTGTTCCCAACAAGCTAGGTGAAGGACGGGTTTCACACACACTTATCTCTCAGAACTGAGCATGTGGAGAGACGTTCGTTCATCTAGCACAAAGGAAACGGGTTGCAGGAGAAACTTTTACTCTGGTTTCTCAGTCTGTTTCCTAGTGCCGGTTTGAATTTCCTGCAGTTTTCACTGTAAACCCGAGTTGGAGCTGGTACTTCCCATATATATGTATGGAGTGGAGTTTGCAACTGAAAAGAAACTTTGTGTTCCCAACAAGCTAGTTAAGCAAGGCTTTCACACACACTTATCTCTCAGAACTGAGCATGTGGAGAGATGTTCGTTCATCTAGCACAAAGGGAACGGGTTGCAAGGGAAACTATTACTCTGGTTTCTCATCTGTTTCCTAGTGCCGGTTTGATGTTCCTGCAGTTTTCACTGTAAAACCGAGTTGGAGCTAGTACCTCCCCATATATATGTATGCAGTGGATTTTGCAAATGAAAAAGAACTTTGTGTTCCCAACAAACTAGGTGAAGGACGGCTTTCACACACACTTATCTCTCAGAACTGAGCATGTGGAGAGACGTTCGTTCATCTAGCACAAAGGGAACGGGTTGCAGGAGAAACTTTTTCTCTGGTTTCTCAGTCTGTTTCCTAGTGCCGGTTTGAAGTTCTTGCAGTTTTCACTGTAAAACCGAGTTGGAGCTAGAACCTCCCCATATATATGTATGGAGTGGAGTTTGCAACTGAAAAGAAACTTTGTGTTCCCAACAAGCTAGGTGAAGCACGGCTTTCACATACACTTACCTCTCAGAACTGAGCATTTGGATAGACGTTCGTTCATCTAGCACAATGGGAACGGGTCGCAGGAGAAACTTTACTCTGGTTTCTCAGTGTGTTTCCTAGTGCCGGATTGAAGTTCCTGCAGTTTTCACTGTAAAACCGAGTTGGAGCTCGTACCTACCCATATATATGTATGGAGTGGTGTTTGCAAATGAAAAGAAACTTTGTGTTCCCAACAAGCTAGTTGAAGGACGGCTTTCACATTCACATATCTCTCTGAACTGAGCATGTGGAGAGACGTTCGTTCATCTAGCACAAAAGGAACGGGTTGCAGGAGGAACTTTTATTCTGTTTTCTAAGTCTGATTCCTAGTGCCGGTTTGATTTTCCTGCAGTTTTCACTGTAAAACCGAGTTGGAGCTAGTACCTCCCCATATATATGTATGGATTGGAGATTGCAACTGAAAAGTAACTATGTGTTCCCAACAAGCTAGGTGAAGGACGGCTTTCTCACACACTTACATCTCAGAACTGAGCATGTGGAGAGACGTTCGTTCATCTTGCACAAAGGGAACGGGTTGCAGGAGAAACTTTTTCTCTAGTTTCTTAGTCTGTTTCCAAGTGCCGGTTTGAAGTTCCTGCAGTTTTCACTGTAAAACCGACTTGGAGCTAGTACCTACCCATATATATGTATGGAGTGGAGTTTGCAAGTGAAATGAAACTTTGTGTTCCCAACAAGCTAGGTGAAGCACGGCTTTCACACACAATTATCTCTCAGAACTGAGCATGTGGAGAGACGTTCGTTCATCTAACACAAAGGGAACGGGTTGCAGCAATAACTTTTACTCTGGTTTCTAAGTCTGTTTCCTAAGGCGGTTTCAAGTTCCTGCAGTTTTCAATGTAAAATCGAGTTGGAGCTCGTCCATACCCATATATATGTATGGAGTGGTGTTTGCAAATGAAAAGAACCTTTGTGTTCCCAACAAGCTAGTTGAAGGACGGCATTCACATACACATATCTCTCAGAACTGAGCATGTGGAGAGACGTTCATTCATCTAGCACAATGGGAACGGGTTGCAGGAGGAACTTTTACTCTGGATTCTCAGTCTGTTTCCTAGTGCCGGTTTCAATTTCCTGCAGTTTTCACTGTAAAACCGAGTTGGAGCTAGTACCTCCCCATATATATGTATGGAGTGGAGTTTGCAAATGAAAAGGAACTTTGTGTTCCCAACAAGCTAGGTGAAGGACGGCTTTCACACACAGTTATCTCTCAGAACTAAGGATGTGGAGAGACGTTCTTCATCTAGCACAATGGGAAAGGGTTGCAGGAAAAACTATTTCTCTGGATTCTCAGTCTGTTTCCAAGTGCCGGTTTTAAGTTCCTGCAGTTTTCACTGTAAAAGCGAGTTGGAGCTAGTACCTCCCCATATATATGTATGGAGTGGAGTTTGCAAGTGAAAATAAACTCTGTGTTCCCAACAAGCTATGTGAAGGACGGCTTTCACACCCACTTATCTCTCATAACTGAGCATGTGGAGAGACGTTCGTTCATCTAGCACAAAGGGAACGGTCTGCAGGAGAAAATTTTACTCTGGTTTCTCAGTCTGTTTCCTAGTGCCGGTTTGAAGTTCCTGCAGTTTTCACTGTAAAACCGAGTTGGAGCTTGTACCTACCTATATATATGTATGGAGTGGAGTTTGCAACTGAAAAGGAACTTTGTGTTCCCAACAAGCTAGTTGAAGGACGGCTTTCAAACACACTTATCTCTCAGAACTGAGCATGTGTATAGTCGTTCGTTCATCTAGCACAAAGGGAACGGTTTGTAGGAATAACTTTTACTCTGGTTTCTCAGTCTGTTTCCTAGTGCCTTTTTGAAGTTCCTGCAGTTTTCACATGTAAAACCGCGTTGGAGCTCGTAACTCCCCATTTATATATATGGAGTGGAGTTTGCAACTGAAAAGAAACTTTGTGTTCCCAACAAGCTAGTTGAAGGACGGCTTTCAAACACACACTTATCTCTCAGAACTGAGCATTTGGAGAGACGTTCGTTCATCTAGCACAAAGGGAACGGGTTGCAGGAAAAACTTTTTCTCTAGTTTCTTAGTCTGTTTCCAAGTGCCGGTTTGAATTTCATGCAGTTTTCACTGTAAAACTGAGTTGGAGCTAGTACCACCCCATATATATGTATGGAGTGGAATTTGCAACTGAAAAGAAACTTTGTGTTCCCAACAAGCTAGGTGAAGCACGGCTTTAACACACACTTATCTCTCAGAACTGAGCATGTGGAGAGAATTTCGTTCATCTAACACAAAGGGAACGGGTTGAAGCAATAACTTTTACTCTGGTTTCTCAGTCTGTTTCCTAGTGCCGGTTTGAAGTTCCTGCAGTTTTCACATGTAAAACCGATTTGGAGCTTGTAACTCCCCGTATATATATATGGAGAGGAGTTTGCAACTGAAAAGAAACTTTGTGTTCCCAACAAGCTAGGTGAAGGACGGCTTTCACACACACTTACCTCTCAGAACTGAGCATGTGGAGAGACGTTCGTTCATCTAGCAAAAAGGGAACGGGTTGCAGGAGAAACTCTTACTCTGGTTTCTCAGTCTGTTTCCTAGTGCCGGTTTGAACTTCCTGCAGTTAACACTGTAAAACCGAGTTGGAGCTCGTACCTACCCATATATATGTATGGAGTGGATTTTGCAACTGAAAAGAAACTTTGTGTTCCCAACAAGCTAGGTGAAGGACGGCTTTCACACACACTTATCTCTCAGAACTGAGCATGTGGAGAGACGTTCGTTTATCTAGCACAAAGGGAACGGGTTGCAGGAGAAACTTTTTCTCTAGTTTCTCAGTCTGTTTCCTAGTGCCGGTTTGATGTTCCTGCAGTTTTCACTGTAAAACCGAGTTGGAGCTAGTACCTCCCCATATATATGTAAGGAGTGTAGTTTGCAACTGAAAAGAAACTTTGTGTTCCCAACCAGCTAGGTGAAGCACGGCTTTCACACACACTTATCTCTCAGAACTGAGCATGTGGAGAGACGTTCGTTCATCTAGCACAAAGGGAAAGGGTTGCAGGAGGAAATTTAACTCTGGTTTCTCAGTCTGTTTCCTAGTGCCGGTTTGAAGTTCCTGCAGTTTTCACATGTAAAACCGAGTTGGAGCTCGTAACTCCCCATATATATATATGGAGAGGAGTTTGCAAATGAAAAGGAACTTTGTGTTCCCAACAAGCTAGGTGAAGGACGGCTTTCACACACTCTTATCTCTCAGAACTGAGCATGTGGAGAGACGTTCGTTCATCTAGCACAAAGGTAACGGGTTGCAGGAGGAACTTTTTCTCTGGTTTCTAAGTCTGTTTCCTAGTGCCGATTTCAAATTCCTGCAGTTTTCACTGTAAAAACGAGTTGGAGCCAGTACCTCCCCATATATATTTATGGAGTGGAGTTTGCAAATGAAAAGGAAATTTGTGTTCCCAAAAAGCTATGTGAAGCACGGCTTTCACACACACTTATCTCTCAGAACTGAGCATGTGGAGAGACGTTCGTTCATCTAGCACAAAGGGAACGGTTTGCAAGTGAAACTATTTCTCTGGTTTCTCAGAATGTTTCCTAGTGCCGGTTTGAAGTTCCTGCAGTTTTCACTGTAAAACAGTGTTGGAGCTAGTACCTCCCCATATATATGTATGGAATGGAGTTTGCAACTGAAAAGAAACTTAGTGTTCCCAACAAGCTATGTGAAGCACGGCTTTCACACACACTTATCTCTCAGAACTGAGCATGTGGAGAGACGTTCGTTCATCTAGCACAAAGGGAACGGGTTGCAGGGGAAACTTTTTCTCTGGGTTCTCAGTCTGTTTCCTACTGCCGGTTTGAAGTTCCTGCAGTTTTCACTGTAAAACCGAGTTGGAGCTAGTACCTACCCATATATATGTATGGAGTGGAGTTTGCAAGTGAAAAGAAACTTTGTGTTCCCAACAAGCTAGTTGAAGGACGGCTTTCACACACACTTATCTCTCAGAACTGAGCATGTGGAGAGACGTTGGTTCATGTAGCACAAAGGGAACGGGTTGCAGGAGAAACTTTTACTATGGTTTCTCAGTCTGTTTCCTAGTGCCGGTTTGAAGTTCCTGCAGTTTTCACTGTAAAGCCGAGTTGGAGCTAGTACCTACCTATATATATGTGTGGAGTGTAATTTGCAACTGACAAGGAACTATGTGTTCCCAACAAGCTAATGAAGGACGGCTTTCACACACACTTATCTCTCAGAACTGAGCATGTGGAGAGTGGTTTCGTTCATCTAGCACAAAGGGAACGGTTTGCAGTAATATACTTTACTCTGGTTTCTCAGTCTGTTTCCTAGTGCCGGTTTGAATTTCCTGCTGTTTTCACATGTAAAACCGAGTTGGAGCTCGTAACTCCCCATATATATATATATGGAGTGGAGTTTGCAACTGAAAAGAAACTTTGTCTTCCCAACAAGCTATGTGAAGGACGGCTTTCACATACACATATCTCTCAGAACTGAGCATGTGGAGAGACGTTCGTTCATCTAGCACAAAGGGAACGGATTGCAGGAAGAACTTTTACTCTGGTTTCTCAGTGTGTTTCCTAGTGCCGGTTTGAAGTTCCTGCAGTTTTCACTGTAAAACCGACTTGGAGCTAGTACCTCCCCATATATATGTATGGAGTGGAGTTTGCAACTGAAAAGAAACTTTGTGTTCCAAACAAGCTAGCTGAAGCACGGCTTTCACACACACTTATCTCTCAGAACTGTGCGTGTGGAGAGACGTTCGTTCATCTAGCACAAAGGGAACGGGTTGCAAAAGAAATTTTTGTCTGGTTTCTCAGACTGTTTCCTAGTGCCGGTTGAAGTTCCTGCAGTTTTCACTGTAAAACCGAGTTGGAGTTAGTACCTCCCCATATAATTGTATGGAGTGGAGTTTGCAACTGAAAAGAAACTTTGTGTTCCCAACAATTTATGTGAAGCACGGCTTTCACACACACTTATCTCTCAGAACTGAGCATGTGTAGAGACGTTCGTTTATCTAGCACAAATGGAACGGGTTGCAGGAGAAACTTTTACTCTGGTTTCTCAGTCTGTTTCCTAGTACCGGTTTGAAGTTCCTGCAGTTTTCACTGTAAAACAGAGTTGGAGCTAGTACCTACCTATATATATGTGTGGAGAGGAGTTTGCAACTGACAAGGAACTTTGTGTTCCCAACAAGCTAATGAAGGACGGCTTTCACACACACTTATCTCTCAGAACTGAGCATGTGGAGAGTCGTTCGTTCATCTAGCACAAAGGGAACGGTTTGCAGTAATAAATTTTACTCTGGTATCTCAGTCTGTTTCCTAGTGCCGGTTTGAAGTTCCTGCTGATTTCACATGTAAAACCGAGTTGGAGCTCGTAACTCCCCATATATATATATGGAGTGGGGTTTGCAACTGAAAAGAAACTTTGTGTTCCCAACAAGCTATGTGAAGGACGGCTTTCACATACACATAACCCTCAGAACTGAGCATGTGGAGAGACGTTCGTTCATCTAGCACAAAGGGAACGGATTGCAGGAAGAACTTTTACTCTGGTTTCTCAGTGTGTTTCCTAGTGCCGGTTTGAAGTTCCTGCAGTTTTCACTGAAAAACCGAGTTGGAGCTAGTACCTCCCCATATATATATATGGAGTGGAGTTTGCAACTGAAAAGAAACTTTGTGTTCCCAACAAGCTAGCTGAAGCACGGCTTTCACACACACTTATCTCTCAGAACTGTGCATGTGGAGAGACGTTCGTTCATCTAGCACAAAGGGAACGGGTAGCAAAAGAAATTTTTCTCTGGTTTCTCAGACTGTTTCCTAGTGCCGGTTTGAAGTTCCTGCGTTTTTCAGTGTAAAGCCCATTTGGAGCTAGTACCTCCCCATATATATGTATGGAGTGGAGTTTGCAAGTGAAAAGAAACTTTGTGTTCCCAACAAGCTAGGTGAAGGACGGCTTTCACACACAATTGTCTCTCAGAACTGAGCATGTGGAGAGACGTTCGTTCATGTAGCACAAAGGGAACTTGTTGCAGGAGAAACTTTTACTCTGGTTTCTCAGTCTGTTTCCTAGTGCCGGTTTGAAGTTCCTGCAGTTTTCACTGTAAAACCGAGTTGGAGCTAGTACCTACCTATATATATGTATGGAGTGGAGTTTGCAACTGACAAGGAACTATGTGTTCCCAACAAGCTAAGTGAAGGACTGCTTTCACTCACACTTATCACTCAGAACTGAGCATGTGGAGAGTCGTTCGTTCATCTAGCACAAAAGAAACGGGTTGCAGTAATAACTTATACTCTGGTTTCTCAGTTTGTTTCCTAGTGCCGGTTTGAAGTTCCTGCAGTTTTCACATGTAAAACCGAGTTGGAGCTCGTAACACCCCATATATATATATGGAGTGGACTTTGAAACTGAAAAGAAAATTTGTGTTCCCAACAAGCTATGTGAAGGACGGCTTTCACACACACTTATCTCTCAGAAATGAGCATGTGTAGAGACGTTCGTTCATCTAGCACAAATGGAACGGTTTGCCGGAGAAACTTTTACTCTGGTTTCTCAGACTGTTTCCTAGTGCCGGTTTGAAGTTCCTGCAGTTTTCACTGTAAAACCGAGTTGGAGCTTGTACCTACCTATATATATATATGGAGTGGAGTTTGCAACTGAAAAGGAACTTTGTGTTCCCAACAAGCTAGGTGAAGCACGGCTTTCACACACACTTATCTCTCAGAACTGAGCATGTGGAGAGACGTTCGTTCATCTATCACAAAGTAAACAGGTTGCAGGAATAAGTTTTACTCTGGTTTCTCAGTCTGTTTCCTAGTGCCGGTTTGAAGTTCCTGCAGTTTTCACAGTAAAACCGAGTTGGAGCTAGTACCTCCCCATATATATGTATGGAGTGGAGTTTGCAACTGAAAAGGAACTTTGTGTTCCCAACAAGCTAGGTGAAGCACGGCTTTCACACACACTTATCTCTCAGAACTGAGCATGTGGAGAGACGTTCGTTCACCTAGCACAAAAGGAACGGGTTGCAGGAGTAAGTTTTACTCAGGTTTCTCAGTCTGTTTCCTACTGCCGGTTTGAATTTCCTGCAGTTTTCACATGTAAAACCTAGTTGGAGCTCGTAATTCCCCATATATATATATGGAGTGGATTTTGCAACTGAAAAGAGACTTTGTGTTCCCAACAAGCTAGGTGAAGGACGGCTTTCACACACAATAATCTCTCAGAACTGAGCATGTGGAGAGACGTTCGTTCATCTAGCAAAAAGGGAACGGGTGGCAGGAGGAACTTTTTCTCTGATTTCTAAGTCTGTTTCCTAGTGCCGATTTCAAATTCCTGCAGTTTTCTCTGTAAAAACGAGTTGGAGCTTTTACCTCCCCATATATATGTATGGAGTGGAGTTTGCAAATGAAAAGGAAATTTGTGTTCCCAATAATCTAGGTGAAGGAAGGCTTTCACACACACTTATCTCTCAGAACTGAGCATGTGGAGAGACGTTCGTTCATCTAGCACTAAGGGAACGGTTTGCAAGAGAAAGTTTTTCTCTGGTTTCTCAGACTGTTTCCTAGTGCCGGTTTGAAGTTCCTGCAGTTTTCACTGTAAAACCGAGTTGGAGATATTACTTCCCCATATATATGTATGTAATGGAGTTTGCAACTGAAAAGAAACTTTGTTTCCCAACAAGCTATGTGAAGCACGGCTTTCACACACACTTATCTCTCAGAACTGAGCATGTGGAGAGACGTTCGTTCATGTAGCACAAAGGGAACGGGTTGCAGGGGAAACTTTTTCTCTGGGTTCTCAGTCTGTTTCCTACTGCCGGTTTGAAGTTCCTGAAGTTTTCACTGTAAAACCGAGTTGGAGCTAGTACCTACCCATATATATGTATGGAGTGGAGTTTGCAAGTGAAAAGGAACTTTGTGTTCCCTACAAGCTAGGTGAAGGACGGCTTTCACACACACTTATCTCTCAGAACTGAGCATGTGGAGAGACGTTCGTTCATCTAGCACAAAGGGAACGGGTTGCAGGAGAAACTTTTACTCTGGTTTCTCAGTCTGTTTCCTAGTGCCGGTTTGAAGTTCCTGCAGTTTTCACTGTAAAACCGAGTTGGAGCTAGTACCTACCTATATATATGTATGGAGTGGAGTTTGCAACTGACAAGGAACTTTGTGTTCCCAACAAGCTAGTTGAAGGACGGCTTTCACACACACTTATCTCCCAGAACTTTGCACGTGGATTGTCGTTCGTTCATCTAGCACAAAGTGAACGGGTTGCAGGAATAACTTTTACTCTGGTTTCTCAGTCTGTTTCCTAGTGCCGGGTTGAAGTTCCTGCAGTTTTCACTGTTAAACCGAGTTGGAGCTAGTACCTCCCCATATATATGTATGGAGTGGAGTTTGCAACTGAAAAGGAACTTTGTGTTCCCAACAAGCTAGGTGAAGCACGGCTTTCACACACACTTATCCCTCAGAACTGAGCATGTGGAGAGACGTTCGTTCATCTAGCACAAAGGGAACTGGTTGCAGGAATAAGTTTTACTCTGGTTTCTCAGTCTGTTTCCTAGTGCCGGTTTGAAGTTCCTGCAGTTTTCACATGTAAAACCTAGTTGGAGCTCGTAACTCCCCATATATATATATGGAGTGGAGTTTGCAAATGAAAAGGAACTTTGTGTTCCCAATAAGCTAGGTGAAGTATGGCTTTCACACACACTTATCTCTCAGAACTGAGCATGTGGAGAGACGTTCGTTCATCTAGCACAAAGGGAACGGGTTGCAGGAGAAAGTTTTTCTCTGGTTTCTCAGTCAGTTTCCAAGTGCCGGTTTGATGTTCCTGCAGTTTTCACTGTAAAAATGAGTTGGAGGTTGTACCTCCCCATATATATTTATGGGGTGGAGTTTGCAACTGAAAAGAAACTATGTGTTCCCAACAAGCTAGGTGAAGCACGGCTTTCACACACACTAATCTCTCAGAACTGAGCATGTGGAGAGACGTTCGTTCACCTAGCAAAAAGGGAACGGGTTGCAGGAGGAACTTTTTCTCTGAATTCTAAGTATGTTTCCTAGTGCCGATTTCAAATTCCTGCAGTTTTCACTATAAAACCGAGTTGGAGCTAGTACCTCCCCATATATATGTATGGAGTGGAGTTTGCAAATTAAAAGGAAATTTGTGTTCCAAATAATCTAGGTGAAGGACGGCTTTCACACACACTAATCTCTCAGAACTGAGCATGTGGAGAGACGTTCGTTCATCTAGCACAAAGGGAACGGTTTGGAAGAGAAACTTTTTCTCTGGTTTCTCAGAGTCTTTCCTAGTGCCGGTTTGAAGTTCCTGCAGTTTTCACTGTAAAACCGAGTTGGAGCTAGTACCTCCCCATATATATGTATGGAATGGAGTTTGCAACTGAAAAGAAACTTTGTGTTCCCAACAAGCTAGTTGAAGGACGGCATTCACATACACATATCTCTCAGAACTGAGCATGTGGAGAGACGTTCATTCATCTAGCACAATGGGAACGTGTTGCAGGAGGAACTTTTACTCTGGTTTCTCAGTCTGTTTCCTAGTGCCGGTTTCAATTTCCTGCAGTTTTCACTGTAAAACAGAGTTGGAGCTAGTACCTCCCCATATATATGTATGGAGTGGAGTTTGCAAATGAAAAGGAACTTTGTGTTCCCAACAAGCTAGGTGAAGGACGGCTTTCACACACACTTGTCTCTCAGAACTGAGCATGTGGAGAGACGTTCGTTCATGTAGCACAAAGGGAAATGGTTGCAGGAGAAACTTTTACTCTGGTTTCTCAGTCTGTTTCCTAGTGCCGGTTTGAAGTTCCTGCAGTTTTCACTGTAAAACCGAGTTGGAGCTAGTACCTACCTATATATATGTATGGAGTGGAGTTTGCAACTGACAAGGAACTATGTGTTCCCAACAAGCTAAGTGAAGGACTGCTTTCACTCACACTTATCACTCAGAACTGAGCATGTGGAGAGTCGTTCGTTCATCTAGCACAAAAGAAACGGGTTGCAGTAATAACTTATACTCTGGTTTCTCAGTTTGTTTCCTAGTGCCGGTTTGAAGTTCCTGCAATTTTCACATGTAAAACCGAGTTGGAGCTCGTAACACCCCATATATATATATGGAGTGGACTTTGAAACTGAAAAGAAAATTTGTGTTCCCAACAAGCTATGTGAAGGACCGCTTTCACACACACTTATCTCTCAGAAATGAGCATGTGTAGAGACGTTCGTTCATCTAGCACAAATGGAACGTTTTGCCGGAGAAACTTTTACTCTGGTTTCTCAGACTGTTTCCTAGTGCCGGTTTGAAGTTCCTGCAGTTTTCACTGTAAAACCGAGTTGGAGCTTGTACCTACCTATATATATATATGGAGTGGAGTTTGCAACTGAAAAGGAACTTTGTGTTCCCAACAAGCTAGGTGAAGGACGGATTTCACACACACTTATCTCTCAGAACTGAGCATGTGGAGAGACGTTCGTTCATTTATCACAAAGTAAACAGGTTGCAGGAATAAGTTTTACTCTGGTTTCTCAGTCTGTTTCCTAGTGCCGGTTTGAAGTTCCTGCAGTTTTCACAGTAAAACCGAGTTGGAGCTAGTACCTCCCCATATATATGTATGGAGTGGAGTTTGCAACTGAAAAGGAACTTTGTGTTCCCAACAAGCTAGGTGAAGCACGGCTTTCACACACACTTATCTCTCAGAACTGAGCATGTGGAGAGACGTTCGTTCATCTAGCACAAAAGGAACGGGTTGCAGGAGTAAGTTTTACTCTGGTTTCTCAGTCTGTTTCCTACTGCCGGTTTGAATTTCCTGCAGTTTTCACATGTAAAACCTAGTTGGAGCTCGTAATTCCCCATATATATATATGGAGTGGATTTTGCAACTGAAAAGAAACTTTGTGTTCCCAACAAGTTAGGTGAAGGACGGCTTTCACACACAATAATCTCTCAGAACTGAGCATGTGGAGAGACGTTCGTTCATCTAGCAAAAAGGGAACGGGTGGCAGGAGGAACTTTTTCTCTGATTTCTAAGTCTGTTTCCTAGTGCCGATTTCAAATTCCTGCAGTTTTCTCTGTGAAAACGAGTTGGAGCTTTTACCTCCCCATATATATGTATGGAGTGGAGTTTGCAAATGAAAAGGAAATTTGTGTTCCCAATAATCTAGGTGAAGGACGGCTTTCACACACACTTATCTCTCAGAACTGAGCATGTGGAGAGACGTTCGTTCATCTAGCACTAAGGGAACGGTTTGCAAGAGAAAGTTTTTCTCTGGTTTCTCAGACTGTTTCCTAGTGCCGGTTTGAAGTTCCTGCAGTTTTCACATGTAAAACCTAGTTGGAGCTCGTAACTCCCCATATATATATATATGGAGTGGAGTTTGCAAATGAAAAGGAACTTTGTGTTCCCAATAAGCTAGGTGAAGTATGGCTTTCACACACACTTATCTCTCAGAACTGAGCATGTGGAGAGACGTTCGTTCATCTAGCACAAAGGGAACGGGTTGTAGGAGAAAGTTTTTCTCTGGTTTCTCAGTCAGTTTCCAAGTGCCGGTTTGATGTTCCTGCAGTTTTCACTGTAAAAATGAGTTGGAGCTTGTACCTCCCCATATATATTTATGGGGTGGAGTTTGCAACTGAAAAGAAACTATGTGTTCCCAACAAGCTAGGTGAAGCACGGCTTTCACACACACTAATCTCTCAGAACTGAGCATGTGGAGAGACGTTCGTTCATCTAGCAAAAAGGGAACGGGTTGCAGGAGAAACTCTTACTCTGGTTTCTCAGTCTGTTTCCTAGTGCCGGTTTGAACTTCCTGCAGTTAACACTGTAAAACCGAGTTGGAGCTCGTACCTACCCATATATATGTATGGAGTGGAGTTTGCACATGAAAATAAACTTTGTGTTCCCAACAAGCTAGGTGAAGGACGGCTTTCACACACACTTATCTCTCCGAAATGAGCATGTGGCGAGACGTTCGTTCATCTAGCACAAAGGAAACGGGTTGCAGGAGAAACTTTTTCTCTAGTTTCTCAGTCTGTTTCCAAGTGCCGGTTTGATGTTCCTGCAGTTTTCACTGTAAAACCGAGTTGGAGCTAGTACCTCCCCATATATATTTATGGAGTGGAGTTTGCAACTGAAAAGAAACTTTGTGTTCCCAACCAGCTAGGTGAAGCACGGTTTTCAAACACACTTATCTCTCAGAACTGAGCATGTGGAAAGACGTTCGTTCATCTAGCACAAAGGGAAAGGGTTGCAGGAGGAAATTTAACTCTGGTTTCTCAGTCTGTTTCCTAGTGCCGGTTTGAAGTTCCTGCAATTTTCACTGTAAAACCGAGTTGGAGCTATTACCTACCTATATATATGCATGGATTGGAGTTTGCAACTGAAAAGGAACTTTGTGTTCCCAACAAGCTAAGTGAAGGACGGCTTTCACACACACTTATCTCTCAGAACTGAGCATGTGGAGAGACGTTCGTCCATCTAGCACAAATGGAACGGGTTGCAGGAGGAACTTTTTCTCTGGTTTCTAAGTCTGTTTCCTAGTGCCGATTTCAAATTCCTGCAGTTTTCACTGTAAAAACGTGTTGGAGCAAGTACCTCCCCATATATAATTATGGAGTGGAGTTTGCAAATGAAAAGGAAATTTGTGTTCCCAAAAAGCTATGAGAAGCACGGCTTTCACACACACTTATCTCTCAGAACTGAGCATGTGGAGAGACGTTCGTCCATCTAGCACAAATGGAACGGGTTGCAGGACATACTTTTACTCTGGTTTCTCAGTCTGTTTCCTACTGCCTGTTAGAAGTTCCTGCAGTTTTCACTGTAAAACCGGGTTGGAGCTGGTACCTCCCCATATATATGTATGGAGTGGAGTTTGCAAGTGAAAAGAAACATTGTGTTCCCAACAAGCTAGGTAAGCAAGGCTTTCACACACACTTATCTCTCAGAACTGAGCATGTGGAGAGATGTTCGTTCATCTAGCACAAAGGGAACGGGTTGCAAGGGAAACTATTACTCTGGTTTCTCATCTGTTTCCTAGTGCCGGTTTGATGTTCCTGCAGTTTTCACTGTAAAACCGAGTTGGAGCTCGTACCTACCCATATATATGTATGGAGTGATGTTTGCAACTGAAAAGAAACTTTGTGTTCCCAACAAGCTAGTTGAAGGACGGCTTTCACATTCACATATCTCTCTGAACTGAGCATGTGGAGAGACTTTCGTTCATCTAGCACAAAAGGAACGGGTTGCAGGAGGAACTTTTATTCTGTTTTCTAAGTCTGTTTCCTAGGGCCGGTTTGATTTTCCTGCAGTTTTCACTGTAAAACCGAGTTGGAGCTAGTACCTCCCCATATATATGTATGGATTGGAGATTGCAACTGAAAAGTAACTATGTGTTCCCAACAAGCTAGGTGAAGGACGGCTTTCTCACACACTTTCCTCTCAGAACTGAGCATGTGGAGAGACGTTCTTTCATCTAGCACAAAGGGAACGGGTTGCAGTAGAAACTTTTTCTCTAGTTTCTTAGTCTGTTTCCAAGTGCCGGTTTGAAGTTCCTGCAGTTTTCACTGTAAAAACCACTTGGAACTAGTACCTACCCATATATATGTATGGAGTGGATTTTGCAAGTGAAATGAAACTTTGTGTTCCCAACAAGCTAGGTGAAGCACGGCTTTCACACACACTTATCTCTCAGAACTGAGCATGTGGAGAGACGTTCGTTCATCTAACACAAAGGGAACGGGTTGCAGCAATAACTTTTACTCTGGTTTCTAAGTCTGTTTCCTAAGGCGGTTTCAAGTTCCTGCAGTTTTCAATGTAAGATCGAGTTGGAGCTCGTCCATACCCATATATATGTATGGAGTGGTGTTTGCAAATGAAAAGAAACTTTGTGTTCCTAACAAGCTATTTGAAGGACGGCTTTCACATACACATATCTCTCAGAACTGAGCATGTGGAGAGACGTTCATTCATCTATCAGAATGGGAAAGGGTTGCAGGAGGAACTTTTACTCTGGTTTCTATGTCTGTTTCCTAGTGCCGATTCCAATTTCCTGCAGTTTTCACTGTAAAACCGAGTTGGAGCTAGTACCTCCCCATATATATGTATGGAGTGGAGTTTGCAAGTGAAAAGAAACTTTGTGTTCCCAACAAGCTATGTGAAGGACGGCTTTCACACCCACTTATCTCTCATAACTGAGCATGTGGAGAGACTTTCGTTCATCTAGCACAAACGGAACGGTCTGCAGGTGAAACTTTTTCTCTGGTTTCTAAGTCTGTTTCCTAGTGCCGATTTCAAATTCCTGCAGTTTTCACTGTAAAAACGTGTTGGAGCAAGTACTTCCCCATGTATATTTATGGAGTGGAGTTTGCAAATGAAAAGGAAATTTGTGTTCCCAAAAAGCTATGTGAAGCACGGCTTTCACACACACTTATCTCTCAGAACTGAGCATGTGGAGAGACGTTCGTCCATCTAGCACAAATGGAACGGGTTGCAGGAGGAACTTTTACTCTGGTTTCTCAGTCTGTTTCCTAGTGCCGGTTTGAAGTTCTTGCAGTTTTCACTGTAAAACCGAGTTGGAGCTAGAACCTCCCCATATATATGTATGGAGTGGAGTTTGCAACTGAAAAGAAACTTTGTGTTCCCAACAAGCTAGTTGAAGGACGGCTTTCACATTCACATATCTCTCTGAACTGAGCATGTGGAGAGACGTTCGTTCATCTAGCACAAAAGGAACGGGTTGCAGGAGGAACTTTTATTCTGTTTTCTAAGTCTGTTTCCTAGGGCCGGTTTGATTTTCCTGCAGTTTTCACTGTAAAACCGAGTTGGAGCTAGTACCTCCCCATATATATGTATGGATTGGAGATTGCAACTGAAAAGTAACTATGTGTTCCCAACAAGCTAGGTGAAGGACGGCTTTCTCACACACTTTCCTCTCAGAACTGAGCATGTGGAGAGACGTTCGTTCATCTAGCACAAAGGGAACGGGTTGCAGTAGAAAATTTTTCTCTAGTTTCTTAGTCTGTTTCCAAGTGCCGGTTTGAAGTTCCTGCAGTTTTCACTGTAAAAACCACTTGGAACTAGTACCTACCCATATATATGTATGGAGTGGATTTTGCAAGTGAAATGAAACTTTGTGTTCCCAACAAGCTAGGTGAAGCACGGCTTTCACACACACTTATCTCTCAGAACTGAGCATGTGGAGAGACGTTCGTTCATCTAACACAAAGGGAACGGGTTGCAGCAATAACTTTTACTCTGGTTTCTAAGTCTGTTTCCTAAGGCGGTTTCAAGTTCCTGCAGTTTTCAATGTAAGATCGAGTTGGAGCTCGTCCATACCCATATATATGTATGGAGTGGTGTTTGCAAATGAAAAGAAACTTTGTGTTCCCAACAAGCTATTTGAAGGACGGCTTTCACATACACATATCTCTCAGAACTGAGCATGTGGAGAGACGTTCATTCATCTATCAGAATGGGAAAGGGTTGCAGGAGGAACTTTTACTCTGGTTTCTATGTCTGTTTCCTAGTGCCGATTTCAATTTCCTGCAGTTTTCACTGTAAAACCGAGTTGGAGCTAGTACCTCCCCATATATATGTATGGAGTGGAGTTTGCAAATGAAAAGGAACTTTGTGTTCCCAACTAGCTAGGTGAAGGACGGCTTTCACACACACTTATCTCTCATAACTGAGCATGTGGAGAGACTTTCGTTCATCTAGCACAAACGGAACGGTCTGCAGGTGAAACTTTTACTCTGGTTTCTCAGTCTGTTTCCTAGTGCCGGTTTGTAGTTCCTGCAGTTTTCACTGTAAAACAGAGTTGGAGCTTGTACCTACCTATATATATGTATGGAGTGGAGTTTGCAACTGAAAAGGAACTTTGTGTTCCCAACAAGCTAGTTGAAGGACGGCTTTCAAACACACTTATCTCTCAGAACTGAGCATGTGTATAGTCGTTCGTTCATCTAACACAAAGGGAACGGTTTGTAGGAATAAATTTTACTCTGGGTTCTCAGTCTGTTTCCTAGTGCCGGTTTGAAGTTCCTGCAATTTTCACATGTAAAACCGCGTTGGAGCTCGTAACTCCCCATTTATATATATGGAGTGGAGTTTGCAACTGAAAAGAAATTTGTGTTCCCAACAAGCTAGTTGAAGCACGGCTTTCACACACTTATCTCTCAGAACTGAGCATGTGGAGAGACGTTCGTTCATCTAACACAAAGGGAACGGGTTGCAGCAATAACTTTTACTCTGGTTTCTAAGTCTGTTTCCTAAGGCGGTTTCAAGTTCCTGCAGTTTTCAATGTAAGATCGAGTTGGAGCTCGTCCATACCCATATATATGTATGGAGTGGTGTTTGCAAATGAAAAGAAACTTTGTGTTCCCAACAAGCTATTTGAAGGACGGCTTTCACATACACATATCTCTCAGAACTGAGCATGTGGAGAGACGTTCATTCATCTATCAGAATGGGAAAGGGTTGCAGGAGGAACTTTTACTCTGGTTTCTATGTCTGTTTCCTAGTGCCGATTTCAATTTCCTGCAGTTTTCACTGTAAAACCGAGTTGGAGCTAGTACCTCCCCATATATATGTATGGAGTGGAGTTTGCAAATGAAAAGGAACTTTGTGTTCCCAACTAGCTAGGTGAAGGACGGCTTTCACACACACTTATCTCTCATAACTGAGCATGTGGAGAGACTTTCGTTCATCTAGCACAAACGGAACGGTCTGCAGTTGAAACTTTTACTCTGGTTTCTCAGTCTGTTTCCTAGTGCCGGTTTGAAGTTCCGGCAGTTTTCACTGTAAAACAGAGTTGGAGCTTGTACCTACCTATATATATGTATGGAGTGGAGTTTGCAACTGAAAAGGAACTTTGTGTTCCCAACAAGCTAGTTGAAGGACGGCTTTCAAACACACTTATCTCTCAGAACTGAGCATGTGTATAGTCGTTCGTTCATCTAACACAAAGGGAACGGTTTGTAGGAATAAATTTTACTCTGGGTTCTCAGTCTGTTTCCTAGTGCCGGTTTGAAGTTCCTGCAGTTTTCACATGTAAAACCGCGTTGGAGCTAGTAACTCCCCATTTATATATATGGAGTGGAGTTTGCAACTGAAAAGAAACTTTGTGTTCCCAACAAGCAAGTTGAAGGACGGATTTCACACACATTTATCTTTCAGAACTGAGCATGTGGAGAGACGTTCGTTCATCTAGCACAAAGGGAACGGGTTGCAGGAAAAACTTTTTCACTAGTTTCTTAGTCTGTTTCGAAGTGCCGGTTTGAATTTCGTGCAGTTTTCACTGTAAAACCGAGTTGGAGCTAGTACCAACCCATATATATGTATGAAGTGGAGTTTGCAACTGAAAAGAAACTTTGTGTTCCCAACAAGCTAGGTGAAGCACGGCTTTCACACACACTTATCTCTCAGAACTGAGCATGTGGAGAGAATTTCGTTCTTCTAGCACAAAGGGAACGGTTTGCAGGAGGAAATTTTACTCTGCTTTCTCAGTCTGTTTCCTAGTGCCGGTTTGAAGTTCCTGCAGTTTTCACATGTAAAACCGCGTTGGAGCTCATAACTCCCCATTTATATATATGGAGTGGAGTTTGCAACTGAAAAGAAACTTTGTGTTCCCAACAAGCTAGTTGAAGGACGGCTTTCACACACACTTATCTCTCAGAACTGAGCATGTGGAGAGACGTTCGTTCATCTAGCAAAAAGGGAACGGGTTGCAGGAGAAACTCTTACTCTGGTTTCTCAGTCTGTTTCCTAGTGCCGGTTTGAACTTCCTGCAGTTAACACTGTAAAACCGATTTGGAGCTCGTACCTACCCATATATATGTATGGAGTGGAGTTTGCACATGAAAATAAACTTTGTGTTCCCAACAAGCTAGGTGAAGGACGGCTTTCACACACACTTATCTCTCCGAAATGAGCATGTGGAGAGACGTTCGTTCATCTAGCACAAAGGAAACGGGTTGCAGGAGAAACTTTTTCTCTAGTTTCTCAGTCTGTTTCCAAGTGCCGGTTTGATGTTCCTGCAGTTTTCACTGTAAAACCGAGTTGGAGCTAGTACCTCCCCATATATATTTATGGAGTGGAGTTTGCAACTGAAAAGAAACTTTGTGTTCCCAACCAGCTAGGTGAAGCACGGTTTTCAAACACACTTATCTCTCAGAACTGAGCATGTGGAGAGACGTTCGTTCATCTAGCACAAAGGGAAAGGGTTGCAGGAGGAAATTTAACTCTGGTTTCTCAGTCTGTTTCCTAGTGCCGGTTTGAAGTTCCTGCAATTTTCACTGTAAAACCGAGTTGGAGCTATTACCTACCTATATATATGCATGGAGTGGAGTTTGCAACTGAAAAGGAACTTTGTGTTCCCAACAAGCTAAGTGAAGGACGGCTTTCACACACACTTATCTCTCAGAACTGAGCATGTGGAGAGACGTTCGTCCATCTAGCACAAATGGAACGGGTTGCAGGAGGAACTTTTTCTCTGGTTTCTAAGTCTGTTTCCTAGTGCCGATTTCAAATTCCTGCAGTTTTCACTGTAAAAACGTGTTGGAGCAAGTACCTCCCCATATATATTTATGGAGTGGAGTTTGCAAATGAAAAGGAAATTTGTGTTCCCAAAAAGCTATGAGAAGCACGGCTTTCACACACACTTATCTCTCAGAACTGAGCATGTGGAGAGACGTTCGTCCATCTAGCACAAATGGAACGGGTTGCAGGAGATACTTTTACTCTGGTTTCTCAGTCTGTTTCCTACTGCCGGTTAGAAGTTCCTGCAGTTTTCACTGTAAAACAGGGTTGGAGCTGGTACCTCCCCATATATATGTATGGAGTGGAGATTGCAACTGAAAAGTAACTATGTGTTCCCAACAAGCTAGGTGAAGGACGGCTTTCTCACACACTTTCCTCTCAGAACTGAGCATGTGGAGAGACGTTCGTTCATCTAGCACAAAGGGAACGGGTTGCCGTAGAAACTTTTTCTCTAGTTTCTTAGTCTGTTTCCAAGTGCCGGTTTGAAGTTCCTGCAGTTTTCACTGTAAAAACCACTTGGAACTAGTAACTACCCATATATATGTATGGAGTGGATTTTGCAAGTGAAATGAAACTTTGTGTTCCCAACAAGCTAGGTGAAGCACGGCTTTCACACACACTTATCTCTCAGAACTGTGCATGTGGAGAGACGTTCGTTCATCTAACACAAAGGGAACGGGTTGCAGCAATAACTTTTACTCTGGTTTCTAAGTCTGTTTCCTAAGGCGGTTTCAAGTTCCTGCAGTTTTCAATGTAAGATCGAGTTGGAGCTCGTCCATACTCATATATATGTATGGAGTGGTGTTTGCAAATGAAAAGAAACTTTGTGTTCCCAACAAGCTATTTGAAGGACGGCTTTCACATACACATATCTCTCAGAACTGAGCATGTGGAGAGACGTTCATTCATCTATCAGAATGGGAAAGGGTTGCAGGAGGAACTTTTACTCTGGTTTCTATGTCTGTTTCCTAGTGCCGATTTCAATTTCCTGCAGTTTTCACTGTAAAACCGAGTTGGAGCTAGTACCTCCCCATATATATGTATGGAGTGGAGTTTGCAAATGAAAAGGAACTTTGTGTTCCCAACTAGCTAGGTGAAGGACGGCTTTCACACACACTTATCTCTCATAACTGAGCATGTGGAGAGACTTTCGTTCATCTAGCACAAACGGAACGGTCTGCAGGTGAAACTTTTCTCTGGTTTCTCAGTCTGTTTCCTAGTGCCGGTTTGAAGTTCCTGCAGTTTTCACTGTAAAACAGAGTTGGAGCTTGTACCTACCTATATATATGTATGGAGTGGAGTTTGCAACTGAAAAGGAACTTTGTGTTCCCAACAAGCTAGTTGAAGGACGGCTTTCAAACACACTTATCTCTCAGAACTGAGCATGTGTATAGTCGTTCGTTCATCTAACACAAAGGGAAAGGTTTGTAGGAATAAATTTTACTCTGGGTTCTCAGTCTGTTTCCTAGTGCCGGAATGAATTTCCTGCAGTTTTCACATGTAAAACCGCGTTGGAGCTCGTAACTCCCCATTTATATATATGGAGTGGAGTTTGCAACTGAAAAGAAACTTTGTGTTCCCAACAAGCTAGTTGAAGGACGGCTTTCACACACATTTAACTTTCAGAACTGAGCATGTGGAGAGACGTTCGTTCATCTAGCACAAAGGGAACGGGTTGCAGGAAAAACTTTTTCACTAGTTTCTTAGTCTGTTTCGAAGTGCCGGTTTGAATTTCGTGCAGTTTTCACTGTAAAACCGAGTTGGAGCTAGTACCACCCCATATATATGTATGGAGTGGAGTTTGCAACTGAAAAGAAACTTTGTGTTCCCAACAAGCTAGGTGAAGCACGGCTTTCACACACACTTATCTCTCAGAACTGAGCATGTGGAGAGAATTTCGTTCTTCTAGCACAAAGGGAACGGTTTGCAGGAGGAACTTTTACTCTGGTTTCTCAGTCTGTTTCCTAGTGCCGGTTTGAAGTTCCTGCAGTTTTCACATGTAAAACCGCGTTGGAGCTCGTAACTCCCCATTTATATATATGGAGTGGAGTTTGCAACTGAAAAGAAACTTTGTGTTCCCAACAAGCTAGTTGAAGGACGGCTTTCACACACACTTATCTCTCAGAACTGAGCATGTGGAGAGACGTTCGTTCATCTAGCAAAAAGGGAACGGGTTGCAGGAGAAACTCTTACTCTGGTTTCTCAGTCTGTTTCCTAGTGCCGGTTTGAACTTCCTGCAGTTAACACTGTAAAACCGAGTTGGAGCTCGTACCTACCCATATATATGTATGGAGTGGAGTTTGCACATGAAAATAAACTTTGTGTTCCCAACAAGCTAGGTGAAGGACGGCTTTCACACACACTTATCTCTCCGAAATGAGCATGTGGAGAGACGTTCGTTCATCTAGCACAAAGGAAACGGGTTGCAGGAGAAACTTTTTCTCTAGTTTCTCAGTCTGTTTCCAAGTGCCGGTTTGATGTTCCTGCAGTTTTCACTGTAAAACCGAGTTGGAGCTAGTACCTCCCCATATATATTTATGGAGTGGAGTTTGCAACTGAAAAGAAACTTTGTGTTCCCAACCAGCTAGGTGAAGCACGGTTTTCAAACACACTTATCTCTCAGAACTGAGCATGTGGAGAGACGTTCGTTCATCTAGCACAAAGGGAAAGGGTTGCAGGAGGAAATTTAACTCTGGTTTGTCAGTCTGTTTCCTAGTGCCGGTTTGATGTTCCTGCAGTTTTCACTGTAAAACCGAGTTGGAGCTAGTACCTCCCCATATATATTTATGGAGTGGAGTTTGCAACTGAAAAGAAACTTTGTGTTCCCAACCAGCTAGGTGAAGCACGGTTTTCAAACACACTTATCTCTCAGAACTGAGCATGTGGAGAGACGTTCGTTCATCTAGCACAAAGGGAAAGGGTTGCAGGAGGAAATTTAACTCTGGTTTCTCAGTCTGTTTCCTAGTGCCGGTTTGAAGTTCCTGCAATTTTCACTGTAAAACCGAGTTGGAGCTATTACCTACCTATATATATGCATGGAGTGGAGTTTGCAACTGAAAAGGAACTTTGTGTTCCCAACAAGCTAAGTGAAGGACGGCTTTCACACACACTTATCTCTCAGAACTGAGCATGTGGAGAGACGTTCGTCCATCTAGCACAAATGGAACGGGTTGCAGGAGGAACTTTTTCTCTGGTTTCTAAGTCTGTTTCCTAGTGCCGATTTCAAATTCCTGCAGTTTTCACTGTAAAAACGTGTTGGAGCAAGTACCTCCCCATATATATTTATGGAGTGGAGTTTGCAAATGAAAAGGAAATTTGTGTTCCCAAAAAGCTATGAGAAGCACGGCTTTCACACACACTTATCTCTCAGAACTGAGCATGTGGAGAGACGTTCGTCCATCTAGCACAAATGGAACGGGTTGCAGGAGATACTTTTACTCTGGTTTCTCAGTCTGTTTCCTACTGCCGGTTAGAAGTTCCTGCAGTTTTCACTGTAAAACAGGGTTGGAGCTGGTACCTCCCCATATATATGTATGGAGTGGAGATTGCAACTGAAAAGTAACTATGTGTTCCCAACAAGCTAGGTGAAGGACGGCTTTCTCACACACTTTCCTCTCAGAACTGAGCATGTGGAGAGACGTTCGTTCATCTAGCACAAAGGGAACGGGTTGCCGTAGAAACTTTTTCTCTAGTTTCTTAGTCTGTTTCCAAGTGCCGGTTTGAAGTTCCTGCAGTTTTCACTGTAAAAACCACTTGGAACTAGTAACTACCCATATATATGTATGGAGTGGATTTTGCAAGTGAAATGAAACTTTGTGTTCCCAACAAGCTAGGTGAAGCACGGCTTTCACACACACTTATCTCTCAGAACTGTGCATGTGGAGAGACGTTCGTTCATCTAACACAAAGGGAACGGGTTGCAGCAATAACTTTTACTCTGGTTTCTAAGTCTGTTTCCTAAGGCGGTTTCAAGTTCCTGCAGTTTTCAATGTAAGATCGAGTTGGAGCTCGTCCATACTCATATATATGTATGGAGTGGTGTTTGCAAATGAAAAGAAACTTTGTGTTCCCAACAAGCTATTTGAAGGACGGCTTTCACATACACATATCTCTCAGAACTGAGCATGTGGAGAGACGTTCATTCATCTATCAGAATGGGAAAGGGTTGCAGGAGGAACTTTTACTCTGGTTTCTATGTCTGTTTCCTAGTGCCAATTTCAATTTCCTGCAGTTTTCACTGTAAAACCGAGTTGGAGCTAGTACCTCCCCATATATATGTATGGAGTGGAGTTTGCAAATGAAAAGGAACTTTGTGTTCCCAACTAGCTAGGTGAAGGACGGCTTTCACACACACTTATCTCTCATAACTGAGCATGTGGAGAGACTTTCGTTCATCTAGCACAAACGGAACGGTCTGCAGGTGAAACTTTTCTCTGGTTTCTCAGTCTGTTTCCTAGTGCCGGTTTGAAGTTCCTGCAGTTTTCACTGTAAAACAGAGTTGGAGCTTGTACCTACCTATATATATGTATGGAGTGGAGTTTGCAACTGAAAAGGAACTTTGTGTTCCCAACAAGCTAGTTGAAGGACGGCTTTCAAACACACTTATCTCTCAGAACTGAGCATGTGTATAGTCGTTCGTTCATCTAACACAAAGGGAAAGGTTTGTAGGAATAAATTTTACTCTGGGTTCTCAGTCTGTTTCCTAGTGCCGGAATGAATTTCCTGCAGTTTTCACATGTAAAACCGCGTTGGAGCTCGTAACTCCCCATTTATATATATGGAGTGGAGTTTGCAACTGAAAAGAAACTTTGTGTTCCCAACAAGCTAGTTGAAGGACGGCTTTCACACACATTTAACTTTCAGAACTGAGCATGTGGAGAGACGTTCGTTCATCTAGCACAAAGGGAACGGGTTGCAGGAAAAACTTTTTCACTAGTTTCTTAGTCTGTTTCGAAGTGCCGGTTTGAATTTCGTGCAGTTTTCACTGTAAAACCGAGTTGGAGCTAGTACCACCCCATATATATGTATGGAGTGGAGTTTGCAACTGAAAAGAAACTTTGTGTTCCCAACAAGCTAGGTGAAGCACGGCTTTCACACACACTTATCTCTCAGAACTGAGCATGTGGAGAGAATTTCGTTCTTCTAGCACAAAGGGAACGGTTTGCAGGAGGAACTTTTACTCTGGTTTCTCAGTCTGTTTCCTAGTGCCGGTTTGAAGTTCCTGCAGTTTTCACATGTAAAACCGCGTTGGAGCTCGTAACTCCCCATTTATATATATGGAGTGGAGTTTGCAACTGAAAAGAAACTTTGTGTTCCCAACAAGCTAGTTGAAGGACGGCTTTCACACACACTTATCTCTCAGAACTGAGCATGTGGAGAGACGTTCGTTCATCTAGCAAAAAGGGAACGGGTTGCAGGAGAAACTCTTACTCTGGTTTCTCAGTCTGTTTCCTAGTGCCGGTTTGAACTTCCTGCAGTTAACACTGTAAAACCGAGTTGGAGCTCGTACCTACCCATATATATGTATGGAGTGGAGTTTGCACATGAAAATAAACTTTGTGTTCCCAACAAGCTAGGTGAAGGACGGCTTTCACACACACTTATCTCTCCGAAATGAGCATGTGGAGAGACGTTCGTTCATCTAGCACAAAGGAAACGGGTTGCAGGAGAAACTTTTTCTCTAGTTTCTCAGTCTGTTTCCAAGTGCCGGTTTGATGTTCCTGCAGTTTTCACTGTAAAACCGAGTTGGAGCTAGTACCTCCCCATATATATTTATGGAGTGGAGTTTGCAACTGAAAAGAAACTTTGTGTTCCCAACCAGCTAGGTGAAGCACGGTTTTCAAACACACTTATCTCTCAGAACTGAGCATGTGGAGAGACGTTCGTTCATCTAGCACAAAGGGAAAGGGTTGCAGGAGGAAATTTAACTCTGGTTTGTCAGTCTGTTTCCTAGTGCCGGTTTGAAGTTCCTGCAATTTTCACTGTAAAACCGAGTTGGAGCTATTACCTACCTATATATATGCATGGAGTGGAGTTTGCAACTGAAAAGGAACTTTGTGTTCCCAACAAGCTAAGTGAAGGACGGCTTTCACACACACTTATCTCTCAGAACTGAGCATGTGGAGAGACGTTCGTCCATCTAGCACAAATGGAACGGGTTGAAGGAGGAACTTTTTCTCTGGTTTCTAAGTCTGTTTCCTAGTGCCGATTTCAAATTCCTGCAGTTTTCACTGTAAAAACGTGTTGGAGCAAGTACCTCCCCATATATATTTATGGAGTGGAGTTTGCAAATGAAAAGGAAATTTGTGTTCCCAAAAAGCTATGAGAAGCACGGCTTTCACACACACTTATCTCTCAGAACTGAGCATGTGGAGAGACGTTCGTCCATCTAGCACAAATGGAACGGGTTGCAGGAGAAACTCTTACTCTGGTTTCTCAGTCTGTTTCCTACTGCCGGTTAGAAGTTCCTGCAGTTTTCACTGTAAAACCGGGTTGGAGCTGGTACTTCCCCATATATATGTATGGAGTGGAGTTTGCAAGTGAAAAGAAACATTGTGTTCCCAACAAGCTAGGTAAGCAAGGCTTTCACACACACTTATCTCTCAGAACTGAGCATGTGGAGAGATGTTCGTTCATCTAGCACAAAGGGAACGGGTTGCAAGGGAAACTATTACTCTGGTTTCTCATCTGTTTCCTAGTGCCGGTTTGATGTTCCTGCAGTTTTCACTGTAAAACCGAGTTGGAGCTCGTACCTACCCATATATAAGTATGGAGAGATGTTTGCAAATGAAAAGAAACTTTGTGTTCCCAACAAGCTAGTTGAAGGACGGCTTTCACATTCACATATCTCTCTGAACTGAGCATGTGGAGAGACGTTCGTTCATCTAGCACAAAAGGAACGGGTTGCAGGAGGAACTTTTATTCTGTTTTCTAAGTCTGTTTCCTAGGGCCGGTTTGATTTTCCTGCAGTTTTCACTGTAAAACCGAGTTGGAGCTAGTATCTCCCCATATATATGTATGGATTGGAGATTGCAACTGAAAACTAACTATGTGTTCCCAACAAGCTAGGTGAAAGACGGCTTTCTCACACACTTTCCTCTCAGAACTGAGCATGTGGAGAGACGTTCGTTCATCTAGCACAAAGGGAACGGGTTGCAGTAGAAAATTTTTCTCTAGTTTCTTAGTCTGTTT
The DNA here is from genome assembly GCF_048773025.1 of Camelus bactrianus. NCBI lineage: Eukaryota > Metazoa > Chordata > Mammalia > Artiodactyla > Camelidae > Camelus > Camelus bactrianus. The sequence continues at coordinate 3,520,697 of NC_133564.1, read as the reverse complement.
CCAAGTGCCGGTTTGAATTTCCTGCAGTTTTCACTGTAAAAACCACTTGGAACTGTTACCTACCCATATATATGTATGGAGTGGATTTTGCAAGTGAAATGAAACTTTGTGTTCCCAACAAGCTAGGTGAAGCACGGCTTTCACACACACTTATCTCTCAGAACTGAGCATGTGGAGAGACGTTCGTTCATCTAACACAAAGGGAACGGGTTGCAGCAATAACTTTTACTCTGGTTTCTAAGTCTGTTTCCTAAGGCGGTTTCAAGTTCCTGCAGTTTTCAATGTAAGATCGAGTTGGAGCTCGTCCATACCCATATATATGTATGGAGTGGTGTTTGCAAATGAAAAGAAACTTTGTGTTCCCAACAAGCTATTTGAAGGACGGCTTTCACATACACATATCTCTCAGAACTGAGCATGTGGAGAGACGTTCATTCATCTATCAGAATGGGAAAGGGTTGCAGGAGGAACTTTTACTCTGGTTTCTATGTCTGTTTCCTAGTGCCGATTTCAATTTCCTGCAGTTTTCACTGTAAAAACGAGTTGGAGCTAGTACCTCCACATATATATGTATGGAGTGGAGTTTGCAAATGAAAAGGAACTTTGTGTTCCCAACTACCTAGGTGAAGGACGGCTTTCACACACACTTATCTCTCAGAACTGAGGATGTGGAGAGACGTTCGTTCATCTAGCACAATGGGAAAGGTTTGCAGGAGAAACTATTTCTCTGGATTCTCAGTCTGTTTCCAAGTGCCGGTTTTAAGTTCCTGCAGTATTCACTGTAAAACCGAGTTGGAGCTAGTAACTCCCCATATATATATATGGAGTGGAGTTTGCAAGTGAAAAGAAACTTTGTGTTCCCAACAAGCTATGTGAAGGACGGCTTTCACACCCACTTATCTCTCATAACTGAGCATGTGGAGAGACTTTCGTTCATCTAGCACAAACGGAACGGTCTGCAGGTGAAACTTTTTCTCTGGATTCTAAGTCTGTTTCCTAGTGCCGATTTCAAATTCCTGCAGTTTTCACTGTAAAAACGTGTTGGAGCAAGTACTTCCCCATATATATTTATGGAGTGGAGGTTGCAAATGAAAAGGAAATTTGTGTTCCCAAAAAGCTATGTGAAGCACGGCTTTCACACACACTTATCTCTCAGAACTGAGCATGTGGAGAGACGTTCGTCCATCTAGCACAAATGGAACGGGTTGCAGGAGGAACTTTTACTCTGGTTTCTCAGTCTGTTTCCTACTGCCGGTTTGAAGTTCCTGCAGTTTTCACTGTAAAACCGGGTTGGAGCTGGTACCTCCCCATATATATGTATGGAGTGGAGTTTGCAAGTGAAAAGAAACATTGTGTTCCCAACAAGCTAGGTAAGCAAGGCTTTCACACACACATATCTCTCAGAACTGAGCATGTGGAGAGATGTTCGTTCATCTAGCACAAAGCGAACGGGTTGCAAGGGAAACTATTACTCTGGTTTCTCATCTGTTTCCTAGTGCCGGTTTGATGTTCCTGCAGTTTTCACTGTAAAACCGAGTTGGAGCTCGTACCTACCCATATATATGTATGGAGTGATGTTTGCAAATGAAAAGAAACTTTGTGTTCCCAACAAGCTAGTTGAAGTACGGCTTTCACATTCACATATCTCTCTGAACTGAGCATGTGGAGAGACGTTCGTTCATCTAGCACAAAAGGAACGGGTTGCAGGAGGAACTTTTATTCTGTTTTCTAAGTCTGTTTCCTAGGGCCGGTTTGATTTTCCTGCAGTTTTCACTGTAAAACCGAGTTGGAGCTAGTACCTCCCCATATATATGTATGGATTGGAGATTGCAACTGAAAAGTAACTATGTGTTCCCAACAAGCTAGGTGAAGGACGGCTTTCTCACACACTTTCCTCTCAGAACTGAGCATGTGGAGAGACGTTCGTTCATCTAGCACAAAGGGAACGGGTTGCAGTAGAAACTTTTTCTCTAGTTTCTTAGTCTGTTTCCAAGTGCCGGTTTGAAGTTCCTGCAGTTTTCACTGTAAAAACCACTTGGAACTAGTACCTACCCATATATATGTATGGAGTGGATTTTGCAAGTGAAATGAAACTTTGTGTTCCCAACAAGCTAGGTGAAGCACGGCTTTCACACACACTTATCTCTCAGAACTGAGCATGTGGAGAGACGTTCGTTCATCTAACACAAAGGGAACGGGTTGCAGCAATAACTTTTACTCTGGTTTCTAAGTCTGTTTCCTAAGGCGGTTTCAAGTTCCTGCAGTTTTCAATGTAAGATCGAGTTGGAGCTCGTCCATACCCATATATATGTATGGAGTGGTGTTTGCAAATGAAAAGAAACTTTGTGTTCCCAACAAGCTATTTGAAGGACGGCTTTCACATACACATATCTCTCAGAACTGAGCATGTGGAGAGACGTTCATTCATCTATCAGAATGGGAAAGGGTTGCAGGAGGAACTTTTACTCTGGTTTCTATGTCTGTTTCCTAGTGCCGATTTCAATTTCCTGCAGTTTTCACTGTAAAACCGAGTTGGAGCTAGTACCTCCCCATATATATGTATGGAGTGGAGTTTGCAAATGAAAAGGAACTTTGTGTTCCCAACTAGCTAGGTGAAGGACGGCTTTCACACACACTTATCTCTCATAACTGAGCATGTGGAGAGACTTTCGTTCATCTAGCACAAACGGAACGGTCTGCAGGTGAAACTTTTACTCTGGTTTCTCAGTCTGTTTCCTAGTGCCGGTTTGAAGTTCCTGCAGTTTTCACTGTAAAACAGAGTTGGAGCTTGTACCTACCTATATATATGTATGGAGTGGAGTTTGCAACTGAAAAGGAACTTTGTGTTCCCAACAAGCTAGTTGAAGGACGGCTTTCAAACACACTTATCTCTCAGAACTGAGCATGTGTATAGTCGTTCGTTCATCTAACACAAAGGGAACGGTTTGTAGGAATAAATTTTACTCTGGGTTCTCAGTCTGTTTCCTAGTGCCGGTTTGAAGTTCCTGCAGTTTTCACATGTAAAACCGCGTTGGAGCTCGTAACTCCCCATTTATATATATGGAGTGGAGTTTGCAACTGAAAAGAAACTTTGTGTTCCCAACAAGCTAGTTGAAGGACGGCTTTCACACACATTTATCTTTCAGAACTGAGCATGTGGAGAGACGTTCGTTCATCTAGCACAAAGGGAACGGGTTGCAGGAAAAACTTTTTCACTAGTTTCTTAGTCTGTTTCGAAGTGCCGGTTTGAATTTCGTGCAGTTTTCACTGTAAAACCGAGTTGGAGCTAGTACCACCCCATATATATGTATGGAGTGGAGTTTGCAACTGAAAAGAAACTTTGTGTTCCCAACAAGCTAGGTGAAGCACGGCTTTCACACACACTTATCTCTCAGAACTGAGCATGTGGAGAGAATTTCGTTCTTCTAGCACAAAGGGAACGGTTTGCAGGAGGAACTTTTACTCTGGTTTCTCAGTCTGTTTCCTAGTGCCGGTTTGAAGTTCCTGCAGTTTTCACATGTAAAACCGCGTTGGAGCTCGTAACTCCCCATTTATATATATGGAGTGGAGTTTGCAACTGAAAAGAAACTTTGTGTTCCCAACAAGCTAGTTGAAGGACGGCTTTCACACACACTTATCTCTCAGAACTGAGCATGTGGAGAGACGTTCGTTCATCTAGCAAAAAGGGAACGGGTTGCAGGAGAAACTCTTACTCTGGTTTCTCAGTCTGTTTCCTAGTGCCGGTTTGAACTTCCTGCAGTTAACACTGTAAAACCGAGTTGGAGCTCGTACCTACCCATATATATGTATGGAGTGGAGTTTGCACATGAAAATAAACTTTGTGTTCCCAACAAGCTAGGTGAAGGACGGCTTTCACACACACTTATCTCTCCGAAATGAGCATGTGGAGAGACGTTCGTTCATCTAGCACAAAGGAAACGGGTTGCAAGGGAAACTATTACTCTGGTTTCTCATCTGTTTCCTAGTGCCGATTTGATGTTCCTGCAGTTTTCACTGTAAAACCGAGTTGGAGCTAGTACCTCCCCATATATATGTATGGAGTGGAGTTTGCAACTGAAAAGAAACTTTGTGTTCCCAACCAGCTAGGTGAAGCACGGTTTTCAAACACACTTATCTCTCAGAACTGAGCATGTGGAGAGACGTTCGTTCATCTAGCACAAAGGGAAAGGGTTGCAGGAGGAAATTTAACTCTGGTTTCTCAGTCTGTTTCCTAGTGCCGGTTTGAAGTTCCTGCAATTTTCACTGTAAAAACGAGTTGGAGCTATTACCTACCTATATATATGCATGGAGTGGAGTTTGCAACTGAAAAGGAACTTTGTGTTCCCAACAAGCTAAGTGAAGGACGGCTTTCACACACACTTATCTCTCAGAACTGAGCATGTGGAGAGATGTTCGTTCATCTAGCACAAAGGGAACGGGTTGCAAGGGAAACTATTACTCTGGTTTCTCATCTGTTTCCTAGTGCCGATTTGATGTTCCTGCAGTTTTCACTGTAAAACCGAGTTATAGCTAGTACCTCCCCATATATATGTATGGAGTGGAGTTTGCAAATGAAAAGGAAATTTGTGTTCCCAACAACCTAGGTGAAGGACGGCTTTCACACACACTTATCTCTCAGAACTGAGCATGTGGAGAGACTTTCGTTCATCTAGCACAAACGGAACGGTCTGCAGGTGAAACTTTTACTCTGGTTTCTCAGTCTGTTTCCTAGTGCCGGTTTGAAGTTCCTGCAGTTTTCACTGTAAAACAGAGTTGGAGCTTGTACCTACCTATATATATGTATGGAGTGGAGTTTGCAACTGAAAAGGAACTTTGTGTTCCCAACAAGCTAGTTGAAGGACGGCTTTCAAACACACTTATCTCTCAGAACTGAGCATGTGTATAGTCGTTCGTTCATCTAACACAAAGGGAACGGTTTGTAGGAATAAATTTTACTCTGGGTTCTCAGTCTGTTTCCTAGTGCCGGTTTGAAGTTCCTGCAGTTTTCACATGTAAAACCGCGTTGGAGCTCGTAACTCCCCATTTATATATATGGAGTGGAGTTTGCAACTGAAAAGAAACTTTGTGTTCCCAACAAGCTAGTTGAAGGACGGCTTTCACACACATTTATCTTTCAGAACTGAGCATGTGGAGAGACGTTCGTTCATCTAGCACAAAGGGAACGGGTTGCAGGAAAAACTTTTTCACTAGTTTCTTAGTCTGTTTCGAAGTGCCGGTTTGAATTTCGTGCAGTTTTCACTGTAAAACCGAGTTGGAGCTAGTACCACCCCATATATATGTATGGAGTGGAGTTTGCAACTGAAAAGAAACTTTGTGTTCCCAACAAGCTAGGTGAAGCACGGCTTTCACACACACTTATCTCTCAGAACTGAGCATGTGGAGAGAATTTCGTTCTTCTAGCACAAAGGGAACGGTTTGCAGGAGGAACTTTTACTCTGGTTTCTCAGTCTGTTTCCTAGTGCCGGTTTGAAGTTCCTGCAGTTTTCACATGTAAAACCGCGTTGGAGCTCGTAACTCCCCATTTATATATATGGAGTGGAGTTTGCAACTGAAAAGAAACTTTGTGTTCCCAACAAGCTAGTTGAAGGACGGCTTTCACACACACTTATCTCTCAGAACTGAGCATGTGGAGAGACGTTCGTTCATCTAGCAAAAAGGGAACGGGTTGCAGGAGAAACTCTTACTCTGGTTTCTCAGTCTGTTTCCTAGTGCCGGTTTGAACTTCCTGCAGTTAACACTGTAAAACCGAGTTGGAGCTCGTACCTACCCATATATATGTATGGAGTGGAGTTTGCACATGAAAATAAACTTTGTGTTCCCAACAAGCTAGGTGAAGGACGGCTTTCACACACACTTATCTCTCCGAAATGAGCATGTGGAGAGACGTTCGTTCATCTAGCACAAAGGAAACGGGTTGCAAGGGAAACTATTACTCTGGTTTCTCATCTGTTTCCTAGTGCCGATTTGATGTTCCTGCAGTTTTCACTGTAAAACCGAGTTGGAGCTAGTACCTCCCCATATATATGTATGGAGTGGAGTTTGCAACTGAAAAGAAACTTTGTGTTCCCAACCAGCTAGGTGAAGCACGGTTTTCAAACACACTTATCTCTCAGAACTGAGCATGTGGAGAGACGTTCGTTCATCTAGCACAAAGGGAAAGGGTTGCAGGAGGAAATTTAACTCTGGTTTCTCAGTCTGTTTCCTAGTGCCGGTTTGAAGTTCCTGCAATTTTCACTGTAAAAACGAGTTGGAGCTATTACCTACCTATATATATGCATGGAGTGGAGTTTGCAACTGAAAAGGAACTTTGTGTTCCCAACAAGCTAAGTGAAGGACGGCTTTCACACACACTTATCTCTCAGAACTGAGCATGTGGAGAGATGTTCGTTCATCTAGCACAAAGGGAACGGGTTGCAAGGGAAACTATTACTCTGGTTTCTCATCTGTTTCCTAGTGCCGATTTGATGTTCCTGCAGTTTTCACTGTAAAACCGAGTTGGAGCTAGTACCTCCCCATATATATGTATGGAGTGGAGTTTGCAAATGAAAAGGAAATTTGTGTTCCCAACAACCTAGGTGAAGGACGGCTTTCACACACACTTATCTCTCAGAACTGAGCATGTGGAGAGACGTTCGTTCATCTAGCACAAAGGGAACGGGTTGCAGGAGAAACTTTTTCTCTGGTTTCTCAGTCTGTTTCCTAGTGCCGGTTTGAAGTTCTTGCAGTTTTCACTGTAAAACCGAGTTGGAGCTAGAACCTCCCCATATATATGTATGGAGTGGGGTTTGCAACTGAAAAGAAACTTTGTGTTCCCAACAAGCTAGTTGAAGGACGGCTTTCACATTCACATATCTCTCTGAACTGAGCATGTGGAGAGACGTTCGTTCATCTAGCACAAAAGGAACGGGTTGCAGGAGGAACTTTTATTCTGTTTTCTAAGTCTGTTTCCTAGGGCCGGTTTGATTTTCCTGCAGTTTTCACTGTAAAACCGAGTTGGAGCTAGTACCTCCCCATATATATGTATGGATTGGAGATTGCAACTGAAAAGTAACTATGTGTTCCCAACAAGCTAGGTGAAGGACGGCTTTCTCACACACTTTCCTCTCAGAACTGAGCATGTGGAGAGACGTTCGTTCATCTAGCACAAAGGGAACGGGTTGCAGTAGAAACTTTTTCTCTAGTTTCTTAGTCTGTTTCCAAGTGCTGGTTTGAAGTTCCTGCAGTTTTCACTGTAAAAACCACTTGGAACTAGTACCTACCCATATATATGTATGGAGTGGATTTTGCAAGTGAAATGAAACTTTGTGTTCCCAACAAGCTAGGTGAAGCACGGCTTTCACACACACTTATCTCTCAGAACTGAGCATGTGGAGAGACGTTCGTTCATCTAACACAAAGGGAACGGGTTGCAGCAATAACTTTTACTCTGGTTTCTAAGTCTGTTTCCTAAGGCGGTTTCAAGTTCCTGCAGTTTTCAATGTAAGATCGAGTTGGAGCTCGTCCATACCCATATATATGTATGGAGTGGTGTTTGCAAATGAAAAGAAACTTTGTGTTCCCAACAAGCTATTTGAAGGACGGCTTTCACATACACATATCTCTCAGAACTGAGCATGTGGAGAGAGGTTCATTCATCTATCAGAATGGGAAAGGGTTGCAGGAGGAACTTTTACTCTGGTTTCTATGTCTGTTTCCTAGTGCCGATTTCAAATTCCTGCAGTTTTCACTGTAAAAACGTGTTGGAGCAAGTACTTCCCCATATATATTTATGGAGTGGAGGTTGCAAATGAAAAGGAAATTTGTGTTCCCAAAAAGCTATGTGAAGCACGGCTTTCACACACACTTATCTCTCAGAACTGAGCATGTGGAGAGACGTTCGTCCATCTAGCACAAATGGAACGGGTTGCAGGAGGAACTTTTACTCTGGTTTCTCAGTCTGTTTCCTACTGCCGGTTTGAAGTTCCTGCAGTTTTCACTGTAAAACCGGGTTGGAGCTGGTACCTCCCCATATATATGTATGGAGTGGAGTTTGCAAGTGAAAAGAAACATTGTGTTCCCAACAAGCTAGGTAAGCAAGGCTTTCACACACACATATCTCTCAGAACTGAGCATGTGGAGAGATGTTCGTTCATCTAGCACAAAGCGAACGGGTTGCAAGGGAAACTATTACTCTGGTTTCTCATCTGTTTCCTAGTGCCGGTTTGATGTTCCTGCAGTTTTCACTGTAAAACCGAGTTGGAGCTCGTACCTACCCATATATATGTATGGAGTGATGTTTGCAAATGAAAAGAAACTTTGTGTTCCCAACAAGCTAGTTGAAGTACGGCTTTCACATTCACATATCTCTCTGAACTGAGCATGTGGAGAGACGTTCGTTCATCTAGCACAAAAGGAACGGGTTGCAGGAGGAACTTTTATTCTGTTTTCTAAGTCTGTTTCCTAGGGCCGGTTTGATTTTCCTGCAGTTTTCACTGTAAAACCGAGTTGGAGCTAGTACCTCCCCATATATATGTATGGATTGGAGATTGCAACTGAAAAGTAACTATGTGTTCCCAACAAGCTAGGTGAAGGACGGCTTTCTCACACACTTTCCTCTCAGAACTGAGCATGTGGAGAGACGTTCGTTCATCTAGCACAAAGGGAACGGGTTGCAGTAGAAACTTTTTCTCTAGTTTCTTAGTCTGTTTCCAAGTGCCGGTTTGAAGTTCCTGCAGTTTTCACTGTAAAAACCACTTGGAACTAGTACCTACCCATATATATGTATGGAGTGGATTTTGCAAGTGAAATGAAACTTTGTGTTCCCAACAAGCTAGGTGAAGCACGGCTTTCACACACACTTATCTCTCAGAACTGAGCATGTGGAGAGACGTTCGTTCATCTAACACAAAGGGAACGGGTTGCAGCAATAACTTTTACTCTGGTTTCTAAGTCTGTTTCCTAAGGCGGTTTCAAGTTCCTGCAGTTTTCAATGTAAGATCGAGTTGGAGCTCGTCCATACCCATATATATGTATGGAGTGGTGTTTGCAAATGAAAAGAAACTTTGTGTTCCCAACAAGCTATTTGAAGGACGGCTTTCACATACACATATCTCTCAGAACTGAGCATGTGGAGAGACGTTCATTCATCTATCAGAATGGGAAAGGGTTGCAGGAGGAACTTTTACTCTGGTTTCTATGTCTGTTTCCTAGTGCCGATTTCAATTTCCTGCAGTTTTCACTGTAAAACCGAGTTGGAGCTAGTACCTCCCCATATATATGTATGGAGTGGAGTTTGCAAATGAAAAGGAACTTTGTGTTCCCAACTAGCTAGGTGAAGGACGGCTTTCACACACACTTATCTCTCATAACTGAGCATGTGGAGAGACTTTCGTTCATCTAGCACAAACGGAACGGTCTGCAGGTGAAACTTTTACTCTGGTTTCTCAGTCTGTTTCCTAGTGCCGGTTTGAAGTTCCTGCAGTTTTCACTGTAAAACAGAGTTGGAGCTTGTACCTACCTATATATATGTATGGAGTGGAGTTTGCAACTGAAAAGGAACTTTGTGTTCCCAACAAGCTAGTTGAAGGACGGCTTTCAAACACACTTATCTCTCAGAACTGAGCATGTGTATAGTCGTTCGTTCATCTAACACAAAGGGAACGGTTTGTAGGAATAAATTTTACTCTGGGTTCTCAGTCTGTTTCCTAGTGCCGGTTTGAAGTTCCTGCAGTTTTCACATGTAAAACCGCGTTGGAGCTCGTAACTCCCCATTTATATATATGGAGTGGAGTTTGCAACTGAAAAGAAACTTTGTGTTCCCAACAAGCTAGTTGAAGGACGGCTTTCACACACATTTATCTTTCAGAACTGAGCATGTGGAGAGACGTTCGTTCATCTAGCACAAAGGGAACGGGTTGCAGGAAAAACTTTTTCACTAGTTTCTTAGTCTGTTTCGAAGTGCCGGTTTGAATTTCGTGCAGTTTTCACTGTAAAACCGAGTTGGAGCTAGTACCACCCCATATATATGTATGGAGTGGAGTTTGCAACTGAAAAGAAACTTTGTGTTCCCAACAAGCTAGGTGAAGCACGGCTTTCACACACACTTATCTCTCAGAACTGAGCATGTGGAGAGAATTTCGTTCTTCTAGCACAAAGGGAACGGTTTGCAGGAGGAACTTTTACTCTGGTTTCTCAGTCTGTTTCCTAGTGCCGGTTTGAAGTTCCTGCAGTTTTCACATGTAAAACCGCGTTGGAGCTCGTAACTCCCCATTTATATATATGGAGTGGAGTTTGCAACTGAAAAGAAACTTTGTGTTCCCAACAAGCTAGTTGAAGGACGGCTTTCACACACACTTATCTCTCAGAACTGAGCATGTGGAGAGACGTTCGTTCATCTAGCAAAAAGGGAACGGGTTGCAGGAGAAACTCTTACTCTGGTTTCTCAGTCTGTTTCCTAGTGCCGGTTTGAACTTCCTGCAGTTAACACTGTAAAACCGAGTTGGAGCTCGTACCTACCCATATATATGTATGGAGTGGAGTTTGCACATGAAAATAAACTTTGTGTTCCCAACAAGCTAGGTGAAGGACGGCTTTCACACACACTTATCTCTCCGAAATGAGCATGTGGAGAGACGTTCGTTCATCTAGCACAAAGGAAACGGGTTGCAAGGGAAACTATTACTCTGGTTTCTCATCTGTTTCCTAGTGCCGATTTGATGTTCCTGCAGTTTTCACTGTAAAACCGAGTTGGAGCTAGTACCTCCCCATATATATGTATGGAGTGGAGTTTGCAACTGAAAAGAAACTTTGTGTTCCCAACCAGCTAGGTGAAGCACGGTTTTCAAACACACTTATCTCTCAGAACTGAGCATGTGGAGAGACGTTCGTTCATCTAGCACAAAGGGAAAGGGTTGCAGGAGGAAATTTAACTCTGGTTTCTCAGTCTGTTTCCTAGTGCCGGTTTGAAGTTCCTGCAATTTTCACTGTAAAAACGAGTTGGAGCTATTACCTACCTATATATATGCATGGAGTGGAGTTTGCAACTGAAAAGGAACTTTGTGTTCCCAACAAGCTAAGTGAAGGACGGCTTTCACACACACTTATCTCTCAGAACTGAGCATGTGGAGAGATGTTCGTTCATCTAGCACAAAGGGAACGGGTTGCAAGAGAAACTATTACTCTGGTTTCTCATCTGTTTCCTAGTGCCGATTTGATGTTCCTGCAGTTTTCACTGTAAAACCGAGTTATAGCTAGTACCTCCCCATATATATGTATGGAGTGGAGTTTGCAAATGAAAAGGAAATTTGTGTTCCCAACAACCTAGGTGAAGGACGGCTTTCACACACACTTATCTCTCAGAACTGAGCATGTGGAGAGACTTTCGTTCATCTAGCACAAACGGAACGGTCTGCAGGTGAAACTTTTACTCTGTTTTCTCAGTCTGTTTCCTAGTGCCGGTTTGAAGTTCCTGCAGTTTTCACTGTAAAACAGAGTTGGAGCTTGTACCTACCTATATATATGTATGGAGTGGAGTTTGCAACTGAAAAGGAACTTTGTGTTCCCAACAAGCTAGTTGAAGGACGGCTTTCAAACACACTTATCTCTCAGAACTGAGCATGTGTATAGTCGTTCGTTCATCTAACACAAAGGGAACGGTTTGTAGGAATAAATTTTACTCTGGGTTCTCAGTCTGTTTCCTAGTGCCGGTTTGAAGTTCCTGCAGTTTTCACATGTAAAACCGCGTTGGAGCTCGTAACTCCCCATTTATATATATGGAGTGGAGTTTGCAACTGAAAAGAAACTTTGTGTTCCCAACAAGCTAGTTGAAGGACGGCTTTCACACACATTTATCTTTCAGAACTGAGCATGTGGAGAGACGTTCGTTCATCTAGCACAAAGGGAACGGGTTGCAGGAAAAACTTTTTCACTAGTTTCTTAGTCTGTTTCGAAGTGCCGGTTTGAATTTCGTGCAGTTTTCACTGTAAAACCGAGTTGGAGCTAGTACCACCCCATATATATGTATGGAGTGGAGTTTGCAACTGAAAAGAAACTTTGTGTTCCCAACAAGCTAGGTGAAGCACGGCTTTCACACACACTTATCTCTCAGAACTGAGCATGTGGAGAGAATTTCGTTCTTCTAGCACAAAGGGAACGGTTTGCAGGAGGAACTTTTACTCTGGTTTCTCAGTCTGTTTCCTAGTGCCGGTTTGAAGTTCCTGCAGTTTTCACATGTAAAACCGCGTTGGAGCTCGTAACTCCCCATTTATATATATGGAGTGGAGTTTGCAACTGAAAAGAAACTTTGTGTTCCCAACAAGCTAGTTGAAGGACGGCTTTCACACACACTTATCTCTCAGAACTGAGCATGTGGAGAGACGTTCGTTCATCTAGCAAAAAGGGAACGGGTTGCAGGAGAAACTCTTACTCTGGTTTCTCAGTCTGTTTCCTAGTGCCGGTTTGAACTTCCTGCAGTTAACACTGTAAAACCGAGTTGGAGCTCGTACCTACCCATATATATGTATGGATTGGAGTTTGCACATGAAAATAAACTTTGTGTTCCCAACAAGCTAGGTGAAGGACGGCTTTCACACACACTTATCTCTCCGAAATGAGCATGTGGAGAGACGTTCGTTCATCTAGCACAAAGGAAACGGGTTGCAAGGGAAACTATTACTCTGGTTTCTCATCTGTTTCCTAGTGCCGATTTGATGTTCCTGCAGTTTTCACTGTAAAACCGAGTTGGAGCTAGTACCTCCCCATATATATGTATGGAGTGGAGTTTGCAACTGAAAAGAAACTTTGTGTTCCCAACCAGCTAGGTGAAGCACGGTTTTCAAACACACTTATCTCTCAGAACTGAGCATGTGGAGAGACGTTCGTTCATCTAGCACAAAGGGAAAGGGTTGCAGGAGGAAATTTAACTCTGGTTTCTCAGTCTGTTTCCTAGTGCCGGTTTGAAGTTCCTGCAATTTTCACTGTAAAAACGAGTTGGAGCTATTACCTACCTATATATATGCATGGAGTGGAGTTTGCAACTGAAAAGGAACTTTGTGTTCCCAACAAGCTAAGTGAAGGACGGCTTTCACACACACTTATCTCTCAGAACTGAGCATGTGGAGAGATGTTCGTTCATCTAGCACAAAGGGAACGGTTTGCAAGGGAAACTATTACTCTGGTTTCTCATCTGTTTCCTAGTGCCGATTTGATGTTCCTGCAGTTTTCACTGTAAAACCGAGTTGGAGCTAGTACCTCCCCATATATATGTATGGAGTGGAGTTTGCAAATGAAAAGGAAATTTGTGTTCCCAACAACTTAGGTGAAGGACGGCTTTCACACACACTTATCTCTCAGAACTGAGCATGTGGAGAGACGTTCGTTCATCTAGCACAAAGGGAACGGGTTGCAGGAGAAACTTTTTCTCTGGTTTCTCAGTCTGTTTCCTAGTGCCGGTTTGAAGTTCTTGCAGTTTTCACTGTAAAACCGAGTTGGAGCTAGAACCTCCCCATATATATGTATGGAGTGGGGTTTGCAACTGAAAAGAAACTTTGTGTTCCCAACAAGCTAGTTGAAGGACGGCTTTCACATTCACATATCTCTCTGAACTGAGCATGTGGAGAGACGTTCGTTCATCTAGCACAAAAGGAACGGGTTGCAGGAGGAACTTTTATTCTGTTTTCTAAGTCTGTTTCCTAGGGCCGGTTTGATTTTCCTGCAGTTTTCACTGTAAAACCGAGTTGGAGCTAGTACCTCCCCATATATATGTATGGATTGGAGATTGCAACTGAAAAGTAACTATGTGTTCCCAACAAGCTAGGTGAAGGACGGCTTTCTCACACACTTTCCTCTCAGAACTGAGCATGTGGAGAGACGTTCGTTCATCTAGCACAAAGGGAACGGGTTGCAGTAGAAACTTTTTCTCTAGTTTCTTAGTCTGTTTCCAAGTGCTGGTTTGAAGTTCCTGCAGTTTTCACTGTAAAAACCACTTGGAACTAGTACCTACCCATATATATGTATGGAGTGGATTTTGCAAGTGAAATGAAACTTTGTGTTCCCAACAAGCTAGGTGAAGCACGGCTTTCACACACACTTATCTCTCAGAACTGAGCATGTGGAGAGACGTTCGTTCATCTAACACAAAGGGAACGGGTTGCAGCAATAACTTTTACTCTGGTTTCTAAGTCTGTTTCCTAAGGCGGTTTCAAGTTCCTGCAGTTTTCAATGTAAGATCGAGTTGGAGCTCGTCCATACCCATATATATGTATGGAGTGGTGTTTGCAAATGAAAAGAAACTTTGTGTTCCCAACAAGCTATTTGAAGGACGGCTTTCACATACACATATCTCTCAGAACTGAGCATGTGGAGAGAGGTTCATTCATCTATCAGAATGGGAAAGGGTTGCAGGAGGAACTTTTACTCTGGTTTCTATGTCTGTTTCCTAGTGCCGATTTCAAATTCCTGCAGTTTTCACTGTAAAAACGTGTTGGAGCAAGTACCTCCCCATATATATTTATGGAGTGGAGTTTGCAAATGAAAAGGAAATTTGTGTTCCCAAAAAGCTATGAGAAGCACGGCTTTCACACACACTTATCTCTCAGAACTGAGCATGTGGAGAGACGTTCGTCCATCTAACACAAATGGAACGGGTTGCAGGAGATACTTTTACTCTGGTTTCTCAGTCTGTTTCCTACTGCCGGTTAGAAGTTCCTGCAGTTTTCACTGTAAAACCGGGTTGGAGCTGGTACCTCCCCATATATATGTATGGAGTGGAGTTTGCAAGTGAAAAGAAACATTGTGTTCCCAACATGCTAGGTAAGCAAGGCTTTCACACACACTTATCTCTCAGAACTGAGCATGTGGAGAGATGTTCGTTCATCTAGCACAAAGGGAACGGGTTGCAAGGGAAACTATTACTCTGGTTTCTCATCTGTTTCCTAGTGCCGATTTGATGTTCCTGCAGTTTTCACTGTAAAACCGAGTTGGAGCTAGTACCTCCCCATATATATGTATGGAGTGGAGTTTGCAAATGAAAAGGAAATTTGTGTTCCCAACAACCTAGGTGAAGGACGGCTTTCACACACACTTATCTCTCAGAACTGAGCATGTGGAGAGACGTTCGTTCATCTAGCACAAAGGGAACGGGTTGCAGGAGAAACTTTTTCTCTGGTTTCTCAGTCTGTTTCCTAGTGCCGGTTTGAAGTTCTTGCAGTTTTCACTGTAAAACCGATTTGGAGCTAGAACCTCCCCATATATATGTATGGAGTGGAGTTTGCAACTGAAAAGAAACTTTGTGTTCCCAACAAGCTTGGTGAAGCACGGCTTTCACACACAGTTACCTCTCAGAACTGAGCATTTGGAGAGACGTTCGTTCATCTAGGACAATGAGAACGGTTTGCAGGAGAAACTTTTACTCTGGTTTCTCAGTCTGTTTCCTAGTGCCGGATTGAAGTTCCTGCAGTTTTCACTGTAAAACCGAGTTGGAGCTCGTACCTACCCATATATATGTATGGAGTGGTGTTTGCAAATGAAAAGAAACTTTGTGTTCCCAACAAGCTAGTTGAAGGACGGCTTTCACATTCACATATCTCTCTGAACTGAGCATGTGGAGAGACGTTCGTTCATCTAGCACAAAAGGAACGGGTTGCAGGAGGAACTTTTATTCTGTTTTCTAAGTCTGTTTCCTAGTGCCGGTTTGATTTTCCTGCAGTTTTCACTGTAAAACCGAGTTGGAGCTAGTACCTCCCCATATATATGTATGGATTGGAGATTGCAACTGAAAAGTAACTATGTGTTCCCAACAAGCTAAGTGAAGGACGGCTTTCTCACACACTTTCCTCTCAGAACTGAGCATGTGGAGAGACGTTCGTTCATCTAGCACAAAGGGAACGGGTTGCAGGAGAAACTTTTTCTCTAGTTTCTTAGTCTGTTTCCAAGTGCCGGTTTGAAGTTCCTGCAGTTTTCACTGTAAAAAAGACTTGGAGCTAGTACCTACCCATATATATGTATGGAGTGGAGTTTGCAAGTGAAATGAAACTTTGTTTTCCCAACAAGCTAGGTGAAGCACGGCTTTCACACACACTTATCTCTCAGAACTGAGCATGTGGAGAGACGTTCGTTCATTTAACACAAAGGGAACGTGTTGCAGCAATAACTTTTACTCTGGTTTCTAAGTCTGTTTCTTAAGGCGGTTTCAAGTTCCTGCAGTTTTCAATGTAAGATCGATTTGGAGCTCCTCCATACCCATATATATGTATGGAGTGGTGTTTGCAAATGAAAAGAACCTTTGTGTTCCCAACAAGCTATTTGAAGGACGGCTTTCACATACACATATCTCTCAGAACTGAGCATGTGGAGAGACGTTCATTCATCTAGCACAATGGGAACGGGTTGCAGGAGGAACTTTTACTCTGGTTTCTATGTCTGTTTCCTGGTGCTGGTTTTAATTTCCTGCAGTATTCTCTGTAAAACCGAGTTGGAGCTAGTACCTCCCCATATATATGTATGGAGTGGAGTTTGCAAATGAAAAGGAACTTTGTGTTCCCAACAAGCTAGGTGAAGGACGGCTTTCACACACAATTATCTCTCAGAACTGAGGATGTGGAGAGACGTTCGTTCATCTAGCACAATGGGAAAGGGTTGCAGGAGAAACTATTTCTCTGGATTCTCAGTCTGTTTCCAAGTGCCGGTTTTAAGTTCCTGCAGTTTTCACTGTAAACCGAGTTGGAGCTAGTACCTCCCCATATATATGTATGGAGTGGAGTTTGCAAGTGAAAAGAAACTTTGTGTTCCCAACAAGCAATTTGAAGGACGGTTTTCACACCCACTTATCTCTCATAACTGAGCATGTGGAGAGAATTTCGTTCATCTAGCTCAAAGGGAACGGTCTGCAGGTGAAACTTTTACTCTGGTTTCTCAGTCTGTTTCCTAGTGCCTGTTTGAAGTTCTTGCAGTTTTCACTGTAAAACAGAGTTGGAGCTCGTACCTACCCATATATATGTATGGAGTGGAGTTTGCAAATGAAAAAAAACTTTGTGTTCCCAACAAGGTAGGTGAAGCACGGCTTTCACACACATTTATCTCTCAGAACTTAGCATGTGGAGAGACGTTTGTGCATCTATCACAAAGGGATCGTGTTGCAGGAGGAACTTTTACTCTTGTTTCTCAGTCTGTTTCCTAGTGCCGGTTTGAAGTTCCTGCAGTTTTCACTGTAAAACCGAGTTGGAGCTCGTACCTACCCATATATATGTATGGAGTGGAGTTTTCAAATGAAAAGGAACTTTGTGTTCCCAACAAGCTAGGTGAAGGACGGCTTTCACACACACTTATCTCTCAGAACTGAGCATGTGGAGAGACGTTCGTTCATCTAGCACAAAGGGAACGGGTTACAAGAGAAACTTTTTCTCTGGTTTCTCAGACTGTTTCCTAGTGCCGGTTTCAAGTTCCTGCAGTTTTCACTGTAAAACCGTGTTGGAGATAGTACCTCCCCATATATATGTATGGATTGGAGTTTGCAACTGAGAAGAAACTTTGTGTTCCCAAAAATCTATGTGAAGCACGGCTTTCACACACACTTATCTCTCAGAACTGAGCATGTGGAGAGACGTTCGTTCATCTAGCACAAAGGGAAAGGGTTGCAGGGGGGACTTTTACTCTGGTTCCTCAGTCTGTTTCCTACTGCCGGTTTGAATTTCCTGCAGTTTTCACAGTAAAACCGAGTTGGAGCTAGTACCTCCCCATATATATGTATGGAGTGGAGTTTGCAAATGAAAAGGAACTTTGTGTTCCCAACAAGATAGGTGAATTACGGCTTTCACACACACTTATCTCTCAGAACAGAGCATGTGGAGAGACGTTCGTTCATCTAGCACAAAGGAAACGGGTTGCAAGAGAAACTTTTTCTCTGGTTTCTCAGACTGTTTCCTAGTGCCGGTTTGAAGTTCCTGCAGTTTTCACTGTAAAACCGAGTTGGAGGTAGTACCTCCCAATATATATGTATGGATTGGAGTTTAAAACTGAGAAGAAACTGTGTTCCCAACAAGCTAGGTGAAGGAAGGCTTTCACACACACTTATCTCTCAGAACTGAGCATGTGGAGAGACGTTCGTTCATCTAGCACAAAGGGAACGGGTTGCAGGAGGAACTTTTACTCTGGTTTCTCAGTCTGTCTCCTACTGCCGGTTTGAATTTCCTGCAGTTTTCACAGTAAAACCGAGTTGCAGCTAGTACCTCCCTATATATATGTATGGAGTGGAGTTTGCAAATGAAAAGAAACTTTGTGTTCCCAACAAGCTAGGTGAAGGACGGCTTTCACACACACTTACCTCTCAGAACTGAGCATGTGGAGAGACGTTCGTTCATCTAGCACAAAGGGAACGGGATGCAAGAGGAACTTTTACTCTGGTTTCTTAGTCTGTTTCCTAGTGCCGGTTTGAAGTTCCTTCAGTTTTCACTGTAAAACGGTGTTGGAGCTAGTACCACCCCATATATATGTATGGAGGGGAGTTTGCAACTGAAAAGAAACTTTGTGTTCCCAACAAGCTAGGTGAAGCATGGCTTTCACACACACATATCTCTCAGAACTGAGCATGTGGAGAGACGTTCCTTCATCTAGCACAAAGGCAATGGGTTGCAGGTGAAACTTTTTCTCTGGTTTCTCAGTCTGTTTCCTAGTGCCGGTTTGAAGTTCTTGCAATTTTCACTGTAAAACCGAGTTGGAGCTCGTACCTACCCATATATATGTATGGAGTGGAGTTTGCAAATGAAAATAAACTTTGTGTTCCCAACAAGCTAGGTAAAGCACGGCTTTCACACACACATATCTCTCAGAACTGAGCATGTGGAGAGACGTTCCTTCATCTAGCACAAAGGGAAAGGGTTGCAGGTGAAACTTTTTCTCTGGTTTCTCAGTCTGTTTCCTAGTGCCGGTTTGAAGTTCTTGCAGTTTTCACTGTAAAACCGAGTTGGAGCTCGTACCTACCCATATATATGTATGGAATGGAGTTTGCAAATGAAAATAAACTTTGTGTTCCCAACAAGCTAGGTGAAGCACGGCTTTCACACACACATATCTCTCAGAACTGAGCATGTGGATAGACGTTCGTTCATCTAGCACAAAGGGAACGGGTTGCAAGAGAAACTTTTTCTCTGGTTTCTCAGACTGTTTCCTAGTGCCGGTTTCAAGTTCCTGCAGTTTTCACTGTAAAACCGTGTTGGAGATAGTACCTCCCCATATATATGTATGGATTGGAGTTTGCAACTGAGAAGAATCTTTGTGTTCCCAAAAATCTATGTGAAGCACGGCTTTCACACACACTTATCTCTCAGAACTGAGCATGTGGAGAGACGTTCGTTCATCTAGCACAAAGGGAAAGGGTTGCAGGGGGGACTTTTACTCTGGTTCCTCAGTCTGTTTCCTACTGCCGGTTTGAATTTCCTGCAGTTTTCACAGTAAAACCGAGTTGGAGCTAGTACCTCCCCATATATATGTATGGAGTGGAGTTTGCAAATGAAAAGGAACTTTGTGTTCCCAACAAGATAGGTGAATTACGGCTTTCACACACACTTATCTCTCAGAACAGAACATGTGCAGAGACGTTCGTTCATCTAGCACAAATGGAACGGGTTGCAGGAGAAACTTTTTCTCTGGTTTCTCAGACTGTTTCCTAGTGCCGGTTTGAAGTTCCTGCAGTTTTCACTGTAAAACCGAGTTGGAGCTAGTACCTCCCAATATATATGTATGGATTGGAGTTTAAAACTGAGAAGAAACTGTGTTCCCAACAAGCTAGGTGAAGGAAGGCTTTCACACACACTTATCTCTCAGAACTGAGCATGTGGAGAGACGTTCGTTCATCTAGCACAAAGGGAACGGGTTGCAGGAGGAACTTTTACTCTGGTTTCTCAGTCTGTCTCCTACTGCCGGTTTGAATTTCCTGCAGTTTTCACAGTAAAACCGAGTTGGAGCTAGTACCTCCCCATATATATGTATGGAGTGGAGTTTGCAAATGTAAAGAAACTTTGTGTTCCCAACAAGCTAGGTGAAGGACGGCTTTCACACACACTTACCTCTCAGAACTGAGCATGTGGAGAGACGTTCGTTCATCTAGCACAAAGGGAACGGGATGCAAGAGGAACTTTTGCTCTGGTTTCTTAGTCTGTTTCCTAGTGCCGGTATGAAGTTCCTGCAGTTTTCACTGTAAAACCGAGTTGGAGCTAGTACCTCCCCATATATACGTATGGAGTGGAGTTTGCAAATGAAAAGAAACTTTGTGTTCCCAACAAGCTAGTTGAAGCACGGCTTTCACACACACATATCTCTCAGAACTGAGCATGTGGAGAGACGTTCGTTCATCTAGCACAAATGGAACTGGTTGAAGGAGGAACTTTTTCTCTGGTTTCTAAGTGTGTTTCCTAGTGCCGGTTTCAAGTTCCTGCAGTTTTCACTGTAAAACCGAGTTGGAGCTCGTACCTCCCCATATATATGTATGGAGTGTTGTTTGCAAATGAAAAGAAACTTTGTACTCCCAACAAGCTAGTGGAAGGACGGCTTTCACATACACATATCTCTCATAACAGAGCATGTGGAGAGACGATCGATCATCTTGCACAAAGAGAACGGGTTGCAGGAGGAACTTTTACTCTGGTCTCTAAGTCTGTTTCCTACTGCCGGTTTCAAGTTCCTGCAGTTTTCACTGTAAAACGAGTTGGAGCTAGTACCTCCCCAAATATATGTATGGAGTGGAGTTTGCAAATGAAAAGGAACTTTGTGTTCCCAACAATCTAGGTGAAGTACGGCTTTCACACACATTTATCTCTCTGAACTGAGCATGTGGAAAGACGTTCGTTCATCTAGCACAAATGGCACGGGTTTCAGGAGGAACTATTACTCTGGTTTCTAAGTCTGTTTCTTAGTGCCGGTTTGAAGTTCCTGCAGTTTTCACTGTAAAAGCGATTTGGGGCTCGTACCTCCCCATATATATGTATGGAGTGGAGTTTGCAAATGAAAAGGAAATTTGTGTTCCCAACAAGCTAGGTGAATGACGGCTTTCACACACACTTATCTCTCAGAACTGAGCATGTGGAGGGACGTTCGTTCGTCTATCACAAATGGAACGGGTGGCAGGAGGAACTTTTTCTCTGGTTTCTCATTCTGTTTCCTAGTGCCGGTTTGAAGTTCTTGCAGTTTTCACTGTAAAACCGAGTTGGAGCTAGAAACTCCCCATATATATGTATGGAGTGGAGTTTGCAACTGAAAAGAAACTTTGGGTTCATAACAAGCTAGGTGAAGCACGGCTTTCACACACACTTATCTCTCAGAACTGAGCATGTGGAGAGATGTTCGTTCATCTATCACAATGGGAAAGGGTTGCAGGAGAAACTTTTACTCTGGTTTCTCAGTATGTTTCCTAGTGCCGGTTTCAAATTCCTACAGTTTTCACTGTAAAACCGAGTTGGAACTCGTACCTACCCATATATATGTATGGAGTGGTGTTTGCAAATGAAAAGAAACTTTGTGTTCACAACAAGCTAGCTGAAGGACGGCTTTCACATACTCTTATCTCTCAGAACTGAGCATGTGGAGAGACGTTCGTTCATCTAGCACAAAGGGAACGGGTTGCAGGAGGAACTTTTACTCTGGTTTTTAAGTATGTTTCCTAGTGTCGGTTTCAAGTTCCTGCAGTTTTCACTGTAAAACCGAGTTGGAGCTAGTACCTCCCCATATATATGTATGGAGTGGAGTTTGCAAATGTAAAGGAACTTTGTGTTCCTTACAAGCTAGGTGAAGGACGGCTTTCACACACACTTATCTCTTCAGAACTGAGCATGAGGAGAGACGTTCGTTCATGTAGCACAAAGGGAACGGTTTGCAGGAGTAATTTTACTCTGGTTTCTCAGTCTGTTTCCTAGTGCCGGTTTGAAGTTCCTGCAGTTTTCACTGTAAAACCGAGTTGGAGATACTACCTCCCCATATATATGTATGGATTGGAGTTTGCAACTGAGAAGAAACTTTGTGTTCCCAACAAGCTATGTGAAGCACGGCTTTCACACACACTTATCTCTCAGAACTGAGCATGGGGAGAGACGTTCGTTCATCTAGCACAAAGGGAAAGGTTTGCAGGGGGGACTATTACTCTGGTTCCTCAGTCTGTTTCCTACAGCCGGTTTGAATTTCCTGCAGTTTTCACAGTAAAACCGAGTTGGAGCTAGTACCTCCCCATATATATGTATGGAGTGGAGTTTGCAAATTAAAAGGAACTTTGTGTTCCCAACAAGCTAGGTGAATTACGGCTTTCACACACACTTATCTCTCAGAACATAGCATGTGGAGAGACGTTCGTTCATCTAGCACTAAGGGAACGAGTTGCAAGAGAAACTTTTTCTCTGGTTTCTCAGACTGTTTCCTAGTGCCGGTTTGAAGTTCCTGCAGTTTTCACTGTAAAACCGATTTGGAGCTAGTACCTCCCCATATATATGTATGGATTGGAGTTTAAAACTGAGAAGAAACTTTTTGTTCCCAACAAGCTAGGTGAAGGAAGGCTTTCACACACACTTGTCTCTCAGAACTGAGCATGTGGAGAGACGTTCGTTCATCTAGCACAAAGGGAACGGGTTGCAGGAGGAACTTTTACTCTGGTTTCTCAGTCTGTCTCCTACTGCCGGTTTGAATTTCCTGCAGTTTTCACAGTAAAACCGAGTTGGAGCTAGTACCTCCCCATATATATGTATGGAGTGGAGTTTGCAAATGAAAAGAAACTTTGTGTTCCCAACAAGCTAGGTGAAGGACGGCTTTCACACAAACTTACCTCTCAGATCTGAGCATGTGGAGAGACATTCGTTCATCTAGCACAAAGGGAACGGGATGCAAGAGGAACTTTTACTCTGGTTTCTTAGTCTGTTTCCTAGTGCCGGTTTGAAGTTCCTTCAGTTTTCACTGTAAAACCGTGTTGGAGCTAGTACCTCCCCATATATATGTATGGAGGGGAGTTTGCAACTGAAAAGAAACTTTGTGTTCCCAACAAGCTAGTTGAAGCACGGCTTTCACACACACATATCTCTCAGAACTGAGCATGTGGAGAGACGTTCCTTCATCTAGCACAAAGGGAACTGGTTGAAGGAGGAACTTTTTCTCTTGTTTCTCAGTCTGTTACCTACTGCCGGTTTGAATTTCCTGCAGTTTTCACTGTAAAACAGAGTTGGAGCTAGTACCTCCCTATATATATGTATGGAGTGGAGTTTTCAAATGAAAAGGAACTTTGTGTTCCCAACAAGCTAGGTGAAGGACGGCTTTCACACACATTTATCTCTCAGAACTTAGCATGTGGAGAGACGTTTGTGCATCTAGCACAAAGGGATCGTGTTGCAGGAGGAACTTTTACTCTGGTTTCTCAGTCTGTTTCCTAGTGCCGGGTTGAAGTTCCTGCAGTTTTCACTGTAAAACCGAGCTGGAGCTCGTACCTACCCATATATATGTATGGAGTGGAGTTTTCAAATGAAAAGGAACTTTGTGTTCCCGACAAGCTAGGTGAAGGACGGCTTTCACACACACTTATCTCTCAGAACTGAGCATGTGGAGAGACGTTCGTTCATCTAGCACAAAGGGAACGGGTTGCAAGAGAAACTTTTTCTCTGGTTTCTCAGACTGTTTCCTAGTGCCGGTTTCAAGTTCCTGCAGTTTTCACTGTAAAACCGTGTTGGAGATAGTACCTCCCCATATATATGTATGGATTGGAGTTTGCAACTAAGAAGAAACTTTGTGTTCCCAAAAATCTATGTGAAGCACGGCTTTCACACACACTTATCTCTCAGAACTGAGCATGTGGAGAGACGTTCGTTCATCTAGCACAAAGTGAACGGGTTGCAAGAGAAACTTTTTCTCTGGTTTCTCAGACTGTTTCCTAGTGCCGGTTTGAATTTCCTGCAGTTTTCACTGTAAAACCGTGTTGGAGCTAGTACCTCCCAATATATATGTATGGATTGGAGTTTAAAACTGAGAAGAAACTGTGTTCCCAACAAGCTAGGTGAAGGAAGGCTTTCACACACACTTATCTCTCAGAACTGAGCATGTGGAGAGACGTTCGTTCATCTAGCACAAAAGGAACGGGTTGCAGGAGGAACTTTTACTCTGGTTTCTCAGTCTGTCTCCTACTGCCGGTTTGAATTTCCTGCAGTTTTCACAGTAAAACCGAGTTGGAGCTAGTACCTCCCCATATATATGTATGGAGTGGAGTTTGCAAATGAAAAGAAACTTTGTGTTCCCAACAAGCTAGGTGAAGGACGGCTTTCACACACACTTACCTCTCAGAACTGAGCATGTGGAGAGACGTTCGTTCATCTAGCACAAAGGGAACGGGATGCAAGAGGAACTTTTACTCTGGTTTCTTAGTCTGTTTCCTAGTGCCGGTTTGAAGTTCCTTCAATTTTCACTGTAAAACCGTGTTGGAGCTAGTACCTCCCCATATATATGTATGGAGTGGAGTTTGCAACTGAAAAGAAACTTTGTGTTCCCAACAAGCTAGGTGAAGCATGGCTTTCACACACACATATCTCTCAGAACTGAGCATGTGGAGAGACGTTCGTTCATCTAGCACAAAGGGAACTGGTTGAAGGAGGAACTTTTTCTCTGGTTTCTCAGTCTGTTTCCTACTGCCGGTTTGAATTTCCTGCAGTTTTCACTGTAAAACCGAGTTGGAGCTAGTACCTCCCTATATATATGTATGGAGTGGAATTTGCAAATGAAAAGGGACTTTGAGTTCCCAAGAAGCTTGGTGAAGGACGGCTTTCACAAACACATATATCTCAGAACTGAGCATGTGGAGAGACGTTCGTTCATCTAGCACAAAGGGAAAGGGTTGCAGGAGAAACTTTTTCTCTGGTTTCTCAGTCTTTTTCCTAGTGCCGGTTTGAAGTTCTTGCAGTTTTCACTGTAAAACCGAGTTGGAGCTAGAACCTCCCCATATATATCTAAGGAGTGGAGTTTGCAACTGAAAAGAAACTTTGTGTTCCCAACAAGCTAGTTGAAGCACGGCTTTCACAGACACTTATCTCTCAGAAATGAGCATGTGGAGAGACGTTCGTTCATCTAGCACAATGGGAATGGGTTGCAGGAGAAACTTTTACTCTGGTTTCTCAGTCTGTTTCCTAGTGCCGGTTTGAAGTTCCTGCAGTTTTCACTGTAAAACAGATTTGGAGCTCGTACCTACCCATATATTTGTATGGAGTGTTGTTTGCAAATGAAAAGAAACTTTGTGCTCCCAAGAAGCTAGTGGAAGGACGGCTTTCACATACACATATCTCTCAGAACAGAGCATGTGGAGAGACGATCGATCATCTAGCACAAAGGGAACGGGTTGCAGGAGGAACTTTTACTCTGGTCTCTAAGTCTGTTTCCTAGTGCCGGTGTCAAGTTCCTGCAGTTATCACTGTAAAACCGATTTGGAGCTAGTACGTCCCCAAATATATGTATGGAGTGGAGTTTGCAAATGAAAAGAAACTTTGTGTTCCCAACAAGCTAGGTGAAGGACGGCTTTCACACACACTTACCTCTCAGAACTGAGCATGTGGAGAGACGTTCGTTCATCTAGCACAAAGGGAACGGGATGCAAGAGGAACTTTTACTCTGGTTTCTTAGTCTGTTTCCTAGTGCCGGTATGAAGTTCCTTCAGTTTTCACTGTAAAACCGAGTTGGAGCTAGTACCTCCCCATATATATGTATGGAGTGGAGTTTGCAACTGAAAAGAAACTTTGTGTTCCCAACAAGCTAGGTGAAGCACGGCTTTCACACACACATATCTCTCAGAACTGAGCATGTGGAGAGACGTTCGTTCATCTAGCACAAATGGCACGGGTTTCAGTAGGAACTATTACTCTGGTTTCTAAGTCTGTTTCTTAGTGCCGGTTTGAAGTTCCTGCAGTTTTCACTGTAAAAGCGATTTGGGGCTCGTACCTCCCCATATATATATATGGAGTGGAGTTTGCAAATGAAAAGGAAATTTGTGTTCCCAACAAGCTAGGTGAATGACGGCTTTCACACACACTTATCTCTCAGAACTGAGCATGTGGAGGGACGTTCGTTCGTCTATCACAAATGGAACGGGTGGCAGGAGGAACTTTTTCTCTGGTTTCTCATTCTGTTTCCTAGTGCCGGTTTGAAGTTCTTGCAGTTTTCACTGTAAAACCGAGTTGGAGCTAGAAACTCCCCATATATATGTATGGACTGGAGTTTGCAACTGAAAAGAAACTTTGGGTTCATAACAAGCTAGGTGAAGCACGGCTTTCACACACACTTATCTCTCAGAACTGAGCATGTGGAGAGATGTTCGTTCATCTAGCAAATTGGGAAAGGGTTGCAGGGGAAACTTTTACTCTGGTTTCTCAGTATGTTTCCTAGTGCCGGTTTCAAATTCCTACAGTTTTCACTGTAAAACCGAGTTGGAGCTCGTACCTACCCATATATATGTATGGAGTGGTGTTTGCAAATGAAAAGAAACTTTGTGTTCACAACAAGCTAGTTGAAGGACGGCTTTCACATACACTTATCTCTCAGAACTGAGCATGTGGAGAGACGTTCGTTCATCTAGCACAAAGGGAACGGGTTGCAGGAGGAACTTTTACTCTGGTTTTTAAGTATGTTTCCTAGTGTCGGTTTCAAGTTCCTGCAGTTTTCACTGTAAAACCGAGTTGGAGCTAGTACCTCCCCATATATATGTATGGAGTGGAGTTTGCAAATGTAAAGGAACTTTGTGTTCCTTACAAGCTAGGTGAAGGACGGCTTTCACACACACTTATCTCTTCAGAACTGAGCATGTGGAGAGACGTTCGTTCATGTAGCACAAAGGGAACGGTTTGCAGGAGAAATTTAACTCTGGTTTCTCAGTCTTTTTCCTACTGCCGGTTTGAAGTTCCTGCAGTTTTCACATGTAAAACCTAGTTGGAGCTCGTAACTCCCCATATATATATATATGGAGTGGAGTTTGCAACTGAAAAGGAACTTTGTGTTCCTTACAAGCTAGGTGAAGGACGGCTTTCACACACACATATCTCTCAGAACTGAGCATGTGGAGAGACATTCGTTCATCTAGCACAAAGGGAAAGGGTTGCAGGGGGGACTTTTACTCTGGTACCTCAGTCTATTTCCTACTGCCGGTTTGAATTTCCTGCAGTTTTCACAGTAAAACCGAGTTGGAGCTAGTATCTCCCCATATATATGTATGGAGTGAAGTTTGCAAATGAAAAGGAAATTTGTGTTCCCAACAAGCTAGGTGAATTACGGCTTTCACACACACATCTCTCAGAACTGAGCATGTGGAGAGACGTTCGTTCATCTAGCACAAAGGTTACGGGTTGCAAGAGAAACTTTTTCTCTGGTTTCTCAGACTGTTTCCTAGTGCCGGTTTGAAGTTCCTGCAGTTTTCACTGTAAAACCGAGTTGGAGCTTGTACATCCCCATATATATGTATGGATTGGAGTTAACAACTGAGAAGAAACTTTGTGTTCCCAACAAGCTAGGTGAAGCACGGCTTTCACACACACTTATCTCTCAGAACTGAGCATGTGGAGAGACGTTCATTCATCTAGCACATAGGGAACGGGTTGCAGGAGGAACTTTTACTCTGGTTTCTCAGTCTGTCTCCTACTGCCGGTTTGAATTTCCTGCAGTTTTCACAGTAAAACCGAGTTGGAGCTAGTACCTCCCCATATATATGTATGGTGTGGAGTTTGCAAATGAAAAGAAACTTTGTGTTCCCAACAAGCTAGGTGAAGGACGGCTTTCACACACACTTACCTCTCAGAACTGAGCATGTGGAGAGACGTTCGTTCATCTAGCACAAAGGGAACGGGATGCAAGAGGAACTTTTACTCTGGTTTCTTAGTCTGTTTCCTAGTGCCGGTATGATGTTCCTGCAGTTTTCACTGTAAAACAGAGTTGGAGCTAGTACCTCCCCATATATATGTATGGAGTGGAGTTTGCAAATGAAAAGAAACTTTGTGTTCCCAACAAGCTAGTTGAAGCACGGCTTTCACACACACATATCTCTCAGAACTGAGCATGTGGAGAGACGTTCGTTCATCTAGCACAAATGGAACTGGTTGAAGGAGGAACTTTTTCTCTGGTTTCTAAGTGTGTTTCCTAGTGCCGGTTTCAAGTTCCTGCAGTTTTCACTGTAAAACCGAGTTGGAGCTCGTACCTCCCCATATATATGTATGGAATGTTGTTTGCAAATGAAAAGAAACTTTGTACTCCCAACAAGCTAGTGGAAGGACGGCTTTCACATACACATATCTCTCATAACAGAGCATGTGGAGAGACGATCGATCATCTTGCACAAAGGGAACGGGTTGCAGGAGGAACTTTTACTCTGGTCTCTAAGTCTGTTTCCTACTGCCGGTTTCAAGTTCCTGCAGTTTTCACTGTAAAAGCGATTTGGGGCTCGTACCTCCCCATATATATATATGGAGTGGAGTTTGCAAATGAAAAGGAAATTTGTGTTCCCAACAAGCTAGGTGAATGACGGTTTTCACACACACTTATCTCTCAAAACTGAGCATGTGGAGGGACGTTCGTTCGTCTATCACAAATGGAACGAGTGGCAGGAGGAACTTTTTCTCTGGTTTCTCATTCTGTTTCCTAGTGCCGGTTTGAAGTTCTTGCAGTTTTCACTGTAAAACCGAGTTGGAGCTAGAAAATCCCAATATATATGTATGGACTGGAGTTTGCAACTGAAAAGAAACTTTGTGTTCATAACAAGCTAGGTGAAGCACGGCTTTCACACACACTTATCTCTCAGAACTGAGCATGTGGAGAGATGTTCGTTCATCTAGCAAATTGGGAAAGGGTTGCAGGAGAAACTTTTACTCTGGTTTCTCAGTATGTTTCCTAGTGCCGGTTTCAAATTCCTACAGTTTTCACTGTAAAACCGAGTTGGAGCTCGTACCTACCCATATATATGTATGGAGTGGTGTTTGCAAATGAAAAGAAACTTAGTGTTCACAACAAGCTAGTTGAAGGACGGCTTTCACATACACTTATCTCTCAGAACTGAGCATGTGGAGAGACGTTCGTTCATCTAGCACAAATGGAACGGGTTGCAGGAGGAACTTTTACTCTGGTTTTTAAGTATGTTTCCTAGTGTCGGTTTCAAGTTCCTGCAGTTTTCACTGTAAAACCGAGTTGGAGCTAGTACCTCCCCATATATATGTATGGAGTGGAGTTTGCAAATGTAAAGGAACTTTGTGTTCCTTACAAGCTAGGTGAAGGACGGCTTTCACACACACTTATCTCTTCAGAACTGAGCATGTGGAGAGACGTTCGTTCATGTAGCACAAAGGGAACGGTTTGCAGGAGAAATTTAACTCTGGTTTCTCAGTCTGTTTCCTACTGCCGGTTTGAAGTTCCTGCAGTTTTCACATGTAAAACCTAGTTGGAGCTCGTAACTCCCCATATATATATATATGGAGTGGAGTTTGCAACTGAAAAGGAACTTTGTGCTCCCAACAATCTAGTGGAAGGACGGCTTTCACATACACATATCTCTCAGAACAGAGCATGTGGAGAGACGATCGATCATCTAGCACAAAGGGAAAGGGTTGCAGGAGGAACTTTTACTCTGGTCTCTAAGTCTGTTTCCTAGTGCCGGTGTCAAGTTCCTGCAGTTTTCACTGTAAAACCGATTTGGAGCTAGTACCTCCCCAAATATATGTATTGAGTGGAGTTTTCAAATGAAAAGGAACTTTGTGTTCCCAACAAGCTAGGTGAAGTACGGCTTTCACACACACTTATCTCTCAGAACTGAGCATGTGGAGAGACGTTCGTTCATCTAGCACAAAGGGAACGGGTTGCAAGAGAAATTTTTCTCTGTTTTCTCAGACTGTTTCCTAGTGCCGGTTTCAAGTTCCTGCAGTTTTCACTGTAAAACCGTGTTGGAGATAGTACCTCCCCATATATATTTATGGATTGGAGTTTGCAACTGAGAAGAAACTTTGTGTTCCCAACAAGCTATGTGAAGCACGGCTTTCACACACACTTATCTCTCAGAACTGAGCATGTGGAGAGACGTTCGTTCATCTAGCACAAAGGGAAAGGTTTGCAGGGGGGACTATTACTCTGGTTCCTCAGTCTGTTTCCTACTGCCGGTTTGAATTTCCTGCAGTTTTCACAGTAAAACCGAGTTGGAGCTAGTACCTCCCCATATATATGTATGGAGTGGTGTTTGCAAATGAAAAGAAACTTTGTGTTCACAACAAGCTAGTTGAAGGACGGCTTTCACATACACTTATCTCTCAGAACTGAGCATGTGGAGAGACGTTCGTTCATCTAGCACAAAGGGAACGGGTTGCAGGAGGAACTTTTACTCTGGTTTTTAAGTATGTTTCCTAGTGTCGGTTTCAAGTTCCTGCAGTTTTCACTGTAAAACCGAGTTGGAGCTAGTACCTCCCCATATATATGTATGGAGTGGAGTTTGCAAATGTAAAGGAACTTTGTGTTCCTTACAAGCTAGGTGAAGGACGGCTTTCACACACACTTATCTCTTCAGAACTGAGCATGTGGAGAGACGTTCGTTCATGTAGCACAAAGGGAACGGTTTGCAGGAGAAATTTAACTCTGGTTTCTCAGTCTTTTTCCTACTGCCGGTTTGAAGTTCCTGCAGTTTTCACATGTAAAACCTAGTTGGAGCTCGTAACTCCCCATATATATATATATGGAGTGGAGTTTGCAACTGAAAAGGAACTTTGTGTTCCTTACAAGCTAGGTGAAGGACGGCTTTCACACACACATATCTCTCAGAACTGAGCATGTGGAGAGACATTCGTTCATCTAGCACAAAGGGAAAGGGTTGCAGGGGGGACTTTTACTCTGGTACCTCAGTCTATTTCCTACTGCCGGTTTGAATTTCCTGCAGTTTTCACAGTAAAACCGAGTTGGAGCTAGTATCTCCCCATATATATGTATGGAGTGAAGTTTGCAAATGAAAAGGAAATTTGTGTTCCCAACAAGCTAGGTGAATTACGGCTTTCACACACACATCTCTCAGAACTGAGCATGTGGAGAGACGTTCGTTCATCTAGCACAAAGGTTACGGGTTGCAAGAGAAACTTTTTCTCTGGTTTCTCAGACTGTTTCCTAGTGCCGGTTTGAAGTTCCTGCAGTTTTCACTGTAAAACCGAGTTGGAGCTTGTACATCCCCATATATATGTATGGATTGGAGTTAACAACTGAGAAGAAACTTTGTGTTCCCAACAAGCTAGGTGAAGCACGGCTTTCACACACACTTATCTCTCAGAACTGAGCATGTGGAGAGACGTTCATTCATCTAGCACATAGGGAACGGGTTGCAGGAGGAACTTTTACTCTGGTTTCTCAGTCTGTCTCCTACTGCCGGTTTGAATTTCCTGCAGTTTTCACAGTAAAACCGAGTTGGAGCTAGTACCTCCCCATATATATGTATGGTGTGGAGTTTGCAAATGAAAAGAAACTTTGTGTTCCCAACAAGCTAGGTGAAGGACGGCTTTCACACACACTTACCTCTCAGAACTGAGCATGTGGAGAGACGTTCGTTCATCTAGCACAAAGGGAACGGGATGCAAGAGGAACTTTTACTCTGGTTTCTTAGTCTGTTTCCTAGTGCCGGTATGATGTTCCTGCAGTTTTCACTGTAAAACAGAGTTGGAGCTAGTACCTCCCCATATATATGTATGGAGTGGAGTTTGCAAATGAAAAGAAACTTTGTGTTCCCAACAAGCTAGTTGAAGCACGGCTTTCACACACACATATCTCTCAGAACTGAGCATGTGGAGAGACGTTCGTTCATCTAGCACAAATGGAACTGGTTGAAGGAGGAACTTTTTCTCTGGTTTCTAAGTGTGTTTCCTAGTGCCGGTTTCAAGTTCCTGCAGTTTTCACTGTAAAACCGAGTTGGAGCTCGTACCTCCCCATATATATGTATGGAATGTTGTTTGCAAATGAAAAGAAACTTTGTACTCCCAACAAGCTAGTGGAAGGACGGCTTTCACATACACATATCTCTCATAACAGAGCATGTGGAGAGACGATCGATCATCTTGCACAAAGGGAACGGGTTGCAGGAGGAACTTTTACTCTGGTCTCTAAGTCTGTTTCCTACTGCCGGTTTCAAGTTCCTGCAGTTTTCACTGTAAAAGCGATTTGGGGCTCGTACCTCCCCATATATATATATGGAGTGGAGTTTGCAAATGAAAAGGAAATTTGTGTTCCCAACAAGCTAGGTGAATGACGGTTTTCACACACACTTATCTCTCAAAACTGAGCATGTGGAGGGACGTTCGTTCGTCTATCACAAATGGAACGGGTGGCAGGAGGAACTTTTTCTCTGGTTTCTCATTCTGTTTCCTAGTGCCGGTTTGAAGTTCTTGCAGTTTTCACTGTAAAACCGAGTTGGAGCTAGAAAATCCCAATATATATGTATGGACTGGAGTTTGCAACTGAAAAGAAACTTTGTGTTCATAACAAGCTAGGTGAAGCACGGCTTTCACACACACTTATCTCTCAGAACTGAGCATGTGGAGAGATGTTCGTTCATCTAGCAAATTGGGAAAGGGTTGCAGGAGAAACTTTTACTCTGGTTTCTCAGTATGTTTCCTAGTGCCGGTTTCAAATTCCTACAGTTTTCACTGTAAAACCGAGTTGGAGCTCGTACCTACCCATATATATGTATGGAGTGGTGTTTGCAAATGAAAAGAAACTTAGTGTTCACAACAAGCTAGTTGAAGGACGGCTTTCACATACACTTATCTCTCAGAACTGAGCATGTGGAGAGACGTTCGTTCATCTAGCACAAATGGAACGGGTTGCAGGAGGAACTTTTACTCTGGTTTTTAAGTATGTTTCCTAGTGTCGGTTTCAAGTTCCTGCAGTTTTCACTGTAAAACCGAGTTGGAGCTAGTACCTCCCCATATATATGTATGGAGTGGAGTTTGCAAATGTAAAGGAACTTTGTGTTCCTTACAAGCTAGGTGAAGGACGGCTTTCACACACACTTATCTCTTCAGAACTGAGCATGTGGAGAGACGTTCGTTCATGTAGCACAAAGGGAACGGTTTGCAGGAGAAATTTAACTCTGGTTTCTCAGTCTGTTTCCTACTGCCGGTTTGAAGTTCCTGCAGTTTTCACATGTAAAACCTAGTTGGAGCTCGTAACTCCCCATATATATATATATGGAGTGGAGTTTGCAACTGAAAAGGAACTTTGTGCTCCCAACAATCTAGTGGAAGGACGGCTTTCACATACACATATCTCTCAGAACAGAGCATGTGGAGAGACGATCGATCATCTAGCACAAAGGGAAAGGGTTGCAGGAGGAACTTTTACTCTGGTCTCTAAGTCTGTTTCCTAGTGCCGGTGTCAAGTTCCTGCAGTTTTCACTGTAAAACCGATTTGGAGCTAGTACCTCCCCAAATATATGTATTGAGTGGAGTTTTCAAATGAAAAGGAACTTTGTGTTCCCAACAAGCTAGGTGAAGTACGGCTTTCACACACACTTATCTCTCAGAACTGAGCATGTGGAGAGACGTTCGTTCATCTAGCACAAAGGGAACGGGTTGCAAGAGAAATTTTTCTCTGTTTTCTCAGACTGTTTCCTAGTGCCGGTTTCAAGTTCCTGCAGTTTTCACTGTAAAACCGTGTTGGAGATAGTACCTCCCCATATATATTTATGGATTGGAGTTTGCAACTGAGAAGAAACTTTGTGTTCCCAACAAGCTATGTGAAGCACGGCTTTCACACACACTTATCTCTCAGAACTGAGCATGTGGAGAGACGTTCGTTCATCTAGCACAAAGGGAAAGGTTTGCAGGGGGGACTATTACTCTGGTTCCTCAGTCTGTTTCCTACTGCCGGTTTGAATTTCCTGCAGTTTTCACAGTAAAACCGAGTTGGAGCTAGTACCTCCCCATATATATGTATGGAGTGGAGTTTGCAAATGAAAAGGAACTTTGTGTTCCCAACAAGCTAGGTGAATTACGGCTTTCACACACACTTATCTCTCAGAACATAGCATGTGGAGAGACGTTCGTTCATCTAGCACTAAGGGAACGAGTTGCAAGAGAAACTTTTTCTCTGGTTTCTCAGACTGTTTCCTAGTGCCGGTTTGAAGTTCCTGCAGTTTTCACTGTAAAACCGAGTTGGAGCTAGTACCTCCCCATATATATGTATGGATTGGAGTTTAAAACTGAGAAGAAACTTTGTGTTCCCAACAAGCTAGGTGAAGGAAGGCTTTCACACACACTTATCTCTCAGAACTGAGCATGTGGAGAGACGTTCGTTCATCTAGCACAAAGGGAACGGGTTGCAGGAGGAACTTTTACTCTGGTTTCTCAGTCTGTTTCCTAGTGCCGGTTTGAAGTTCCTTCAGTTTTCACTGTAAAACCGTGTTGGAGCTAGTACCTCCCCATATATATGTATGGAGGGGAGTTTGCAACTGAAAAGAAACTTTGTGTTCCCAACAAGCTAGGTGAAGCACGGCTTTCACACACACATATCTCTCAGAACTGAGCATGTGGAGAGACGTTCCTTCATCTAGCACAAAGGGAACTGGTTGAAGAAGGAACTTTTTCTCTTGTTTCTCAGTCTGTTTCCTACTGCCGGTTTGAATTTCCTGCAGTTTTCACTGTAAAACCGAGTTGGAGCTAGTACATCCCTATATATATGTATGGAGTGGAGTTTTCAAATGAAAAGGAACTTTGTGTTCCCAACAAGCTAGGTGAAGGACGGCTTTCACACACATTTATCTCTCAGAACTTAGCATGTTGAGAGACGTTTGTGCATCTAGCACAAAGGGATCGTGTTGCAGGAGGAACTTTTACTCTGGTTTCTCAGTCTGTTTCCTAGTGCCGGTTTGAAGTTCCTGCAGTTTTCACTGTAAAAACGAGTTGGAGCTCGTACCTACCCATATATATGTATGGAGTGGAGTTTTCAAATGAAAAGGAACTTTGTGTTCCCGACAAGCTAGGTGAAGGACGGCTTTCACACACACTTATCTCTCAGAACTGAGCATGTGGAGAGACGTTCGTTCATCTAGCACAAAGGGAACGGGTTGCAAGAGAAACTTTTTCTCTGGTTTCTCAGACTGTTTCCTAGTGCCGGTTTCAAGTTCCTGCAGTTTTCACTGTAAAACCGTGTTGGAGATAGTACCTCCCCATATATACATATGGATTGGAGTTTGCAACTAAGAAGAAACTTTGTGTTCCCAAAAATCTATGTGAAGCACGGCTTTCACACACACTTATCTCTCAGAACTGAGCATGTGGAGAGACGTTCGTTCATCTAGCACAAAGGGAACGGGTTGCAAGAGAAACTTTTTCTCTGGTTTCTCAGACTGTTTCCTAGTGCCGGTTTGAAGTTCCTGCCGTTTTCACTGTAAAACCGTGTTGGAGCTAGTACCTCCCAATATATATGTATGGATTGGAGTTTAAAACTGAGAAGAAACTGTGTTCCCAACAAGCTAGGTGAAGGAAGGCATTCACAAACACTTATCTCTCAGAACTGAGCATGTGGAGAGACGTTCGTTCATCTAGCACAAAAGGAACGGGTTGCAGGAGGAACTTTTACTCTGGTTTCTCAGTCTGTCTCCTACTGCCGGTTTGAATTTCCTGCAGTTTTCACAGTAAAACCGAGTTGGAGCTAGTACCTCCCCATATATATGTATGGAGTGGTGTTTGCAAATGAAAAGAAACTTTGTGTTCCCAACAAGCTAGGTGAAGGACGGCTTTCACACACACTTACCTCTCAGAACTGAGCATGTGGAGAGACGTTCGTTCATCTAGCACAAAGGGAACGGGATGCAAGAGGAACTTTTACTCTGGTTTCTTAGTCTGTTTCCTAGTGCCGGTTTGAAGTTCCTTCAATTTTCACTGTAAAACCGTGTTGGAGCTAGTACCTCCCCATATATATGTATGGAGTGGAGTTTGCAACTGAAAAGAAACTTTGTGTTCCCAACAAGCTAGGTGAAGCATGGCTTTCACACACACATATCTCTCAGAACTGAGCATGTGGAGAGACGTTCGTTCATCTAGCACAAAGGGAACTGGTTGAAGGAGGAATTTTTTCTCTGGTTTCTCAGTCTGTTTCCTACTGCCGGTTTGAATTTCCTGCAGTTTTCACTGTAAAACCGAGTTGGAGCTAGTACCTCCCTATATATATGTATGGAGTGGAATTTGCAAATGAAAAGGGACTTTGAGTTCCCAAGAAGCTTGGTGAAGGACGGCTTTCACAAACACATATATCTCAGAACTGAGCATGTGGAGAGACGTTCGTTCATCTAGCACAAAGGGAAAGGGTTGCAGGAGAAACTTTTTCTCTGGTTTCTCAGTCTTTTTCCTAGTGCCGGTTTGAAGTTCTTGCAGTTTTCACTGTAAAACCGAGTTGGAGCTAGAACCTCCCCATATATATCTAAGGAGTGGAGTTTGCAACTGAAAAGAAACTTTGTGTTCCCAACAAGCTAGTTGAAGCACGGCTTTCACAGACACTTATCTCTCAGAAATGAGCATGTGGAGAGACGTTCGTTCATCTAGCACAATGGGAATGGGTTGCAGGAGAAACTTTTACTCTGGTTTCTCAGTCTGTTTCCTAGTGCCGGTTTGAAGTTCCTGCAGTTTTCACAGTAAAACAGAGTTGGAGCTCGTACCTACCCATATATTTGTATGGAGTGTTGTTTGCAAATGAAAAGAAACTTTGTGCTCCCAACAAGCTAGTGGAAGGACGGCTTTCACATTCACATATCTCTCAGAACAGAGCATGTGGAGAGACGATCGATCATCTAGCACAAAGGGAACGGGTTGCAGGAGGAACTTTTACTCTGGTCTCTAAGTCTGTTTCCTAGTGCCGGTGTCAAGTTCCTGCAGTTTTCACTGTAAAACCGATTTGGAGCTAGTACGTCCCCAAATATATGTATGGAGTGGAGTTTGCAAATGAAAAGAAACTTTGTGTTCCCAACAAGCTAGGTGAAGCACGGCTTTCACACACACATATCTCTCAGAACTGAGCATGTGGAGAGACGTTCGTTCATCTAGCACAAAGGGAACGGGATGCAAGAGGAACTTTTACTCTGGTTTCTTAGTCTGTTTCCTAGTGCCGGTATGAAGTTCCTTCAGTTTTCACTGTAAAACCGAGTTGGAGCTTGTACCTCCCCATATATATGTATGGAGTGGAGTTTGCAACTGAAAAGAAACTTTGTGTTCCCAACAAGCTAGGTGAAGCACGGCTTTCACACACACATATCTCTCAGAACTGAGCATGTGGAGAGACGTTCGTTCATCTAGCACAAATGGCACGGGTTTCAGGAGGAACTATTACTCTGGTTTCTAAGTCTGTTTCTTAGTGCCGGTTTGAAGTTCCTGCAGTTTTCACTGTAAAACGATTTGGGGCTCGTACCTCCCCATATATATATATGGAGTGGAGTTTGCAAATGAAAAGGAAATTTGTGTTCCCAACAAGCTAGGTGAATGACGGCTTTCACACACAGTTATCTCTCAGAACTGAGCATGTGGAGGGACGTTCGTTCGTCTATCACAAATGGAACGGGTGGCAGGAGGAACTTTTTCTCTGGTTTCTCATTCTGTTTCCTAGTGCCGGTTTGAAGTTCTTGCAGTTTTCACTGTAAAATCGAGTTGGAGCTAGAAACTCCCCATATATATGTATGGACTGGAGTTTGCAACTGAAAAGAAACTTTGGGTTCATAACAAGCTAGGTGAAGCACGGCTTTCACACACACTTATCTCTCAGAACTGAGCATGTGGAGAGATGTTCGTTCATCTAGCAAATTGGGAAAGGGTTGCAGGAGAAACTTTTACTCTGGTTTTTAAGTATGTTTCCTAGTGTCGGTTTCAAGTTCCTGCAGTTTTCACTGTAAAACCGAGTTGGAGCTAGTACCTCCCCATATATATGTATGGAGTGGAGTTTGCAAATGTAAAGGAACTTTGTGTTCCTTACAAGCTAGGTGAAGGACGGCTTTCACACACACTTATCTCTTCAGAACTGAGCATGTGGAGAGACGTTCGTTCATGTAGCACAAAGGGAACGGTTTGCAGGAGAAATTTAACTCTGGTTTCTCAGTCTGTTTCCTAGTGCCGGTTTGAAGTTCCTGCAGTTTTCACTGTAAAACCGAGTTGGAGCTACTACCTCCCCATATATATGTATGGAGTGGAGATTGCAAGTGAAAAGAAACTTTGTGTTCCCAACAACCTAGGTGAAGGACGGCTTTCACACACACTTATCTCTCAGAACTGAGCATGTGGAGAGACGTTCGTTCATCTAGCACAAAGGGAACGGGTTGCAACAGAAACTTTTACTCTAGTTTCTCAGTCTGTTTCCTAGTGCCAGTTTGAAGTTCCTGCAATTTTCACCGTAAAACCGAGTTGGAGCTAGTACCTCCCCATATATATGTATGGAGTGGAGTTTGCAAATGAAAAGGAACTTTGGGTTCCCAACAAGCTAGTTGAAGCACGGCTTTCACACACACATATCTCTCAGAACTGAGCATGTGGAGAGACGTTCGTTCATCTAGCACAATGGGAACGGGTTGCAGGAGAAACTTTTGCTCTGGTTTCTCAGACTGTTTCCTAGTGCCGGTTTGAAGTTTCTGCAGTTTTCACATGTAAAACCAAGTTGGAGCTCGTAACTCCCCATAAATATATATGGAGTGGAGTTTGCAACTGAAAAGAAACTTTGTGTTCCCAACAAGGTAGGTGAAGGAAGGCATTCACACACACTTATCTCTCAGATCTGAGCATGTGGAGAGACCTTCGTTCATCTAGCATAAAGGGAACGGGTTGCAGGAGAAACTTTTCTCTGGTTTCTCAGTCTGTTTCCTAGTGCCGATTTGAAGTTCCTTCAATTTTCACAGTAAAACCGAGTTGGAGCTTGTACCTACCCATATATATGTATGGAGTGGAGTTTGCAAATGAAAAGAAACTTTGTGTTCCCAACAAGGTATTTGAAGTACGGCTTTCAAACACACTTATGTCTCAGAACTGATCATGTGGAGAGACGTTCGTTCATCTAGCACAAAGGGAACGGGTTGCAGGAGAAACTTTTACTCTGTTTTCTCAGTCTGTTTCCTAGTGCCGGTTTGCAGTTCCTGCAGTTTTCACTGTAAAACCGTGTTGGAGCTAGTACCTCCCCATATATATGTATGGAGTGGAGTTTGCAACTGAAAAGAAACTTTGTGTTCCCAACAAGCTTGTTGAAGGACGGCTTTCAAACACACTTATCTCTCAGAACTGAGAAGGTGGAGAGTCGTTCGTTCATCTAGCACAAGGGAACGGGTTGCAGGAATAACTTTTACTCTGGTTTCTCAGTATGTTTCCTAGTGCCGGTTTGAAGTTCCTGCAGTTTTCACATGTAAACAAAGTTGGAACTCGTAACTCCCCATATATATATATGGAGTGGAGTTTGCACCTGAAAAGATACTTTGTGTTCCCAACAAGCTAGGTGAATCACGGTTTTCACACACACTTATCTCTCAGAACTGAGCATGTGGAGAGACGTTCGTTCATCTAGCACAATGGGAACGGGTTGCAGGAGGAACTTTTACTCTGGTTTCTAAGTCTGTTTCATAGTGCCGGTTTCAAATTCCTGCAGTTTTCTCATGTAAAACCGAGTTGGAGCTCATAGCTCCCCATATATATATATGAAGTGGAGTTTGCAAATGAAAAGAAACTTTGTGTTCCCAACAAGCTAGTTGAAGGACATCTTCCACATACACATATCTCTCAGAACTGAGCATGTGGAGAGACGTTCTTTCATCTAGCACAAAGGGAACAGGTTGCAGGAGGAACTTTTACTCTGGTTCTAAGTCTGTTTTCTAGTGCAGGTTTCAAGTTCCTGAAGTTTTCACTGTAAAAACGATTTGGATCTAGTACCTCCCCATATATATGTATGGAGTGGAGTTTGCAATTGAAAAGGAACTTTGTGTTCCCAACAAGCTAGTTGAAGGACGGCTTTCACTCACACTTATCTCTCAGAACTGAGCATGTGGAGAGACTTTCTTTCATCTAGCACAAAGGGAACGGCTTATAGGAAAAACTTATTCTCTGGTTTCTCAGACTTTTTCCAAGGGCCGGTTTGAAATTCCTGCAGTTTTCACTGTAAAACCGAGTTGGAGCTAGTACCTCCCCATATATATGTATGGAGTGGAGTTTGCAACTGAAAAGAAACTTTATGTTTTCAACAAGCTATATGAAGGACGGCTTTCACACACACTTATCTCTCAGAACTGAGAATGTGGAGAGACGTTCATTCATCTAGCACGAACGGAAGGGTTTGCAGGAGAAACTTTTACTCTGGATTCTCAGTGTGTTTCCTAGTGCCGGTTTGAAGTTCCTGCAGTTTTCACTGTAAAACCGAGTTGGAGCTAGTACCTCCCCATATATATGTATGGAGTGGAGTTTGCAACTGAAAAGAAACTTTGTGTTCCCAACAAGCTAGATGAATCACGGCTTTCACACACACTTATCTCTCAGAACTTAGCATGTGGAGAGACGTTCGCTCATCTAGCACAATGGGAACGGGTTGCAAGAGAAACTTTTTCTCTGGTTTCTCAGACTGTTTCCTAGTACCTTTTAGAAGTTCCTGCAGTTTTCACTGTAAAACCGTGTTGGAGCTAGTACCTCCCCATATATATGTATGGAGTGGAGTTTGCAAATGACAAGGAACTTTGTGTTCCCAACAAGCTAGGTGAAGCACGGCTTTCACACACACTTATCTCTCAGAATTGAGCATGGGGAGAGACGTTCGTTCATCTAGCCCAAAGGAACGGTTTGCAGGAGAAACTTTTTCTCTGGTTTCTCAGTCTGTTTCCTAGTGCCGGTTTGAATTTCCTGCAGTTATCACTGTAAATTCGAGTTGGAGCTAGTACCTCCCCATATATATGTATGCAGAGGAGATTGCAACTGAAAAGAAACTTTGTGTTCCCAACAAGCTAGTTGAAGTACGGCTTTCACACACACTTAACTCTCAGAACTGAGCATGTGGAGAGACGTTCGTTCATCTAGCACAATGGGAACGGGTTGCAAGAGAAACTTTTTCTCTGGTTTCTCAGCCTGTTTCCTAGTGCCTTTTAGAAGTTCCTGCAGTTTTCACTGTAAAACCGAGTTGGAGCTAGTACCTCCCCATATATATGTATGGAGTGGATTTTGCAAATGAAAAGGAACTTTGTGTTCCCAACAAGCTAGGTGAAGCACGGCTTTCACACACACTTATCTCTCAGAACTGAGCATGTGGACAGACGTTCGTTCTTCTAGCACAAAGGGAGCTGGTTGCAGGAGGAACTTTTACTATGGTTTCTCAGTCTGTTTCCTACTGCCGGTTTGAAGTTCCTGCATTTTTCACTGTAAAACCGAGTTGGAGCTAGTACTTCCACATATATATGTATGGAGTGGAGTTTGCAAGTGTAAAGAAACTTTGTGTTCCCAACAAGCTAGGTGAAGGACGGGTTTCACACCCACTTATCTCTCATAACTGAGCATGTGGAGAGACGTTCTTTCATCTAGCACAAAGGGAACGTGTTGCAGGAGAAACTTTTACTCTAGTTTCTCAGTCTGTTTCCTAGTGCCGGTTTGCAGATCCTGCAGTTTTCACTGTAAAACCGAGTTGGAGCTAGTACCTACCCATATATATGTATGGAGTGGTGTTTGCAAATGAAAAGGAACTTTGTGTTCCCAAAAAGCTAGGTAAAGCATGGCTTCCACATACACATATCTCTCAGAACTTAGCATGTGCAGAGACGTTCGTTCATCCAGCTCAAAGGGAACGGTTTGCAGGAGGAACTTTTACTCTGGTTTCTAAGTCTGTTTCCTAGTGCCGGTTTCAAGTTCCTGCAGTTTTCACTGTAAAACCGAGTTGGAGCTACTACCTCCCCATATATATGTATGGAGTGGAGTTTGCAACTGAAAAGTAACTATGTGTTCCCAACAGGCTAGGTGAAGGACGACTTTCACACACACTTATCTCTTCAGAACTGAGCATGTGGAGAGACGTTCGTTCATCTAGCACAAAGGGAATGGGTTGCAGGAGAAACTTTTACTCTGGTTTCTCAGTGTGTTTCCTAGTGCCGGATTGAAGTTCCAGCAGTTTTCACGGTAAAACCGAGTTGGAGCTAGTACCTCCCCATATATATGTATGGTGTGGAGTTTGCAAAGAAAAGAAACTTTGTGTTCCCAACAATCTAGGTGAAGTACGACTTTCACACATACTTATCTCTCAGAATTTAGCACGTGGAGAGACGTTCGTTCATCAAGCACGAAGGCAACGGTTTGCAGGAGAAACTTTTACTCCGGTTTCTAAGTCTGTTTCCTAGTGCCGGTTTCAAGTTCCTGCAGTTTTCTCATTTAAAACCGAGTTGGAGCTCGTAGCTCCCCATATATATATATGAAGTGGAGTTTGCAAATGAAAAGAAACTTTGTGTTTTCAACAAGCTAAGTAAAGGACGGCTTTCACACACTTGTCTCTCAGAACTGATCATGTGTAGAGACGTTCGTTCATCTAGCACAATGGGAACGGGTTGCAGGTGAAACTATTACTCTGGTTTCTCAGTCTGTTTCCTAGTGCCGGTTTGAATTTCCTGCAGTTTTCACTGTAAAACCAATTTTGAGCTCGTACCTACCCATATATATTTATGAAGTGGAGTTTGCAAATGAAAAGAAACTTTGTGTTCCCAACAAGCTAGTTGAAATACGGCTTTCACATACACTTATCTCTCAATACTGAGCATGTGGAGAGACGTTCTTTCTTCTAGCACAAAGGGAACAGATAGCAGGAGGAACTTTTACTCTGGTTTCTAAGTCTGTTTCCTAGTGCCGGTTTCAAGTTCCTGCAGTTTTCACTGTAAAACCGTGTTGGAGCTAGTACCACCCCATATATATGTATGGATTGGAGTTTGCACCTGAAAAGGAACTTTGTGTTCCCAAGAAGCTAGTTGAAGTACGGCTTTCACACTCACTTATCTCTCAGAACTGAGAATGTGGAGAGTCGTTCGTTCATCTAGCACAAAGGGAACGGGTGGCAGGAATAACTTTTACTCTGGTTTCTCAGTCTGTTTCCTAGTGCCGGTTTGAAGTTCCTCCAGTTTTCACATGTAAAACCAAGTTGGAGCTCGTAACTCCCAATATATATATATGGCGTGGAGTTTGCACCTGAAAAGAAACTTTGTGTTCCCAACAAGCTAGGTGAAGGAAGGCTTTCACAAAAACTTATCTCTCAGAAATGAGCATGTGGAGAGACGTTCGTTCATTTAGCATAAAGGGAACGGGTTGCAATAGAAACTTTTACTCTGGTTTCTCAGTCTGTTTCCTAGTGCCGGTTTGAAGTTCCTGCAGTTTTCACTGTAAAACCGAGTTGGAGCTAGTACCTCCCAATATATATGTATGGATTGGAGTTTGCAACTGAAAAGAAACTATGTGTTCCCAACAAGCTAGTTGAAGGACGACTTTCACACATACTTATCTCTCAGAATTGAGCACGTGGAGAGACGTTCGTTCATCTAGCACAAAGGGAACGGGTTGCAGGAGAAACTTTTACTCTGGTTTCTAAGTCTGTTTCCTAGTGCCGGTTTCAAGTTCCTGCAGTTTTCTCATTTAAAACCGAGTTGGAGCTCGTAGCTCCCCATATATATATATGAAGTAGAGTTTGCAAATAAAAAGAAACTTTGTGTTTTAAACAAGCTAGGTGAAGCACGGCTTTCACACACACTTATCTCTCAGAACTGAGCATGTGGAGAGACGTTCGTTCATCTAGCACAAATAGAACGGTTGCAAGTGAAACTTTTACTCTGGTTTCTCAGTCTGTTTCGTAGTGCCGGTTTGAAGTTCCTGCAGATTTCACTGTAAAACCGAGTTGGTGCTTGCATCTCCCCATATATATGTATGGAGTGGTGTTTGCAACTGGAAAGAAACTTTGTGTTCCCAACAAGCTAGGTGAAGCACGGCTTTCACACACACTTATCTCTCAGAACTGAGCATGTGGAGAGACGTTCGTTCATCTAGCACAAATGGAACGGGTTGCAAGAGAAACTTTTACTCTGGTTTCTCAGTCTGTTTCGTAGTGCCGGTTTGAAGTTCCTGCAGTTTTCACTGTAAAAGGGAGTTGGAGCTCGTACCTACCCATATATATGTATGGAGTGGAGTTTGCAAATGAAAAAGAACTTTGTGTTCCCAACAAGCTAGGTGAAGGACGGATTACACACACACTTATCTCTCAGAACTGAGCATGTGGAGAGATGTTCGTTCATCTAGCACAAATTGAACGGGTTGCAGAAGGAACTTTTACTCTGGTTTCTCAGTCTGTTTCCTAGTGCCGGTTTGAAGTTCTTGCAGGTTTCACTGTAAAACCGTGTTGGAACTAGTACCTCCCCATATATATATATTGAGTGGAGTTTGCAACTGAAAA
Organism: Camelus bactrianus; assembly: GCF_048773025.1. Classification (NCBI taxonomy): domain Eukaryota; kingdom Metazoa; phylum Chordata; class Mammalia; order Artiodactyla; family Camelidae; genus Camelus; species Camelus bactrianus. Next base: position 3,476,294 of record NC_133564.1, on the reverse strand, counting down.
GAAACTTTGTGTTCCCAACAAGCTAGGTGAAGGACGGCTTTCACACATACTTATCTCTCAGAACTGAGCACGTGGAGAGACGTTCGTTCATCTAGCAAAAAGGGAACGGGTTGCAGGAGAAACTTTTACTCTGGTTTCTAAGTCTGTTTCCTAGTGCCGGTTTCAATTCCCTGCAGTTTTCTCATTTAAAACCGAGTTGCAGCTCTTAGCTCCCCATATATATATATAAAGTGGAGTTTGCAAATGAAAAGAAACTTTGTGTTTTCAACAGGCTAGTTGAAGGACGGCTTTCACACAGACTTATCTCTTAGAACTGATCATGTGGAGAGACGTTCGTTCATCTAGCACAATGGGAACGGGTTGCAGGTGAAACTTTTACTCTGGTTTCTCAGTCTGTTTCCTAGTGCCGGTTTGAAGTTCCAGCAGTTTTCACTGTAAAACCGACTTTGTGCTCGTACCTACCCATATATATTTATGGAGTGATGTTTGCAAATGAAAAGAAACTTTGTGTTCCCAACAAGTTAGTTGAAGGACGGCTTTCACATACACATATCTCTCAGAACTGAGCATGTGGAGAGACGTTCTTTCATCTAGCACAAAGGAACAGATTGCAGGGGGAACTTTTACTCTGGTTTCTAAGTCCGTTTCCTAGTGCCGGTTTCAAGTTCCTGCAGTTTTCACTGTAAAACCGAGTTGGAGCTAGTACCTCCCCATATATATGTATGGAGTGGAGTTTGCAACTGAAAAGAAACTTTGTGTTCCCAACAAGCTAATTGAAGCACGGCTTTCACACACACTTATCCCTCAGAATTGAACATGAGGAGAGACTTTCGTTCATCTAGCCCAAAGGGAACGGTTTGCAGGAGAAACTTTTTCTCAGGTTTCTCAGTCTGTTTCCAAGTGCCGGTTTGAAGATCCTGCAGTTATCACTGTAAAATCGAGTTGGAGCTAGTACCTCCCCATATATATGTATGTAGTGGAGTTTGCAACTGAAAAGAAACTTTGTGTTCCCAACAAGGTAGTTGAAGCACGGCTTTCACACACACTTAACTCTCAGAACTGATCATGTGGAGAGACGTTCGTTCATCTAGCACAATGGGAACGGTTTGCAAGAGAAACTTTTTCTCTGGTTTCTCAGCCTGTTTCCTAGTGCCTTTTAGAAGTTCCTGCAGTTTTCACTGTAAAACCGAGTTGGAGCTAGTAACTCCCCATATATATGTATGGAGTGGATTTTGCAAATGAAAAGGAACTTTGTGTTCCCATCAAGCTAGGTGAAGCACGGCTTTCACACACACTTATCTCTCAGAACTGAGCATGTGGACAGACGTTCGTTCTTCTAGCACAAAGGGAGCTGGTTGCAGGAGGAACTTTTACTCTGGTTTCTCAGTCTGTTTCCTACTGCCGGTTTGAAGTTCCTGCAGTTTTCACTGTAAAACCGAGTTGGAGCTAGTACTTCCACATATATATGTATGGAGTGGAGTTTGCAAGTGTAAAGAAACTTTGTGTTCCCAACAAGCTAGGTGAAGGACGGGTTTCACACCCACTTATCTCTCATAACTGAGCATGTGGAGAGACGTTCTTTCATCTAGCACAAAGGGAACGTGTTGCAGGAGAAACTTTTACTCTGGTTTCTAAGTCTGTTTCCTAGTGCCGGTTTCAAGTTCCTGCAGTTTTCACTGTAAAACCGAGTTGGAGCTAGTACCTCCCCCTATATATGTATGGATTGGATTTTGCAAATGAAAAGGAACTTTGTTTTCCCAACAAGCTAAGTGAAGCACGGCTTTCACACCCACTTATCTCTCATAACTGAGCATGTGGAGAGACGTTCGTTCATCTAGCACAAAGGGAACGGATTGCAGGAGGAACTTTTACTCTGGTTTCTAAGTCTGTTTCCTAGTGCCGGTTTCAATTTCCTGCAGTTTTCACTGTAAAACCGAGTTGGAGCTAGTATCTCCCCATATATATTTATGGAGTGGAGTTTGCAAATGAAAAGGAACTTTGTGTTCCCAACAAGCTAGGTGAAGGACGGCTTTCACACACACTTATCTCTCAGAACTGAGCATGTGGAGAGACGTTCGTTCATCTAGCACAAAGCAAACGGGTTGCAGGAGAAACTTTTACTCTGGTTTCTCAGTGTGTTTCCTAGTGCCGGATTGAAGTTCCAGCAGTTTTCACGGTAAAACCGAGTTGGAGCTCGTACCTACCCATATATATCTATGGAGTGTTATTTGCAAATGAAAAGAAACTTTGTGTTCCCAACAAGCTAGGTGAAGCACGGCTTTCACACACACTTATCCCTCAGAATTGAACATGAGGAGAGACTTTCGTTCATCTAGCCCAAAGGGAACGGTTTGCAGGAGAAACTTTTTCTCAGGTTTCTCAGTCTGTTTCCAAGTGCCGGTTTGAAGATCCTGCAGTTATCACTGTAAAATCGAGTTGGAGCTAGTACCTCCCCATATATATGTATGTAGTGGAGTTTGCAACTGAAAAGAAACTTTGTGTTCCCAACAAGGTAGTTGAAGCACGGCTTTCACACACACTTAACTCTCAGAACTGAGCATGTGGAGAGACGTTCGTTCATCTAGCACAATGGGAACAGGTTGCAAGACAAACATTTTCTCTAGTTTCTCAGCCTGTTTCCTAGTGCCTTTTAGAAGTTCCTGCAGTTTTCACTGTAAAACCGAGTTGGAGCTAGTACCTCCCCATATATATGTATGGATTGGATTTTGCAAATGAAAAGGAACTTTGTTTTCCCAACAAGCTAAGTGAAGCACGGCTTTCACACCCACTTATCTCTCATAACTGAGCATGTGGAGAGACGTTCGTTCATCTAGCACAAAGGGAACGGATTGCAGGAGGAACTTTTACTCTGGTTTCTAAGTCTGTTTCCTAGTGCCGGTTTCAATTTCCTGCAGTTTTCACTGTAAAACCGAGTTGGAGCTAGTATCTCCCCATATATATTTATGGAGTGGAGTTTGCAAATGAAAAGAAACTTTGTGTTCCCAACAAGCTAGGTGAAGGACGGCTTTCACACACAATTATCTCTCAGAACTGAGCATGTGGAGAGACGTTCGTCCATCTAGCACAAATGGAACGGGTTGCAGGAGAAAATTTCTCTCTTGTTTCTCAGTCTGTTTCCAAGTGCCGGTTTGAAGTTCCTGCAGTTTTAACTGTAAAACCGTGTTGGTGCTAGTACCTCCCCATATATAAGTATGGAGTGGTGTTTGCAACTGAAAAGAAACTTTGTGTTCCCAACAAGCTAGGTGAAGCACGGCTTTCACACACACTTATCTCTCAGAACTGAGCATGTGGAGAGACGTTCGTTCATCTAGCACAAATGGAACGGTTGGCAAGGAAACTTTTACTCTGGTTTCTCAGTCTGTTTCCTAGTGCCGGTTTGAAGTTCCTGCATTTTTCACTGTAAAACCGAGTTTGGAGCTAGTACCTCCCCATATATATGTATGGAGTGGAGTTTGCAACTGAAAAGAAACTTTGTGTTCCCAACAATCTAGGTGAAGTACGACTTTCACACATACTTATCTCTCAGAATTTAGCACGTGGAGAGACGTTCGTTCATCAAGCACGAAGGCAACGGTTTGCAGGAGAAACTTTTACTCCGGTTTCTAAGTCTGTTTCCTAGTGCCGGTTTCAAGTTCCTGCAGTTTTCTCATTTAAAACCGAGTTGGAGCTCGTAGCTCCCCATATATATATATGAAGTGGAGTTTGCAAATGAAAAGAAACTTTGTGTTTTCAACAAGCTAAGTAAAGGACGGCTTTCACACACTTGTCTCTCAGAACTGATCATGTGTAGAGACGTTCGTTCATCTAGCACAATGGGAACGGGTTGCAGGTGAAACTATTACTCTGGTTTCTCAGTCTGTTTCCTAGTGCCGGTTTGAATTTCCTGCAGTTTTCACTGTAAAACCAATTTTGAGCTCGTACCTACCCATATATATTTATGAAGTGGAGTTTGCAAATGAAAAGAAACTTTGTGTTCCCAACAAGCTAGTTGAAATACGGCTTTCACATACACTTATCTCTCAATACTGAGCATGTGGAGAGACGTTCTTTCTTCTAGCACAAAGGGAACAGATAGCAGGAGGAACTTTTACTCTGGTTTCTAAGTCTGTTTCCTAGTGCCGGTTTCAAGTTCCTGCAGTTTTCACTGTAAAACCGTGTTGGAGCTAGTACCACCCCATATATATGTATGGATTGGAGTTTGCACCTGAAAAGGAACTTTGTGTTCCCAAGAAGCTAGTTGAAGTACGGCTTTCACACTCACTTATCTCTCAGAACTGAGAATGTGGAGAGTCGTTCGTTCATCTAGCACAAAGGGAACGGGTGGCAGGAATAACTTTTACTCTGGTTTCTCAGTCTGTTTCCTAGTGCCGGTTTGAAGTTCCTCCAGTTTTCACATGTAAAACCAAGTTGGAGCTCGTAACTCCCAATATATATATATGGCGTGGAGTTTGCACCTGAAAAGAAACTTTGTGTTCCCAACAAGCTAGGTGAAGGAAGGCTTTCACAAAAACTTATCTCTCAGAAATGAGCATGTGGAGAGACGTTCGTTCATTTAGCATAAAGGGAACGGGTTGCAATAGAAACTTTTACTCTGGTTTCTCAGTCTGTTTCCTAGTGCCGGTTTGAAGTTCCTGCAGTTTTCACTGTAAAACCGAGTTGGAGCTAGTACCTCCCAATATATATGTATGGATTGGAGTTTGCAACTGAAAAGAAACTATGTGTTCCCAACAAGCTAGTTGAAGGACGACTTTCACACATACTTATCTCTCAGAATTGAGCACGTGGAGAGACGTTCGTTCATCTAGCACAAAGGGAACGGGTTGCAGGAGAAACTTTTACTCTGGTTTCTAAGTCTGTTTCCTAGTGCCGGTTTCAAGTTCCTGCAGTTTTCTCATTTAAAACCGAGTTGGAGCTCGTAGCTTCCCATATATATATATGAAGTAGAGTTTGCAAATAAAAAGAAACTTTGTGTTTTAAACAAGCTAGGTGAAGCACGGCTTTCACACACACTTATCTCTCAGAACTGAGCATGTGGAGAGACGTTCGTTCATCTAGCACAAATAGAACGGTTGCAAGTGAAACTTTTACTCTGGTTTCTCAGTCTGTTTCGTAGTGCCGGTTTGAAGTTCCTGCAGATTTCACTGTAAAACCGAGTTGGTGCTTGCATCTCCCCATATATATGTATGGAGTGGTGTTTGCAACTGGAAAGAAACTTTGTGTTCCCAACAAGCTAGGTGAAGCACGGCTTTCACACACACTTATCTCTCAGAACTGAGCATGTGGAGAGACGTTCGTTCATCTAGCACAAATGGAACGGGTTGCAAGAGAAACTTTTACTCTGGTTTCTCAGTCTGTTTCGTAGTGCCGGTTTGAAGTTCCTGCAGTTTTCACTGTAAAAGGGAGTTGGAGCTCGTACCTACCCATATATATGTATGGAGTGGAGTTTGCAAATGAAAAAGAACTTTGTGTTCCCAACAAGCTAGGTGAAGGACGGATTACACACACACTTATCTCTCAGAACTGAGCATGTGGAGAGATGTTCGTTCATCTAGCACAAATTGAACGGGTTGCAGAAGGAACTTTTACTCTGGTTTCTCAGTCTGTTTCCTAGTGCCGGTTTGAAGTTCTTGCAGGTTTCACTGTAAAACCGTGTTGGAACTAGTACCTCCCCATATATATATATTGAGTGGAGTTTGCAACTGAAAAGAAACTTTGTGTTCCCAACAAGCTAGGTGAAGGACGGCTTTCACACATACTTATCTCTCAGAACTGAGCACGTGGAGAGACGTTCGTTCATCTAGCAAAAAGGGAACGGGTTGCAGGAGAAACTTTTACTCTGGTTTCTAAGTCTGTTTCCTAGTGCCGGTTTCAATTCCCTGCAGTTTTCTCATTTAAAACCGAGTTGCAGCTCTTAGCTCCCCATATATATATATAAAGTGGAGTTTGCAAATGAAAAGAAACTTTGTGTTTTCAACAGGCTAGTTGAAGGACGGCTTTCACACAGACTTATCTCTTAGAACTGATCATGTGGAGAGACGTTCGTTCATCTAGCACAATGGGAACGGGTTGCAGGTGAAACTTTTACTCTGGTTTCTCAGTCTGTTTCCTAGTGCCGGTTTGAAGTTCCAGCAGTTTTCACTGTAAAACCGACTTTGTGCTCGTACCTACCCATATATATTTATGGAGTGATGTTTGCAAATGAAAAGAAACTTTGTGTTCCCAACAAGTTAGTTGAAGGACGGCTTTCACATACACATATCTCTCAGAACTGAGCATGTGGAGAGACGTTCTTTCATCTAGCACAAAGGAACAGATTGCAGGGGGAACTTTTACTCTGGTTTCTAAGTCCGTTTCCTAGTGCCGGTTTCAAGTTCCTGCAGTTTTCACTGTAAAACCGAGTTGGAGCTAGTACCTCCCCATATATATGTATGGAGTGGAGTTTGCAACTGAAAAGAAACTTTGTGTTCCCAACAAGCTAATTGAAGCACGGCTTTCACACACACTTATGTCTCAGAACTGATCATGTGGAGAGACGTTCGTTCATCTAGCACAAAGGGAACGGGTTGCAGGAGAAACTTTTACTCTATTTTCTCAGTCTGTTTCCTAGTGCCGGTTTGCAGTTCCTGCAGTTTTCACTGTAAAACCGAGTTGGAGCTAGTACCTACCTATATATATGTATGGAGTGGAGTTTGCAACTGAAAAGAAACTTTGTGTTCCCAACAAGCTAGTTGAAGGACGGCTTTCACACACACCTATCTCTCAGAACTGAGAAGGTGGAGAGTCGTTCGTTCATCTAGCACAAGGGAACGGGTTGCAGGAATAACTTTTACTCTGGTTTCTCAGTCTGTTTCCTAGTGCCGGTTTGAAGTTCCTGCAGTTTTCACATGTAAAACAAAGTTGGAACTCGTAACTCCCCATATATATATATAGAGTGCAGTTTGCAACTGAAAAGAAACTTTGTGTTCCCAACAAGGTAGTTGAAGCACGGCTTTCACACACACTTAACTCTCAGAACTGATCATGTGGAGAGACGTTCGTTCATCTAGCACAATGGGAACGGTTTGCAAGAGAAACTTTTTCTCTGGTTTCTCAGCCTGTTTCCTAGTGCCTTTTAGAAGTTCCTGCAGTTTTCACTGTAAAACCGAGTTGGAGCTAGTACCTCCCCATATATATGTATGGAGTGGATTTTGCAAATGAAAAGGAACTTTGTGTTCCCATCAAGCTAGGTGAAGCACGGCTTTCACACACACTTATCTCTCAGAACTGAGCATGTGGACAGACGTTCGTTCTTCTAGCACAAAGGGAGCTGGTTGCAGGAGGAACTTTTACTCTGGTTTCTCAGTCTGTTTCCTACTGCCGGTTTGAAGTTCCTGCAGTTTTCACTGTAAAACCGAGTTGGAGCTAGTACTTCCACATATATATGTATGGAGTGGAGTTTGCAAGTGTAAAGAAACTTTGTGTTCCCAACAAGCTAGGTGAAGGACGGGTTTCACACCCACTTATCTCTCATAACTGAGCATGTGGAGAGACGTTCTTTCATCTAGCACAAAGGGAACGTGTTGCAGGAGAAACTTTTACTCTGGTTTCTAAGTCTGTTTCCTAGTGCCGGTTTCAAGTTCCTGCAGTTTTCACTGTAAAACCGAGTTGGAGCTAGTACCTCCCCCTATATATGTATGGATTGGATTTTGCAAATGAAAAGGAACTTTGTTTTCCCAACAAGCTAAGTGAAGCACGGCTTTCACACCCACTTATCTCTCATAACTGAGCATGTGGAGAGACGTTCGTTCATCTAGCACAAAGGGAACGGATTGCAGGAGGAACTTTTACTCTGGTTTCTAAGTCTGTTTCCTAGTGCCGGTTTCAATTTCCTGCAGTTTTCACTGTAAAACCGAGTTGGAGCTAGTATCTCCCCATATATATTTATGGAGTGGAGTTTGCAAATGAAAAGGAACTTTGTGTTCCCAACAAGCTAGGTGAAGGACGGCTTTCACACACACTTATCTCTCAGAACTGAGCATGTGGAGAGACGTTCGTTCATCTAGCACAAAGCAAACGGGTTGCAGGAGAAACTTTTACTCTGGTTTCTCAGTGTGTTTCCTAGTGCCGGATTGAAGTTCCAGCAGTTTTCACGGTAAAACCGAGTTGGAGCTCGTACCTACCCATATATATCTATGGAGTGTTATTTGCAAATGAAAAGAAACTTTGTGTTCCCAACAAGCTAGGTGAAGCACGGCTTTCACACACACTTATCCCTCAGAATTGAACATGAGGAGAGACTTTCGTTCATCTAGCCCAAAGGGAACGGTTTGCAGGAGAAACTTTTTCTCAGGTTTCTCAGTCTGTTTCCAAGTGCCGGTTTGAAGATCCTGCAGTTATCACTGTAAAATCGAGTTGGAGCTAGTACCTCCCCATATATATGTATGTAGTGGAGTTTGCAACTGAAAAGAAACTTTGTGTTCCCAACAAGGTAGTTGAAGCACGGCTTTCACACACACTTAACTCTCAGAACTGAGCATGTGGAGAGACGTTCGTTCATCTAGCACAATGGGAACAGGTTGCAAGACAAACATTTTCTCTAGTTTCTCAGCCTGTTTCCTAGTGCCTTTTAGAAGTTCCTGCAGTTTTCACTGTAAAACCGAGTTGGAGCTAGTACCTCCCCATATATATGTATGGATTGGATTTTGCAAATGAAAAGGAACTTTGTTTTCCCAACAAGCTAAGTGAAGCACGGCTTTCACACCCACTTATCTCTCATAACTGAGCATGTGGAGAGACGTTCGTTCATCTAGCACAAAGGGAACGGATTGCAGGAGGAACTTTTACTCTGGTTTCTAAGTCTGTTTCCTAGTGCCGGTTTCAATTTCCTGCAGTTTTCACTGTAAAACCGAGTTGGAGCTAGTATCTCCCCATATATATTTATGGAGTGGAGTTTGCAAATGAAAAGAAACTTTGTGTTCCCAACAAGCTAGGTGAAGGACGGCTTTCACACACAATTATCTCTCAGAACTGAGCATGTGGAGAGACGTTCGTCCATCTAGCACAAATGGAACGGGTTGCAGGAGAAAATTTCTATCTTGTTTCTCAGTCTGTTTCCAAGTGCCGGTTTGAAGTTCCTGCAGTTTTAACTGTAAAACCGTGTTGGTGCTAGTACCTCCCCATATATAAGTATGGAGTGGTGTTTGCAACTGAAAAGAAACTTTGTGTTCCCAACAAGCTAGGTGAAGCACGGCTTTCACACACACTTATCTCTCAGAACTGAGCATGTGGAGAGACGTTCGTTCATCTAGCACAAATGGAACGGTTGGCAAGGAAACTTTTACTCTGGTTTCTCAGTCTGTTTCCTAGTGCCGGTTTGAAGTTCCTGCATTTTTCACTGTAAAACCGAGTTTGGAGCTAGTACCTCCCCATATATATGTATGGAGTGGAGTTTGCAACTGAAAAGAAACTTTGTGTTCCCAACAATCTAGGTGAAGTACGACTTTCACACATACTTATCTCTCAGAATTTAGCACGTGGAGAGACGTTCGTTCATCAAGCACGAAGGCAACGGTTTGCAGGAGAAACTTTTACTCCGGTTTCTAAGTCTGTTTCCTAGTGCCGGTTTCAAGTTCCTGCAGTTTTCTCATTTAAAACCGAGTTGGAGCTCGTAGCTCCCCATATATATATATGAAGTGGAGTTTGCAAATGAAAAGAAACTTTGTGTTTTCAACAAGCTAAGTAAAGGACGGCTTTCACACACTTGTCTCTCAGAACTGATCATGTGTAGAGACGTTCGTTCATCTAGCACAATGGGAACGGGTTGCAGGTGAAACTATTACTCTGGTTTCTCAGTCTGTTTCCTAGTGCCGGTTTGAATTTCCTGCAGTTTTCACTGTAAAACCAATTTTGAGCTCGTACCTACCCATATATATTTATGAAGTGGAGTTTGCAAATGAAAAGAAACTTTGTGTTCCCAACAAGCTAGTTGAAATACGGCTTTCACATACACTTATCTCTCAATACTGAGCATGTGGAGAGACGTTCTTTCTTCTAGCACAAAGGGAACAGATAGCAGGAGGAACTTTTACTCTGGTTTCTAAGTCTGTTTCCTAGTGCCGGTTTCAAGTTCCTGCAGTTTTCACTGTAAAACCGTGTTGGAGCTAGTACCACCCCATATATATGTATGGATTGGAGTTTGCACCTGAAAAGGAACTTTGTGTTCCCAAGAAGCTAGTTGAAGTACGGCTTTCACACTCACTTATCTCTCAGAACTGAGAATGTGGAGAGTCGTTCGTTCATCTAGCACAAAGGGAACGGGTGGCAGGAATAACTTTTACTCTGGTTTCTCAGTCTGTTTCCTAGTGCCGGTTTGAAGTTCCTCCAGTTTTCACATGTAAAACCAAGTTGGAGCTCGTAACTCCCAATATATATATATGGCGTGGAGTTTGCACCTGAAAAGAAACTTTGTGTTCCCAACAAGCTAGGTGAAGGAAGGCTTTCACAAAAACTTATCTCTCAGAAATGAGCATGTGGAGAGACGTTCGTTCATTTAGCATAAAGGGAACGGGTTGCAATAGAAACTTTTACTCTGGTTTCTCAGTCTGTTTCCTAGTGCCGGTTTGAAGTTCCTGCAGTTTTCACTGTAAAACCGAGTTGGAGCTAGTACCTCCCAATATATATGTATGGATTGGAGTTTGCAACTGAAAAGAAACTATGTGTTCCCAACAAGCTAGTTGAAGGACGACTTTCACACATACTTATCTCTCAGAATTGAGCACGTGGAGAGACGTTCGTTCATCTAGCACAAAGGGAACGGGTTGCAGGAGAAACTTTTACTCTGGTTTCTAAGTCTGTTTCCTAGTGCCGGTTTCAAGTTCCTGCAGTTTTCTCATTTAAAACCGAGTTGGAGCTCGTAGCTCCCCATATATATATATGAAGTAGAGTTTGCAAATAAAAAGAAACTTTGTGTTTTAAACAAGCTAGGTGAAGCACGGCTTTCACACACACTTATCTCTCAGAACTGAGCATGTGGAGAGACGTTCGTTCATCTAGCACAAATAGAACGGTTGCAAGTGAAACTTTTACTCTGGTTTCTCAGTCTGTTTCGTAGTGCCGGTTTGAAGTTCCTGCAGATTTCACTGTAAAACCGAGTTGGTGCTTGCATCTCCCCATATATATGTATGGAGTGGTGTTTGCAACTGGAAAGAAACTTTGTGTTCCCAACAAGCTAGGTGAAGCACGGCTTTCACACACACTTATCTCTCAGAACTGAGCATGTGGAGAGACGTTCGTTCATCTAGCACAAATGGAACGGGTTGCAAGAGAAACTTTTACTCTGGTTTCTCAGTCTGTTTCGTAGTGCCGGTTTGAAGTTCCTGCAGTTTTCACTGTAAAAGGGAGTTGGAGCTCGTACCTACCCATATATATGTATGGAGTGGAGTTTGCAAATGAAAAAGAACTTTGTGTTCCCAACAAGCTAGGTGAAGGACGGATTACACACACACTTATCTCTCAGAACTGAGCATGTGGAGAGATGTTCGTTCATCTAGCACAAATTGAACGGGTTGCAGAAGGAACTTTTACTCTGGTTTCTCAGTCTGTTTCCTAGTGCCGGTTTGAAGTTCTTGCAGGTTTCACTGTAAAACCGTGTTGGAACTAGTACCTCCCCATATATATATATTGAGTGGAGTTTGCAACTGAAAAGAAACTTTGTGTTCCCAACAAGCTAGGTGAAGGACGGCTTTCACACATACTTATCTCTCAGAACTGAGCACGTGGAGAGACGTTCGTTCATCTAGCAAAAAGGGAACGGGTTGCAGGAGAAACTTTTACTCTGGTTTCTAAGTCTGTTTCCTAGTGCCGGTTTCAATTCCCTGCAGTTTTCTCATTTAAAACCGAGTTGCAGCTCTTAGCTCCCCATATATATATATAAAGTGGAGTTTGCAAATGAAAAGAAACTTTGTGTTTTCAACAGGCTAGTTGAAGGACGGCTTTCACACAGACTTATCTCTTAGAACTGATCATGTGGAGAGACGTTCGTTCATCTAGCACAATGGGAACGGGTTGCAGGTGAAACTTTTACTCTGGTTTCTCAGTCTGTTTCCTAGTGCCGGTTTGAAGTTCCAGCAGTTTTCACTGTAAAACCGACTTTGTGCTCGTACCTACCCATATATATTTATGGAGTGATGTTTGCAAATGAAAAGAAACTTTGTGTTCCCAACAAGTTAGTTGAAGGACGGCTTTCACATACACATATCTCTCAGAACTGAGCATGTGGAGAGACGTTCTTTCATCTAGCACAAAGGAACAGATTGCAGGGGGAACTTTTACTCTGGTTTCTAAGTCCGTTTCCTAGTGCCGGTTTCAAGTTCCTGCAGTTTTCACTGTAAAACCGAGTTGGAGCTAGTACCTCCCCATATATATGTATGGAGTGGAGTTTGCAACTGAAAAGAAACTTTGTGTTCCCAACAAGCTAATTGAAGCACGGCTTTCACACACACTTATGTCTCAGAACTGATCATGTGGAGAGACGTTCGTTCATCTAGCACAAAGGGAACGGGTTGCAGGAGAAACTTTTACTCTATTTTCTCAGTCTGTTTCCTAGTGCCGGTTTGCAGTTCCTGCAGTTTTCACTGTAAAACCGAGTTGGAGCTAGTACCTACCTATATATATGTATGGAGTGGAGTTTGCAACTGAAAAGAAACTTTGTGTTCCCAACAAGCTAGTTGAAGGACGGCTTTCACACACACCTATCTCTCAGAACTGAGAAGGTGGAGAGTCGTTCGTTCATCTAGCACAAGGGAACGGGTTGCAGGAATAACTTTTACTCTGGTTTCTCAGTCTGTTTCCTAGTGCCGGTTTGAAGTTCCTGCAGTTTTCACATGTAAAACAAAGTTGGAACTCGTAACTCCCCATATATATATATAGAGTGGAGTTTGCAACTGAAAAGAAACTTTGTGTTCCCAACAAGCTAGGTGAAGGAAGGCTTTCACACAGACTTATCTCTCAGAAATGAGCATGTGGAGAGACGTTCGTTCATTTAGCATAAAGGGAACGGGTTGCAGGAGAAACTTTTACTCTGGATTCTCAGTCTGTTTCCTAGTGCCGGTTTGAAGTTCCTGCAGTTTTCACTGTAAAACCGAGTTGGAGCTAGTACCTCCCAATATATATGTATGGATTCTAGTTTGCAACTGAAAAGAAACTATGTGTTCCCAACAAGCTAGGTGAAGGACGACTTTCACACATACTTATCTCTCAGAATTGAGCACGTGGAGAGACGTACGTTCATCTAGCACAAAGGGAACGGGTTGCAGGAGAAACTTTTACTCTGGTTTCTCAGTCTGTTTCCTAGTGCCGGGTTGAAGTACCTGCAATTTTCACTGTAAAACCGAGTTGGAGCCCGTACCTACCCATATATATGTATGGATTGGAGTTTGAAAATGAAAAGAAACTTTGTGTTCCCAACAAGCTATTTGAAGGACGGCTTTCACACACACTTATCTCTCAGAACTGAGCATGTGGAGAGACGTTCGTTCATCTAGCACAAAGGGAACGGGTTGCAAGAGAAACTTATACTCTGGTTTCTCAATCTGTTATCTAGTGCCGGTTTGAAGTTCCTGCAGTTTTCACTGTAAAACCGAGTTGGAGCTAGTACATCCCCATATATATGTATGGAGTGGAGTTTGCAAATGAAAATGAACTTTGTGTTCCCAACAAGCTAGGTGATGGACGGCTTTCACACACACTTATCTCTCAGAACTGAGCATGTGGAAAGACGTTCGTTCATCTAGCACAAAGGGAACGGGTTGCAGGAGTAAATTTTTCTCTGGTTTCTCAGTCTGTTTCCTAGTGCCGGTTTGAAGTTCTTGCAGTTTTCACTTCAAAATGGAGTTGGAGCTAGAACCTCCCCATATATATGTATGGAGTGGAGTTTGCAACTGAAAAGAAACTTTGTGTTCCCAACAAGCTAGGTGAATCACGGCTTTCACACACACTTATCTCTCAGAACTTAGCATGTGGAGAGACGTTCGTTCATCTAGCACAATGGGAACGGGTTGCAGGAGAAACTTTTACTCAGGTTTCTAAGCCTGTTTCATAGTGCTGGTTTCAAATTCTTGCAGTTTTCTCATGTAAAACCGAGTTGGAGCTCATTGCTCCCCATATATATATATGAAGTGGAGTTTGCAAATGAAAAGAAACTTTGTGTTCCCAACAAGCTAGTTGAAGGACATCTTTCACATACACATATCTCTCAGAACTGAGCATGTGGAGAGACGTTCTTTCATCTAGCACAAAGGGAACGGGTTGCAGGAGGAAATTTACTCTGGTTTCTAAGTCCGTTTCCTAGTGCCGGTTTCATGTTCCTGCAGTTTTCACTGTAAAAACGAGTTGGAGCTAGTACCTCCCCATATATATGTATGGAGTGGAGTTTGCAATTGAAAAGGGACTTTGTGTTCCCAACAAGCTAGTTGAAGGACGGCTTTCACACACACTTATCTCTCAGAACTGAGCATGTGGAGAGACGTTCGTTCATCTAGCACAAAGGGAACGGCTTATAGGAAAAACTTATTCTCTGGTTTCTCAGACTTTTTCCAAGGGCCGGTTTGAAATTCCTGCAGTTTTCACTGTAAAACCGAGTTGGAGCTAGTACCTCCTCATATATATGTATGGAGTGGAGTTTGCAACTGAAAAGAAACTTTGTGTTTTCAACAAGCTATATGAAGGACGGCTTTCACACACACTTATCTCTCAGAACTGAGCATGTGGAGAGACGTTCATTCATCTAGCACGAACGGAAATGTTTGCAGGAGAAACTTTTACTCTGGTTTCTCAGTCTGTTTCCTAGTGCCGGTTTGAAGTTCCTCCAGTTTTCACATGTAAAACCAAGTTGGAGCTCGTAACTCCCAATATATATAAATGGCGTGGAGTTTGCACCTGAAAAGAAACTTTGTGTTCCCAACAAGCTAGGTTAAGGAAGGCTTTCACAAAAACTTATCTCTCAGAACTGAGCATGTGGAGAGACGTTCGTTCATTTAGCATAAAGGGAACGGGTTGCAGGAGAAACTTTTACTCTGGTTTCTCAGTCTGTTTCCTAGTGCCGGTTTGAAGTTCCTGCAGTTTTCACTGTAAAACCGAGTTGGAGCTAGTACCTCCCAATATATATGTATGGATTGGAGTTTGCAACTGAAAAGAAACTATGTGTTCCCAAAAAGCTAGGTGAAGGACGACTTTCACACATACTTATCTCTCAGAATTGAGCACGTGGAGAGACATTCGTTCATCTAGCACAAAGGGAACGGGTTGCAGGAGAAACTTTTACTCTGGTTTCTAAGTCTGTTTCCTAGTGCCGTTTTCAAGTTCCTGCAGTTTTCTCATTTAAAACCGAGTTGGAGCTCGTAGCTCCCCATATATATATATGAAGTAGAGTTTGCAAATAAAAAGAAACTTTGTGTTTTAAACAAGCTAGGTGAAGCACGGCTTTCACACACACTTATATCTCAGAACTGAGCATGTGGAGAGACGTTCGTTCATCTAGCACAAATAGAACGGTTGCATGTGAAACTTTTACTCTGGTTTCTCAGTCTGTTTCGTAGTGCCGGTTTGAAGTTCCTGCAGATTTCACTGTAAAACCGAGTTGGTGCTTGCATCTCCCCATATATATGTATGGAGTGGTGTTTGCAACTGGAAAGAAACTTTGTGTTCCCAACAAGCTAGGTGAAGCACGGCTTTCACACACACTTATCTCTCAGAACTGAGCATGTGGAGAGACGTTCGTTCATCTAGCA
Organism: Camelus bactrianus; assembly: GCF_048773025.1. Lineage (NCBI taxonomy): Eukaryota > Metazoa > Chordata > Mammalia > Artiodactyla > Camelidae > Camelus > Camelus bactrianus. The sequence continues at coordinate 3,460,509 of NC_133564.1, read as the reverse complement.
CAAATGGAACGGGTTGCAAGAGAAACTTTTACTCTGGTTTCTCAGTCTGTTTCGTAGTGCCGGTTTGAAGTTCCTGCAGTTTTCACTGTAAAAGGGAGTTGGAGCTCGTACCTACCCATATATATGTATGGAGTGGAGTTTGCAAATGAAAAAGAACTTTGTGTTCCCAACAAGCTAGGTGAAGGACGGATTACACACACACTTATCTCTCAGAACTGAGCATGTGGAGAGATGTTCGTTCATCTAGCACAAATTGAACGGGTTGCAGAAGGAACTTTTACTCTGGTTTCTCAGTCTGTTTCCTAGTGCCGGTTTGAAGTTCTTGCAGGTTTCACTGTAAAACCGTGTTGGAACTAGTACCTCCCCATATATATATATGGAGTGGAGTTTGCAACTGAAAAGAAACTTTGTGTTCCCAACAAGCTAGGTGAAGGACGGCTTTCACACATACATATCTCTCAGAACTGAGCACGTGGAGAGACGTTCGTTCATCTAGCAAAAAGGGAACGGGTTGCAGGAGAAACTTTTACTCTGGTTTCTAAGTCTGTTTCCTAGTGCCGGTTTCAATTCCCTGCAGTTTTCTCATTTAAAACCGAGTTGCAGCTCGTAGCTCCCCATATATATATATAAAGTGGAGTTTGCAAATGAAAAGAAACTTTGTGTTTTCAACAGGCTAGTTGAAGGACGGCTTTCACACAGACTTATCTCTCAGAACTGATCATGTGGAGAGACGTTCGTTCATCTAGCACAATGGGAACGGGTTGCAGGTGAAACTTTTACTCTGGTTTCTCAGTCTGTTTCCTAGTGCCGGTTTGAAGTTCCAGCAGTTTTCACTGTAAAACCGACTTTGTGCTCGTACCTACCCATATATATTTATGGAGTGATGTTTGCAAATGAAAAGAAACTTTGTGTTCCCAACAAGCTAGTTGAAGGACGGCTTTCACATACACATATCTCTCAGAACTGAGCATGTGGAGAGACGTTCTTTCATCTAGCACAAAGGAACAGATTGCAGGGGGAACTTTTACTCTGGTTTCTAAGTCCGTTTCCTAGTGCCGGTTTCAAGTTCCTGCAGTTTTCACTGTAAAACCGAGTTGGAGCTAGTACCTCCCCATATATATGTATGGAGTGGAGTTTGCAACTGAAAAGAAACTTTGTGTTCCCAACAAGCTAATTGAAGCACGGCTTTCACACACACTTATGTCTCAGAACTGATCATGTGGAGAGACGTTCGTTCATCTAGCACAAAGGGAACGGGTTGCAGGAGAAACTTTTACTCTATTTTCTCAGTCTGTTTCCTAGTGCCGGTTTGCAGTTCCTGCAGTTTTCACTGTAAAACCGAGTTGGAGCTAGTACCTACCTATATATATGTATGGAGTGGAGTTTGCAACTGAAAAGAAACTTTGTGTTCCCAACAAGCTAGTTGAAGGACGGCTTTCACACACACCTATCTCTCAGGACTGAGAAGGTGGAGAGTCGTTCGTTCATCTAGCACAAGGGAACGGGTTGCAGGAATAACTTTTACTCTGGTTTCTCAGTCTGTTTCCTAGTGCCGGTTTGAAGTTCCTGCAGTTTTCACATGTAAAACAAAGTTGGAACTCGTAACTCCCCATATATATATATAGAGTGCAGTTTGCAACTGAAAAGAAACTTTGTGTTCCCAACAAGCTAGGTGAAGGAAGGCTTTAACACAGACTTATCTCTCAGAAATGAGCATGTGGAGAGACGTTCGTTCATCTTGCATAAAGGGAACGGGTTGCAGGAGAAACTTTTACTCTGGTTTCTCAGTCTGTTTCCTAGTGCCGGGTTGAAGTACCTGCAATTTTCACTGTAAAACCGAGTTGGAGCCCGTACCTACCCATATATATGTATGGATTGGAGTTTGAAAATGAAAAGAAACTTTGTGTTCCCAACAAGCTATTTGAAGGACGGCTTTCACACACACTTATCTCTCAGAACTGAGCATGTGGAGAGACGTTCGTTCATCTAGCACAAAGGGAACGGGTTGCAAGAGAAACTTATACTCTGGTTTCTCAATCTGTTTCCTAGTGCCGGTTTGAAGTTCCTGCAGTTTTCACTGTAAAACCGAGTTGGAGCTAGTACATCCCCATATATATGTATGGAGTGGAGTTTGCAAATGAAAATGAACTTTGTGTTCCCAACAAGCTAGGTGATGGACGGCTTTCACACACACTTATCTCTCAGAACTGAGCATGTGGAGAGACGTTCGTTCATCTAGCACAAAGGGAACGGGTTGCAGGAGAAACTTTTTCTCTGGTTTCTCAGTCTGTTTCCTAGTGCCGGTTTGAAGTTCTTGCAGTTTTCACTTCAAAATTTAGTTGGAGCTAGAACCTCCCCATATATATGTATGGAGTGGAGTTTGCAACTGAAAAGAAACTTTGTGTTCCCAACAAGCTAGGTGAATCACGGCTTTCACACACACTTATCTCTCAGAACTTAGCATGTGGAGAGACGTTCGTTCATCTAGCACAATGGGAACGGGTTGCAGGAGAAACTTTTACTCAGGTTTCTAAGTCTGTTTCATAGTGCCGGTTTCAAATTCTTGCAGTTTTCTCATGTAAAACAGAGTTGGAGCTCATTGCTCCCCATATATATATATGAAGTGGAGTTTGCAAATGAAAAGAAACTTTGTGTTCCCAACAAGCTAGTTGAAGGACATCTTTCACATACACATATCTCTCAGAACTGAGCATGTGGAGAGACGTTCTTTCATCTAGCAAAAAGGGAACAGTTTGCAGGAGGAACTTTTACTCTGGTTCTAAGTCTGTTTTCTAGTGCAGGTTTCAAGTTCCTGAAGTTTTCACTGTTAAACCGAGTTGGGGCTAGTACCTCCCCATATATATGTATGGAGTGGAGTTTGCAATTGAAAAGGAACTTTGTTTTCCCAACAAGCTAGTTGAAGGACGGCTTTCACACACAGATATCCCTCAGAACTGAGCATGTGGAGAGACGTTCGTTCATCTAGCACAAAGGGAACGGGTTGCAGGAGGAACTTTTACTCTGGTTTCTAAGTCCGTTTCCTAGTGCCGGTTTCATGTTCCTGCAGTTTTCACTGTAAAAACGAGTTGGAGCTAGTACCTCCCCATATATATGTATGGAGTGGAGTTTGCAATTGAAAAGGAACTTTGTGTTCCCAACAAGCTAGTTGAAGGACGGCTTTCACACACACTTATCTCTCAGAACTGAGCATGTGGAGAGACGTTCGTTCATCTAGCACAAAGGAACGGCTTATAGGAAAAACTTATTCTCTGGTTTCTCAGACTTTTTCCAAGGGCCGGTTTGAAATTCCTGCAGTTTTCACTGTAAAACCGAGTTGGAGCTAGTACCTCCCCATATATATGTATGGAGTGGAGTTTGCAACTGAAAAGAAACTTTGTGTTTTCAACAAGCTATATGAAGGACGGCTTTCACACACACTTATCTCTCAGAACTGAGCATGTGGAGAGACGTTCATTCATCTAGCACGAACGGAAGGGTTTGCAGGAGAAACTTTTACTCTGGTTTCTCAGTCTGTTTCCTAGTGCCGGTTTGAAGTTCCTGCAGTTTTCACTGTAAAACCGAGTTGGAGCTATTACCTCCCCATATATATGTATGGAGTGGAGTTTGCAACTGAAAAGAATCTTTGTGTTCCCAACAAGCTAGATGAAGCACGGCTTTCACACACACTTATCTCTCAGAACTTAGCATGTGGAGAGACGTTCGCTCATCTAGCACAATGGGAACGGGTTGCAGGTGAAACTTTTACTCTGGTTTCTCAGTCTGTTTCCTAGTGCCGGTTTGAATTTCCTGAAATTTTCACTGTAAAACCGAGTTGGAACTCGTACCTACCCATATATATGTATGGACTTGTGTATGCAAATGAAAAGAAACTTTGTGTTCCCAACAAACAAGTTGAAGGACGGCTTTCACATACACATATCTCTCAGAACTGAGCATGTGGAGAGACGTTCGTTCATCTAGCAAAAATGGAACGGCTTGCAGTAGAAAGTTTTACTCTGCTTTCTCAGTCTGTTTCCTAGTGCCGGCTTGAAGTTCCTGCTGTTTTCACTGTAAAACCGAGTTGGAGCTTGTACCTCCCCATATATATGTATGGAGTGGAGTTTGCAAATGAAAAGGAACTTTGTGTTCCCAACAAGCTAGGTGAAGGACGGCTTTCATACACACTTATCTCTCAGAACTGAGCATGTGGAGAGACGTTCGTTCATCTAGCACAAATGGAACGGGTTGCAGGAGCAACTTTTTCTCTGGTTTCTCAGTCTGTTTCCAAGTGCCGGTTTGAAGTTCCTGCAGTTTTCACTGTAAAACCGAGTTGGAGCTAGTTCCTCCCCATATATATGTATGGAGTGGTGTTTGCAACTGAAAAGAAACTTTGTGTTCCCAACAAGCTAGGTGAAGCACGGCTTTCACACACACATATCTCTCAGACCTGGGGATGTGGAGAGACGTTCGTTCATCTAGCGCAAAAGGAACGGTTTGCAGGAGAAACTTTTACTCTGGTTTCTCAGTCTGTTTCCTAGTGCCGATTTGAAGTTCCTGCAGTTTTCACTGTAAAACCGTGTTGGAGCTCGTACCTCCCCATATATATGTATGGAGTTGAGTTTGCAAATTAAAAGAAACTTTGTGTTCCCAACAAGCTAGTTGAAGGACGGCTTTCACATACACATATCTCTCAGAACTGAGCATGTGGAGAGACGTTCTTTCATCTAGCACAAAGGAACAGATTGCAGGGGGAACTTTTACTCTGGTTTCTAAGTCCGTTTCCTAGTGCCGGTTTCAAGTTCCTGCAGTTTTCACTGTAAAACCGAGTTGGAGCTAGTACCTCCCCATATATATGTATGGAGTGGAGTTTGCAACTGAAAAGAAACTTTGTGTTCCCAACAAGCTAATTGAAGCACGGCTTTCACACACACTTATGTCTCAGAACTGATCATGTGGAGAGACGTTCGTTCATCTAGCACAAAGGGAACGGGTTGCAGGAGAAACTTTTACTCTATTTTCTCAGTCTGTTTCCTAGTGCCGGTTTGCAGTTCCTGCAGTTTTCACTGTAAAACCGAGTTGGAGCTAGTACCTACCTATATATATGTATGGAGTGGAGTTTGTAACTGAAAAGAAACTTTGTGTTCCCAACAAGCTAGTTGAAGGACGGCTTTCACACACACCTATCTCTCAGAACTGAGAAGGTGGAGAGTCGTTCGTTCATCTAGCACAAGGGAACGGGTTGCAGGAATAACTTTTACTCTGGTTTCTCAGTCTGTTTCCTAGTGCCGGTTTGAAGTTCCTGCAGTTTTCACATGTAAAACAAAGTTGGAACTCGTAACTCCCCATATATATATATAGAGTGGAGTTTGCAACTGAAAAGAAACTTTGTGTTCCCAACAAGCTAGGTGAAGGAAGGCTTTCACACAGACTTATCTCTCAGAAATGAGCATGTGGAGAGACGTTCGTTCATTTAGCATAAAGGGAACGGGTTGCAGGAGAAACTTTTACTCTGGATTCTCAGTCTGTTTCCTAGTGCCGGTTTGAAGTTCCTGCAGTTTTCACTGTAAAACCGAGTTGGAGCTAGTACCTCCCAATATATATGTATGGATTCTAGTTTGCAACTGAAAAGAAACTATGTGTTCCCAACAAGCTAGGTGAAGGACGACTTTCACACATACTTATCTCTCAGAATTGAGCACGTGGAGAGACGTACGTTCATCTAGCACAAAGGGAACGGGTTGCAGGAGAAACTTTTACTCTGGTTTCTCAGTCTGTTTCCTAGTGCCGGGTTGAAGTACCTGCAATTTTCACTGTAAAACCGAGTTGGAGCCCGTACCTACCCATATATATGTATGGATTGGAGTTTGAAAATGAAAAGAAACTTTGTGTTCCCAACAAGCTATTTGAAGGACGGCTTTCACACACACTTATCTCTCAGAACTGAGCATGTGGAGAGACGTTCGTTCATCTAGCACAAAGGGAACGGGTTGCAAGAGAAACTTATACTCTGGTTTCTCAATCTGTTATCTAGTGCCGGTTTGAAGTTCCTGCAGTTTTCACTGTAAAACCGAGTTGGAGCTAGTACATCCCCATATATATGTATGGAGTGGAGTTTGCAAATGAAAATGAACTTTGTGTTCCCAACAAGCTAGGTGATGGACGGCTTTCACACACACTTATCTCTCAGAACTGAGCATGTGGAAAGACGTTCGTTCATCTAGCACAAAGGGAACGGGTTGCAGGAGTAAATTTTTCTCTGGTTTCTCAGTCTGTTTCCTAGTGCCGGTTTGAAGTTCTTGCAGTTTTCACTTCAAAATGGAGTTGGAGCTAGAACCTCCCCATATATATGTATGGAGTGGAGTTTGCAACTGAAAAGAAACTTTGTGTTCCCAACAAGCTAGGTGAATCACGGCTTTCACACACACTTATCTCTCAGAACTTAGCATGTGGAGAGACGTTCGTTCATCTAGCACAATGGGAACGGGTTGCAGGAGAAACTTTTACTCAGGTTTCTAAGCCTGTTTCATAGTGCCGGTTTCAAATTCTTGCAGTTTTCTCATGTAAAACCGAGTTGGAGCTCATTGCTCCCCATATATATATATGAAGTGGAGTTTGCAAATGAAAAGAAACTTTGTGTTCCCAACAAGCTAGTTGAAGGACATCTTTCACATACACATATCTCTCAGAACTGAGCATGTGGAGAGACGTTCTTTCATCTAGCACAATGGGAACGGGTTGCAGGAGGAAATTTACTCTGGTTTCTAAGTCCGTTTCCTAGTGCCGGTTTCATGTTCCTGCAGTTTTCACTGTAAAAACGAGTTGGAGCTAGTACCTCCCCATATATATGTATGGAGTGGAGTTTGCAATTGAAAAGGGACTTTGTGTTCCCAACAAGCTAGTTGAAGGACGGCTTTCACACACACTTATCTCTCAGAACTGAGCATGTGGAGAGACGTTCGTTCATCTAGCACAAAGGGAACGGCTTATAGGAAAAACTTATTCTCTGGTTTCTCAGACTTTTTCCAAGGGCCGGTTTGAAATTCCTGCAGTTTTCACTGTAAAACCGAGTTGGAGCTAGTACCTCCCCATATATATGTATGGAGTGGAGTTTGCAACTGAAAAGAAACTTTGTGTTTTCAACAAGCTATATGAAGGACGGCTTTCACACACACTTATCTCTCAGAACTGAGCATGTGGAGAGACGTTCATTCATCTAGCACGAACGGAAAGGTTTGCAGGAGAAACTTTTACTCTGGTTTCTCAGTCTGTTTCCTAGTGCCGGTTTGAAGTTCCTCCAGTTTTCACATGTAAAACCAAGTTGGAGCTCGTAACTCCCAATATATATAAATGGCGTGGAGTTTGCACCTGAAAAGAAACTTTGTGTTCCCAACAAGCTAGGTTAAGGAAGGCTTTCACAAAAACTTATCTCTCAGAACTGAGCATGTGGAGAGACGTTCGTTCATTTAGCATAAAGGGAACGGGTTGCAGGAGAAACTTTTACTCTGGTTTCTCAGTCTGTTTCCTAGTGCCGGTTTGAAGTTCCTGCAGTTTTCACTGTAAAACCGAGTTGGAGCTAGTACCTCCCAATATATATGTATGGATTGGAGTTTGCAACTGAAAAGAAACTATGTGTTCCCAACAAGCTAGGTGAAGGACGACTTTCACACATACTTATCTCTCAGAATTGAGCACGTGGAGAGACGTTCGTTCATCTAGCACAAAGGGAACGGGTTGCAGGAGAAACTTTTACTCTGGTTTCTAAGTCTGTTTCCTAGTGCCGTTTTCAAGTTCCTGCAGTTTTCTCATTTAAAACCGAGTTGGAGCTCGTAGCTCCCCATATATATATATGAAGTAGAGTTTGCAAATAAAAAGAAACTTTGTGTTTTAAACAAGCTAGTTGAAGCACGGCTTTCACACACACTTATATCTCAGAACTGAGCATGTGGAGAGACGTTCGTTCATCTAGCACAAATAGAACGGTTGCATGTGAAACTTTTACTCTGGTTTCTCAGTCTGTTTCGTAGTGCCGGTTTGAAGTTCCTGCAGATTTCACTGTAAAACCGAGTTGGTGCTTGCATCTCCCCATATATATGTATGGAGTGGTGTTTGCAACTGGAAAGAAACTTTGTGTTCCCAACAAGCTAGGTGAAGCACGGCTTTCACACACACTTATCTCTCAGAACTGAGCATGTGGAGAGACGTTCGTTCATCTAGCACAAATGGAACGGGTTGCAAGAGAAACTTTTACTCTGGTTTCTCAGTCTGTTTCGTAGTGCCGGTTTGAAGTTCCTGCAGTTTTCACTGTAAAAGGGAGTTGGAGCTCGTACCTACCCATATATATGTATGGAGTGGAGTTTGCAAATGAAAAAGAACTTTGTGTTCCCAACAAGCTAGGTGAAGGACGGATTACACACACACTTATCTCTCAGAACTGAGCATGTGGAGAGATGTTCGTTCATCTAGCACAAATTGAACGGGTTGCAGAAGGAACTTTTACTCTGGTTTCTCAGTCTGTTTCCTAGTGCCGGTTTGAAGTTCTTGCAGGTTTCACTGTAAAACCGTGTTGGAACTAGTACCTCCCCATATATATATATGGAGTGGAGTTTGCAACTGAAAAGAAACTTTGTGTTCCCAACAAGCTAGGTGAAGGACGGCTTTCACACATACATATCTCTCAGAACTGAGCACGTGGAGAGACGTTCGTTCATCTAGCAAAAAGGGAACGGGTTGCAGGAGAAACTTTTACTCTGGTTTCTAAGTCTGTTTCCTAGTGCCGGTTTCAATTCCCTGCAGTTTTCTCATTTAAAACCGAGTTGCAGCTCGTAGCTCCCCATATATATATATAAAGTGGAGTTTGCAAATGAAAAGAAACTTTGTGTTTTCAACAGGCTAGTTGAAGGACGGCTTTCACACAGACTTATCTCTCAGAACTGATCATGTGGAGAGACGTTCGTTCATCTAGCACAATGGGAACGGGTTGCAGGTGAAACTTTTACTCTGGTTTCTCAGTCTGTTTCCTAGTGCCGGTTTGAAGTTCCAGCAGTTTTCACTGTAAAACCGACTTTGTGCTCGTACCTACCCATATATATTTATGGAGTGATGTTTGCAAATGAAAAGAAACTTTGTGTTCCCAACAAGCTAGTTGAAGGACGGCTTTCACATACACATATCTCTCAGAACTGAGCATGTGGAGAGACGTTCTTTCATCTAGCACAAAGGAACAGATTGCAGGGGGAACTTTTACTCTGGTTTCTAAGTCCGTTTCCTAGTGCCGGTTTCAAGTTCCTGCAGTTTTCACTGTAAAACCGAGTTGGAGCTAGTACCTCCCCATATATATGTATGGAGTGGAGTTTGCAACTGAAAAGAAACTTTGTGTTCCCAACAAGCTAGGTGAAGGAAGGCTTTAACACAGACTTATCTCTCAGAAATGAGCATGTGGAGAGACGTTCGTTCATCTTGCATAAAGGGAACGGGTTGCAAGAGAAACTTTTACTCTGGTTTCTCAGTCTGTTTCCTAGTGCCGGGTTGAAGTACCTGCAATTTTCACTGTAAAACCGAGTTGGAGCCCGTACCTACCCATATATATGTATGGATTGGAGTTTGAAAATGAAAAGAAACTTTGTGTTCCCAACAAGCTATTTGAAGGACGGCTTTCACACACACTTATCTCTCAGAACTGAGCATGTGGAGAGACGTTCGTTCATCTAGCACAAAGGGAACGGGTTGCAAGAGAAACTTATACTCTGGTTTCTCAATCTGTTTCCTAGTGCCGGTTTGAAGTTCCTGCAGTTTTCACTGTAAAACCGAGTTGGAGCTAGTACATCCCCATATATATGTATGGAGTGGAGTTTGCAAATGAAAATGAACTTTGTGTTCCCAACAAGCTAGGTGATGGACGGCTTTCACACACACTTATCTCTCAGAACTGAGCATGTGGAGAGACGTTCGTTCATCTAGCACAAAGGGAACGGGTTGCAGGAGAAACTTTTTCTCTGGTTTCTCAGTCTGTTTCCTAGTGCCGGTTTGAAGTTCTTGCAGTTTTCACTTCAAAATGGAGTTGGAGCTAGAACCTCCCCATATATATGTATGGAGTGGAGTTTGCAACTGAAAAGAAACTTTGTGTTCCCAACAAGCTAGGTGAATCACGGCTTTCACACACACTTATCTCTCAGAACTTAGCATGTGGAGAGACGTTCGTTCATCTAGCACAATGGGAACGGGTTGCAGGAGAAACTTTTACTCAGGTTTCTAAGTCTGTTTCATAGTGCCGGTTTCAAATTCTTGCAGTTTTCTCATGTAAAACAGAGTTGGAGCTCATTGCTCCCCATATATATATATGAAGTGGAGTTTGCAAATGAAAAGAAACTTTGTGTTCCCAACAAGCTAGTTGAAGGACATCTTTCACATACACATATCTCTCAGAACTGAGCATGTGGAGAGACGTTCTTTCATCTAGCAAAAAGGGAACAGTTTGCAGGAGGAACTTTTACTCTGGTTCTAAGTCTGTTTTCTAGTGCAGGTTTCAAGTTCCTGAAGTTTTCACTGTTAAACCGAGTTGGGGCTAGTACCTCCCCATATATATGTATGGAGTGGAGTTTGCAATTGAAAAGGAACTTTGTTTTCCCAACAAGCTAGTTGAAGGACGGCTTTCACACACAGATATCCCTCAGAACTGAGCATGTGGAGAGACGTTCGTTCATCTAGCACAAAGGGAACGGGTTGCAGGAGGAACTTTTACTCTGGTTTCTAAGTCCGTTTCCTAGTGCCGGTTTCATGTTCCTGCAGTTTTCACTGTAAAAACGAGTTGGAGCTAGTACCTCCCCATATATATGTATGGAGTGGAGTTTGCAATTGAAAAGGAACTTTGTGTTCCCAACAAGCTAGTTGAAGGACGGCTTTCACACACACTTATCTCTCAGAACTGAGCATGTGGAGAGACGTTCGTTCATCTAGCACAAAGGAACGGCTTATAGGAAAAACTTATTCTCTGGTTTCTCAGACTTTTTCCAAGGGCCGGTTTGAAATTCCTGCAGTTTTCACTGTAAAACCGAGTTGGAGCTAGTACCTCCCCATATATATGTATGGAGTGGAGTTTGCAACTGAAAAGAAACTTTGTGTTTTCAACAAGCTATATGAAGGACGGCTTTCACACACACTTATCTCTCAGAACTGAGCATGTGGAGAGACGTTCATTCATCTAGCACGAACGGAAGGGTTTGCAGGAGAAACTTTTACTCTGGTTTCTCAGTCTGTTTCCTAGTGCCGATTTGAAGTTCCTGCAGTTTTCACTGAAAAACCGTGTTGGAGCTCGTACCTACCCATATATGTATGGAGTTGAGTTTGCAAATTAAAAGAAACTTTGTGTTCCCAACAAGCTAGTTGAAGGACGGCTTTCACATACACATATCTCTCAGAACTGAGCATGTGGAGAGACGTTCGTTCATCTAGCAAATATGGAACGGTTTGCAGGAGGAACTTTTACTCTGGATTCTAAGTCTGTTTCCTAGTGCCGGTTTCAAGTTCCTGCAGTTTTCACTGTAAAACCGGGTTGGAGCTAGTACCTCCCCATATATATGTATGGAGTGGAGTTTGCAACTGAAAAGTAACTATGTGTTCCGAACAGGCTAGGTGAAGGATGGCTTTCACACACACTTATCTCTTCAGAACTGAGCATGTGGAGAGACGTTCGTTCATCTAGCACAAAGGGAACGGGTTGCAGGAGAAACTTTTACTCTGGTTTCTCAGTGTGTTTCCTAGTGCCGGTTTGAAGTTCCAGCAGTTTTCACGGTAAAACCGAGTTGGAGCTAGTACCTCCCCATATATATGTATGGAGTGGTGTTTGCAAAGAAAAGAAACTTTGTGTTCCCAAAAAGCTAGGTGAAGGACGGCTTTCACACACACATTTCTCTCAGATCTGAGCATGTGGAGAGACGTTCGTTCATCTAGCACAAATGAACGGGTTGCAGGAGAAACTTTTACTCTGGTTTCTTAGTCTGTTTCCTAGTGCCGGTTTCAAGTTCCTGCAGTTTTCACTGTAAAACCGAGTTGGAGCTCGTACCTACCCATATATACCTATGGAGTGTTATTTGCAAATGAAAAGAAACTTTGTGTTCCCAACAAGCTAGGTGAAGCAAGGCTTTCACAAACACTTATCTCTCAGAATTGAGCATGTGGAGAGACGTTCGTTCATCTAGCCCAAAGGAACGGTTTGCAGGAGAAACTTTTTCTCTGGTTTCTCAGTCTGTTTCCAAGTGCCGGTTTGAAGTTCCTGCAGTTATCACTGTAAAATCGAGTTGGAGCTAGTACCTCCCCATATATATGTATGTAGTGGAGTTTGCAACTTAAAAGAAACTATGTGTTCCCAACAAGCTAGTTGAAGCACGGCTTTCACACACACTTAACTCTCAGAACTGAGCATGTGGAGAGACGTTCGTTCATCTAGCACAATGGGAACGGGTTGCAAGAGAAACTTTTTCTCTGGTTTCTCAGACTGTTTCCTAGTGCCTTTTAGAAGTTCCTGCAGTTTTCACTGTAAAACCGTGTTGGAGCTAGTACCTCCCCATATATATGTATGGAGTGGATTTTGCAAATTAAATGGAACTTTGTGTTCCCAACAAGCTAGGTGAAGCACGGCTTTCACACACACTTATCTCTCAGAACTGAGCATGTGGACAGACGTTCGTTCTTCTAGCACAAAGGGAGCTGGTTGCAGGAGGAACTTTTACTCTGGTTTCTCAGTCTGTTTCCTACTGCCGGTTTCAAGTTCCTGCAGTTTTCACTGTAAAACCGAGTTGAAGCTAGTACCTCCCCATATATATCTATGGAGTGTTATTTGCAAATGAAAAGAAACTTTGTGTTCCCAACAAGCTAGGTGAAGCACGGCTTTCACACACACTTATCTCTCAGAATTGAGCATGTGGAGAGACGTTCGTTCATCTAGCCCAAAGGAACGGTTTGCAGGAGAAACTTTTTTTCTGGTTTCTCAGTCTGTTTCCAAGTGCCGGTTTGAAGTTCCTGCAGTTATAACTGTAAAATCGAGTTGGAGTTAGTACCTCCCCATATATATGTATGTAGTGGAGTTTGCAACTGAAAAGAAACTTTGTGTTCCCAACAAGCTAGTTGAAGCACGGCTTTCACACACACTTAACTCTCAGAACTGAGCATGTGGAGAGACGTTCGTTCATCTAGCACAATGGGAACGGGTTGCAAGAGAAACTTTTTCTCTGGTTTCTCAGACTGTTTCCTAGTGCCTTTTAGAAGTTCCTGCAGTTTTCACTGTTAAACCGAGTTGGGGCTAGTACCTCCCCATATATATGTATGGAGTGGAGTTTGCAATTGAAAAGGAACTTTGTTTTCCCAACAAGCTAGTTGAAGGACGGCTTTCACACACACTTATCTCTCAGAACTGAGCATGTGGAGAGACGTTCGTTCATCTAGCACAAAGGGAACGGGTTGCAGGAGGAACTTTTACTCTGGTTTCTAAGTCCGTTTCCTAGTGCCGGTTTCATGTTCCTGCAGTTTTCACTGTAAAAACGAGTTGGAGCTAGTACCTCCCCATATATATGTATGGAGTGGAGTTTGCAATTGAAAAGGAACTTTGTGTTCCCAACAAGCTAGTTGAAGGACGGCTTTCACACAGACTTATCTCTCAGAACTGAGCATGTGGAGAGACGTTCGTTCATCTAGCACAAAGGGAACGGCTTATAGGAAAAACTTATTCTCTGGTTTCTCAGAATTTTTCCAAGGGCCGGTTTGAAATTCCTGCAGTTTTCACTGTAAAACCGAGTTGGAGCTAGTACCTCCACATATATATGTATGGAGCGGAGTTTGCAAATGAAAATAAACTTTGTGTTCCCAACAAGCTAGGTGAAGCATGGCTTTCACACACACTTATCTCTCAGAGCTGAGCATATGGAGAGACTTTCGTTCATCAAGGACAAAGGGAATGGGTTCCAGGAGGAACTTTTACTCTGGTTTCTCAGTCTGTTTCCTAGTGCCGGTATCAAGTTCCTGCAGTTTTCACTGTAAAACCGAGTTGGAGCTAGTACCTCCCCATATATATGTATGGAGTGGATTTTGCAAATGAAAAGGAACTTTGTGTTCCCAACAAGCTAGGTGAAGGACGGCATTCACACACATTTATCTCTCAGAACTGAGCATGTGGAGAGACGTTCGTTCATCTAGCACAAAGGGAACGGGTTGCTGGAGAAACTGATTCTCTGGTTTCTCAGTCTGTTTCCTAGTGCCGGTTTGAAGTTCCTGCAGTTTTCACTGTAAAACCGAGTTGGAGCTAGTACCTCCCCATATATATGTATGGAGTGGAGTTTGCAACTGAAAAGAAACTTTGTGTTCCCAACAAGCTAGATGAAGCACGGCTTTCACACACACTTATCTCTCAGAACTTAGCATGTGGAGAGACGTTCGCTCATCTAGCACAATGGGAACGGGTTGCAGGTGAAACTTTTACTCTGGTTTCTCAGTCTGTTTCCTAGTGCCGGTTTGAATTTCCTGAAATTTTCACTGTAAAACCGAGTTGGAACTCGTACCTACCCATATATATGTATGGACTTGTGTATGCAAATGAAAAGAAACTTTGTGTTCCCAACAAGCTAGTTGAAGGACGGCTTTCACATACACATGTCTCTCAGAACTGAGCATGTGGAGAGACGTTCGTTCATCTAGCAAAAATGGAACGGCTTGCAGGAGAAAGTTTTACTCTGCTTTCTCAGTCTGTTTCCTAGTGCCGGCTTGAAGTTCCTGCTGTTTTCACTGTAAAACCGAGTTGGAGCTTGTACCTCCCCATATATATGTATGGAGTGGAGTTTGCAAATGAAAAGGAACTTTGTGTTCCCAACAAGCTAGGTGAAGAACGGCTTTCATACACACTTATCTCTCAGAACTGAGCATGTGGAGAGACGTTCGTTCATCTAGCACAAATGGAACGGCTTGCAGGAGAAACTTTTTCTCTGGTTTCTAAGTCTGTTTCCAAGTGCCGGTTTGAAGTACCTGCAGTTTTCACTGTAAAACCGAGTTGGAGCTAGTACCTCCCCATATATATGTATGGAGTGGTGTTTGCAACTGGAAAGAAACTTTGTGTTCCCAACAAGCTAGGTGAAGCACGGCTTTCACACACACATATCTCTCAGACCTGGGGATGTGGAGAGACGTTCGTTCATCTAGCGCAAAAGGAACGTGTTGCAGGAGAAACTTTTACTCTGGTTTCTCAGTCTGTTTCCTAGTGCCGATTTGAAGTTCCTGCAGTTTACACTGTAAAACCGTGTTGGAGCTCGTACCTACCCATATATATGTATGGAGTTGAGTTTGCAAATTAAAAGAAACTTTGTGTTCCCAACAAGCTAGTTGAAGGACGGCTTTCACATACACATATCTCTCAGAACTGAGCATGTGGAGAGACGTTCGTTCATCTAGCACAAAGGGAACGGTTTGCAGGAGGAACTTTTACTCTGGATTCTAAATCTGTTTCCTAGTGCCGGTTTCAAGTTCCTGCAATTTTCACTGTAAAACCGGGTTGGAGCTAGTACCTCCCCATATATATGTATGGAGTGGAGTTTGCAACTGAAAAGTAACTATGTGTTCCGAACAGGCTAGGTGAAGGACGGCTTTCACACACACTTATCTCTTCAGAACTGAGCATGTGGAGAGACGTTCGTTCATCTAGCACAAAGGGAACGGGTTGCAGGAGAATCTTTTACTCTGGTTTCTCAGTCTGTTTCCTAGTGCCGGTTTGAAGTTCCTGCAGTTTTCACTGTAAAACCGAGTTGGAGCTAACACCTCCCCATACATATGTATGGAGTGGAGTTTGCAACTGAAAAGAAACTTTGTGTTTTCAACAAGCTATATGAAGGACGGCTTTCACACACACTTATCTCTCAGAACTGAGCATGTGGAGAGACGTTCATTCATCTAGCACGAACGGAAGGATTTGCAGGAGAAACTTTTACTCTGGTTTCTCAGTCTGTTTCCTAGTTCCGGTTTGAAGTTCCTGCAGTTTTCACTGTAAAACCGAGTTGGAGCTAGTACCTCCCCATATATATGTATGGAGTGGAGTTTGCAACTGAAAAGAAACTTTGTGTTCCCAACAAGCTAGATGAAGCACGGCTTTCACACACACTTATCTCTCAGAACTTAGCATGTGGAGAGACGTTCGCTCATCTAGCACAATGGGAACGGGTTGCAGGTGAAACTTTTACTCTGGATTCTCAGTCTGTTTCCTAGTGCCGGTTTGAATTTCCTGAAATTTTCACTGTAAAACCGAGTTGGAGCTCGTACCTACCCATATATATGTATGGACTGGTGTATGCAAATGAAAAGAAACTTTGTGTTCCCAACAAGCTATTTGAAGGACGGCTTTCACATACACATATCTCTCAGAACTGAGCATGTGGAGAGACGTTCGTTCATCTAGCAAAAATGGAACGGCTTGCAGGAGAAAGTTTTACTCTGCATTCTCAGTCTGTTTCCAAGTGCCGGTTTGAAGTTCCTGCAGTTTTCACTGTAAAACCGAGTTGGAGCTAGTACCTCCCCATATATATGTATGGAGTGGTGTTTGCAACTGAAAAGAAACTTTGTGTTCCCAACAAGCTAGGTGAAGCACGGCTTTCACACACACATATCTCTCAGACCTGGGGATGTGGAGAGACGTTCGTTCATCTAGCGCAAAAGGAACGGGTGGCAGGAGAAACTTTTACTCTGGTTTCTCATTCTGTTTCCTAGTGCCGATTTGAAGTTCCTGCAGTTTTCACTATAAAACCGTGTTGGAGCTCGTACCTACCCATATATATGTATGGAGTTGAGTTTGCAAATTAAAAGAAACTTTGTGTTCCCAACAAGCTAGTTGAAGGACGGCTTTCACATACACATATCTCTCAGAACTGAGCATGTGGAGAGACGTTCGTTCATCTAGCAAAAAGGGAACGGTTTGCAGGAGGAACTTTTACTCTGGATTCTAAGTCTGTTTCCTAGTGCCGGTTTCAAGTTCCTGCAGTTTTCACTGTAAAACCGGGTTGGAGCTAGTACCTCCCCATATATATGTATGGAGTGGAGTTTGCAACTGAAAAGTAACTATGTGTTCCGAACAGGCTAGATGAAGGATGGCTTTCACACACACTTATCTCTTCAGAACTGAGCATGTGGAGAGACGTTCGTTCATCTAGCACAAAGGGAACGGGTTGTAGGAGAAACTTTTACTCTGGTTTCTCAGTGTGTTTCCTAGTGCCGGTTTGAAGTTCCAGCAGTTTTCACCGTAAAACCGAGTTGGAGCTAGTACCTCCCCATATATATGTATGGAGTGGTGTTTGCAAAGAAAAGAAACTTTGTGTTCCCAAAAAGCTAGGTGAAGGACGGCTTTCACACACACTTATCTCTCAGAACTGAGCATGTGGAGAGACGTTCGTTCATCAAGCACAAATGAACGGGTTGCAGGAGAAAATTTACTCTGGTTTCTAAGTCTGTTTCCTAGTGCCGGTTTCAAGTTCCTGCAGTTTTCACTGTAAAACCGAGTTGGAGCTCGTACCTACCCATATATACCTATGGAGTGTTATTTGCAAATGACAAGAAACTTTGTGTTCCCAACAAGCTAGGTGAAGCAAGGCTTTCACAAACACTTATCTCTCAGAATTGAGCATGTGGAGAGACGTTCGTTCATCTAGCCCAAAGGAACGGTTTGCAGGAGAAACTTTTTCTCTGGTTTCTCAGTCTGTTTCCAAGTGCCGGTTTGAAGTTCCTGCAGTTATCACTGTAAAATCGAGTTGGAGCTAGTACCTCCCCATATATATGTATGTAGTGGAGTTTGCAACTGAAAAGAAACTATGTGTTCCCAACAAGCTAGTTGAAGCACGGCTTTCACACACACTTAACTCTCAGAACTGAGCATGTGGAGAGACGTTCGTTCATCTAGCACAATGGGAACGGGTTGCAAGAGAAACTTTTTCTCTGGTTTCTCAGTCTGTTTCCTACTGCCGGTTTGAAATTCCTGCAGTTTTCACTGTAAAACCGTGTTGGAGCTAGTACCTCCCCATATATATGTATGGAGTGGATTTTGCAAATTAAATGGAACTTTGTGTTCCCAACAAGCTAGGTGAAGCACGGCTTTCACACACAATTATCTCTCAGAACTGAGCATGTGGACAGACGTTCGTTCTTCTAGCACAAAGGGAGCTGGTTGCAGGAGGAACTTTTACTCTGGTTTCTCAGTCTGTTTCCTACTGCCGGTTTGAAATTCCTGCAGTTTTCACTGTAAAACCGAGTTGGAGCTAGAACCTCCACATATATATGTATGGAGAGGGGTTTGCAAGTGTAAAGAAACTTTGTGTTCCCAACAAGCTAGGTGAAGGACGGCTTTCACACCCACTTATCTCTCATAACTGAGCATGTGGATAGACGTTCTTTCATCTAGCACAAAGGGAACGTGTTGCAGGAGAAACTTTTACTCTGGTTTCTCAGTCTGTTTCCTAGTGCCGGTTTCAAGTTCCTGCAGTTTTCACTGTAAAATCGAGTTGGAGCTCGTACCTACCCATATATATCTATGGAGTGTTATTTGCAAATGAAAAGAAACTTTGTGTTCCCAACAAGCTAGTTGAAGGACGGCTTTCACATACACATATCTCTCAGAACTGAGCATGTGGAGAGACGTTCTTTCATCTAGCACAAAGGGAACGGGTTGCAGGAGGAACTTTTACTCTGGTTTCTAAGTCTGTTTTCTAGTGCCAGTTTCAAGTTCCTGCAGTTTTCACTGTAAAACCGAGTTGAAGCTAGTACCTCCCCATATATATGTATGGAGTGGAGTTTGCAAATGAAAAGGAACTTTGTGTTCCCAACAAGCTAGGTGAAGCACGGCTTTCACACACACTTATCTCTCAGAATTGAGCATGTGGAGAGACGTTCGTTCATCTAGCCCCAAGGAACGGTTTGCAGGAGAAACTTTTTTTCTGGTTTCTCAGTCTGTTTCCAAGTGCCGGTTTGAAGTTCCTGCAGTTATAACTGTAAAATCGAGTTGGAGCTAGTACCTCCCCATATATATGTATGTAGTGGATTTTGCAACTGAAAAGAAACTTTGTGTTCCCAACAAGCTAGTTGAAGCACGGCTTTCACACCCACTTAACTCTCAGAACTGAGCATGTGAAGAGACGTTCGTTCATCTAGCACAATGGGAACGGGTTGCAAGAGAAACTTTTTCTCTGGTTTCTCAGACTGTTTCCTAGTGCATTTTAGAAGTTCCTGCAGTTTTCACTGTAAAACCGAGTTGGAGCTTGTACCTCCCCATATATATGTATGGAGTGGGGTTTGCAATTGGAAAGAAATTTGTGTTCCCAACAAGCTAGGTGAGGCACGGCTTTCACACACACTTATCTCTCAGAACTGAGCATGGGGAGAGACGTTCGTTCATCTAGCACAAATGGAACGGTTTGCAAGAGAAACTTTTACTCTGGTTTCTCAGTTTGTTTCCTAGTGCCGGTTTGAAGTTCCTACAGTTTTCATTGTAAAATCGAGTTGGAGCTAGTACCTCCCCATATATATGTATGGAGTGGAGTTTGCAAATGAAAAGAAACTGTCTGTTACCAACAAGCTAGTTGAAGGACGGCTTTCACACACACTTATCTCTCAGAACTGAGCATGTGGAGGGACGTTCGTTCATCTAGCACAAAAGGAACGGGTGGCAGGAGAAACATTTTCTCTGGTTTCTCAGTCTGTTTCCTAGTGCCGGTTTGAAGTTCTTGCAGTTTTCACTGTAAAACCGAGTTGGATCTAGAACCTCCCCATATATATGTATGGAGTGGAGTTTGCAACTGAAAAGAAACTTTGTGTTCATAACAAGCTAGGTGAAGCACGGCTTTCACACACACATATCTCTCAGAAATGAGCATGTGGAGAGACGTTCGTTCATCTAGCACGAAGGGAACGGTTTGCAAGAGAAACTTTTACTCTGGTTTCTCAGTCTGTTTCCAAGTGCCGGTTTGAAGTTCCTGCAGTTTTCACGGTAAAACCGAGTTGGAGCTCGTACCTACCCATATATATGTATGGAGTGGTGTTTGCAAATGAAAAGGAACTTTGTGTTCCCAAAAAGCTAGGTAAAGCACGGCTTCCACATACACATATCTCTCAGAACTGAGCATGTGCAGAGACGTTCGTTCATCCAGCACAAAGGGAACGGTTTGCAGGAGGAACTTTTACTCTGGTTTCTAAGTCTGTTTCCTAGTGCCGGTTTCAAGTTCCTGCAGTTTTCACTGTAAAACCGAGTTGGAGCTAGTACCTCCCCATATATATGTATGGAGTGTAGTTTGCAACTGAAAAGTAACTATGTGTTCCCAACAGGCTAGGTGAAACACGGCTTTCACACACACTTATTTCTTCAGAACTGAGCATGTGGAGAGACGTTCGTTCATCTAGCACAAAGGGAACGGGTTGCAGGAGAAAGTTTTTCTCTGGTTTCTCAGTCTGTTTCCAAGTGCCGGTTTGAAGTTCCTGCAGTTATCACTGTAAAATCGAGTTGGAGCTAGTACCTCCCCATATATATGTATGTAGTGGAGTTTGCAACTGAAAAGAAACTTTGTGTTCCCAACAAGCTAGGTGAAGCACGGCTTTCACACACACTTATCTCTCAGAATTGAGCATGTGGAGAGACGTTCGTTCATCTAGCCCCAAGGAACGGTTTGCAGGAGAAACTTTTTTTCTGGTTTCTCAGTCTGTTTCCAAGTGCCGGTTTGAAGTTCCTGCAGTTATAACTGTAAAATCGAGTTGGAGCTAGTACCTCCCCATATATATGTATGTAGTGGATTTTGCAACTGAAAAGAAACTTTGTGTTCCCAACAAGCTAGTTGAAGCACGGCTTTCACACCCACTTAACTCTCAGAACTGAGCATGTGAAGAGACGTTCGTTCATCTAGCACAATGGGAACGGGTTGCAAGAGAAACTTTTTCTCTGGTTTCTCAGACTGTTTCCTAGTGCATTTTAGAAGTTCCTGCAGTTTTCACTGTAAAACCGAGTTGGAGCTTGTACCTCCCCATATATATGTATGGAGTGGGGTTTGCAATTGGAAAGAAATTTGTGTTCCCAACAAGCTAGGTGAGGCACGGCTTTCACACACACTTATCTCTCAGAACTGAGCATGGGGAGAGACGTTCGTTCATCTAGCACAAATGGAACGGTTTGCAAGAGAAACTTTTACTCTGGTTTCTCAGTTTGTTTCCTAGTGCCGGTTTGAAGTTCCTACAGTTTTCATTGTAAAATCGAGTTGGAGCTAGTACCTCCCCATATATATGTATGGAGTGGAGTTTGCAAATGAAAAGAAACTGTCTGTTACCAACAAGCTAGTTGAAGGACGGCTTTCACACACACTTATCTCTCAGAACTGAGCATGTGGAGGGACGTTCGTTCATCTAGCACAAAAGGAACGGGTGGCAGGAGAAACATTTTCTCTGGTTTCTCAGTCTGTTTCCTAGTGCCGGTTTGAAGTTCTTGCAGTTTTCACTGTAAAACCGAGTTGGATCTAGAACCTCCCCATATATATGTATGGAGTGGAGTTTGCAACTGAAAAGAAACTTTGTGTTCATAACAAGCTAGGTGAAGCACGGCTTTCACACACACATATCTCTCAGAAATGAGCATGTGGAGAGACGTTCGTTCATCTAGCACGAAGGGAACGGTTTGCAAGAGAAACTTTTACTCTGGTTTCTCAGTCTGTTTCCAAGTGCCGGTTTGAAGTTCCTGCAGTTTTCACGGTAAAACCGAGTTGGAGCTCGTACCTACCCATATATATGTATGGAGTGGTGTTTGCAAATGAAAAGGAACTTTGTGTTCCCAAAAAGCTAGGTAAAGCACGGCTTCCACATACACATATCTCTCAGAACTGAGCATGTGCAGAGACGTTCGTTCATCCAGCACAAAGGGAACGGTTTGCAGGAGGAACTTTTACTCTGGTTTCTAAGTCTGTTTCCTAGTGCCGGTTTCAAGTTCCTGCAGTTTTCACTGTAAAACCGAGTTGGAGCTAGTACCTCCCCATATATATGTATGGAGTGTAGTTTGCAACTGAAAAGTAACTATGTGTTCCCAACAGGCTAGGTGAAACACGGCTTTCACACACACTTATTTCTTCAGAACTGAGCATGTGGAGAGACGTTCGTTCATCTAGCACAAAGGGAACGGGTTGCAGGAGAAAGTTTTTCTCTGGTTTCTCAGTCTGTTTCCAAGTGCCGGTTTGAAGTTCCTGCAGTTATCACTGTAAAATCGAGTTGGAGCTAGTACCTCCCCATATATATGTATGTAGTGGAGTTTGCAACTGAAAAGAAACTTTGTGTTCCCAACAAGCTAGTTGAAGCACGGCTTTCACACACACTTAACTCTCAGAACTGAGCATGTGGAGAGACGTTCGTTCATCTAGCACAATGGGAACGGGTTGCAAGAGAAACTTTTTCTCTGGTTTCTCAGACTGTTTCCTAGTGCCTTTTAGAAGTTCCTGCAGTTTTCACTGTAAAACCGAGTTGGAGCTAGTACCTCCCCATATATATGTATGGAGTGGATTTTGCAAATGAAAAGTAACTTTTTTTTCCCAACAAGCTAGGTGAAGCACGGCTTTCACACACACTAATCTC
Source organism: Camelus bactrianus (assembly GCF_048773025.1). Classification (NCBI taxonomy): domain Eukaryota; kingdom Metazoa; phylum Chordata; class Mammalia; order Artiodactyla; family Camelidae; genus Camelus; species Camelus bactrianus. The sequence goes on along the minus strand of NC_133564.1, from coordinate 3,437,901 downwards.
TCAGAACTGAGCATGTGGACAGACGTTCGTTCTTCTAGCACAAAGGGAGCTGTTTGCAGGAGGAACTTTTACTCTGGTTTCTCAGTCTGTTTCCTGCTGCCGGTTTGAATTTCCTGCAGTTTTCACTGTAAAACCGAGTTAGAGATAGTACCTCCACATATATATTTATGGTGTGGAGTTTGCAAGTGTAAAGAAACTTTGTGTTCCCAACAAGCTAGGTGAAGGACGGCTTTCACACCCACTTATCTCTCATAACTGAGCATATGGAGAGACGTTCTTTCAACTAGCACAAAGGGAACGTGTTGCAGTAGAAACTTTTACTCTGGTTTCTCAGTCTGTTTCCTAGTGCCAGGTTGCAGTTCCTGCAGTTTTCACGGGAAAACCGAGTTTGAGCTCGTACCTACCCATATATATGTATGGAGTGGTGTTTGCAAATGAAAAGGAACTTTGTGTTCCCAAAAAGCTAGGTAAAGCACGGCTTCCACATACACATATCTCTCAGAACTGAGCATGTGCAGAGACGTTCGTTCACCCAGCACAAAGGGAACGGTTTGCAGGAGGAACTTTTACTCTGGTTTCTAAGTCTGTTTCCTAGTGCCGGTTTCAAGTTCCTGCAGTTTTCACTGTAAAACCGAGTTGGAGCTAGTACCTCCCCATATATATGTATGGAGTGGAGTTTGCAACTGAAAAGTAACTATGTGTTCCCAACAGGCTAGGTGAAACACGGCTTTCACACACACTTATCTCTTCAGAACTGAGCATGTGGAGAGACGTTCGTTCATATAGCACAAAGGGAACGGGTTGCAGGAGAAAGTTTTTCTCTGGTTTCTCAGTCTGTTTCCAAGTGCCGGTTTGAAGTTCCTGCAGTTATCACTGTAAAATCGAGTTGGAGGTAGTACCTCCCCATATATATGTATGTAGTGGAGTTTGCAACTGAAAAGAAACTTTGTGTTCCCAACAAGCTAGTTGAAGCACGGCTTTCACACACACTTAACTCTCAGAACTGAGCATGTGGAGAGACGTTCGTTCATCTAGTACAATGGGAACGGGTTGCAAGAGAAACTTTTTCTCTGGTTTCTCAGACTGTTTCCTAGTGCCTTTTAGAAGTTCCTGCAGTTTTCACTGTAAAACCGAGTTGGAGCTAGTACCTCCCCATATATATGTATGGAGTGGATTTTGCAAATGAAAAGTAACTTTGTTTTCCCAACATGCTAGGTGAAGCACGGCTTTCACACACACTAATCTCTCAGAACTGAGCATGTGGACAGACGTTCGTTCTTCTAGCACAAAGGGAGCTGGTTGCAGGAGGAACTATTACTCTGGTTTCTCAGTCTGTTTCCTGCTGCCGGTTTGAATTTCCTGCAGTTTTCACTGTAAAACCGAGTTAGAGATAGTACCTCCACATATATATTTATGGTGTGGAGTTTGCAAGTGTAAAGAAACTTTGTGTTCCCAACAAGCTAGGTGAAGGACGGCTTTCACACCCACTTATCTCTCATAACTGAGCATGTGGAGAGACGTTCTTTCATCTAGCACAAAGGGAACGTGTTGCAGTAGAAACTTTTACTCTGGTTTCTCAGTCTGTTTCCTAGTGCCGGGTTGCAGTTCCTGCAGTTTTCACTGTAAAACCGAGTTGGAGCTAGTACCTACCTATATATATGTATGGAGTGGATTTTGCCACTTAAAGGAACTTTGTGTTCCCAACAAGCTAGTTGAAGGGCGGCTTTCACACACACTTAACTCTCAGAACTGAGCATGTGGAGAGACGTTCGTTCATCTAGCACAATGGGAACGAGTTGCAAGAGCAACTTTTTCTCTGTTTTCTAAGACTGTTTCCTAGTGCCGGTTTGAATTTCCAGCAGTTTTCACACGTAAAACCAAGTTGGAGCTCGTAACTCCCCATATATATATATGGAGTGGAGTTTGCAACTGAAAAGGAACTTTGTGTTCCCAACAAGCTAGGTGAAGGAAGGCTTTCACACACACTTATCTCTCAGAACTTAGCTTGTGGTGAGACGTTCGTTCATCTAGCACAAAGGGAACGGCTTGCAGGAGGAAATTTTACTCTGGTTTCTAAGTCTGTTTCCTAGTACCGGTTTCAAGTTCCTGCAGTTTTCACTGTAAAACCGAGTTGGAGCTAGTACCTCCCCATATATATGTATGGAGTGGAGTTTGCAAATGAAAAGGAACTTTGTGTTCCAAACAAGCTAGGTGAAGGACGGCTTTCACACACAATTATCTCCCAGAACTGAGCATGTGGAGAGACGTTCGTTCATCTAGCACAAAGGGAACGGGTTGCAGGAGAAAATTTCTCTCTTGTTTCTCAGTCTGTTTCCAAGTGCCGGTTTGAAGTTCCTGCAGTTTTAACTGTAAAACCGTGTTGGTGCTAGTACCTCCCCATATATAAGTATGGAGTGGTGTTTGCAACTGAAAAGAAACTTTGTGTTCCCAACAAGCTAGGTGAAGCACGGCTTTCACACACACTTATCTCTCAGAACTGAGCATGTGGAGAGACGTTCGTTCATCTAGCACAAATGGAACGGGTGGCAAGGGAAACTTTTACTCTGGTTTCTCAGTCTGTTTCCTAGTGCCGGTTTGAAGTTCCTGCAGTTTTCACTGTAAAACCGAGTTTGGAGCTAGTACCTACCCATATATATGTATGGAGTGGAGTTTGCAACTGAAAAGAAACTTTGTGTTCCCAACAAGCTAGGTGAAGTACGACTTTCACACATACTTATCTCTCAGAAACGAGCACGTGGAGAGACGTTCGTTCATCTAGCACAAAGGGAACGGGTTGCAGGAGAAACTTTTACTCTGGTTTCTAAGTCTGTTTCCTAGTGCCGGTTTCAAGTTCCTGCAGTTTTCACTGTAAAATCAATTTTGAGCTCGTACCTACCCATATATATTTATGAAGTGGAGTTTGCAAATGAAAAGAAATTTGTGTTCCCAACAAGCTAGTTGAAATACGGCTTTCACATACAATTATCTCTCAGTACTGAGCATGTGGAGAGACGTTCTTTCATCTAGCAAAAAGGGAACAGATTGCAGGAGGAACTTTTACTCTGGTTTCTAAGTCTGTTTCCTAGTGCCGGTTTCAAGTTCCTTCAGTTTTCACTGTAAAACCGTGTTGGAGCTAGTACCTCCCCATATATATGTATGGAGGGGAGTTTGCAACTGAAAAGAAACTTTGTGTTCCCAACAAGCTAGGTGAAGCACGGCTTTCACACACACTTATCTCTCAGAACTGAGAATGTGGAGAGACGTTCGTTCATCTAGCACAAAGAGAACGGTTGCAAGTGAAACTTTTACTCTGGTTTCTCAGTCTGTTTCGTAGTGCCGGTTTGAAGTTCCTGCAGATTTCACTGTAAAACCTAGTTGGAGCTCGTACCTACCCATATATATGTATCGAGTGGAGTTTGCAAATGAAAAAGAACTTTGTGTTCCCAACAAGCTAGGTGAAGGACGGATTTCACACACACTTATCTCTCAGAACTGAACATGTGGAGAGATGTTCGTTCATTTAGCCCAAAGGGAACGGGTTGCAGGAGAAACTTTTACTCTGGTTTCTCAGTCTGTTTCCTAGTGCCGGTTTGAAATTCCTGCAATTTTCACTGTAAAACCGAGTTGGAGCTCGTACCTACCCATATGTATGTATGGAGTAGAGTTTGCAAATGAAAAGGAACTTTGTGATCCCAACAAGCTAGTTGAAGGACGGCTTTCACACACACTTATCTCTCAGAACTGAGCATGTGGAGAGACGTCCGTTCATTTAGCACAAAGGGAACGGGTTGCAGGAAAAACTTATTCTCTGGTTTCTCAGTCTTTTTCCAAGGGCCGGTTTGAATTTCCTGCAGTTTTCACTGTAAAACCGAGTTGGAGCTAGTACCTCCCCATATATATGTATGGAATGGAGTTTGCAACTGAAAAGAATCTTTGTGTTCCCAACAAGCTAGGTGAAGCACGGCTTTCACACACACTTTTATCTCAGAACTGAGCATGTGGAGTGACGTTCGTTCATCTAGCACAAAGGGAACGGGTTGCAGGAGAAAATTTTTCTCTGGTTTCTCAGACTGTTTCCTAGTGCCGGTTTGAAGTTCCTGCATTTTTCACTGTAAAACCGATTTGTAGATAGTACCTCCCCATATATATGTATGGAGTGGTGTTTGCAACTGAAAAGGAACTTTGTGTTCCCAAAAAGCTAGGTGAAGCACGGCTTTCACACACACTTATCTCTCAGAACTGATCATGTGGAGAGACGTTCGTTCATGTAACACAAAGGGAATGTGTTGCAGGAGGAATTTTTACTCTGGTTTATCAGTCTGTTTCCTACTGCCGGATTTGAATTTCCTGCAGTTTTCACTGTAAAACCGAGTTGGAGCTTGTACCACCCCATATATATGTATGGAGTGGAGTTTGCAACTGAAAAGAAACTTTGTGTTCCCAACAAGCTAGGTGAAGCACGGCTTTCACACACACTTATGTCTCAGAACTGAGCATGTGGAGAGATGTTCGTTCATCTAGCACAAAGGGAACGGGTTGCAGGAGAAACTTTTACTCTGGTTTCTCAGTCTGTTTCCTAGTGCCGGTTTGAAGTTCCTGCAGTTTTCACTGTAAACCCGAGTTGGAGCTCGTACCTACCAATATATATGTATGGAGGGGAGTTTGCAAATGAAAAGAAACTTTGTGTTCCCAACAAGCTAGTTGAAGGACGGCATTCACACACACTTATCTCTCAGAACTGAGCATGTGGAGAGACGTTCGTTCATCTAGCACAAAGGGAACGGGTTGTAAGGGAAAACTTTTCTCTGGATTCTCAGTCTGTTTCCTAGTGCCGGTTTGAAGTTCCTTCAGTTTTCACTGTAAAACCGAGTTGGAGCTAGTACCTCCCCATATATATGTATGGAGTGGAGTTTGCAAATGAAAAGGAACTTTGTGTTCCCAACAAGCTAGGTGAAGGACGGCTTTCACACACACTTATCTCTCAGAACTGAGCATGTGGAGAGACGTTCGTTCATCTAGCACAAATGGAACGGTTTGCAGGAGAAACTTTTTCTCTGGTTTCTCAGTCTGTTTCCTAGTGCCGGTTTCAAGTTCCTGCAATTTTCACTCTAAAACCGTGTTGGAGCTAGTACATCCCCATATATATTTATGGAGTGGAGTTTGCAACTGAAAAGAACCTTTGTGTTCCCAACAATCTAGGTGAAGTACGGCTTTCACACACACTTATCTCTCAGAACTTAGCATGTGGAGAGACGTTCGTTCATCTAGCGCAAATGGAACGGGTTGCAGGAGAAACTTTTACTCTGGTTTCTCAGTCTTTTTCCTAGTGCCGGTTTGAAGTTCCTGCAGTTTTCACTGTAAAACCGAGTTGGAGCTAGTACCTCACCATATATATGTATGGAGTGGAGTTTGTAAATTAAAAAGGACTTTGTGTTCCCAACAAGGTAGGTGAAGGACGGATTTCACACACAATTATCTCTCAGAACTGAGCATGTGGAGAGACGTTCGTTCATCTAGCACAAAGGGAACGGGTTGCAGAAGGAACTTTTACTCTGGTTTCTCAGTCTGTTTCCTAGTGCCGGTTTGAAGTTCTTGCAGATTTCACTGTAAAACCGAGTTGGAGCTAGTACCTCCCCATATATATGTATGGAGTGGAGTTTGCAACTGAAAAGAAACTTTGTGTTCCCAACAAGCTAGTTGAAGGACGGCTTTCACACACTTATCTCTCAGAACTGAGCACGTGGAGAGACGTTCGTTCATCTAGCACAAAGTCAACGGGTTGCAGGAGAAACTTTTACTCTGGTTTCTAAGTCTGTTTCCTAGTGCCGGTTTCAAGTTCCTGCAGTTTTCACTGTAAAACCGAGTTGGAGCTCGTAGCTCCCCATATATATATATGAAGTGGAGTTTGCATATGAAAAGAAAATTTGTGTTTTCAAAAAGCTAGTTGAAGGACGGCTTTCACACACACTTATTTCTCAGAACTGATCATGTGGAGAGACGTTCGTTCATCAGGCACAATGGGAACGGGTTGCAGGTGAAACTTTTACTCTGGTTTCTCAGTCTGTTTCCTAGTGCCAGTTTGAAGTTACTGCAGTTTTCACTGTAAAACCGATTTTGAGCTCGTACCTACCCATATATATTTATGGAGTGGTGTTTGCAAATGAAAAGAACCTTTGTGTTCCCAACAATCTAGGTGAAGTACGGCTTTCACACACACTTATCTCTCAGAACTTAGCATGTGGAGAGACGTTCGTTCATCTAGCGCAAATGGAACGGGTTGTAAGGGAAAACTTTTCTCTGGATTCTCAGTCTGTTTCCTAGTGCCGGTTTGAAGTTCCTTCAGTTTTCACTGTAAAACCGAGTTGGAGCTAGTACCTCCCCATATATATGTATGGAGTGGAGTTTGCAAATGAAAAGGAACTTTGTGTTCCCAACAAGCTAGGTGAAGGACGGCTTTCACACACACTTATCTCTCAGAACTGAGCATGTGGAGAGACGTTCGTTCATCTAGCGCAAATGGAACGGGTTGCAGGAGAAACTTTTACTCTGGTTTCTCAGTCTGTTTCCTAGTGCCGGTTTCAAGTTCCTGCAATTTTCACTCTAAAACCGTGTTGGAGCTAGTACATCCCCATATATATTTATGGAGTGGAGTTTGCAACTGAAAAGAACCTTTGTGTTCCCAACAATCTAGGTGAAGTACGGCTTTCACACACACTTATCTCTCAGAACTTAGCATGTGGAGAGACGTTCGTTCATCTAGCGCAAATGGAACGGGTTGCAGGAGAAACTTTTACTCTGGTTTCTCAGTCTTTTTCCTAGTGCCGGTTTGAAGTTCCTGCAGTTTTCACTGTAAAACCGAGTTGGAGCTAGTACCTCACCATATATATGTATGGAGTGGAGTTTGTAAATTAAAAAGGACTTTGTGTTCCCAACAAGGTAGGTGAAGGACGGATTTCACACACAATTATCTCTCAGAACTGAGCATGTGGAGAGACGTTCGTTCATCTAGCACAAAGGGAACGGGTTGCAGAAGGAACTTTTACTCTGGTTTCTCAGTCTGTTTCCTAGTGCCGGTTTGAAGTTCTTGCAGATTTCACTGTAAAACCGAGTTGGAGCTAGTACCTCCCCATATATATGTATGGAGTGGAGTTTGCAACTGAAAAGAAACTTTGTGTTCCCAACAAGCTAGTTGAAGGACGGCTTTCACACACTTATCTCTCAGAACTGAGCACGTGGAGAGACGTTCGTTCATCTAGCACAAAGTCAACGGGTTGCAGGAGAAACTTTTACTCTGGTTTCTAAGTCTGTTTCCTAGTGCCGGTTTCAAGTTCCTGCAGTTTTCACTGTAAAACCGAGTTGGAGCTCGTAGCTCCCCATATATATATATGAAGTGGAGTTTGCATATGAAAAGAAAATTTGTGTTTTCAAAAAGCTAGTTGAAGGACGGCTTTCACACACACTTATTTCTCAGAACTGATCATGTGGAGAGACGTTCGTTCATCAGGCACAATGGGAACGGGTTGCAGGTGAAACTTTTACTCTGGTTTCTCAGTCTGTTTCCTAGTGCCAGTTTGAAGTTACTGCAGTTTTCACTGTAAAACCGATTTTGAGCTCGTACCTACCCATATATATTTATGGAGTGGTGTTTGCAAATGAAAAGAAACTTTGTGTTCCCAACAAGATAGTGGAAGGACGGCTTTCACATACACATATCTCTCAGAACTGAGCATGTGGAGAGACGTTCGTTCATCTAGCACAAAGGGAACAGATTGCAGGAGGAACTTTTACTCTGGTTTCTAAGTTTGTTTCCTAGTGCCGGTTTCAAGTTCCTGCAGTTTTCACTGTAAAACCGAGTTGGAGCTAGTACCACCCGATATATATGTATGGAGTGGAGTTTGCAACTGAAAAGAAACTTTGTGTTCCCAACAAGCTAGGTGAAGCACGGCTTTCACACACACATTTCTTTCAGAAATGAGCATGTGGAGAGACGTTCGTTCATCTAGCACAAAGGGAACGGTTTGCAGGGGGAACTTTTACTCTGGTTTCTAAGTCTGTTTCCTAGTGCCGGTTTCAAGTTCCTGCAGTTTTCACTGTAAAACCGAGTTGGAGCTAGTACCTCCCCATATATATGTATGGTGTGGATTTTGCAACTGAAAAGAAACTTTGTGTTCCCAAAAAGCTAGGTGAAGCACGGCTTTCACACACACTTATCTCTCAGAACTGAGCATGTGGAGAGATGTTCGTTCATCTAGCACAAAGGGAACGGGTTGCAGGAGAAACTTTTACTCTGGATTCTCAGTCTGTTTCCTAGTGCCGGTTTGAAGTTCCTGCAGTTTTCACTGTAAAACCGTGTTGGAGCTCGTACCTACCAATATATATGTATGGAGTGGAGTTTGCAAATGAAAAGGAACTTTGTGTTCCCAACAAGCTAGGTGAAGGACAGCTTTCACACACACATATCTCTCAGAACTGAGCATGTGGAGAGACGTTCGTTCATCTAGCACAAAGGGAACGGGTTGCAGGAGAAACTTTTACTCTGGTTTCTCAGTATGTTTCCTAGTGCCGGTTGGAAGTTCTTGCAGATTTCACTGTAAAACCGAGTTGGAGCTAATACCTCCCCATATATATGTATGGAGTGGAGTTTGCAACTGAAAAGAAACTTTTTGTTCCCAACAAGCTAGGTGAAGTTCGGCTTTCACACATACTTATCTCTGAGAACTGAGCACGTGGAGAGACGTTCGTTCATCTAGCACAAAGGGAACGGGTTGCAGGAGTAACTTTTACTCTGGTTTGTAAATTTGCTTCCTAGAGCCGGTTTCAAGTTCCTGCAGTTTTTTAATGTAAAACCGAGTTGGAGCTCGTAGCTCCCCATATATATATATGAAGTGGAGTTTGCAAATTAAAAGAGACCTTGTGTTTTCAACAAGCTAGTTGAAGGACGGCTTACACACACACTTATCTCTCAGAACTGATCATGTGGAGAGACGTTCGTTCATCTAGCACAATGGGAACGGGTTGCAGGTGAAACTTTTACTCTGGTTTCTCAGTCTGTTTCCTAGTGCCGGTTTCAAGTTGCTGCAGTTTTCACTCTAAAACCGTGTTGGAGCTAGTACAACCCCATATATATTTATGGAGTGGAGTTTGGAACTAAAAATATCCTTTGTGTTCCCAACAATCTAGGTGAAGGACGGCTTTCACACACATTTATCTCTCAGAACTTAGCATGTGGAGAGACGTTCGTTCATCTAGCGCAAATGGAACGGGTTGCAGGAGAAACTTTTACTCTGGTTTCTCACTCTGTTTCCTAGTGCCGGTTTGAAGTTCCTGCAGTTTTCACTGTAAAACCGAGTTGGAGCTAGTACCTCCCCATATACATGTATGGAGTGGAGTTTGCAAATGAAAAGGAACTTTGTGTTCCCAACAAGCTAGTTGAAGTTCGGCTTTCACACATACATATCTGTCAGAACTGAGCATGTGGAGAGTCGTTCGTTCATCTAGCACAAAGGGAACGGGTTGCAGGAGAAACTTTTTCTCTGGATTCTCAGCCTGTTTCCTAGTGCCGGTTTGAATTTCCTGCAGATTTCTCTGTAAAACCGATTTGGAGCTCGTACCTACCCATATATATGTATGGAGTGGAGTTTGCAAATGAAAAGAAACTTTGTGTTCCCAACAAACTAGTTGAAGGACGGCTTTCACATACACATATCTCTCAGAACTGAGCATGTGGAGAGAAGTTCGTTCATCTAGCAAAAATGAACGGGTTGCAGGAGGAACTTTTTCTCTGGTTTATAAGTCTGTTTCCTAGTGCCGGTCTCAAGTTCCTGCAGTTTTCACTGTAAAACCGAGTTGGAGCTAGTACCTCCCCATATATATGTATGGAGTGGGGTTTGCACCTGAAAAGAAACTTTGTGTTCCCAACAAGCTAGGTGAAGGACGGCTTTCACACACACTTATCTCTCAGAACTGAGCATGTGGAGAGACGTTCGTTCATCTAGCACAAATGGAACGGGTTGCAGGAGAAACTTTCTCTCTTGATTCTCAGACTGTTTCCAAGTGCCGGTTTGAAGTTCCTGCAGTTTTCACTGTAAAACCGAGTTGGAGCTAGTACCTCCCCATATATATATATGGAGTGGTTTTTGCAACTGAAAAGAAACTTTGTGTTCCCAACAAGCTAGTTGAAGGACGGCTTTCACACACTTATCTCTCAGAACTGAGCACGTGGAGAGACTTTCGTTCATCTAGCACAAAGGGAACGGGTTGCAGGGGGAACTTTTACTCTGGTTTCTAAGTCTGTTTCCTACTGCCGGTTTCAAGTTCCTGCAGTTTTCACTGTAAAACCGAGTTGGAGCTAGTACCTCCCCATATATATGTATGGAGTGGAGTTTGCAACTGAAAAGAAACTTTGTGTTCCCAAAAAGCTAGGTGAAGCACGGCTTTCACACACACTTATCTCTCAGAACTGAGCATGTGGAGAGACGTTCGTTCATGTAACACAAAGGAAATGGGTTGCAGGAGGAATTTTTACTCTGGTTTATCAGTCTGTTTCCTACTGCCGGTTTGAATTTCATGCAGTTTTCACTGTAAAACCGAGTTGGAGTTTGTACCTCCCCATATATATGTATGGAGTGGAGTTTGCAACTGAAAAGAAACTTTGTGTTCCCAACAAGCTAGTTGAAGCACGGCTTTCACACACACTTTTCTCTCAGAACTGAGCATGTGGAGAGATGTTCGTTCATCTAGCACAAAGGGAACGGGTTGCAAGAGAAACTTTTACTCTGGTTTCTCAGTCTGTTTCCTAGTGCCGGTTTGAAGTTCCTGCAGTTTTCACTGTAAAACCGAGTTGGAGCTCGTACCAACCAATATATATGTATGGAGGGGTGTTTGCAAATGAAAAGGAACATTGTGTTCCCAACAAGCTAGGTGAAGGACGGCTTTCACACACACTTATCTCTCAGAACTGAGCATGTGGAGAGACGTTCGTTCATCTAGCACAAAGGGAACGGGTTGCAAGGGAAACTTTTACTCTGGTTTCTCAGTCTGTTTCCTAGTGCCGGTTTGAAGTTCCTGCAGTTTTCACTGTAAAACCGAGTTGGAGCTAGTACCTCCCCATATATATGTATGGAGTGGAATTTGCAAATGAAAAGGAACTTTGTGTTCCCAACAAGCTAGGTGAAGGACGGCTTTCACACACACTTATCTCTCAGAACTGAGCATGTGGAGAGACGTTCGTTCATCTAGCACAAATGGAACGGTTTGCAGGAGAAACTTTTTCTCTGGTTTCTCAGTCTGTTTCCTAGTGCCGGTTCCAAGTTGCTGCAGTTTTCACTCTAAAACCGTGTTGGAGCTAGTACAACCCCATATATATTTATGGAGTGGAGTTTGGAACTGAAAAGATCCTTTGTGTTCCAAAACAATCTAGGTGAAGGACGGCTTTCTCACACACTTATTTCTCAGAACTGAGCATGTGGAGAGACGTTCGTTCATCTAGCACAAATGGAACGGGTTGCAGGAGAAACTTTCTCTCTTGATTCTCAGACTGTTTCCAAGTGCCGGTTTGAAGTTCCTGCAGTTTTCACTGTAAAACCGAGTTGGAGCTAGTACCTCCCCATATATATATATGGAGTGGTGTTTGCAACTGAAAAGAAACTTTGTGTTCCCAACAAGCTAGTTGAAGGACGGCTTTCACACACTTATCTCTCAGAACTGAGCACGTGGAGAGACGTTCGTTCATCTAGCACAAAGGGAACGGGTTGCAGGAGAAACTTTTACTCTGGTTTCTAAGTCTGTTTCCTAGTGCCGGTTTCAAGTTCCTGCAGTTTTCACTGTAAAACCGAGTTGGAGCTCGTAGCTCCCCATATATATATATGAAGTGGAGTTTGCATATGAAAAGAAAATTTGTGTTTTCAAAAAGCTAGTTGAAGGACGGCTTTCACACACACTTATTTCTCAGAACTGATCATGTGGAGAGACGTTCGTTCATCAGGCACAATGGGAACGGGTTGCAGGTGAAACTTTTACTCTGGTTTCTCAGTCTGTTTCCTAGTGCCAGTTTGAATTTACTGCAGTTTTCACTGTAAAACCGATTTTGAGCTCGTACCTACCCATATATATTTATGGAGTGGTGTTTGCAAATGAAAAGAAACTTTGTGTTCCCAACAAGATAGTGGAAGGACGGCTTTCACATACACATATCTCTCAGAACTGAGCATGTGGAGAGACGTTCTTTCATCTAGCACAAAGGGAACAGATTGCAGGAGGAACTTTTACTCTGGTTTCTAAGTTTGTTTCCTAGTGCCGGTTTCAAGTTCCTGCAGTTTTCACTGTAAAACCGAGTTGGAGCTAGTACCACCCGATATATATGTATGGAGTGGAGTTTGCAACTGAAAAGAAACTTTGTGTTCCCAACAAGCTAGGTGAAGCACGGCTTTCACACACACATTTCTTTCAGAAATGAGCATGTGGAGAGACGTTCGTTCATCTAGCACAAAGGGAACGGTTTGCAGGGGGAACTTTTACTCTGGTTTCTAAGTCTGTTTCCTAGTGCCGGTTTCAAGTTCCTGCAGTTTTCACTGTAAAACCGAGTTGGAGCTAGTACCTCCCCATATATATGTATGGAGTGGAGTTTGCAACTGAAAAGAAACTTTGTGTTCCCAAAAAGCTAGGTGAAGCACGGCTTTCACACACACTTATCTCTCAGAACTGAGCATGTGGAGAGACGTTCGTTCATGTAACACAAAGGAAATGGGTTGCAGGAGGAATTTTTACTCTGGTTAATCAGTCTGTTTCCTACTGCCGGTTTGAATTTCCTGCAGTTTTCACTGTAAAACCGAGTTGGAGTTTGTACCACCCCATATATATGTATGGAGTGGAGTTTGCAACTGAAAATAAACTTTGTGTTCCCAACAAGCTAGGTGAAGCACGGCTTTCACACACATTAACTCTCAGAACTGAGCATGTGGAGAGATGTTCGTTCATCTAGCACAAAGGGAACGGGTTGCAGGAGAAACTTTTACTCTGGATTCTCAGTCTGTTTCCTAGTGCCGTTTTGAAGTTCCTGCAGTTTTCACTGTAAAACCGTGTTGGAGCTCGTACCTACCAATATATATGTATGGAGTGGAGTTTGCAAATGAAAAGGAACTTTGTGTTCCCAACAAGCTAGGTGAAGGACGGCTTTCACACACACATATCTCTCAGAACTGAGCATGTGGAGAGACGTTCGTTCATCTAGCACAAAGGGAACGGGTTGCAGGAGAAACTTTTACTCTGGTTTCTCAGTATGTTTCCTAGTGCCGGTTGGAAGTTCTTGCAGATTTCACTGTAAAACCGAGTTGGAGCTAATACCTCCCCATATATATGTATGGAGTGGAGTTTGCAACTGAAAAGAAACTTTGTGTTCCCAACAAGCTAGGTGAAGTTCGGCTTTCACACATACTTATCTCTCAGAACTGAGCACGTGGAGAGACGTTCGTTCATCTAGCACAAAGGGAACGGGTTGCAGGAGTAACTTTTACTCTGGTTTCTCAGTCTGTTTCCTAGTGCCGGTTTCAAGTTGCTGCAGTTTTCACTCTAAAACCGTGTTGGAGCTAGTACAACCCCATATATATTTATGGAGTGGAGTTTGGAACTAAAAATATCCTTTGTGTTCCCAACAATCTAGGTGAAGGACGGCTTTCACACACATTTATCTCTCAGAACTTAGCATGTGGAGAGACGTTCGTTCATCTAGCGCAAATGGAACGGGTTGCAGGAGAAACTTTTACTCTGGTTTCTCACTCTGTTTCCTAGTGCCGGTTTGAAGTTCCTGCAGTTTTCACTGTAAAACCGAGTTGGAGCTAGTACCTCCCCATATACATGTATGGAGTGGAGTTTGCAAATGAAAAGGAACTTTGTGTTCCCAACAAGCTAGTTGAAGTTCGGCTTTCACACAAACATATCTGTCAGAACTGAGCATGTGGAGAGTCGTTCGTTCATCTAGCACAAAGGGAACGGGTTGCAGGAGAAACTTTTTCTCTGGATTCTCAGCCTGTTTCCTAGTGCCGGTTTGAATTTCCTGCAGATTTCTCTGTAAAACCGATTTGGAGCTCGTACCTACCCATATATATGTATGGAGTGGAGTTTGCAAATGAAAAGAAACTTTGTGTTCCCAACAAACTAGTTGAAGGACGGCTTTCACATACACATATCTCTCAGAACTGAGCATGTGGAGAGACGTTCGTTCATCTAGCAAAAATGAACGGGTTGCAGGAGGAACTTTTTCTCTGGTTTCTAAGTCTGTTTCCTAGTGCCGGTCTCAAGTTCCTGCAGTTTTCACTGTAAAACCGAGTTGGAGCTAGTACCTCCCCATATATATGTATGGAGTGGGGTTTGCACCTGAAAAGAAACTTTGTGTTCCCAACAAGCTAGGTGAAGGACGGCTTTCACACACACTTAACTCTCAGAACTGAGCATGTGGAGAGACGTTCGTTCATCTAGCACAAATGGAACGGGTTGCAGGAGAAACTTTCTCTCTTGATTCTCAGACTGTTTCCAAGTGCCGGTTTGAAGTTCCTGCAGTTTTCACTGTAAAACCGAGTTGGAGCTAGTACCTCCCCATATATATATATGGAGTGGTTTTTGCAACTGAAAAGAAACTTTGTGTTCCCAACAAGCTAGTTGAAGGACGGCTTTCACACACTTATCTCTCAGAACTGAGCACGTGGAGAGACTTTCGTTCATCTAGCACAAAGGGAACGGGTTGCAGGAGAAACTTTTACTCTGGTTTCTAAGTCTGTTTCCTAGTGCCGGTTTCAAGTTCCTGCAGTTTTCACTGTAAAACCGAGTTGGAGCTAGTACCACCCGATATATATGTATGGAGTGGAGTTTGCAACTGAAAAGAAACTTTGTGTTCCCAACAAGCTAGGTGAAGCACGGCTTTCACACACACATTTCTTTCAGAAATGAGCATGTGGAGAGACGTTCGTTCATCTAGCACAAAGGGAACGGTTTGCAGGGGGAACTTTTACTCTGGTTTCTAAGTCTGTTTCCTACTGCCGGTTTCAAGTTCCTGCAGTTTTCACTGTAAAACCGAGTTGGAGCTAGTACCTCCCCATATATATGTATGGAGTGGAGTTTGCAACTGAAAAGAAACTTTGTGTTCCCAAAAAGCTAGGTGAAGCACGGCTTTCACACACACTTATCTCTCAGAACTGAGCATGTGGAGAGACGTTCGTTCATGTAACACAAAGGAAATGGGTTGCAGGAGGAATTTTTACTCTGGTTTATCAGTCTGTTTCCTACTGCCGGTTTGAATTTCATGCAGTTTTCACTGTAAAACCGAGTTGGAGTTTGTACCACCCCATATATATGTATGGAGTGGAGTTTGCAACTGAAAAGAAACTTTGTGTTCCCAACAGGCTAGTTGAAGCACGGCTTTCACACACACTTTTCTCTCAGAACTGAGCATGTGGAGAGATGTTCGTTCATCTAGCACAAAGGGAACGGGTTGCAGGAGAAACTTTTACTCTGGATTCTCAGTCTGTTTCCTAGTGCCGGTTTGAAGTTCCTGCAGTTTTCACTGTAAAACCGAGTTGGAGCTCGTACCAACCAATATATATGTATGGAGGGGTGTTTGCAAATGAAAAGGAACATTGTGTTCCCAACAAGCTAGGTGAAGGACGGCTTTCACACACACTTATCTCTCAGAACTGAGCATGTGGAGAGACGTTCGTTCATCTAGCACAAAGGGAACGGGTTGCAAGGGAAACTTTTACTCTGGTTTCTCAGTCTGTTTCCTAGTGCCGGTTTGAAGTTCCTGCAGTTTTCACTGTAAAACCGAGTTGAAGCTAGTACCTCCCCATATATATGTATGGAGTGGAATTTGCAAATGAAAAGGAACTTTGTGTTCCCAACAAGCTAGGTGAAGGACGGCTTTCACACACACTTATCTCTCAGAACTGAGCATGTGGAGAGACGTTCGTTCATCTAGCACAAATGGAACGGTTTGCAGGAGAAACTTTTTCTCTGGTTTCTCAGTCTGTTTCCTAGTGCCGGTTCCAAGTTGCTGCAGTTTTCACTCTAAAACCGTGTTGGAGCTAGTACAACCCCATATATATTTATGGAGTGGAGTTTGGAACTGAAAAGACACTTTGTGTTCCAAAACAATCTAGGTGAAGGACGGCTTTCTCACACATTTATCTCTCAAAACTTAGCATGTGGAGAGACGTTCGTTCATCTAGCGCAAATGAAACGGGTTGCAGGAGAAACTTTTACTCTGGTTTCTCACTCTGTTTCCTAGTGCCGGTTTGAAGTTCCTGCAGTTTTCACTGTAAAACCGAGTTGGAGCTAGTACCTCCCCATATACATGTATGGAGTGGAGTTTGCAAATGAAAAGGAACTTTGTGTTCCCAACAAGCTAGTTGAAGTTCGGCTTTCACACATACATATCTGACAGAACTGAGCATGTGGAGAGTCGTTCGTTCATCTAGCACAAAGGGAACGGGTTGCAGGAGAAACTTTTTCTCTGGATTCTCAGCCTGTTTCCTAGTGCCGGTTTGAATTTCCTGCAGATTTCTCTGTAAAACCGATTTGGAGCTCGTACCTACCCATATATATGTATGGAGTGGAGTTTGCAAATGAAAAGAAACTTTGTGTTCCCAACAAACTAGTTGAAGGACGGCTTTCACATACACATATCTCTCAGAACTGAGCATGTGGAGAGACGTTCGTTCATCTAGCAAAAATGAACGGTTTGCAGGAGGAACTTTTTCTCTGGTTTCTAAGTCTGTTTCCTAGTGCCGGTCTCAAGTTCCTGCAGTTTTCACTGTAAAACCGAGTTGGAGCTAGTACCTCCCCATATATATGTATGGAGTGGGGTTTGCACCTGAAAAGAAACTTTGTGTTCCCAACAAGCTAGGTGAAGGGCGGCTTTCACACACACTTATTTCTCAGAACTGAGCATGTGGAGAGACGTTCGTTCATCTAGCACAAATGGAACGGGTTGCAGGAGAAACTTTCTCTCTTGATTCTCAGACTGTTTCCAAGTGCCGGTTTGAAGTTCCTGCAGTTTTCACTGTAAAACCGAGTTGGAGCTAGTACCTCCCCATATATATATATGGAGTGGTGTTTGCAACTGAAAAGAAACTTTGTGTTCCCAACAAGCTAGTTGAAGGACGGCTTTCACACACTTATCTCTCAGAACTGAGCACGTGGAGAGACGTTCGTTCATCTAGCACAAAGGGAACGGGTTGCAGGAGAAACTTTTACTCTGGTTTCTAAGTCTGTTTCCTAGTGCCGGTTTCAAGTTCCTGCAGTTTTCACTGTAAAACCGAGTTGGAGCTCGTAGCTCCCCATATATATATATGAAGTGGAGTTTGCATATGAAAAGAAAATTTGTGTTTTCAAAAAGCTAGTTGAAGGACGGCTTTCACACACACTTATTTCTCAGAACTGATCATGTGGAGAGACGTTCGTTCATCAGGCACAATGGGAACGGGTTGCAGGTGAAACTTTTACTCTGGTTTCTCAGTCTGTTTCCTAGTGCCAGTTTGAATTTACTGCAGTTTTCACTGTAAAACCGATTTTGAGCTCGTACCTACCCATATATATTTATGGAGTGGTGTTTGCAAATGAAAAGAAACTTTGTGTTCCCAACAAGATAGTGGAAGGACGGCTTTCACATACACATATCTCTCAGAACTGAGCATGTGGAGAGACGTTCTTTCATCTAGCACAAAGGGAACAGATTGCAGGAGGAACTTTTACTCTGGTTTCTAAGTTTGTTTCCTAGTGCCGGTTTCAAGTTCCTGCAGTTTTCACTGTAAAACCGAGTTGGAGCTAGTACCACCCGATATATATGTATGGAGTGGAGTTTGCAACTGAAAAGAAACTTTTTGTTCCCAACAAGCTAGGTGAAGCACGGCTTTCACACACACATTTCTTTCAGAAATGAGCATGTGGAGAGACGTTCGTTCATCTAGCACAAAGGGAACGGTTTGCAGGGGGAACTTTTACTCTGGTTTCTAAGTCTGTTTCCTAGTGCCGGTTTCAAGTTCCTGCAGTTTTCACTGTAAAACCGAGTTGGAGCTAGTACCTCCCCATATATATGTATGGAGTGGAGTTTGCAACTGAAAAGAAACTTTGTGTTCCCAAAAAGCTAGGTGAAGCACGGCTTTCACACACACTTATCTCTCAGAACTGAGCATGTGGAGAGACGTTCGTTCATGTAACACAAAGGAAATGGGTTGCAGGAGGAATTTTTACTCTGGTTAATCAGTCTGTTTCCTACTGCCGGTTTGAATTTCCTGCAGTTTTCACTGTAAAACCGAGGTGGAGTTTGTACCACCCCATATATATGTATGGAGTGGAGTTTGCAACTGAAAATAAACTTTGTGTTCCCAACAAGCTACGTGAAGCACGGCTTTCACACACACTTATCTCTCAGAACTGAGCATGTGGAGAGATGTTCGTTCATCTAGCACAAAGGGAACGGGTTGCAGGAGAAACTTTTACTCTGGATTCTCAGTCTGTTTCCTAGTGCCGGTTTGAAGTTCCTGCAGTTTTCACTGTAAAACCGTGTTGGAGCTCGTACCTACCAATATATATGTATGGAGTGGAGTTTGCAAATGAAAAGGAACTTTGTGTTCCCAACAAGCTAGGTGAAGGACGGCTTTCACACACACATATCTCTCAGAACTGAGCATGTGGAGAGACGTTCGTTCATCTAGCACAAAGGGAACGGGTTGCAGGAGAAACTTTTACTCTGGTTTCTCAGTATGTTTCCTAGTGCCGGTTGGAAGTTCTTGCAGATTTCACTGTAAAACCGAGTTGGAGCTAATACCTCCCCATATATATGTATGGAGTGGAGTTTGCAACTGAAAAGAAACTTTGTGTTCCCAACAAGCTAGGTGAAGTTCGGCTTTCACACATACTTATCTCTCAGAACTGAGCACGTGGAGAGACGTTCGTTCATCTAGCACAAAGGGAACGGGTTGCAGGAGTAACTTTTACTCTGGTTTGTAAATTTGCTTCCTAGAGCCGGTTTCAAGTTCCTGCAGTTTTCTAATGTAAAACCGAGTTGGAGCTCGTAGCTCCCCATATATATATATGAAGTGGAGTTTGCAAATGAAAAGAGACCTTGTGTTTTCAACAAGCTAGTTGAAGGACGGCTTTCACACACACTTATCTCTTAGAACTGATCATGTGGAGAGACGTTCGTTCATCTAGCACAATGGGAACGGGGTGCAGGTGAAACTTTTACTCTGGTTTCTCAGTCTGTTTCCTAGTGCCGGTTTCAAGTTCCTGCAGTTTTCACTGTAAAACCGAGTTGGAGCTACTACCTCCCCATATATAAGTATGGAGTGGAGTTTGCAATTGAAAAGGAACTTTGTGTTCCCAACAAGCTAGTTGAAGGACGGCTTTCACACACACTTATCTCTCAGAACTGAGCATGTGGAGAGACGTTCGTTCATCTAGCACAAAGGGAACGGTTTGCAGGAAAAACTTATTCTCAGTTTTCTCAGACTTTTTCAAAGGTCCGGTTTGAATTTCCTGCAGTTTTCACTGTAAATCCGTGTTGGAGCTAGTACCTACCCATATATATATATGGAGTGGAGTTTGCAACTGAAAAGAAACTATGTATTCCCAACAAGTTAGGTGAAGGACGGCTTTCACACAACTTTTCTCTATGAACTGAGCATGTGTAGAGACGTTCGTTCATCTAGCACAAAGGGAACGGGTTGCAGGAGGAACTTTTACTCTGGTTTCTCAGTCTGTTTCCTACTGCCGGTTTGAATTTCCTGCAGGTTTCACTGTAAAACCGAGTTGGAGCTAGTACCACCCCATATATATGTATGGATTGGAGTTTGCAACGGAAAAGAAACTTTGTGTTCCCAACAAGCTAGGTGAAGCACGGCTTTCACACACACTTATCTCTCAGAACTGAGCATGTGGAGAGACGTTCGTTCATCTAGCACAAAGGGAACGGGTTGCAGGGGGAAATTTTTCCCTTGTTTCTCAGTCTGTTTCCTAGTTCCGGTTTGAAGTTCCTGCAGTTTTCACTGTAAAACCGAGTTGGAGCTAGTACCTCCCCATATATATGTATGGAGTGGAGTTTGCAACTGAAAAGAAACTTTGTGTTCCCAAAAAGCTAGGTGAAGCACGGCTTTCACACACACTTATCTCTCAGAACTGAGCATGTGGAGAGACGTTCGTTCATGTAACACAAAGGAAATGGGTTGCAGGAGGAATTTTTACTCTGGTTAATCAGTCTGTTTCCTACTGCCGGTTTGAATTTCCTGCAGTTTTCACTGTAAAACCGAGGTGGAGTTTGTACCACCCCATATATATGTATGGAGTGGAGTTTGCAACTGAAAATAAACTTTGTGTTCCCAACAAGCTACGTGAAGCACGGCTTTCACACACACTTATCTCTCAGAACTGAGCATGTGGAGAGATGTTCGTTCATCTAGCACAAAGGGAACGGGTTGCAGGAGAAACTTTTACTCTGGATTCTCAGTCTGTTTCCTAGTGCCGGTTTGAAGTTCCTGCAGTTTTCACTGTAAAACCGTGTTGGAGCTCGTACCTACCAATATATATGTATGGAGTGGAGTTTGCAAATGAAAAGGAACTTTGTGTTCCCAACAAGCTAGGTGAAGGACGGCTTTCACACACACATATCTCTCAGAACTGAGCATGTGGAGAGACGTTCGTTCATCTAGCACAAAGGGAACGGGTTGCAGGAGAAACTTTTACTCTGGTTTCTCAGTATGTTTCCTAGTGCCGGTTGGAAGTTCTTGCAGATTTCACTGTAAAACCGAGTTGGAGCTAATACCTCCCCATATATATGTATGGAGTGGAGTTTGCAACTGAAAAGAAACTTTGTGTTCCCAACAAGCTAGGTGAAGTTCGGCTTTCACACATACTTATCTCTCAGAACTGAGCACGTGGAGAGACGTTCGTTCATCTAGCACAAAGGGAACGGGTTGCAGGAGTAACTTTTACTCTGGTTTGTAAATTTGCTTCCTAGAGCCGGTTTCAAGTTCCTGCAGTTTTCTAATGTAAAACCGAGTTGGAGCTCGTAGCTCCCCATATATATATATGAAGTGGAGTTTGCAAATGAAAAGAGACCTTGTGTTTTCAACAAGCTAGTTGAAGGACGGCTTTCACACACACTTATCTCTTAGAACTGATCATGTGGAGAGACGTTCGTTCATCTAGCACAATGGGAACGGGGTGCAGGTGAAACTTTTACTCTGGTTTCTCAGTCTGTTTCCTAGTGCCGGTTTCAAGTTCCTGCAGTTTTCACTGTAAAACCGAGTTGGAGCTACTACCTCCCCATATATAAGTATGGAGTGGAGTTTGCAATTGAAAAGGAACTTTGTGTTCCCAACAAGCTAGTTGAAGGACGGCTTTCACACACACTTATCTCTCAGAACTGAGCATGTGGAGAGACGTTCGTTCATCTAGCACAAAGGGAACGGTTTGCAGGAAAAACTTATTCTCAGTTTTCTCAGACTTTTTCAAAGGTCCGGTTTGAATTTCCTGCAGTTTTCACTGTAAATCCGTGTTGGAGCTAGTACCTACCCATATATATATATGGAGTGGAGTTTGCAACTGAAAAGAAACTATGTATTCCCAACAAGTTAGGTGAAGGACGGCTTTCACACAACTTTTCTCTATGAACTGAGCATGTGTAGAGACGTTCGTTCATCTAGCACAAAGGGAACGGGTTGCAGGAGGAACTTTTACTCTGGTTTCTCAGTCTGTTTCCTACTGCCGGTTTGAATTTCCTGCAGGTTTCACTGTAAAACCGAGTTGGAGCTAGTACCACCCCATATATATGTATGGATTGGAGTTTGCAACGGAAAAGAAACTTTGTGTTCCCAACAAGCTAGGTGAAGCACGGCTTTCACACACACTTATCTCTCAGAACTGAGCATGTGGAGAGACGTTCGTTCATCTAGCACAAAGGGAACGGGTTGCAGGGGGAAATTTTTCCCTTGTTTCTCAGTCTGTTTCCTAGTTCCGGTTTGAAGTTCCTGCAGTTTTCACTGTAAAACCGAGTTGGAGCAAGTACCTCCCAATATATATGTATGGAGTGGAGTTTGCAACTGAAAAGAAACTTTGTGTTTTCAACAAGCTATGTGAAGGACGGCTTTCACACACACTTATCTCTCAGAACTGAGCATGTGAAGAGTCGTTCGTTCATCTAGCACAAAGGGAACGGTTTGCAGGAGAAACTTTTACTCTAATTTCTCAGTCTGTTTCCTAGTGCTGGTTTGAAGTTCCTGCAGTTTTCACTGTAAAACCGAGTTGCAGCTCGTACCTACCCATATATATGTATGTAATGGCGTTTGCAAATGAAAGAAACTTTGTGTTCCCAACAAGCTAGTTGAAGGACGGCTTTCACATACACATATCTCTCAGAACTGAGCATGTGGACAGACGTTCGTTCATCTAGCACAAAGGGAACGGGTTGCAGTAGGAACTTTTACTCTGGTTTCTAAGTCAGTTTCCTAGTGCCGGTTTCAAGTTCCTGCAGTTTTCACTGTAAAACCGATTTGGAGCTAGTACCTCCCCATATAAATGTATGGAGTGGAGTTTGCAAATTAAAAGGAACTTTGTGTTTCCAACAAGCTAGGTGAAGGACGGCTTTCACACACACTTATCTCTGAGAACTGAGCATGTGGAGAGACGTTCGTTCATCTAGCACAAAGGGATGGGTTGCAAGAGAAACTTTTACTCTGGTTTCTCAGTCTGTTTCCTAGTGCCGGTTTGAAGTTCCTGCAGTTTTCACTGTAAAACCGAGTTGGAGCTAGTACCTCCCCATATATATGTATGGAGTGGAGTTTGCAAATGAAAAGGAACTTTGTGTTCCCAACAAGCTAGATGAAGGACGGCTTTCACACAAACTTATCTATCAGAACTGAGCATGTGGAGAGACGTTCGTTCATTTAGCACAAATGGAACGGTTTGCAGGAGAAACTTTTTCTCTGGTTTCTCAGTCTGTTTCCTAGTGCCGGTTTGAAGTTCTTGCATTTTTCACTCTAAAACCGAGTTGGAGCAAGTATCTCCCCATATATATGTATGGTGTGGAGTTTGCAACTGAAAAGAAACTTTGTGTTCCCCACAAACTAGGTGATGCAAGGCTTTCACACACACTTATCTCTCAGAACTGAGCATGTGGAGAGCCATTCGTTCATCTAGAACAAAGGGAACGGGTTGCAGGAGAAATTTTACTCTGGTTCTCAGTCTATTTCCTAGTGCCGGATTTTAGTTCCTGAATTTTTCTCTGTAAACCGAGTTGGAGCTCGTACCTACCCATATATATGTATGGAATGGTGTATGCAAATGAAAACAAACTCTGTGTTCCCAACAAGCTAGTTGAAGGACGGCTTTCACATACAAATATCTCTCAGAACTGAGCATGTGGAGAGACGTTCGTTCATCTAGCACAAAGGGAACGGGTTGCAGGGGGAACTTTTTCTCTGGTTTCTCAGTCTGATTCCTAGTGCCGGTTTCAAGTTCCTGCAGTTTTCACTGTAAAACCGAGTTGGAGCTAGTACCTCCCCATATATATGTATGGAGTGGAGTTTGCAAATGAAAAGGAACTTTGTGTTCCCAACAAGCTAGGTGAAGGACGGCTTTCACACACACTTATCTCTCAGAACTGAGCATGTGGAGAGACGTTCGTTCATCTAGCACAAAGGGAACGGGTTGCAGGAGAAACTTTCTCTCTGGTTTCTTAGTCTATTTCCAAGTGCCGGTTTGAATTTCCTGCAGTTTTCACTGTAAAACTGAGTTGGAGCTAGTACCTCCCCATATATATTTATGGAGTGGAGTTTGCAACTGAAAAGGAACTTTGTGTTCCTAACAAGCTACGTGAAGGGCGGCTTTCACACACACTTATCTCTCAGAACTGAGCATGTGGAGAGACGTTCGTTCATCTAGCAAAAAGGGAAAGGGTTTCAGGTGAAATTTTACTCTGGTTTCTCAGTCTGTTTCCTAGTGCCTGTTTCAAGTTCCTGCAATTTTCACTGTAAAACGGATTTGGAGCTAGTACCTCCCCATATATATGTATGGAGTGGTGTTTGCAAACGAAAAGGAACTTTGTGTTCCCAAAAAGATAGTTGAAGGACGGCTTTCAAACACATTTATCTCTCAGAACTGAGCATGTGGAGAGACGTTCGTTCATCTAGCACAAAGGGAACGGGTTGCAGGAGAAACTTTTTCTCTGGTTTCTCAGTCTGTTTCCAAGTGCCGGTTTGAAGTTCCTGCAGTTTTCACTGTAAAACCGAGTTGGAGCTAGTACCTCCCCATATATATGTATGGAGTGGAGTTTGCAACTGAAAAGAAACTTTGTGTTCCCAAGAAGCTAGGTGAAAGACGGCTTTCACACACACTTATCTCTCAGAACTGAGCATGTGGAGAGATGTTCGTTCATCTAGCGCAAAGGGAACGGGATGCAGGAGAAACTTTTACTCTGGTTTCTCAGTCTGTTTCCTAGTGCCGGTTTGAAGTTCCTGCAGTTTACACTGTAAAACAGAGTTGGAGCTAGTACCTCCCCATATATATGTATGGAGTGGGGTTTGCAAATGAATGGAACTTTGCGTTCCAAACAAGCTAGGTGAAGGTCGGCTTTCAGACACACTTATCTCTCAGAACTGAGCATGTGAAGAGTCGTTCGTTCATCTAGCACAAAGGGAACGGGTTGCAGGGGAAACTTTTTCTCTGGTTTCTCAGACTGTTTCCTAGTGCCGGTTTGAATTTCCTGCAGTTTTCACTGTAAAACCGTGTTGGAGCTCCTACCTACCCATATGTATGTATGGAGTGCTGTTTGCAAATGAAAAGAAACTTTGTGTTCCCAACAAGCTAGGTGAAGGGCGGCTTTCACATACACATATCTCTCAGAACTGATTATGTGGAGAGACGTTCGTTCATCTAGCACAAAGGGAACGGGTTGCAGGAGAAACTTATTCTCTGGTTTCTCAGTATGTTTCCAAGTGCCGGTTTGAAGTTCCTGCAGTTTTCACTGTAAATCAGATTTGGAGTTAGTACCTCCCCTTATATATGTATGGAGTGGAGTTTGCAACTGAAAAGAAACTTTGTGTTCCCAACAACGTAGGTGAAGCATGGCTTTCACACACCCTTATCTCTCAGAACTGAGCATGAGGAGAGAGGTTCGTTAATCTAGCACAAAGGGAACGGGTTCAGGAGAAAATTATACTCTGGTTTCTCAGTTTGTTTCCTAGTGCCGGTTTGCAGTTCCTGCAGTTTTTACATTTAAAACCGAGTTGGAGCTCGTAACTCTCCATATATATATATGGAGTGGAGTTTGCACCTGAAAAGAAACTTTGTGTTTTCAACAAGGTAGATGAAGGACGGCTTTCACACACAATTATCTCTCAGAAATGAGCATGTGAAGAGACTTTCGTTCATCTAGCACAAAAGGAACGGTTTGGTGGAGAAACTTTTACTCTGGTTTCTCAGTCTGTTTCCTAGTGCCGGTTTGAATTTCCTGCAGTTTTCACTGTAAAACCGAGTTGGAGCTAGTACCTCCCCATATATATGTATGGAGTGGAGTTTGCAAATGAAAAGGAACTTTGTGTTCCCAACAAGCTAGGTGAAGGACGGCTTTCACACACACTTATCTCTCAGAACTGAGCATGTGGAGAGACGTTCGTTCATCTAGCAAAAAGGGAAAGGGTTTCAGGTGAAATTTTACTCTGGTTTCTCAGTCTGTTTCCTAGTGCCTGTTTCAAGTTCCTGCAATTTTCACTGTAAAACGGATTTGGAGCTAGTACCTCCCCATATATATGTATGGAGTGGTGTTTGCAAACGAAAAGGAACTTTGTGTTCCCAAAAAGATAGTTGAAGGACGGCTTTCAAACACATTTATCTCTCAGAACTGAGCATGTGGAGAGACGTTCGTTCATCTAGCACAAAGGGAACGGGTTGCAGGAGAAACTTTTTCTCTGGTTTCTCAGTCTGTTTCCAAGTGCCGGTTTGAAGTTCCTGCAGTTTTCACTGTAAATCCGATTTGGAGCTAGTACCTCCCCATATATATGTATGGAGTGGAGTTTGCAACTGAAAAGAAACTTTGTGTTCCCAAGAAGCTAGGTGAAAGACGGCTTTCACACACACTTATCTCTCAGAACTGAGCATGTGGAGAGATGTTCGTTCATCTAGCGCAAAGGGAACGGGATGCAGGAGAAACTTTTACTCTGGTTTCTCAGTCTGTTTCCTAGTGCCGGTTTGAAGTTCCTGCAGTTTACACTGTAAAACAGAGTTGGAGCTAGTACCTCCCCATATATATGTATGGAGTGGGGTTTGCAAATGAATGGAACTTTGCGTTCCAAACAAGCTAGGTGAAGGTCGGCTTTCAGACACACTTATCTCTCAGAACTGAGCATGTGAAGAGTCGTTCGTTCATCTAGCACAAAGGGAACGGGTTGCAGGGGAAACTTTTTCTCTGGTTTCTCAGACTGTTTCCTAGTGCCGGTTTGAATTTCCTGCAGTTTTCACTGTAAAACCGTGTTGGAGCTCCTACCTACCCATATGTATGTATGGAGTGCTGTTTGCAAATGAAAAGAAACTTTGTGTTCCCAACAAGCTAGGTGAAGGGCGGCTTTCACATACACATATCTCTCAGAACTGATTATGTGGAGAGACGTTCGTTCATCTAGCACAAAGGGAACGGGTTGCAGGAGAAACTTATTCTCTGGTTTCTCAGTATGTTTCCAAGTGCCGGTTTGAAGTTCCTGCAGTTTTCACTGTAAATCAGATTTGGAGTTAGTACCTCCCCTTATATATGTATGGAGTGGAGTTTGCAACTGAAAAGAAACTTTGTGTTCCCAACAACGTAGGTGAAGCATGGCTTTCACACACCCTTATCTCTCAGAACTGAGCATGAGGAGAGAGGTTCGTTAATCTAGCACAAAGGGAACGGGTTCAGGAGAAAATTATACTCTGGTTTCTCAGTTTGTTTCCTAGTGCCGGTTTGCAGTTCCTGCAGTTTTTACATTTAAAACCGAGTTGGAGCTCGTAACTCTCCATATATATATATGGAGTGGAGTTTGCACCTGAAAAGAAACTTTGTGTTTTCAACAAGGTAGATGAAGGACGGCTTTCACACACAATTATCTCTCAGAAATGAGCATGTGAAGAGACTTTCGTTCATCTAGCACAAAAGGAACGGTTTGGTGGAGAAACTTTTACTCTGGTTTCTCAGTCTGTTTCCTAGTGCCGGTTTGAATTTCCTGCAGTTTTCACTGTAAAACCGAGTTGGAGCTCGTACCTACCCATATATATGTATGGAGTGGAGTTTGCAAATGAAAAGAAACTTTGTGTTCCCAACAAGCTAGTTGAAGGACGGCTTTCACATACACATATCTCTCAGAACTGAGCATGTGGAGAGACGTTCGTTCATCTAGCCCAAAGGGAATGGTTTGCAGAAGAAACGTTTACTCTGGTTTCTAAGTCTGTTTCTTAGTGCCGGTTTCAAGTTCCTGCAGTTTTCACTGTAAAACAGAGTTGGAGTTAGTACCTCCCCATATATATGTATGGAGTGGAGGTTGCAACTGAAAAGAAACTTTGTGTTCCCAACAAGCTAGGTGAAGCACGGCTTTCACACACACATATCTCTCAGAACTGAGCATGTGGAGAGACGTTCTTTCATCTAGCACAAAGTGAACGGGTTGCAGGAGAAACTTTTTCTCTGGTTTCTCAGTCTGTTTCCTAGTGCCGGTTTGAAGTTCTTGCAGTTTTCACTCTAAAACCGAGTTGGAGCTAGTACCTCCCCATATATATGTAAGGTGTGAAGTTTGCAACTGAAAAGAAACTTTGTGTTCCCAACAAGCTAGTTGAAGCACGGCTTTCACACACACTTATCTCTCAGAACTGAGCATGTGGAGAGACGTTCGTTCATCTAGCACAAAGGGAACGGGTTGCAAGAGAAACTTTAACTCTGGTTTCTCAGTCTGTTTCCTAGTGCCGGTTTGAAGTTCCTGCAGTTTTCACTGTAAAACCGAGTTGGAGCTAGTACCTCCCCATATATATGTATGGAGTGGAGTTTGCAAATGAAAAGGAACTTTGTGTTCCCAACAATCTAGGTGAAGGACGGCTTTCACACACACTTATCTCTCAGAACTGAGCATGTGGAGAGACGTTCGTTCATCTAGCACAAAGGGAACGGGTTGCAGGAGAAACTTTTTCTCTGGTTTCTCATTCTGTTTCCAAATGCCGGTTTGAAGTTCTTGCAGTTTTCACTGTAAAACAGTGTTTGAGCTAGTACCTCCCCATATATATGTATGGAGTGGAGTTTGCAACTGAAAAGAAACTTTGTGTTCCCAACAAGCTAGGTGAAGCACGGCTTTCACACACACTTATCTCTCAGAACTGAGCATGTGGAGAGAAGTTCGTTCATTAGCACAATGGGAACGGGTTGCAGGAGAAACTTTTACTCTGGTTTGTCAGTCTGTTTCCTAGTGCCGGTTTGAAGTTCCTGCAGTTTTCACAGTAAAACCGAGTTGGAGCTGGTACCTCCCCATATATATGTATGGAGTGGAGTTTGCAAATGAAAAGCAACTTTGTCTTCCCAACAAGCTAGGTGAAGGACGGCTTTCACACACACTGATCTCTCAGAACTGAGTATGTGGAGAGACGTTCGTTCATCTAGCACAAAGGGAACGGGTTGCAGGGGGAAATTTTTCTCTTGTTTCTCAGTCTGTTTCCTAGTTCCGGTTTGAAGTTCCTGCAGTTTTCACTGTAAAACCGAGTTGGAGCAAGTACCTCCCAATATATATGTATGGAGTGGAGTTTGCAACTGAAAAGAAACTTTGTGTTTTCAACAAGCTATGTGAAGGACGGCTTTCACACACACTTATCTCTCAGAACTGAGCATGTGAAGAGACGTTCGTTCATCTAGCACAAAGGGAACGGTTTGCAGGAGAAACTTTTACTCTAATTTCTCAGTCTGTTTCCTAGTGCTGGTTTGAAGTTCCTGCAGTTTTCACTGTAAAACCGAGTTGCAGCTCGTACCTACCCATATATATGTATGTAATGGCGTTTGCAAATGAAAGAAACTTTGTGTTCCCAACAAGCTAGTTGAAGGACGGCTTTCACATACACATATCTCTCAGAACTGAGCATGTGGACAGACTTTCGTTCATCTAGCACAAAGGGAACGGGTTGCAGTAGGAACTTTTACTCTGGTTTCTAAGTCAGTTTCCTAGTGCCGGTTTCAAGTTCCTGCAGTTTTCACTGTAAAACCGATTTGGAGCTAGTACCTCCCCATATAAATGTATGGAGTGGAGTTTGCAAATTAAAAGGAACTTTGTGTTCCCAACAAGCTAGGTGAAGGACGGCTTTCACACACACTTATCTCTGAGAACTGAGCATGTGGAGAGACGTTCGTTCATCTAGCACAAAGGGATGGGTTGCAAGAGAAACTTTTACTCTGGTTTCTCAGTCTGTTTCCTAGTGCCAGTTTGAAGTTCCTGCAGTTTTCAATGTAAAACCGAGTTGGAGCTAGTACCTCCCCATATATATGTATGGAGTGGAGTTTGCAAATGAATAGGAACTTTGTGTTCCCAACAAGCTAGATGAAGGACGGCTTTCACACAAACTTATCTATCAGAACTGAGCATGTGGAGAGACGTTCGTTCATTTAGCACAAATGGAACGGTTTGCAGGAGAAACTTTTTCTCTGGTTTCTCAGTCTGTTTCCTAGTGCCGGTTTGAAGTTCTTGCATTTTTCACTCTAAAACCGAGTTGGAGCAAGTATCTCCCCATATATATGTATGGTGTGGAGTTTGCAACTGAAAAGAAACTTTGTGTTCCCAACAAACTAGGTGATGCAAGGCTTTCACACACACTTATCTCTCAGAACTGAGAATGTGGAGAGCCATTCGTTCATCTAGAACAAAGGGAACGGGTTGCAGGAGAAATTTTACTCTGGTTTCTCAGTCTATTTCCTAGTGCCGGATTTTAGTTCCTGAATTTTTCTCTGTAAACCGAGTTGGAGCTCGTACCTACCCATATATATGTATGGAATGGTGTATGCAAATGAAAACAAACTCTGTGTTCCCAACAAGCTAGTTGAAGGACGGCTTTCACATACAAATATCTCTCAGAACTGAGCATGTGGAGAGGCGTTCGTTCATCTAGCACAAAGGGAACGGGTTGCAGGGGGAACTTTTTCTCTGGTTTCTCAGTCTGATTCCTAGTGCCGGTTTCAAGTTCCTGCAGTTTTCACTGTAAAACCGAGTTGGAGCTAGTACCTCCCCATATATATGTATGGAGTGGAGTTTGCAAATGAAAAGGATCTTTGTGTTCCCAACAAGCTAGGTGAAGGACGGCTTTCACACACACTTATCTCTCAGAACTGAGCATGTGGAGAGACGTTCGTTCATCTAGCACAAAGGGAACGGTTTGCAGGAGAAACTTTCTCTCTGGTTTCTTAGTCTATTTCCAAGTGCCGGTTTGAATTTCCTGCAGTTTTCACTGTAAAACTGAGTTGGAGCTAGTACCTCCCCATATATATTTATGGAGTGGAGTTTGCAACTGAAAAGGAACTTTGTGTTCCTAACAAGCTACGTGAAGGGCGGCTTTCACACACACTTATCTCTCAGAACTGAGCATGTGGAGAGACGTTCGTTCATCTAGCAAAAAGGGAAAGGGTTTCAGGTGAAATTTTACTCTGGTTTCTCAGTCTGTTTCCTAGTGCCTGTTTCAAGTTCCTGCAATTTTCACTGTAAAACGGATTTGGAGCTAGTACCTCCCCATATATATGTATGGAGTGGTGTTTGCAAACGAAAAGGAACTTTGTGTTCCCAAAAAGATAGTTGAAGGACGGCTTTCAAACACATTTATCTCTCAGAACTGAGCATGTGGAGAGACGTTCGTTCATCTAGCACAAAGGGAACGGGTTGCAGGAGAAACTTTTTCTCTGGTTTCTCAGTCTGTTTCCAAGTGCCGGTTTGAAGTTCCTGCAGTTTTCACTGTAAAACCGAGTTGGAGCTAGTACCTCCCCATATATATGTATGGAGTGGAGTTTGCAACTGAAAAGAAACTTTGTGTTCCCAAGAAGCTAGGTGAAGGACGGCTTTCACACACACTTATCTCTCAGAACTGAGCATGTGGAGAGATGTTCGTTCATCTAGCGCAAAAGGAACGGGATGCAGGAGAAACTTTTACTCTGGTTTCTCAGTCTGTTTCCTAGTGCCGGTTTGAAGTTCCTGCAGTTTACACTGTAAAACAGAGTTGGAGCTAGTACCTCCCCATATATATTTATGGAGTGGGGTTTGCAAATGAATGGAACTTTGCGTTCCAAACAAGCTAGGTGAAGGTCGGCTTTCAGACACACTTATCTCTCAGAACTGAGCATGTGAAGAGTCGTTCGTTCATCTAGCACAAAGGGAACGGGTTGCAGGGGAAACTTTTTCTCTGGTTTCTCAGTCTGTTTCCTAGTGCCGGTTTGAATTTCCTGCAGTTTTCACTGTAAAACCGTGTTGGAGCTCGTACCTACCCATATATATATATGGAGTGCTGTTTGCAAATGAAAAGAAACTTTGTGTTCCCAACAAGCTAGGTGAAGGGCGGCTTTCACATACACATATCTCTCAGAACTGATTATGTGGAGAGACGTTCGTTCATCTAGCACAAAGGGAACGGGTTGCAGGAGAAACTTATTCTCTGGTTTCTCAGTATGTTTCCAAGTGCCGGTTTGAAGTTCCTGCAGTTTTCACTGTAAATCAGATTTGGAGTTAGTACCTCCCCTTATATATGTATGGAGTGGAGTTTGCAACTGAAAAGAAACTTTGTGTTCCCAACAAAGTAGGTGAAGCATGGCTTTCACACACCCTTATCTCTCAGAACTTAGCATGAGGAGAGAGGTTCGTTAATCTAGCACAAAGGGAACGGGTTCAGGAGAAAATTATACTCTGGTTTCTCAGTTTGTTTCCTAGTGCCGGTTTGCAGTTCCTGCAGTTTTTACATTTAAAACCGAGTTGGAGCTCGTAACTCTCCATATATATATATGGAGTGGAGTTTGCACCTGAAAAGAAACTTTGTGTTTTCAACAAGGTAGATGAAGGACGGCTTTCACACACAATTATCTCTCAGAAATGAGCATGTGAAGAGACTTTCGTTCATCTAGCACAAAAGGAACGGTTTGGTGGAGAAACTTTTACTCTGGTTTCTCAGTCTGTTTCCTAGTGCCGGTTTGAATTTCCTGCAGTTTTCACTGTAAAACCGAGTTGGAGCTCGTACCTACCCATATATATGTATGGAGTGGAGTTTGCAAATGAAAAGAAACTTTGTGTTCCCAACAAGCTAGTTGAAGGACGGCTTTCACATACACATATCTCTCAGAACTGAGCATGTGGAGAGACGTTCGTTCATCTAGCCCAAAGGGAATGGTTTGCAGAAGAAACGTTTACTCTGGTTTCTAAGTCTGTTTCTTAGTGCCGGTTTCAAGTTCCTGCAGTTTTCACTGTAAAACAGAGTTGGAGTTAGTACCTCCCATATATATGTATGGAGTGGAGGTTGCAACTGAAAAGAAACTTTGTGTTCCCAACAAGCTAGGTGAAGCACGGCTTTCACACACACATATCTCTCAGAACTGAGCATGTGGAGAGACGTTCGTTCATCTAGCACAAAGGGAACGGGTTGCAGGATAAACTTTTTCTCTGGTTTCTCATTCTGTTTCCAAATGCCGGTTTGAAGTTCTTGCAGTTTTCACTGTAAAACAGTGTTTGAGCTAGTACCTCCCCATATATATGTATGGAGTGGAGTTTGCAACTGAAAAGAAACTTTGTGTTCCCAACAAGCTAGGTGAAGCACGGCTTTCACACACACTTATCTCTCAGAACTGAGCATGTGGAGAGAAGTTCGTTCATTAGCACAATGGGAACGGGTTGCAGGAGAAACTTTTACTCTGGTTTGTCAGTCTGTTTCCTAGTGCCGGTTTGAAGTTCCTGCAGTTTTCACAGTAAAACCGAGTTGGAACTGGTACCTCCCCATATATATGTATGGAGTGGAGTTTGCAAATGAAAAGCAACTTTGTCTTCCCAACAAGCTAGGTGAAGGACGGCTTTCACACACACTGATCTCTCAGAACTGAGTATGTGTAGAGACGTTCGTTCATCTAGCACAAAGGGAAAGGTTTGAAGGGGAAACTTTTTCTCTGGTTTCTCAGTCTGTTTCCAAATGCCGGTTTGATGTTCCTGCAGTTTTCACTATAAAACCGATTTGGAGCTAGTACCTCCCCTTATATATGTATGGAGTGGGGTTTGCAAATGAAAAGAAACTTTGTGTTCCCAACAAGCTAGGTGAAGCACGCCTTTCACACACACTTATCTCTCAGAACTGAGCATGTGGAGAGACGTTCGTTCATCTAGCACAAAGGGAACGGGTTGCATGGGAAACTTTATCTCTGGTTTCTCAGACTGTTTCCTAGTGCCGGTTTGAAGTTCCTGCAGTTTTCACTGTAAAACCGAGTTGGAGCTAGTACCTCCCCATATATATGTATGGAGTGGGGTTTGCAAATGAAAAGAAACTTTGTGTTCCCAACAAACTAGGTGAAGCACGGCTTTCACACACACTTATCTCTCAGAACTGAGCATGTGGAGAGAGGTTCGTTCATCTAGCACAAAGGGAACGTGTTGCAGGAGAAACTTTTTCTCTGGATTCTCAGACTGCTTCAAAGTGCCGGTTTGAAGTTCCTGCAGTTTTCAGTGTAAAACCGAGTTGGAGCTAGTACCTCCCCATATATATGTATGGAGTGGAGTTTGCAACTGAAAAGAAACTTTGTGTTCCCAACCAGCTAGGTGAAGCACGGCTTTCACACACACATATCTCTCAGAACTGAGCATGTGGAGAGACGTTCGTTCTTCTAGCACAATGGGAACGGTTTGCAGGGGAAACTTTTACTCTGGTTTCTAAGTCTGTTTCCTAGTGCCGGTTTCAAGTACCTGCAGTTTTCACTGTAAAACCGAGTTGGAGGTGGTACATCCCCATATATATATATATGGAGTGGAGTTTGCAAATGAAAAGGAACTTTGTGTTCCCAACAAGCTAGGTGAAGGACGGCTTTCACACACACTTATCTCTCAGAACTGAGCATGTGGAGAGACGTTCGTTCATCTAGCACAAAGGGAACGGTTTGCAAGAGAAACTTTCACTCTTGTTTCTCAGTCTGCTTCCAAGTGACGGTTTGAAGTTCCTGCAGTTTTCTCTGTAAAACCGAGTTGGAGCTAGTACATCCCCATATATATGTATGGAGTGGAGTTTGCAACTGAAAAGAAACTTTCTGTTTCCAACATGCTAGGTGAAGCACGGCTTTCACACACATTTATCTCTTAGAACTGAGCATGTGGAGAGACGTTCGTTCATCTAGCACAAAGGGAACGGGTTGCAAGAGAAACTTTTACTCTGGTTTTTCAGTCTGTTTCCTAGTGCCGTTTTGAAGTTCCTGCAGTTTTCACTGTAAAACCGAGTTGGAGCTAGTACCACCCCACATATATGTATGGAGTGGAGTTTGCAACTGAATAGAAAGTTTGTGTTCCCAAGAAGCTAGGTGAAGGACGGCTTTCACACACACTTATCTCTCAGAACTGAGCATGTGGAGAGACGTTCGTTCATCTAGCGCAAAAGGAACGGGATGCAGGAGAAACTTTTTCTCTGGTTTCTCAGTCTGTTTCCTAGTGCCGGTTTGAGTTGCTGCAGTTTACACTGTAAAACAGAGTTGGAGCTAGTACCTCCCCATATATATGTATGGAGTGGGGTTTGCAAATGAATGGAACATTGCGTTCCAAACAAGCTAGGTGAAGGTCGGCTTTCAGACACACTTATCTCTCAGAACTGAGCATGTGGAGAGACGTTCGTTCATCTAGCACAAAGGGAACAGGTTGCAGGGGAAATTTTCTCTCTGGTTTCTCAGTCTGTTTCCAAGTGCCGGTTTGAAGTTCCTGCACTTTTCACTGTAAAACAGAGTTGGAGTTAGTACCTCCCCATATATATGTATGGAGTGGAGTTTGCAACTGAAAATAAACTTTGTGTTCCCAACAAGCTAGGTGAAGCACGGCTTTCACACACACATAACTCTCAGAACTGAGCATGTGGAGAGACGTTCTTTCATCTAGCACAAAGTGAACGGGTTGCAGGAGAAACTTTTTCTCTGGTTTCTCAGTCTGTTTCCTAGTGCCGGTTTGAAGTTCTTGCAGTTTTCACTCTAAAACCGAGTTGGAGCTAGTACCTCCCCATATATATGTAAGGTGTGAAGTTTGCAACTGAAAAGAAACTTTGTGTTCCCAACAAGCTAGGTAAAGCACGGCTTTCACACACACTTATCTCTCAGAACTGAGCATGTGGAGAGACGTTCGTTCATCTAGCACAAAGGGAACAGGTTGCAAGAGAAACTTTAACTCTGTTTTCTCAGTCTGTTTCCTAGTGCCGGTTTGAAGTTCCTGCAGTTTTCACTGTAAAACAGTGTTTGAGCTAGTACCTCCCCTTATATATGTATGGAGTGGAGTTTGCAACTGAAAAGAAACTTTGTGTTCCCAACAAGCTAGGTGAAGCACGCCTTTCACACACACTTATATCTCAGAACTGAGCATGTGGAGAGACGTTCGTTCATCTAGCACAAAGGGAACGGGTTGCATTGGAAACTTTATCTCTGGTTTCTCAGACTGTTTCCTAGTGCCGGTTTGAAGTTCCTGCAGTTTTCACTGTAAAACCGAGTTGGAGCTAGTACCTCCCCATATATATGTTTGGAGTGGGGTTTGCAAATGAAAAGAAACTTTGTGTTCCCAACAAACTAGGTGAAGCACGGCTTTCACACACACTTATCTCTCAGAACTGAGCATGTGGAGAGAGGTTCGTTCATCTAGCACAAAGGGAACGTGTTGCATGGGAAACTTTTACTCTGGTTTCTAAGTCTGTTTCCTAGTGCCGGTTTCAAGTACCTGCAGTTTTCACTGTAAAACCGAGTTGGAGCTGGTACATCCCCATATATATATATATGGAGTGGAGTTTGCAAATGAAAAGGAACTTTGTGTTCTCAACAAGCTAGGTGAAGGACGGCTTTCACACACACTTATCTCTCAGAACTGAGCATGTGGAGAGACGTTCGTTCATCTAGCACAAAGGGAACGGGTTGCAAGAGAAACTTTCACTCTGGTTTCTCAGTCTGCTTCCAAGTGACGGTTTGAAGTTCCTGCAGTTTTCTCTGTAAAACCGAGTTGGAGCTAGTACCTACCCATATATATGTATGGAGTGGAGTTTGCAACTGAAAAGAAATTTTGTGTTTCCAACATGCTATGTGAAGCACGGCTTTCACACACATTTATCTCTTAGAACTGAGCATGTGGAGAGACGTTCGTTCATCTAGCACAAAGGGAACGGGTTGCAAGAGAAACTTTTACTCTGGTTTTTCAGTCTGTTTCCTAGTGCTGTTTTGAAGTTCCTGCAGTTTTCACTGTAAAACCGAGTTGGAGCCAGTACCACCCCATAAATATGTATGGAGTGGAGTTTGCAAATGAAAAGGAACTTTGTGTTCCCAACAAGCTAGGTGAAGGACGGCTTTCACACACACTTATCACTCAGAACTGAGCATGTGGAGAGACGTTCGTTCATCTAGCACAAAGGGAACGGGTTGCAGGAGAAACTTTTTCTATGGTTTCTCAGCCTGTTTCCTAGTGCCGCTTTGAAGTTGTTGCAGTTTTCACTTTAAAACCGAG
Source organism: Camelus bactrianus (assembly GCF_048773025.1). Classification (NCBI taxonomy): domain Eukaryota; kingdom Metazoa; phylum Chordata; class Mammalia; order Artiodactyla; family Camelidae; genus Camelus; species Camelus bactrianus. The sequence goes on along the minus strand of NC_133564.1, from coordinate 3,401,188 downwards.
TTGGATCTAGTACCTCCCCATATATATGAATGGTGTGGAGTTTGCAACTGAAAAGAAACTTTGTGTTCCCAACAAGCTAGGTGAAGCACGGCTTTCACACACACTTATCTCTCAGAACTGAGCATGGGGAGAGACGTACGTTCATCTAGCACAAAGGGATTGGGTAGCAGGGGAAACTTTTACTCTGGTTTCTCAGTCTGTTTCCTAGTGCCGGTATGAAGTTCCTGAAGTTTTCACTGTAAAACCGATTTGGAGCTCGTACCTACTCATATACATATATGGATTGGTGTATGCAAATGAAAAGAAACTTTCTGTTCCCAACAAGCTAGTTGAAGGACGGCTTTCACATACACATATCTCTCAGAACTGAGCATGTGGAGAGACGTTCGTTCATCTAGCAAAATGGGAACGGGTTGCAGGAGAAAGGTTTACTCTGGTTTCTCAGTCTGTTTCCTAGTGCCGGTTTCAAGTTCCTGCAGATTTCACTGTAAAACCGAGTTGGAGCTAGTACCACCCCATATATATGTATGGAGTGGAATTTGCAAATGAAAAGGAACTTTGTGTTCACAACAAGCTAGGTGAAGGACGGCTTTCACACACACATATCTCTCAGAACTGAGCATGTGGAGAGACGTTCGTTCATCTAGCACAAAGGGATCGGGTTGCAGGTGAAACTTTTTCTCTGGTTTCTCAGTCTGTTTCCTAGTACCGGTTTGAAGTTCTTCCCCTTTTCACCCTAAAACCGATTTGTAGCTAGTACCTCCCCATATATATGTATGGAATGGAGTTTGCAACTGAAAAGAAACTTTGTGTTCCCAACAAGCTAGGTGAAGCACGGCTTTCACACACACGTATCTCTCAGAACTGAGCATGTGGAGAGACGTTCGTTCATCTAGCACAAAGGGAACGGGTTGAAGGAGAAACTTTTTCTCTGGATTCTCATTCTGTTTCCAAGTGCCGGTTTGAAGTTCCTGCAGTTTTCACTGTAAAACCGAGTTGGAGCTAGTACCTACCCATATATATGTATGGAGTGGAGTTTGCAACTGAAAAGATACTTTGTGTTCCCAAAAAGCTAGGTGAAGCACGGCTTTCACACACACTTATCCCTCAGAACTGAGCATGTGGAGAGTCGTTCGTTCATCTAGCACAAAGGGAACGGGTTGCAGGAAAAACTTTTTCTGTGATTTCTCAGTCTGTTTCCAAGTGCCGGTTTGAAATTCTTGCAGTTTTCACTGTAAAACAGTGTTGGAGCTAGTACCCACCCATATATATGTATGGAGTGGAGATTGCAACATGAAAGAAACTTTGTGTTCAAAACAAGCTAATTGAAGCACGGCTTTCACACACACTTATCTCTCAGAACTGAGCATGTGGAGAGACGTTCGTTCATCTAGCACAATGGGAACGGTTTGCAGGAGAAACTTTTACTCTGGTTTCTAAGTATGTTTCCTAGTGCCGGTTTCAAATTCCTGCAGTTTTCACTGTAAAACCGAGTTGGAGGTGGTACATCCCCATATATATATATACGGAGTGGAGTTTGCAAATGAAAAGGAACTTTGTGTTCCCAACAAGCTAGGAGAAGGACGGCTTTCACACACACTTATCTCTCAGAACTGAGCATGTGCAGAGACGTTGGTTCATCTAGCACAAAGGGAACGGGTTGCAAGAAAAACTTTACTCTGTTTTCTCAGTCTGTTTCCTAGTGCCGGTTAGAAGTTCCAGCAGTTTTCACTGTAGAACCGATTTGGAGCTAGTACCTCCCCATGTATATGTATGGAGTGGAGTTTGCAAATGAAAAGGAACTTTGTGTTCCCAACAAGCTAGGTGAAGGACGGCTTTCACACACACTGAACTCTCAGAACTTAGCATGTGGAGAGACGGTTGTTCATCTAGCACAAAGGGATCGGGTTGCAGGGGAAACTTTTACACTGGTTTCTCAGTCTGTTTCCTAGTGCCGGTATGAAGTTCCTGAAGTTTTCACTGTAAAACCTAGTTGGAGCTCGTACCTAATCATATATATATATGGAGTGGTGTATGCAAATGAAAAGAACTTTGTGTTCCCAACAAGCTAGTTGAAGGACGGCTTTCACATACACATATCTCTCAAAACTGAGCATGTGGACAGACGTTCGCTCATCTAGCAAAAAGGGATCGGGTTACAGGTGAAAGGTTTACTCTGATTTCTCAGTCTGTTTCCTAGTACCGGTTTCAAGTTCCTGCAGTTTTCACTGTAAAACCGAGTTGGAGCTAGTACCTCCCCATATATATGTATGGAGTGGAGTTTGCAAATGAAAAGGAACTTTGTGTTCCCAACAAGCTAGGTGAAGAACGGCTTTCACACACACTTATCTCTCAGAACTGAGCATGTGGAGAGACTTTCGTTCATCAAGCACAAAGGGAACGGGTTGCAAGAGAAACTTTTACTCTTGATTCTCAGTCTGTTTCCTAGTGTTGGTTTGAAGTTCCCACAATTTTCACTGTAAAACCGAGTTGGAGCTAGTACATCCCCATATATATGTATGGAGTGGAGTTTGCAAATGAAAAGGAACTTTGTGTTCCCAAGAAGCTAGGTGAAGGACGGCTTTCACACACACTTATCTCTCAGAACTGAGCATGTGGAGAGACGTTCGTTCATCTAGCACAAAGAACGGGTTGCAGGAGAAACTTTTTCTCTGGTTTCTCAGACTGTTTCCAAGGGCCGGTTTGAAGTTCCTGCAGTTTTCACTGTAAAACCGATTTGGAGCTAGTACCTCCCCATATATATGTATGGAGTGGAGTTTGCAACTGAAAAGTATCTTTGTGTTCCCAACAACCTAGGTGAAGCACGGCTATCACACACACTTAAATCTCAGAATTGAGCATGTGGAGAGACGTTCGTTCATCTAGCACAAAGGGAACGGGTTGCAAGAGAAACTTTTACTCTGGTTTCTCAGTCTGTTTCCTAGTGCCTGTTTGAAGTTCCTGCAGTTTTCACTGTAAAACCGAGTTGGAGCTAGTACCTCCCCATATATATGAATGGAGTGGAGTTTGCAAATGAAAAGGAACTTTGTGTTCCCAACAAGCTAGGCGTAGGACGGCTTTCACACACACTTATCTCTCAGAACTGAGCATGTGGAGAGACTTTCGTTCATCTAGCACAATGTGAAGGGGTTGCATGAGAAACTTTTTCTCTGGTTTCTCAGACAGTTTCCAAGTGCCGGTTTGATGTTCCTGCAGTTTTCACTATAAAACCGTTTTGGAGCTAGTACCTTCCCATATATATATATGGAGTGGAGTTTGCAACTGAAAAGAACTTTGTGTTCCCAACAAGCTAGGTGAAGCACGGCTTTCACACACAGTTATCTCTCAGAACTGAGCATGTGGAGAAACTTTCGTTCATCTACCACAAATGGAACGGTTTCCATGGGAAACTTTATCTCTGGTTTCTCAGAATGTTTCCTAGTGCCGGTTTGAAGTTCCTGCAGTTTTCACTGTAAAACCGAGTTGGAGCTAGTACCTCCCCATATATATGTATGGAGCGGAGTTTGCAACTGAAAAGAAACTCTGTGTTCCCAACAAGCTAGGTGAAGCATGGCTTTCACACACACTTATCTCTCAGAACTGAGCATGTGGAGAGACGTTCGTTCATCTAGCACAAAGGGAACTTGTTGCAGGAGGAACTATTACTCTGGTTTCTCAGTCTGTTTCCTACTGCCGGTTTCCATTTCCTGCAGTTTTCACTGTAAAACCGAGTTGGAAGTAGTACCTCCCCATATATATGTATGGAGTGGAGTTTGCATGTGAAAAGAAACTTTGTGTTCCCAACAAGCTAGGTGAAGGACGGCTTTCACACACACTTATCTCTCAGAACTGAGCATGTGGAGAGACGTTCGTTCATCTAGAAAAATGGGAACGTGTTGCCGGAGAATCTTTTACTCTGGTTTCTCAGTCTGTTTCCTAGTGCCGGTTTGAAGTTCCTGCAGTTTTCACTGTAAAACCGAGTTGGAGCTCGTACCTACCCATATATATGTATGGATTGGAGTTTGCAAATGAAAAGAAACTTTGTGTTCCCAACAAGCTAGTTGAAGGACGGCTTTCACATACACATATCTCTCAGAACTGAGCATGTGGAGAGACGCTCGTTCATCTAGCACAAAAGGAACAGGTTGCAGGAGGAACTTTTACTCTGGTTTCTAAGTCTGTTTCCTAGTGCCGTTTTGAAGTTCCTGCAGTTTTCACTGTAAAACCGAGTTGGAGCTAGTACCTGCCCATATATATGTATGGAGTGGAGTTTGCAAATGCAAAGGAACTTTGTGTTCCCAACAAACTAGGTGAAGGACGGCTTTCACACACACTTATCTCTCAGAACTGAGCATGTGGAGATACGTTCGTTCATCTAGCACAAAGGGAACTGTTTGCAGGGGAAACTTTTTCTCTGGTTTCTCAGTGTGTTTCCAAGTGCCGGTTTGAAGTTCCTGCAGTTTTCACTTTAAAACCGAGTTGAAGCTAGTACCTCCCCATATATATGTATGGACTGGAGTTTTCAACTGAAAAGGAACTTTGTGTTCCCAACAAGCTAGGTGAAGCACGGCTTTCACACACACTTATCTCTCAGAACTGAGCATGTGGAGAGACGTTCGTTCATCTAGCACAAATGGAACTTGTTGCAGGAGGAACTATTACTCTGGTTTCTCAGTCTGTTTCCTACTGCCGGTTTCCATTTCCTGCAGTTTTCACTGTAAAACCGAGTTGGAAGTAGTACCTCCCCATATATATGTATGGAGTGGAGTTTGCATGTGAAAAGAAACTTTGTGTTCCCAACAAGCTAGGTGAAGGACGGCTTTCACACACACTTATCTCTCAGAACTGAGCATGTGGAGAGACGTTCGTTCATCTAGCACAAAGGGAACGGTTTGCAGTAGAAACTTTTTCTCTGGTTTCTCAGTCTGTTTCCAAGGGCCGGTTTGAAGTTCCTGCAGTTTTCACTGTAAAACCGAGTTGGAGCTCGTACCTACCCATATATATGTATGGAGTGGAGTTTGCAAATGAAAAGAAACTTTGTGTTCCCAACAAGCTAGTTGAAGGACGGCTTTCACATACACATATCTCTCAGAACTGAGCATGTGGAGAGACGTTCGTTCATCTAGCACAAAGGGAATGGTTTGCAGGAGAAACGTTTACTCTGGTTTCTAAGTCTGTTTCTTAGTGCCGGTTTCAAGTTCCTGCAGTTTTCACAGTAAAACCGAGTTGGAGCTGGTACCTCCCCATATATATATATGGAGTGGAATTTGCAAATGAAAAGGAACTTTGTGTTCCCAACAAGCTAGGTGAAGGACGGCATTCACATACACTTATCTCTCAGAACTGAGCATGTGGAGAGACGTTCGTTCATCTAGCACAAAGGGAACAGGTTGCAGGGGAAATTTTCTCTCTGGTTTCTCAGTCTGTTTCCAAGTGCCGGTTTGAAGTTCCTGCACTTTTCACTGTAAAACAGAGTTGGAGTTAGTACCTCCCCATATATATGTATGGAGTGGAGTTTGCAACTGAAAATAAACTTTGTGTTCCCAACAAGCTAGGTGAAGCACGGCTTTCACACACACATAACTCTCAGAACTGAGCATGTGGAGAGACGTTCTTTCATCTAGCACAAAGTGAACGGGTTGCAGGAGAAACTTTTTCTCTGGTTTCTCAGTCTGTTTCCTAGTGCCGGTTTGAAGTTCTTGCAGTTTTCACTCTAAAACCGAGTTGGAGCTAGTACCTCCCCATATATATGTAAGGTGTGAAGTTTGCAACTGAAAAGAAACTTTGTGTTCCCAACAAGCTAGGTAAAGCACGGCTTTCACACACACTTATCTCTCAGAACTGAGCATGTGGAGAGACGTTCGTTCATCTAGCACAAAGGGAACAGGTTGCAAGTGAAACTTTAACTCTGGTTTCTCAGTCTGTTTCCTAGTGCCGGTTTGAAGTTCCTGCAGTTTTCACTGTAAAACAGTGTTTGAGCTAGTACCTCCCCTTATATATGTATGGAGTGGAGTTTGCAACTGAAAAGAAACTTTGTGTTCCCAACAAGCTAGGTGAAGCACGCCTTTCACACACACTTATCTCTCAGAACTGAGCATGTGGAGAGACGTTCGTTCATCTAGCACAAAGGGAACGGGTTGCATTGGAAACTTTATCTCTGGTTTCTCAGACTGTTTCCTAGTGCCGGTTTGAAGTTCCTGCAGTTTTCACTGTAAAACCGAGTTGGAGCTAGTACCTCCCCATATATATGTTTGGAGTGGGGTTTGCAAATGAAAAGAAACTTTGTGTTCCCAACAAACTAGGTGAAGCACGGCTTTCACACACACTTATCTCTCAGAACTGAGCATGTGGAGAGAGGTTCGTTCATCTAGCACAAAGGGAACGTGTTGCATGGGAAACTTTTACTCTGGTTTCTAAGTCTGTTTCCTAGTGCCGGTTTCAAGTACCTGCAGTTTTTACTGTAAAACCGAGTTGGAGCTGGTACATCCCCATATATATATATATGGAGTGGAGTTTGCAAATGAAAAGGAACTTTGTGTTCTCAACAAGCTAGGTGAAGGACGGCTTTCACACACACTTATCTCTCAGAACTGAGCATGTGGAGAGACGTTCGTTCATCTAGCACAAAGGGAACGGGTTGCAAGAGAAACTTTCACTCTGGTTTCTCAGTCTGCTTCCAAGTGACGGTTTGAAGTTCCTGCAGTTTTCTCTGTAAAACCGAGTTGGAGCTAGTACCTACCCATATATATGTATGGAGTGGAGTTTGCAACTGAAAAGAAATTTTGTGTTTCCAACATGCTATGTGAAGCACGGCTTTCACACACATTTATCTCTTAGAACTGAGCATGTGGAGAGACGTTCGTTCATCTAGCACAAAGGGAACGGGTTGCAAGAGAAACTTTTACTCTGGTTTTTCAGTCTGTTTCCTAGTGCTGTTTTGAAGTTCCTGCAGTTTTCACTGTAAAACCGAGTTGGAGCCAGTACCACCCCATAAATATGTATGGAGTGGAGTTTGCAAATGAAAAGGTACTTTGTGTTCCCAACAAGCTAGGTGAAGGACGGCTTTCACACACACTTATCACTCAGAACTGAGCATGTGGAGAGACGTTCGTTCATCTAGCACAAAGGGAACGGGTTGCAGGAGAAACTTTTTCTATGGTTTCTCAGCCTGTTTCCTAGTGCCGCTTTGAAGTTGTTGCAGTTTTCACTTTAAAACCGAGTTGGATCTAGTACCTCCCCGTATATATGAATGGTGTGGAGTTTGCAACTGAAAAGAAACTTTGTGTTCCCAACAAGCTAGGTGAAGCACGGCTTTCACACACACTTATCTCTCAGAACTGAGCATGGGGAGAGACGTACGTTCATCTAGCACAAAGGGATTGGGTAGCAGGGGAAACTTTTACTCTGGTTTCTCAGTCTGTTTCCTAGTGCCGGTATGAAGTTCCTGAAGTTTTCACTGTAAAACCGATTTGGAGCTCGTACCTACTCATATACATATATGGATTGGTGTATGCAAATGAAAAGAAACTTTCTGTTCCCAACAAGCTAGTTGAAGGACGGCTTTCACATACACATATCTCTCAGAACTGAGCATGTGGAGAGACGTTCGTTCATCTAGCAAAATGGGAACGGGTTGCAGGAGAAAGGTTTACTCTGGTTTCTCAGTCTGTTTCCTAGTGCCGGTTTCAAGTTCCTGCAGATTTCACTGTAAAACCGAGTTGGAGCTAGTACCACCCCATATATATGTATGGAGTGGAATTTGCAAATGAAAAGGAACTTTGTGTTCACAACAAGCTAGGTGAAGGACGGCTTTCACACACACATATCTCTCAGAACTGAGCATGTGGAGAGACGTTCGTTCATCTAGCACAAAGGGATCGGGTTGCAGGTGAAACTTTTTCTCTGGTTTCTCAGTCTGTTTCCTAGTACCGGTTTGAAGTTCTTCCCCTTTTCACCCTAAAACCGATTTGTAGCTAGTACCTCCCCATATATATGTATGGAATGGAGTTTGCAACTGAAAAGAAACTTTGTGTTCCCAACAAGCTAGGTGAAGCACGGCTTTCACACACACGTATCTCTCAGAACTGAGCATGTGGAGAGACGTTCGTTCATCTAGCACAAAGGGAACGGGTTGAAGGAGAAACTTTTTCTCTGGATTCTCATTCTGTTTCCAAGTGCCGGTTTTAAGTTCCTGCAGTTTTCACTGTAAAACCGAGTTGGAGCTAGTACCTACCCATATATATGTATGGAGTGGAGTTTGCAACTGAAAAGATACTTTGTGTTCCCAAAAAGCTAGGTGAAGCACGGCTTTCACACACACTTATCCCTCAGAACTGAGCATGTGGAGAGTCGTTCGTTCATCTAGCACAAAGGGAACGGGTTGCAGGAAAAACTTTTTCTGTGATTTCTCAGTCTGTTTCCAAGTGCCGGTTTGAAATTCTTGCAGTTTTCACTGTAAAACAGTGTTGGAGCTAGTACCCACCCATATATATGTATGGAGTGGAGATTGCAACATAAAAGAAACTTTGTGTTCAAAACAAGCTAATTGAAGCACGGCTTTCACACACACTTATCTCTCAGAACTGAGCATGTGGAGAGACGTTCGTTCATCTAGCACAATGGGAACGGTTTGCAGGAGAAACTTTTACTCTGGTTTCTAAGTATGTTTCCTAGTGCCGGTTTCAAATTCCTGCAGTTTTCACTGTAAAACCGAGTTGGAGGTGGTACATCCCCATATATATATATACGGAGTGGAGTTTGCAAATGAAAAGGAACTTTGTGTTCCCAACAAGCTAGGAGAAGGACGGCTTTCACAGACCCTTATCTCTCAGAACTGAGCATGTGCAGAGACGTTGGTTCATCTAGCACAAAGGGAACGGGTTGCAAGAAAAACTTTACTCTGTTTTCTCAGTCTGTTTCCTAGTGCCGGTTAGAAGTTCCAGCAGTTTTCACTGTAGAACCGATTTGGAGCTAGTACCTCCCCATGTATATGTATGGAGTGGAGTTTGCAAATGAAAAGGAACTTTGTGTTCCCAACAAGCTAGGTGAAGGACGGCTTTCACACACACTGAACTCTCAGAACTTAGCATGTGGAGAGACGGTTGTTCATCTAGCACAAAGGGATCGGGTTGCAGGGGAAACTTTTACACTGGTTTCTCAGTCTGTTTCCTAGTGCCGGTATGAAGTTCCTGAAGTTTTCACTGTAAAACCTAGTTGGAGCTCGTACCTAATCATATATATATATGGAGTGGTGTATGCAAATGAAAAGAACTTTGTGTTCCCAACAAGCTAGTTGAAGGACGGCTTTCACATACACATATCTCTCAAAACTGAGCATGTGGACAGACGTTCGCTCATCTAGCAAAAAGGGATCGGGTTACAGGTGAAAGGTTTACTCTGATTTCTCAGTCTGTTTCCTAGTACCGGTTTCAAGTTCCTGCAGTTTTCACTGTAAAACCGAGTTGGAGCTAGTACCTCCCCATATATATGTATGGAGTGGAGTTTGCAAATGAAAAGGAACTTTGTGTTCCCAACAAGCTAGGTGAAGAACGGCTTTCACACACACTTATCTCTCAGAACTGAGCATGTGGAGAGACTTTCGTTCATCAAGCACAAAGGGAACGGGTTGCAAGAGAAACTTTTACTCTTGATTCTCAGTCTGTTTCCTAGTGTTGGTTTGAAGTTCCCACAATTTTCACTGTAAAACCGAGTTGGAGCTAGTACATCCCCATATATATGTATGGAGTGGAGTTTGCAAATGAAAAGGAACTTTGTGTTCCCAAGAAGCTAGGTGAAGGACGGCTTTCACACACACTTATCTCTCAGAACTGAGCATGTGGAGAGACGTTCGTTCATCTAGCACAAAGAACGGGTTGCAGGAGAAACTTTTTCTCTGGTTTCTCAGACTGTTTCCAAGGGCCGGTTTGAAGTTCCTGCAGTTTTCACTGTAAAACCGATTTGGAGCTAGTACCTCCCCATATATATGTATGGAGTGGAGTTTGCAACTGAAAAGTATCTTTGTGTTCCCAACAACCTAGGTGAAGCACGGCTATCACACACACTTAAATCTCAGAATTGAGCATGTGGAGAGACGTTCGTTCATCTAGCACAAAGGGAACGGGTTGCAAGAGAAACTTTTACTCTGGTTTCTCAGTCTGTTTCCTAGTGCCTGTTTGAAGTTCCTGCAGTTTTCACTGTAAAACCGAGTTGGAGCTAGTACCTCCCCATATATATGAATGGAGTGGAGTTTGCAAATGAAAAGGAACTTTGTGTTCCCAACAAGCTAGGCGTAGGACGGCTTTCACACACACTTATCTCTCAGAACTGAGCATGTGGAGAGACTTTCGTTCATCTAGCACAATGGGAAGGGGTTGCATGAGAAACTTTTTCTCTGGTTTCTCAGACAGTTTCCAAGTGCCGGTTTGATGTTCCTGCAGTTTTCACTATAAAACCGTTTTGGAGCTAGTACCTTCCCATATATATATATGGAGTGGAGTTTGCAACTGAAAAGAACTTTGTGTTCCCAACAAGCTAGGTGAAGCACGGCTTTCACACACAGTTATCTCTCAGAACTGAGCATGTGGAGAAACTTTCGTTCATCTACCACAAATGGAACGGTTTCCATGGGAAACTTTATCTCTGGTTTCTCAGAATGTTTCCTAGTGCCGGTTTGAAGTTCCTGCAGTTTTCACTGTAAAACCGAGTTGGAGCTAGTACCTCCCCATATATATGTATGGAGCGGAGTTTGCAACTGAAAAGAAACTCTGTGTTCCCAACAAGCTAGGTGAAGCATGGCTTTCACACACACTTATCTCTCAGAACTGAGCATGTGGAGAGACGTTCGTTCATCTAGCACAAAGGGAACTTGTTGCAGGAGGAACTATTACTCTGGTTTCTCAGTCTGTTTCCTACTGCCGGTTTCCATTTCCTGCAGTTTTCACTGTAAAACCGAGTTGGAAGTAGTACCTCCCCATATATATGTATGGAGTGGAGTTTGCATGTGAAAAGAAACTTTGTGTTCCCAACATGCTAGGTGAAGGACGGCTTTCACACACACTTATCTCTCAGAACTGAGCATGTGGAGAGACGTTCGTTCATCTAGAAAAATGGGAACGTGTTGCCGGAGAATCTTTTACTCTGGTTTCTCAGTCTGTTTCCTAGTGCCGGTTTGAAGTTCCTGCAGTTTTCACTGTAAAACCGAGTTGGAGCTCGTACCTACCCATATATATGTATGGATTGGAGTTTGCAAATGAAAAGAAACTTTGTGTTCCCAACAAGCTAGTTGAAGGACGGCTTTCACATACACATATCTCTCAGAACTGAGCATGTGGAGAGACGCTCGTTCATCTAGCACAAAAGGAACAGGTTGCAGGAGGAACTTTTACTCTGGTTTCTAAGTCTGTTTCCTAGTGCCGTTTTGAAGTTCCTGCAGTTTTCACTGTAAAACCGAGTTGGAGCTAGTACCTGCCCATATATATGTATGGAGTGGAGTTTGCAAATGCAAAGGAACTTTGTGTTCCCAACAAACTAGGTGAAGGACGGCTTTCACACACACTTATCTCTCAGAACTGAGCATGTGGAGATACGTTCGTTCATCTAGCACAAAGGAAACGGGTTGCAGGCGAAACTTTTCTCTGGTTTCTCAGTCTGTTTCCAAGGGCCGGTTTGAAGTTCCTGCAGTTTTCACTGTAAAACCGAGTTGGAGCTAGTACCTCCCCATATATATGTATGGAGTGGAGTTTGCAACTGAAAAGAAACTTTGTGTTCCCAACAAGCTAGTTGAAGCACGGCTTTCACACACACTTATCTCTCAGAACTGAGCATGTGGAGAGACGTTCGTTCATCTAGCACAAAGGGAACGGTTTGCAAGTGTAACTTTTACTCTGGTTTCTCAGTCTGATTCCTAGTGCCGGTTTGAAGTTCCTGCATTTTTCACTGTAAAACCGAGTTGGAGCTCGTACCTCCCCATATATATTTATGGAGTGGAGTTTGCAAATGAAAAGGAACTTTATATTCCCAACAAGCTAGGTGAAGGACGGCTTTCACACACACTTATCTCTCAGAACTGAGCATGTGGAGAGACGTTCGTTCATCTAGCACAAAGGGAACTGTTTGCAGGGGAAACTTTTTCTCTGGTTTCTCAGTGTGTTTCCAAGTGCCGGTTTGAAGTTCCTGCAGTTTTCACTTTAAAACCGAGTTGAAGCTAGTACCTCCCCATATATATGTATGGACTGGAGTTTTCAACTGAAAAGGAACTTTGTGTTCCCAACAAGCTAGGTGAAGCACGGCTTTCACACACACTTATCTCTCAGAACTGAGCATGTGGAGAGACGTTCGTTCATCTAGCACAAATGGAACTTGTTGCAGGAGGAACTATTACTCTGGTTTCTCAGTCTGTTTCCTACTGCCGGTTTCCATTTCCTGCAGTTTTCACTGTAAAACCGAGTTGGAAGTAGTACCTCCCCATATATATGTATGGAGTGGAGTTTGCATGTGAAAAGAAACTTTGTGTTCCCAACAAGCTAGGTGAAGGACGGCTTTCACACACACTTATCTCTCAGAACTGAGCATGTGGAGAGACGTTCGTTCATCTAGCACAAAGGGAACGGTTTGCAGTAGAAACTTTTTCTCTGGTTTCTCAGTCTGTTTCCAAGGGCCGGTTTGAAGTTCCTGCAGTTTTCACTGTAAAACCGAGTTGGAGCTCGTACCTACCCATATATATGTATGGATTGGAGTTTGCAAATGAAAAGAAACTTTGTGTTCCCAACAAGCTAGTTGAAAGAAGGCTTTCACATACACATATCTCTCAGAACTGAGCATGTGGAGAGACGTTCGTTCATCTAGCACAAAGGGAACGGGTTGCAGGAGGAACTTTTACTATTTTTTCTAAGTCTGTTTCCTAGTGCCAGTTTCAATTTCCTGCATTTTTCACTGTAAAACTAAGTTGGAGCTAGTACCTCCCCATATATATGTATTGAGTGGAGTTTGCAACTGAAAAGAAACTTTGTGTTCCGAACAAGCTAGGTGAAGGACTGCTTTAACACACACTTTTCTCTCAGAACTGAGCATTTGGAGAGACGTTCGTTCATCTAGAACAATGGGAACGTGTTGCCGGAGAATCTTTTACTCTGGTTTCTCAGTCTGTTTCCTAGTGCCGGTTTGAAGTTCCTGCAGTTTTCACTGTAAAACCGAGTTGGAGCTCGTACCTACCCATATATATGTATGGATTGGAGTTTGCAAATGAAAAGAAACTTTGTGTTCCCAACAAGCTAGTTGAAGGACGGCTTTCACATACACATATCTCTCAGAACTGAGCATGTGGAAAGACGCTCGTTCATCTAGCACAAAAGGAACAGGTTGCAGGAGGAACTTTTACTCTGGTTTCTAAGTCTGTTTCCTAGTGCCGGTTTGAAGTTCCTGCAGTTTTCACTGTAAAACCGAGTTGGAGCTAGTACCTCCCCATATATATGTATGGTGTGGAGTTTGCAAATGCAAAGGAACTTTGTGTTCCCAACAAATTAGGTGAAGGACGGCTTTCACACACACTTATCTCTCAGAACTGAGCATGTGGAGAGACGTTCGTTCATCTATCACAAATGGAACGGGTTGCAGGAGAAACTTTTTCTCTGGTTTCTCAGTCTGTTTCCAAGGGCCGGTTTGAAGTTCCTGCAGTTTTCACTGTAAAACCGAGTTGGAGCTATTACCTGCCCATATATATGTATCGAGTGGAGTTTGCAAATGAAAAGGAACTTTGTGTTCCCAACAAGCTAGGTGAAGGACGGCTTTCACACACACTTATCTCTCAGAACTGAGAATGTGGAGATACGTTCGTTCATCTAGCACAAAGGAAACGGGTTGCAGGAGAAACTTTTCTCTGGTTTCTCAGTCTGTTTCCAAGGGCCGGTTTGAAGTTCCTGCAGTTTTCACTGTAAAACCGAGTTGGAGCTAGTACCTCCCCATATATATGTATGGAGTGGAGTTTGCAACTGAAAAGAAACTTTGTGTTCCCAACAAGCTAGTTGAAGCACGGCTTTCACACACACTTATCTCTCAGAACTGAGCATGTGGAGAGACGTTCGTTCATCTAGCACAAAGGGAACGGTTTGCAAGTGTAACTTTTACTCTGGTTTCTCAGTCTGATTCCTAGTGCCGGTTTGAAGTTCCTGCATTTTTCACTGTAAAACCGAGTTGGAGCTCGTACCTCCCCATATATATTTATGGAGTGGAGTTTGCAAATGAAAAGGAACTTTATATTCCCAACAAGCTAGGTGAAGGACGGCTTTCACACACACTTATCTCTCAGAACTGAGCATGTGGAGAGACGTTCGTTCATCTAGCACAAAAGGAACGGTTTGCAGGTGAAACTATTTCTCTGGCTTCTCAGTCTGTTTCCTAGTGCCGGTTTGAAGTTCCTGCATTTTTCACTGTAAAACCGTGTTGGAACTAGTACTTCCCCATATATATGTATGGAGTGGAGTTTGCAATTGAAAGGAAACTTTGTGTTCCCAACAAGCTAGATCAAGCACGTCTTTCACACAAAATTATCTCTCAGAACTGAGTATGTGGAGAGACGTTCGTTCATCTAGCACAAAGGGAACGGGTTGCAGGAGGAAATTTTACTATGGATTCTCAGTCTGTTTCCTACTGCCGGTTTGAATTTCCTGCAGTTTTCACTGTAAAACCGAGTTGGAGCTAGTACCTCCCCATATATATGTATGGAGTGTAGTTTGCAAATGAAAAGAAACTTTGTTTTCCCAACAAGCTAGGTGAAGGACGGCTTTCACACCCACGTATCTCTCAGAACTTAGCATGTGGAGAGACGTTCGTTCATCTAGCACAAAGGGAACGGGTTGCAGGAAAACTTTTACTCTGGTTTCTCAGTCTCATTCCTAGTGCCTGTTTGATGTTCCTTCAGTTTTCACATGTAAAACCGAGTTGGAGCTCGTAACTCCCCATATATATATATGGAGAGGAGTTTGCAAATGAAAAGAAATTTTGTGTTCCCAACAAGCTTGGTGAAGTACGGCTTTCACACACACTTATCTCTCAGAAATGAGCATGTGTAGAGACGTTCGTTCATCTAGCACAAATGGAACGGGTTGCAGGAGAAACTTTTTCTCTGGTTTCTCAGTCTGTTTCCTAGTGCCGGTTTGAAGTTCTTGCAGTTTTCAGTGTAAAACCAAGTTGGAGCTAGTACCTACCCATATATATGTATGGAGTGGTGTTTGCAACTGAAAAGAAACTTTGTGTTCCCAACAAGCTATGTGAAGCACGGCTTTCACACACACATATCTCACAGAACTGAGCATGTAGAGAGACGTTCATTCATCTAGCACAAGGAACGTGTTGCAAGAGAAACTTTTTCTCTGGTTTCTCAGACTGTTTCCTACTGTGGTTTGAAGTTCCTGCAGTTTTCACTGTAAAACCGAATTGGAGCTAGTACCTCCCCATATATATGTATGGAGTGGAGTTTGCAACTGAAAAGAAACTTTGTGTTCCCAACAAGATAGGTGAAGCACGGCTTTCACACACACTTATCTTTCAGAACTGAGAATGAGGAGATACGTTCGTTCATCTAGCACAAAGGAAACGGGTTGCAGGAGAAACTTTTTCTCTGGTTTCTCAGTCTGTTTCCAAGGGCCGGTTTGAAGTTCCTGCAGTTTTCTCTGTAAAACCGAGTTGGAGCTAGTACCTCCCCATATATATGTATGGAGTGGAGTTTGCAACTGAAAAGAAACTTTGTGTTCCCAACAAGCTAATTGAAGCACGGCTTTCACACACACTTATCTCTCAGAACTGAGCATGTGGAGAGACGTTCGTTCATCTAGCACAAAAGGAACGGTTTGCAAGGGTAACTGTTACTCTGGTTTCTCAGTCTGATTCCTAGTGCCAGTGTGAAGTTCCTGCATTTATCACTGTAAAACCGAGTTGGAGCTAGTACCACCCCATATATATTTATGGAGTGGAGTTTGCAAATGAAAAGGAACTTTATATTCCCAACAAGCTAGGTGAAGGACGGCTTTCACACACACATCTCTCAGAACTGAGCATGTGGAGAGACGTTCGTTCATCTAGCACAAATGGAACTGTTTGCAGGGGAAACTTTTTCTCTGGTTTCTCAGTCTGTTTCCAAGTGCCGGTTTGAAGTTCCTGCAGTTTTCACTTTAAAACCGAGTTGGAGCTAGTACATCCCCATATATATGTATGGAGTGGAGTTTGCAACTGAAAAGAAACTATGTGTTCCCAACAAGCTAGGTGAAGGACGGCTTTCACACACACATATCTCTCAGAACTGAGCATGTGGAGAGACGTTCGTTCATCTAGCGCAAAAGGAAGGGGTTGCAGGAGAAACTTTTACTCTGGTTTCTCAGTCTGTTTCCTAGTGCCGGTTTGAAGTTCCTGAAATTTTCACTGTAAAACCGAATTGGAGCTAGTACCTCCCCATATATATGTATTGAGTGGAGTTTGCAAATGAAAAGAAACTTTGTGTTCCCAACAAGCTAGGTGAAGCACGGCTTTCACACACACTTCTATCTCAGAACTGAGCATGTGGAGAGACGTTCGTTCATCTAGCACAAAGGGATCGGATTGCAATAGGAACTTTTACTCTGATTTCTAAGTCTGCTTCCTAGTGCCGGTTACAAGTACCTGCAGTTTTCACTGTAAAACCGATTTGGATCTAGTACCGCCCCATATAATTGTATGGAGTGGAGTTTGCAAATGAAAAGGAACTTTGTGTTCCCAACAAGCTAGGTGAAGTACGGCTTTCACACACACTTATCTCTCAGAACTGAGCATGTGGAGAGACGTTCGTTCACCTAGTACAAAGGGAACGTGTTGCAGGAGAAACTTTTACTCAGGTTTCTCAGTCAGTTTCCTAGTGCCGGTTTGAAGTTCCTGCAGTTTTCACTGTAAAACCATGTTGGATCTCGTACCTACCCATATATATGTATGGAGTGGAGTTTGCAAATGAAAAGGAACTTTGTGTTCCCAAAAAGCTAGGTGAAGGTCGGCTTTCACACACAATTATCTCTCAGAACTGAGCATGTGTAGAGACGTTCGTTCATCTAGCACAAAGGGAACGGGTTGGAGGAATAACTTTACTCTGGTTTCTCAGTCTGTTTCCTAGTGCCGTTTTGAAGTTCCTGCAGATTTCACATGTAAAACCGAGTTGGAGCTCGTAACTCCTCATATATATATACGGAGTGTAGTTTGCAACTGAAAAGGAACTTTGTGTTTTCAACAAGCTAGGTGAAGGACGGCTTTCACACACACTTATCTCTCAGAACTGAGCATGTGGAGAGACGTTCGTTTATCTAGCACAAAGGATAGGGTTGCAGGAGGAACTTTTACATTGATTTCTAAGTCTGCTTCCTAGTGCCGGTTACAAGTACCTGCAGTTTTCACTGTAAAACCGAGTTGGAGCTAGTACTTCCCCATATATATGTATGGAGTGGAGTTTGCAACTGAAAAGAAACTTTGTGTTCCCAACAAGCTATGTGAAGCACGGCTTTCACACACACATATCTCTCAGAACTGAACATGTAGAGAGACGTTCATTCATCTAGCACAAAGGAACGGGTTGCAAGAGAAACTTTTTCTCTGGTTTCTCAGACTGTTTCCTAGAGTGGTTTGAAGTTCCTGCAGTTTTCACTGTAAAACCGAGTTGGAGCTAGTACCACCCCATATATATGTATGGAGTGGAGTTTGCAACTGAAAAGAAACTTTGTGTTCCCAACAAGCTAGGTGAAGCACGGCTTTCACAGACACTTAAATCTCAGAACTGAGCATGTGGAGAGACGTTCATTCATCTACCACAAAGGGAACAGGTTGCAGGAGAAAGGATTTCTCTGGTTTCTCAGTTTGTTTCCAAGTGCCGGTGTGAAGTTCCTGCAGTTTTCACTGTAAAAATGATTTGGAGCTAGTACTTCCCCATATATATTTATGGAGTGGAGTTTGCATCTGAAAAGAAACTTTGTGTTCCCAGCAAGCTAGGTGAAGGACGGCTTTCACACACACATATCTCTCAGAACTGAGCATGTGGAGAGACGTTCGTTCATCTAGCGCAAACGGAACGGGTTGCAGGAGAAACATTTACTCTGGTTTCTCAGTCTGTTTCCTAGTGCCGGTTTGAAGTTCCTGCAGTTTTCACTGTAAAACCGAGTTGGAGCTAGTACCTCCCCATATATATGTATTGAGTGGAGTTTGCAAATGAAAAGAAACTTTGTGTTCCCAACAAGCTAGGTGAAGCACGGCTTTCACACACACTTATATCTCAGAACTGAGCATGTGGAGAGACTTTCGTTCATCTAGCACAAAGGGATCGGCTTGCAGGAGGAACTTTTACTCTGATTTCTAAGTCTGCTTCCTAGTGCCGGTTACAAGTACCTGCAGTTTTCACTGTAAAACCGATTTGGATCTAGTACCTCCCCATATAATTGTATGGAGTGGAGTTTGCAAATGAAAAGGAACTTTGTGTTCCCAACAAGCTAGGTGAAGTACGGCTTTCACACACACTTATCTCTCAGAACTGAGCATGTGGAGAGACGTTCGTTCACCTAGTACAAAGGGAACGTGTTGCAGGAGAAACTTTTACTCAGGTTTCTCAGTCTCTTTCCTAGTGCCGGTTTGAAGTTCCTGCAGTTTTCACTGTAAAACCATGTTGGATCTCGTACCTACCCATATATATGTATGGAGTGGAGTTTGCAAATGAAAAGGAACTTTGTGTTCCCAAAAAGCTAGGTGAAGGTCGGCTTTCACACACAATTATCTCTCAGAACTGAGCATGTGTAGAGACGTTCGTTCATCTAGCACAGAGGGAACGGGTTGGAGGAATAACTTTACTCTGGTTTCTCAGTCTGTTTCCTAGTGCCGGTTTGAAGTTCCTGCAGATTTCACATGTAAAACCGAGTTGGAGCTCGTAACTCCTCATATATATATACGGAGTGGAGTTTGCAACTGAAAAGGAACTTTGTGTTTTCAACAAGCTAGGTGAAGGACGGCTTTCACACACACTTATCTCTCAGAACTGAGCATGTGGAGAGACTTTCGTTTATCTAGCACAAAGAATAGTGTTGCAGGAGGAACTTTTACATTGATTTCTAAGTCTGCTTCCTAGTGCCGGTTACAAGTACCTGCAGTTTTCACTGTAAAACCGAGTTGGAGCTAGTACTTCCCCATATATATGTATGGAGTGGAGTTTGCAACTGAAAAGAAACTTTGTGTTCCCAACAAGCTATGTGAAGCACGGCTTTCACACACACATATCTCTCAGAACTGAACATGTAGAGAGACGTTCATTCATCTAGCACAAAGGAACGGGTTGCAAGAGAAACTTTTTCTCTGGTTTCTCAGACTGTTTCCTAGTGTGGTTTGAAGTTCCTGCAGTTTTCACTGTAAAACCGAGTTGGAGCTAGTACCACCCCATATATATGTATGGAGTGGAGTTTGCAACTGAAGAGAAACTTTGTGTTCCCAACAAGCTAGGTGAAGCACGGCTTTCACAGACACTTAAATCTCAGAACTGAGCATGTGGAGAGACGTTCGTTCATCTACCACAAAGGGAACAGGTTGCAGGAGAAAGCATTTCTCTGGTTTCTCAGTTTGTTTCCAAGTGCCGGTGTGAAGTTCCTGCAGTTTTCACTGTAAAAACGATTTGGAGCTAGTACTTCCCCATATATATTTATGGAGTGGAGTTTGCATCTGAAAAGAAACTTTGTGTTCCCAGCAAGCTAGGTGAAGGACGGCTTTCACACACACATATCTCTCAGAACTGAGCATGTGGAGAGACGTTCGTTCATCTAGCGCAAACGGAACGGGTTGCAGGAGAAACATTTACTCTGGTTTCTCAGTCTGTTTCCTAGTGCCGGTTTGAAGTTCCTGCAGTTTTCACTGTAAAACCGAGTTGGAGCTAGTACCTCCCCATATATATGTATTGAGTGGAGTTTGCAAATGAAAAGAAACTTTGTGTTCCCAACAAGCTAGGTGAAGCACGGCTTTCACACACACTTATATCTCAGAACTGAGCATGTGGAGAGACTTTCGTTCATCTAGCACAAAGGGATCGGGTTGCAGGAGGAACTTTTACTCTGATTTCTAAGTCTGCTTCCTAATGCCGGTTACAAGTACCTGCAGGTTTCACTGTAAAACCGAGTTGGAGCTAGTACCTCCCCATATATTTGTATGGAGTGGAGTTTGCAAATGAAAAGGAACTTTGTGTTCCCAACAAGCTAGGTGAAGGACGGCTTTCACACACACTTAACCCTCAGAACTGAGCATGTGGAGAGACGTTCGTTCATCTTGCACAAAGGGAACGGGTTGCAGGAGAAACTTTTACTCTGGATTCTAAGTCTGTTTCCAAGTGCCGGATTGATGTTCCTGCAGTTTTCATTGTAAAACCGAGTTGGAGCTAGTACCTCCCCATATATATGTATGGAGTGGAGTTTGCAACTGAAAAGAAACGTTGTGTTCCCAACAAGCTATGTGAAGCACGGCTTTCACACACACATATCTCTCAGAACTGAGCATGTAGAGAGACGTTCATTCATCTAGCACAAAAGAACGGGTTGCAAGGGAAACTTTTTCTCTGGTTTCTCAGACTGTTTCATAGTGTGGTTTGAAGTTCCTGCAGTTTTCACTGTAAAACCGAGTTGGAGCTTGTACCTCCCCATATATATGTATGGAGTGGAGTTTGCACCTGGAAAGAAACTTTGTGTTCCCAACAAGCTAGGTGAAGCACGGCTTTCACACCCACTTTTCTCTCAGAACTGAGCATGTGGAGAGACGTTCGTTCATCTAGCACAAAGGGAACAGGTTGCAGGAGAAAGGTTTCCTCTGGTTTCTCAGTTTGTTTCCAAGTGCCGGTGTGAAGTTCCTGCAGTTTTCACTGTAAAAACTATTTGGAGCTAGTACCTCCCCATATATATTTATGGAGTGGAGTTTGCATCTGAAAAGAAACTTTGTGTTCCCAACAAGCTAGGTGAAGGACGGCTTTCACACACACATATCTCTCAGAACAGAGCATGTGGAGAGACTTTCGTTCATCTAGCGCAAAAGGAACGGGTTGCAGGAGAAACATTTACTCTGGTTTCTCAGTCTGTTTCCTAGTGCCGGTTTGAATTTCATGCAGTTTTCACTGTAAAACCGAGTTGGAGCTAGTACCTACCCATATATATGTATTGAGTGGAGTTTGCAAATGAAAAGAAACTTTGTGTTCCCAACAAGCTAGGTGAAGCACGGCTTTCACACACACTTATATCTCAGAACTGAGCATGTGGAGAGACGTTCGTTCATCTAGCACAAAGGGATCGGGTTGCAGGAGGAACTTTTACTCTGATTTCTAAGTCTGCTTCCTAGTGCCGGTTACAAGTACCTGCAGGTTTCACTGTTAAACCGAGTTGGAGCTAGTACCTCCCCATATATTTGTATGGAGTGGAGTTTGCAAATGAAAAGGAACTTTGTGTTCCAAACAAGCTACGTGAAGTACGGCTTTCACACACACTTATCTCTCAGAACTGAGCATGTGGATAGTCGTTCGTTCATCTAGCACAAAGGGAACGGGTTGGAGGAATAACTTTTACTCTGGTTTCTCAGTCTGTTTCCTAGTGCCGGTTTGAAGTTCCTGCAGATTTCACATGTAAAACCGATTTGGAGCTCGTAACTCCCCATATATATATACGGAGTGGAGTATGCAACTGAAAAGAAACTTTGTGTTCCCAACAAGCTAGGTGAAGGACGGCTTTCACACACATTTATCTCTCAGAACTGAGCATGTGGAGAGACGTTCGTTCATCCAGCACAAACGGAACGGTTTGCAGGAGAAACATTTACTCTGGTTTCTCAGTCTGTTTCCTAGTGCCGGTTTGAAGTTCCTGCAGTTTTCACTGTAAAACCGAGTTGGAGCTAGTACCTCCCCTTATATATGTATGGAGTGGATTTTGGAACTGAAAAGAAACTTTGTGTTCCCAACAAGCTAGTTGAAGCACGGCTTTCACACACACTTATCTCTCAGAATTGAGCATGTGGAGAAACGTTCGTTCATCTAGCACAAAGGGAACGATTTGCAAGAGAAACTTTTTCTCTGGTTTCTCAGTCTGTTTCCTAGTGCCGGTTTTAAGTTCCTGCATTTTTCACTGTAAAACGGGGTTGGAGCTAGTACCTCCCCATATATATGTATGGAGTGGAGTTTGCAAATGAAAAGGTACTTTGTGTTCCCTACATGCTAGGAGAAGGACGGCTTTCACACACACTTATCTCTCAAAAATGAGCATGTGGAGAGACGTTCGTTCATCTAGCGCAAAAGAACGGGTTGCAGGAGAAAATTTTACTCTGGTTTCTCAGACTGTTTCCTAGTGTGGTTTGAAGTTCCTGCAGTTTTCACTGTAAAACCGAGTTGGAGCTAGTACCTCTCCATATATATGTATGGATTGGGGTTTGCAACTGAAAAGAAACATTGTGTTCCCAACAAGCTAGGTGAAGCACGGCTTTCAAACACACTTATCTCTCAGAAATGAGCATGTGGAGAGACTTTCGTTCATCTAGCACAAAGGGATCAGGTTGCAGGAGGAACTTTTACTCTGGTTTCTCAGTCTGTTTCCTACTGCCTGTTTGAATTTCCTGCAATTTTCACTGTAAAACCGGTTGGATCTAGTACCTACCCATATATATGTATGGAGTGGAGTTTGCAATTGAAAAGAAACTTTGTGTTCCCAACAAGCTAGGTTAAGTACGGCTTTCACACCCACTTATCTCTCAGAAATGAGCATGTGGAGAGACGTTCGTTCATCTAGCATAAACGGAACGGGTTGCAGGAGAAACTTTTACTCTGGTTTCTCAGTCTGTTTCCTAGTGCCGGTTTGAATTTCCTGCAATTTTCACTGTAAAACCGAGTTGGAGTTACTACCACCCCATATATATGTATGGAGTGGAGTTTGCAACTGAAAAGAAACTTTGTGTTCCCAACAAGCTATGTGAAGCACGGCTTTCACACACAAATATCTCTCAGAATTGAACATGTAGAGAGACGTTCATTCATCTAGCACAAAGGAACGGTTTGCAAGAGAAAATTTTTCTCTGGTTTCTCAGACTGTTTCCTAGTGTGGTTTGAAGTTCCTGCAGTTTTCACTGTAAAACCGAGTTGGAGTTACTACCACCCCATATATATGTATGGAGTGGAGTTTGCAACTGAAAAGAAACTTTGTGTTCCCAACAAGCTAGGTGAAGCACGGCTTTCACACACACTTAACTCTCAGAACTGAGCATGTGGAGAGACATTCGTTCATCTAGCACAAATGGAACAGGTTGCAGGAGAAAGGTTTTCTCTGGTTTCTCAGTTTGTTTCCAAGTGCCAGTGTGAAGTTCCTGCAGTTTTCACTGTAAAAAAGATTTGGAGCTAGTACCTCCCCATATATATTTATGGAGTGGTGTTTGCATCTGAAAAGAAACTTTGTGTTCCCAACAAGCTAGGTGAAGGACGGCTTTCACACACACATATCTCTCAGAACTGAGCATGTGGAGAGACGTTCGTTCATCTAGCGCAAAAGGAACGGGTTGCAGGGGAAACATTTACTCTGGTTTCTCAGTCTGTTTCCTAGTGCCGGTTAGAAGTTCCTGCAGTTTTCACTGTAAAACCGAGTTGGAGCTAGTACCTCCCCATATATATGTATTGAGTGGAGTTTGCAAATGAAAAGAAACTTTGTCTTCCCAACAAGCTAGGTGAAGCACGGCTTTCACACACACTTATATCTCAGAAATGAGCATGTGGAGAGACGTTCGTTCATCTAGCACAAAGGGATAGGGTTGCAGGAGGAACTTTTACTCTGAATTATAAGTCTGCTTCCTAGTGCCGGTTACAAGTACCTGCAGGTTTCACTGTAAAACCGAGTTGGAGCTAGTACCTCCCCATATATTTGTATGGAGTGGAGTTTTAAATGAAAAGGAACTTTGTGTTCCCAACAAGCTAGGTGAAGGACGGCTTTCACACACACTGATCCCTCAGAACTGAGCATGTGGAGAGACGTTAGTTCATCTAGCACAAAGGGAACGGGTTGCAGGAGAAACTTTTACTCTGGATTCTAAGTCTGTTTCCAAGTGCCGGATTGATGTTCCTGCAGTTTTCACTCTAAAACCGAGTTGGAGCTAGTACTTCCCCATATATATGTATGGAGTGGAGTTTGCAACTGAAAAGAAACTTTGTGTTCCCAACAAGCGATGTGAAGCACGGCTTTCACACACACATATCTCTCAGAACTGAGCATGTGGAGAGACGTTCGTTCATCTAGCACAAAGGGAACAGGTTGCAAGTGAAACTTTTTCTCTGGTTTCTCAGTCTGTCTCCAAGTGCCGGTTTGAAGTTCCTGCAGTTTTCAGCCGTTTTCACTGTAAAACCGAGTTGGAGCTAGTACCTCCCCTTATATATGTATGGAGTGGATTTTGGAACTGAAAAGAAACTTTGTGTTCCCAGCAAGCTAGTTGAAGCACGGCTTTCACACACACTTACCTCTCAGAACTGAGCATGAGGAGAAACGTTCGTTCATCTAGCACAAAGGGAACGATTTGCAAGAGAAACTTTTACTCTGGTTTCTCAGTCTGTTTCCTAGTGCCGGTTTTAAGTTCCTGCATTTTTCACTGTAAAACGGAGTTGGAGCTAGTACCTCCCCATATATATGTATGGAGTGGAGTTTGCAAATGAAAAGGACCTTGTGTTCCCTACATGCTAGGAGAAGGACGGCTTTCACACACACTTATCTCTCAGAACTGAGCATGTGGAGAGACGTTCGTTCATCTAGCGCAAAAGAACGGGTTGCAGGAGAAACTTTTACTCTCGTTTCTCAGTCTGTTTCCTAGTGTCGGTTGGAAGTTCCTGCAGTTTTCCCTGTAAAACCGAGTTGGAGCTAGTACCTCCCCATAAATATGTATGGAGTGGAGTTTTCAAATGAAAAGGAACTTTG
This sequence comes from Camelus bactrianus, assembly GCF_048773025.1. Lineage (NCBI taxonomy): Eukaryota > Metazoa > Chordata > Mammalia > Artiodactyla > Camelidae > Camelus > Camelus bactrianus. Next base: position 3,376,241 of record NC_133564.1, on the reverse strand, counting down.
TTTTCCCAACAAGCTAAGTGAAGGACGGCTTTCTCATACAAATATCTCTCAGAACTGAGCCTGTGGAGAGACGTTCGTTCATCTAGCACAAAGGGAACGGATTGCAGGAGGAACTTTTACTCTGGTTTCTAAGTCTGTTTCCTAGTGCCGGTTTCAAGTTCCTGCAGTTTTCACTGTAAAACCGATTTGGAGCTAGTACCTCCCCATATATATGTATGAAGTTGGGTTTGCAAATGAAAAGGAACTTTGTGTTCCCAACAAGCTATGTGAAGTACGGCTTTCACACACACTTATCTCTCAGAACTTAGCATGTGGAGAGACGTTCGTTCATGTAGCACAAAGTGAACGGGTTGCAGGAATACTTTTACTCTGGTTTCTCAGTCTGTTTCCTAGTGCCGGTTTGAAGTTCCTGCAGTTTTCACTGTAAAAGCGAGTTGGAGCTCGTACCTACCCATATATATGTATGGAGTGGAGTTTGCAAATTAAAAGAAACTTTGTGTTCCCAACAAGCTAGTTGAAGGATGGCTTTCACATACACATATCTCTCAGAACTGAGCATGTGGAGAGACGTTCGTTCATCTAGCACAAAGGGAACGGGTTGCAGGAGAAACTTTTACTCTGGTTTCTCAGTCTGTTTCCTAGTGCCGGTTTCATGTTCCTGCAGTTTTCACTGTAAAACAGAGTTGGAGCTAGTATCTCCCCATATATATGTATGGAGTGGAGTTTGCAACTGAAAAGGAACTTTGTGTTCCCAACAAGCTAGGTGAAGGACGGCTTTCACACACATTTATCTCTCAGAACTGAGCATATGGAGAGACGTTCGTTCATCTAGCACAAGGGGAACGGGTTGCAGGAAAAAATTTCTCTCTGGTTTCTCAGTCTGTTTCCATGTGCCGTTTTTAAGTTCCTGCAGTTTTCACTGTAAAACCGTGTTGGAGCTAGTACTTCCCCTTATATATTTATGGTCTGGAGGTTGCAACTGAAAAGAAACTTTGTGTTCCCAACAAGCTAGGTGAAGCACGGCTTTCACACACACTTATCTCTCAGACCTGAGCATGTGGAGAGACGTTTGTTCATCTAGCAAAATGGAACGGGTTGCAGGAGAAAGGTTTACTCTGGTTTCTCAGTCTGTTTCCTAGTGCCGGTTTCAAGTTCCTGCAGCTTTAACTGTAAAACCGAGTTGGAGCTAGTACCTCCCCATATATATGTATGGAGTGGAGTTTGCAACTGAAAAGAAACTTTGATTTCCCAACAAGCTAGGTGAAGTACGGCTTTCATACACTCTTATCTCTCAGAACTGAGCATGTGGAGAGACGTTTGTTCATCTAGCGCAAAAGAACGATTTGCAGGAGAAACTTTTACTCTGGATTCTCAGTCTGTTTCCTAGTGCCGGTTGGAAGTTCCTGCAGTTTTCACTGTAAAACCGAGTTGGAGCCAGTACTTCCCCATATATATGTATGGAGTGGAGTTTGCAAAGAAAAGGAACTTTGTGTTCCCAACAAGCTAGGTGAAGTACGGCTTTCACACACAATTATCTCTGAGAACTGAGCATGCGGAGAGACGTTCGTTCATCTAGCACAAATGGAACGGGTTGCAGGAGAAACTTATTCTCTGGTTTCTCAGTCTGTTTCCTAGTGCCGGTTTGAAGATCCTGCAGTTTTCACTGTAAAACCGAGTTGGAGCTCGTACCTACCCATATATATGTATGGTTTGGGCTTTGCAAATGAAAACAAAGTTTGTGTTCCCATAAAGGTTGTTGAAGGACGGCTTTCACATACACATATCTCTCAGAACTGAGCATGTGGAGAGACGTTCGTTCATCTAGCACAAAGGGAACGGTTTGCAGGAGGAACTTTTACTCTTGTTTCTAAGTCTGTTTCCTAGTGCCGGTTTCATGTTCCTGCAGTTTTCACTGTAAAACAGAGTTGGAGCTAGTACCTCCCCATATATTTGTATTGAGTGGAGTTTGCAAATGAAAAGAAACTTTGTGTTCCCAACAAGCTAGGTGAAGCACGGCTTTCACACACACTTATATCTCAGAACTGAGCATGTGGAGAGACTTTCGTTCATCTAGCACAAAGGGATCGGGTTGCAGGAGGAACTTTTACTCTGATTTCTAAGTCTGCTTCCTAGTGCCGGTTACAAGTACCTGCAGGTTTCACTGTAAAACCGAGTTGGAGCTAGTACCTCCCCATATATTTGTATGGAGTGGAGTTTGCAAATGAAAAGGAACTTTGTGTTCCCAACAAGCTAGGTGAAGGACGGCTTTCACACACACTTAACCCTCAGAACTGAGCATGTGGAGAGACGTTCGTTCATCTAGCACAAAGGGAACGGGTTGCAGGAGAAACTTTTACTCTGGATTCTAAGTCTGTTTCCAAGTGCCGGATTGATGTTCCTGCAGTTTTCATTGTAAAACCGAGTTGGAGCTAGTACCTCCCCATATATATGTATGGAGTGGAGTTTGCAACTGAAAAGAAACGTTGTGTTCCCAACAAGCTATGTGAAGCACGGCTTTCACACACACATATCTCTCAGAACTGAGCATGTAGAGAGACGTTCATTCATCTAGCACAAAAGAACGGGTTGCAAGGGAAACTTTTTCTCTGGTTTCTCAGACTGTTTCATAGTGTGGTTTGAAGTTCCTGCAGTTTTCACTGTAAAACCGAGTTGGAGCTTGTACCTCCCCATATATATGTATGGAGTGGAGTTTGCACCTGGAAAGAAACTTTGTGTTCCCAACAAGCTAGGTGAAGCACGGCTTTCACACCCACTTTTCTCTCAGAACTGAGCATGTGGAGAGACGTTCGTTCATCTAGCACAAAGGGAACAGGTTGCAGGAGAAAGGTTTCCTCTGGTTTCTCAGTTTGTTTCCAAGTGCCGGTGTGAAGTTCCTGCAGTTTTCACTGTAAAAACTATTTGGAGCTAGTACCTCCCCATATATATTTATGGAGTGGAGTTTGCATCTGAAAAGAAACTTTGTGTTCCCAACAAGCTAGGTGAAGGACGGCTTTCACACACACATATCTCTCAGAACAGAGCATGTGGAGAGACTTTCGTTCATCTAGCGCAAAAGGAACGGGTTGCAGGAGAAACATTTACTCTGGTTTCTCAGTCTGTTTCCTAGTGCCGGTTTGAAGTTCATGCAGTTTTCACTGTAAAACCGAGTTGGAGCTAGTACCTACCCATATATATGTATTGAGTGGAGTTTGCAAATGAAAAGAAACTTTGTGTTCCCAACAAGCTAGGTGAAGCACGGCTTTCACACACACTTATATCTCAGAACTGAGCATGTGGAGAGACGTTCGTTCATCTAGCACAAAGGGATCGGGTTGCAGGAGGAACTTTTACTCTGATTTCTAAGTCTGCTTCCTAGTGCCGGTTACAAGTACCTGCAGGTTTCACTGTTAAACCGAGTTGGAGCTAGTACCTCCCCATATATTTGTATGGAGTGGAGTTTGCAAATGAAAAGGAACTTTGTGTTCCAAACAAGCTACGTGAAGTACGGCTTTCACACACACTTATCTCTCAGAACTGAGCATGTGGATAGTCGTTCGTTCATCTAGCACAAAGGGAACGGGTTGGAGGAATAACTTTTACTCTGGTTTCTCAGTCTGTTTCCTAGTGCCGGTTTGAAGTTCCTGCAGATTTCACATGTAAAACCGATTTGGAGCTCGTAACTCCCCATATATATATACGGAGTGGAGTATGCAACTGAAAAGAAACTTTGTGTTCCCAACAAGCTAGGTGAAGGACGGCTTTCACACACATTTATCTCTCAGAACTGAGCATGTGGAGAGACGTTCGTTCATCCAGCACAAACGGAACGGTTTGCAGGAGAAACATTTACTCTGGTTTCTCAGTCTGTTTCCTAGTGCCGGTTTGAAGTTCCTGCAGTTTTCACTGTAAAACCGAGTTGGAGCTAGTACCTCCCCTTATATATGTATGGAGTGGATTTTGGAACTGAAAAGAAACTTTGTGTTCCCAACAAGCTAGTTGAAGCACGGCTTTCACACACACTTATCTCTCAGAATTGAGCATGTGGAGAAACGTTCGTTCATCTAGCACAAAGGGAACGATTTGCAAGAGAAACTTTTTCTCTGGTTTCTCAGTCTGTTTCCTAGTGCCGGTTTTAAGTTCCTGCATTTTTCACTGTAAAACGGGGTTGGAGCTAGTACCTCCCCATATATATGTATGGAGTGGAGTTTGCAAATGAAAAGGTACTTTGTGTTCCCTACATGCTAGGAGAAGGACGGCTTTCACACACACTTATCTCTCAAAAATGAGCATGTGGAGAGACGTTCGTTCATCTAGCGCAAAAGAACGGGTTGCAGGAGAAAATTTTACTCTGGTTTCTCAGACTGTTTCCTAGTGTGGTTTGAAGTTCCTGCAGTTTTCACTGTAAAACCGAGTTGGAGCTAGTACCTCTCCATATATATGTATGGATTGGGGTTTGCAACTGAAAAGAAACATTGTGTTCCCAACATGCTAGGTGAAGCACGGCTTTCAAACACACTTATCTCTCAGAAATGAGCATGTGGAGAGACTTTCGTTCATCTAGCACAAAGGGATCAGGTTGCAGGAGGAACTTTTACTCTGGTTTCTCAGTCTGTTTCCTACTGCCTGTTTGAATTTCCTGCAATTTTCACTGTAAAACCGGTTGGAGCTAGTACCTACCCATATATATGTATGGAGTGGAGTTTGCAATTGAAAAGAAACTTTGTGTTCCCAACAAGCTAGGTTAAGTACGGCTTTCACACCCACTTATCTCTCAGAAATGAGCATGTGGAGAGACGTTCGTTCATCTAGCATAAACGGAACGGGTTGCAGGAGAAACTTTTACTCTGGTTTCTCAGTCTGTTTCCTAGTGCCGGTTTGAATTTCCTGCAATTTTCACTGTAAAACCGAGTTGGAGCTAGTACCTGCCAATATATATGTATGGAGAGGAGTTTGCAACTGAAAAGGAACTTTGTGTTCCAAACAAGCTACGTGAAGTACGGCTTTCACACACACTTATCTCTCAGAACTGAGCATGTGGATAGTCGTTCGTTCATCTAGCACAAAGGGAACGGGTTGGAGGAATAACTTTACTCTGGTTTCTCAGTCTGTTTCCTAGTGCCGGTTTGAAGTTCCTGCAGATTTCACATGTAAAACCGAGATGGAGCTCGTAACTCCCCATATATATATACGGAGTGGAGTTTGCAACTGAAAAGAAACTTTGTGTTTTCAACAAGCTAGGTGAAGGACGGCTTTCACACACACTTATCTCTCAGAACTGAGCATGTGGAGAGACGTTCGTTTATCTAGCACAAAGGGATAGGTTTGCAGGAGGATCTTTTACTCTGATTTCTAAGTCTGCTTCCTAGTGCCGGTTACAAGTACCTGCAGTTTTCACTGTAAAACCGAGTTGGAGCTAGTACCTCCCCATATATATGTATGGAGTGGAGTTTGCAACTGAAAAGAAACTTTGTGTTCCCAACAAGCTATGTGAAGCACGGCTTTCACACACAAATATCTCTCAGAATTGAACATGTAGAGAGACGTTCATTCATCTAGCACAAAGGAACGGGTTGCAAGAGAAAATTTTTCTCTGGTTTCTCAGACTGTTTCCTAGTGTGGTTTGAAGTTCCTGCAGTTTTCACTGTAAAACCGAGTTGGAGTTACTACCACCCCATATATATGTATGGAGTGGAGTTTGCAACTGAAAAGAAACTTTGTGTTCCCAACAAGCTAGGTGAAGCACGGCTTTCACACACACTTAACTCTCAGAACTGAGCATGTGGAGAGACATTCGTTCATCTAGCACAAATGGAACAGGTTGCAGGAGAAAGGTTTTCTCTGGTTTCTCAGTTTGTTTCCAAGTGCCAGTGTGAAGTTCCTGCAGTTTTCACTGTAAAAACGATTTGGAGCTAGTACCTCCCCATATATATTTATGGAGTGGTGTTTGCATCTGAAAAGAAACTTTGTGTTCCCAACAAGCTAGGTGAAGGACGGCTTTCACACACACTTATATCTCAGAAATGAGCATGTGGAGAGACGTTCGTTCATCTAGCACAAAGGGATAGGGTTGCAGGAGGAACTTTTACTCTGAATTATAAGTCTGCTTCCTAGTGCCGGTTACAAGTACCTGCAGGTTTCACTGTAAAACCGAGTTGGAGCTACTACCTCCCCATATATTTGTATGGAGTGGAGTTTTAAATGAAAAGGAACTTTGTGTTCCCAACAAGCTAGGTGAAGGTCGGCTTTCACACACACTGATCCCTCAGAACTGAGCATGTGGAGAGACGTTAGTTCATCTAGCACAAAGGGAACGGGTTGCAGGAGAAACTTTTACTCTGGATTCTAAGTCTGTTTCCAAGTGCCGGATTGATGTTCCTGCAGTTTTCACTCTAAAACCGAGTTGGAGCTAGTACCTCCCCATATATATGTATGGAGTGGAGTTTGCAACTGAAAAGAAACTTTGTGTTCCCAACAAGCGATGTGCAGCACGGCTTTCACACACACATATCTCTCAGAACTGAGCATGTGGAGAGACGTTCGTTCATCTAGCACAAAGGGAACAGGTTGCAAGTGAAACTTTTTCTCTGGTTTCTCAGTCTGTCTCCAAGTGCCGGTTTGAAGTTCCTGCAGTTTTCAGCCGTTTTCACTGTAAAACCGAGTTGGAGCTAGTACCTCCCCTTATATATGTATGGAGTGGATTTTGGAACTGAAAAGAAACTTTGTGTTCCCAACAAGCTAGTTGAAGCACGGCTTTCACACACACTTACCTCTCAGAACTGAGCATGAGGAGAAACGTTCGTTCATCTAGCACAAAGGGAACGATTTGCAAGAGAAACTTTTACTCTGGTTTCTCAGTCTGTTTCCTAGTGCCGATTTTAAGTTCCTGCATTTTTCACTGTAAAACGGAGTTGGAGCTAGTACCTCCCCATATATATGTATGGAGTGGAGTTTGCAAATGAAAAGGAACTTTGTGTTCCCTACATGCTAGGAGAAGGACGGCTTTCACACACACTTATCTCTCAGAACTGAGCATGTGGAGAGACGTTCGTTCATCTAGCGCAAAAGAACGGGTTGCAGGAGAAACTTTTACTCTCGTTTCTCAGTCTGTTTCCTAGTGCCGGTTGGAAGTTCCTGCAGTTTTCACTGTAAAACCGAGTTGGAGCTAGTACCTCCCCATAAATATGTATGGAGTGGAGTTTTCAAATGAAAAGGAACTTTGTTTTCCCAACAAGCTAAGTGAAGGACGGCTTTCTCATACAAATATCTCTCAGAACTGAGCCTGTGGAGAGACGTTCGTTCATCTAGCACAAAGGGAACGGGTTGCAGGAGGAACTTTTACTCTGGTTTCTAAGTCTGTTTCCTAGTGCCGGTTTCAAGTTCCTGCAGTTTTCACTGTAAAACCGAGTTAGAGTTACTACCTCCCCATATATATGTATGGAGTGGAGTTTGCAACTGAAAAGGAACTTTGTGTTCCCAACAAGCTAGGTGAAGAACGGCTTTCACACACACTTATCTCTCAGATCTGAGCATGTGGAGAGACGTTCGTTCATCTAGCACAATGGGAACGGGGTTGCATGAGAAACTTTTACTCTGGTTTCTCATTCTGTTTCCTAGTGCCGGTTTGAAGTTCCTGCAGTTTTCACTGTAAAACCGATTTGGAGCTAGTACCTCCCCATATATATGTATGAAGTTGGGTTTGCAACTGAAAAGGAACTTTGTGTTCCCAACAAGCTATGTGAAGTACGGCTTTCACACACACTTATCTCTCAGAACTTAGCATGTGGAGAGACGTTCGTTCATGTAGCACAAAGTGAACGGGTTGCAGGAATACTTTTACTCTGGTTTCTCAGTCTGTTTCCTAGTGCCGGTTTGAAGTTCCTGCAGTTTTCACTGTAAAAGCGAGTTGGAGCTCGTACCTACCCATATATATGTATGGAGTGGAGTTTGCAAATTAAAAGAAACTTTGTGTTCCCAACAAGCTAGTTGAAGGATGGCTTTCACATACACATATCTCTCAGAACTGAGCATGTGGAGAGACGTTCGTTCATCTAGCACAAAGGGAACGGGTTGCAGGAGGAACTTTTACTCTTGTTTCTAAGTCTGTTTCCTAGTGCCGGTTTCATGTTCCTGCAGTTTCCACTGTAAAACAGAGTTGGAGCTAGTATCTCCCCATATATATGTATGGAGTGGAGTTTGCAACTGAAAAGGAACTTTGTGTTCCCAACAAGCTAGGTGAAGGACGGCTTTCACACACATTTATCTCTCAGAACTGAGCATATGGAGAGACGTTCGTTCATCTAGCACAAGGGGAACGGGTTGCAGGAAAAAATTTCTCTCTGGTTTCTCAGTCTGTTTCCATGTGCCGTTTTTAAGTTCCTGCAGTTTTCACTGTAAAACCGTGTTGGAGCTAGTACTTCCCCTTATATATTTATGGTCTGGAGGTTGCAACTGAAAAGAAACTTTGTGTTCCCAACAAGCTAGGTGAAGCACGGCTTTCACACACACTTATCTCTCAGACCTGAGCATGTGGAGAGACGTTCGTTCATCTAGCACAAAGGGAACGGGTTGCAAGAGAAACTTTACTCTGGTTTCTCAGTATGTTTCCTAGTGCCGGTTTTAAGTTTCTGCAGTTTTCACTGTAAAATCGTGTTGGAGCTACTACCTCACCATATATATGTATGGAGTGGAGTTTGCAAATGAAAAGGTACTTTGTGTTCCCTACAAGCTTGGTGAAGGACGGCTTTCACACACACTTATCTCTCAGAACTGAGCATGTGGACAGACGTTATTTCATCTAGCACAAAGGGAACGGTTTGCAGGAGAAACTTTTACTCTGGTTTCTCAGTCTGTTTCCTAGTGCCGGTTTTAATTTCCTGCAGTTTTCACTGTAAAACCGATTTGGAGCTCGTACATACCCATATATATTTATGGAGTGGTGTTTGCAAAAGAAAAGAAAATTTGTGTTCCCAACAAGCTAGTTGAAGGACGGCTTTCACATACACATATCTCTGAGAACTGAGCATGTGGTGAGACGTTCGTTCATCTAGCAAAATGGAACGGGTTGCAGGAGAAAGGTTTACTCTGGTTTCTCAGTCTGTTTCCTAGTGCCGGTTTCAAGTTCCTGCAGCTTTAACTGTAAAACCGAGTTGGAGCTAGTACCTCCCCATATATATGTATGGAGTGGAGTTTGCAACTGAAAAGAAACTTTGATTTCCCAACAAGCTAGGTGAAGTACGGCTTTCATACACTCTTATCTCTCAGAACTGAGCATGTGGAGAGACGTTTGTTCATCTAGCGCAAAAGAACGATTTGCAGGAGAAACTTTTACTCTGGATTCTCAGTCTGTTTCCTAGTGCCGGTTGGAAGTTCCTGCAGTTTTCACTGTAAAACCGAGTTGGAGCCAGTACTTCCCCATATATATGTATGGAGTGGAGTTTGCAAAGAAAAGGAACTTTGTGTTCCCAACAAGCTAGGTGAAGTACGGCTTTCACACACAATTATCTCTGAGAACTGAGCATGCGGAGAGACGTTCGTTCATCTAGCACAAATGGAACGGGTTGCAGGAGAAACTTATTCTCTGGTTTCTCAGTCTGTTTCCTAGTGCCGGTTTGAAGATCCTGCAGTTTTCACTGTAAAACCGTGTTGGAGCTCGTACCTACCCATATATATGTATGGTTTGGGCTTTGCAAATGAAAACAAAGTTTGTGTTCCCAAAAAGGTAGTTGAAGGACGGCTTTCACATTCACATATCTCTCAGAACTGAGCATGTGGAGAGACGTTCGTTCATCTAGCACAAAGGGAACGGGTTGCAGGAGGAACTTTTACTCTTGTTTCTAAGTCTGTTTCCTAGTGCCGGTTTCATGTTCCTGCAGTTTTCACTGTAAAACAGAGTTGGAGCTAGTATCTCCCCATATATATGTATGGAGTGGAGTTTGCAACTGAAAAGGAACTTTGTGTTCCCAACAAGCTAGGTGAAGGACGGCTTTCACACACATTTATCTCTCAGAACTGAGCATATGGAGAGACGTTCGTTCATCTAGCACAAAGGGAACGGGTTGCAGGAGGAACTTTTACTATGGTTTCGAAGTCTGTTTCCTAGTGCCGGTTTCAATTTCCTGCAGTTTTCACTGTAAAACGGAGTTGGAGCTAGTACCTCCCCATATATATGTATAGAGTGGGATTTGCAAATGAAAAGGAACTTTGTGTTCCCAACAAGCTAGGTGAAGCACGGCATTCACACACACATATCTCTCAGAACTGAGCATGTGGAGAGACGTTCGTTCATCTAGCACAAAGGGAACGGTTTGCAAGAGAAACTTTTACTCTGGTTTCTCAGTCTGTTTCCTAGTGCCGGTTACAAGTTCCTGCAGTTTTCACTGTAAAACCGAGTTGGAGCTAGTACTTCCCCATATATATGTAAGGAGTGGAGTTTGCAAGTGAGAAGAAACTTTGTGTTCCCAACAAGCTAAGTGAAGGACGGCTTTCACACACACTTATCTCTCAGAACTGAGCATGTGGAGAGACGTTCGTTCATCTAGCACAAAGGGAACGGGTTGCAGGAGAAACTATTCTCTGGTTTCTCAGTCTGTTTCCTAGTGCCGGTTTAAAGTTCCTGCAGTTTTCACTGTAAAACCGAGTTGGAGCTAGTACCTCCCCATATTTATGTATGGAGCGGAGTTTGCAACTGAAAAGGAACTTTGTGTTCCCAACAAGCTAGGTGAAGGACGGCTTTCACATAAACAAATCTCTCAGAACTGAGCATGTGGAGAGACGTTCGTTCATCTAGCACAAAGGGAACGGGTTGCTGGAGGAACTTTTACTGTGGTTTCTAAGTCTGTTTCCTAGTGCCGGTTTCATGTTCCTGCAGTTTTCACTGTAAATCCGAGTTGGAGCTAGTACCTCCCCATATATATGTATGGAGCGGAGTTTGCAACTGAAAAGAATCTTTGTGTTCCCAACAAGCTAGGTGAAGGACGGCTTTCACACACACTTATCTCTCAGAACTGAGCATGTGGAGAGACGTTCGTTCATCTAGCACAAAGGGAACGGTTTGCAAGAGAAACTTTTACTCTGGTTTCTCAGTCTGTTTCCTAGTGCTGGTTTGAAGTTCCTGCAGTTTTCACTAAAAACAGAGTTGGGGCTAGTACTTCCCCATATATATGTATGGAGTGGAGTTTGCAAATGAAAAGAAACTTTGTGTTGCCAACAAGCTAGGTGAAGGACGGCTTTCACACAAACTTATCTCTCAGAACTGAGCATGTGGAGAGACGTTCGTTCATCTAGCACAAAGGGAACAGGTTGCAATTGAAACTTTTTCTCTGGTTTCTCAGTCTGTTTCCAAGTGCCGGTTTGAAGTTCCTGCAGTTTTCAGCCGTTTTCACTGTAAAACCGAGTTGGAGCTTCTACCTCCCCATATATATATATGGAGTGGAATTTTCAACTGAAAAGAAACTTTGTGTTCCCAACAAGATAGGTGAAGCACGGCTTTCACACACACTTATTTCTCAGAACTGAGCATGTGGAGAGACGTTCGTTCATCTAGCACAAAGGGAACGGGTTGCAGGAATAACTTTTACTCTGGTTTCTCAGTCTGTTTCCTAGTGCCGTTTTGAAGTTCCTGCAGTTTTCACTGTAAAACCGTGTTGGAGATCTTACCTACCCTTATATATGCATGGAGTGGAGTTTGCAACTGAAAAGAAACTTTGTGTTCCCAACAAGCTAGGTGAAGCACAGCATTCACACACACATATCTCTCAGAACTGAGCATTTGGAGAGACGTTCGTTCATCTAGCACAATGGGAACGGGTTGCAAGAGAAACTTTTACTCTGGTTTCTCAGTCTGTTTCCTAGTGCCGGTTTTATGTTCTTGCAGTTTTCACTCTAAAACCGAGTTGGAGCTAGTACCTCCCCATACATATGTATGGATTGGAGTTTGCAACTGAAAAGGAACTTTGTGTTCCCAACAAGCTAGGTGAAAGGCGGCTTTCACACACACTTATCTCTCAGAAACGAGCATGTGGAGAGACGTTCGTTCATTTAGCACAAAGGGAACGGGTTGCAGGAGAAACTTTTTCTCTGGTTTCTCAGTCTGTTTCCTAGTGCCGGTTTGAAGTACTTGCATTTTTCTCTGTAAAACAGAGTTGGAGCTAGAACCTCCCCATATATATTTATGGAGTGGAGTTTGCAACTGAAAAGAAACTTTGTGTTCCCTACAAGCTAGGTGAAGCACGGCTTTCACACACACTTATCTCTCAGAACTGAGCATGTGGAGAGACGTTCGTTCATCTAGAAAAAATGGAACGGGATGCAGAGAACCTTTATCTCTGGGTTCTCAGTCTGTTTCCAATTGCGGGTTTGAAGTTCCTGCAGTTTTCACTGTAAAACCGAGTTGGAGCTAGTACCTCCCCATATATATGTATGGAGTGGAGTTTGCAACTGAAAAGAAACTTTGTGTTCCCAACAAGCTAGGTGAAGGACGGCTTTCACACACACTTATCTCTCAGAACTGAGCATGTGGAGAGATGTTCGTTCACTTAGCGCAAAAGAACGGATTGCAGGAGAAATTTTTACTCTGGTTTCTCAGTCTGTTTCCTAGTGCCGGTTTGAAGTTCCTGCAGTTTTCACATGTAAACCCGAGTTGGAGCACGTAATTCCCCATATATATATATAGAGTGGAGTTTGCAACTGAAAAGAAACTTTGTGTTCCCAACAAGCTAGTTGAAGGACGGCTTTCACACACACTTATCTCTCAGAACTGAGCATGTGGAGAGACGTTCGTTCATCTAGCACAAATGGAACGGGTTGCAGGGGAAACTTTTTCTCTGGTTTCTCAGTCTGTTTCTTAGTGCCGTTTTGAAGTTCTTTCAGTTTTCACTGTAAAATCGATTTTGAGCTAGTACCTCCCCATATATATGTATGGAGTGGAGTTTGCAACTGAAAAGAATCTTTGTGTTCCCAACAAGCTAGGTGAAGCACGGCTTTCACACACACTTATCTCTCAGAACAGAGCATGTGGAGAGACGTTCGTTCATCTAGCACAATGGGAACGGGTTGCAGGAGAAACTTTTTCTCTGGTTTCTCAGTCTGTTTCCTAGTGCCGGTTTGAAGTTCCTGCAGTTTTCACTGTAAAACAGAGTTGGAGCTAGTACTTCCCCGTATATATGTATGGAGTGAAGTTTGCTACTGAAAAGAAATTTTGTGTTCCCAACAAGCTAGGTGAAGGACGGTTTTCACACACACTTATCTCTCAGAACTGAGCATGTGGAGAGAAGTTCGTTCATCTAGCGCAAAAGAACGGGTTGCTGGAGAAACTTTTACTCTGGTTTCTCAGTCTGTTTCCTAGTGCTGGTTTGAAGTTCCTGCAGTTTTCACTGTAAAACCGAGTTGGAGCTTGTACCTCCCCATATATATGTATGGAGTGGAGTTTGCAACTGAAAAGAAACTTTTTGTTCAAAACAAGCGAGGTGAAGGACGGCTTTCACACACACTTATCTCTCAGAACTGAGCATGTGGAGAGACTTTCGTTCATCTAGCAAAAATGGAACGGGTTGCAGGAGGAACTTTTACTCTGGTTTCTAAGTCTGTTTCCTAATGCCGGTTACAAGTTCCTGCAGTTTTCACTGTAAAACCGAGTTTGAGCTAGTACCTCCCCACATATATATATGGAGTGGAGTTTGCAAATGAAAAGGAACTTTGTGTTCCCAACAAGCTAGGTGAAGGATGGCTTTCACACAAACTTATCTCTCAGAACTGAGCATGTGGAAATACGTTCGTTCATCTAGCCCAAAGGGAACGGGTTGCAAGAGAACTTTTTCTCTGGTTTCTCAGTCTGTTTCCAAGTTCCGGTTTGAAGTTCCTGCAGTTTTCAGCCGTTTTCACTTTAAAACAGATTTGGAGCTACTACCTCCCCATATATATGTATGGAGTGGAATTTTCAACTGAAAAGAAACTTTGTGTTCCCAACAAGATAGGTGAAGCACGGCTTTCACACACACTTATTTCTCAGAACTGAGCATGTGGAGAGAAGTTCGTTCATCTAGCACAAAGGAACGTGTTGCAGGAATAACTTTTACTCTAGTTTCTCAATCTGTTTCCTAGTGCCGGTTTGAATTTCCTGCAGTTTTCACATGTAAAACCGAGTTGGAGCACGTACCTCCCCATATATATGTATGGAGTGGAGTTTGCAACTGAAAAGAAACTTTGTGTTCCCAACAAGCTAGGTGAAGGACGGCTTTCACACACACTTATCTGTCAGAACTGAGCATGTGAAGAGACGTTCGTTCATCTAGCACAAATGGAACGGGTTGCAGGCGAAATTTTACTCTGGTTTCTCAGTCTGTTTCCTAGTGCCGGTTTGAAGTTCCTGCAGTATTCACTGTAAAACCGAGTTGGAGCTCGTACCTTCCCTTATATATGTATGGAGTGGAGTTTGCAACTGAAAAGAAACTTTGTGTTCCCAACAAGCTAGGTGAAGCACGGCATTCACACACACATATCTCTCAGAACTGAGCATGTGGAGAGACGTTCGTTCATCTAGCACAATGGGAACGGGTTGCAAGAGAAAATTTTACTCTGGTTTCTCAGTCTGTTTCCTAGTGCCGGTTTTATGTTCCTGCAGTTTTCACTCTAAAACCGAGCTGGAGCTAGTCCCTCCCCATACATATGTATGGATTGGAGTTTGCAACTGAAAAGGAACTTTGTGTTCCCAACAAGCTATGTGAAGGATGGCTTTCACACACACTTATCTCTCAGAACTGAGCATGCGGAGAAACGTTCGTTCATCTAGCACAAAGGGAACGGGTTGCAAGAGAAACTTTACTCTGGTTTCTCAGTCTGTTTCCTAGTGCCGGTTTTAAGTTTCTGCAGTTTTCACTGTAAAATCGTGTTGGAGCTACTACCTCACCATATATATGTATGGAGTGGAGTTTGCAAATGAAAAGGAACTTTGTGTTCCCTACAAGCTTGGTGAAGGACGGCTTTCACACACACTTATCTCTCAGAACTGAGCATGTGGACAGACGTTATTTCATCTAGCACAAAGGGAACGGTTTGCAGGAGAAACTTTTACTCTGGTTTCTCAGTCTGTTTCCTAGTGCCGGTTTTAAGTTCCTGCAGTTTTCACTGTAAAACCGATTTGGAGCTCGTACATACCCATATATATTTATGGAGTGGTGTTTGCAAAAGAAAAGAAAATTTGTGTTCCCAACAAGCTAGTTGAAGTACGGCTTTCACATACACATATCTCTGAGAACTGAGCATGTGGTGAGACGTTCGTTCATCTAGCAAAATGGAACGGGTTGCAGGAGAAAGGTTTACTCTGGTTTCTCAGTCTGTTTCCTAGTGCCGGTTTCAAGTTCCTGCAGCTTTAACTGTAAAACCGAGTTGGAACTAGTACCTCCCCATATATATGTATGGAGTGGAGTTTGCAACTGAAAAGAAACTTTGATTTCCCAACAAGCTAGGTGAAGTACGGCTTTCATACACTCTTATCTCTCAGAACTGAGCATGTGGAGAGACGTTTGTTCATCTAGCGCAAAAGAACGATTTGCAGGAGAAACTTTTACTCTGGATTCTCAGTCTGTTTCCTAGTGCCGGTTGGAAGTTCCTGCAGTTTTCACTGTAAAACCGAGTTGGAGCCAGTACTTCCCCATATATATGTATGGAGTGGAGTTTGCAAAGAAAAGGAACTTTGTGTTCCCAACAAGCTAGGTGAAGTACGGCTTTCACACACAATTATCTCTGAGAACTGAGCATGCGGAGAGACGTTCGTTCATCTAGCACAAATGGAACGGGTTGCAGGAGAAACTTATTCTCTGGTTTCTCAGTCTGTTTCCTAGTGCCGGTTTGAAGATCCTGCAGTTTTCACTGTAAAACCGAGTTGGAGCTCGTACCTACCCATATATATGTATGGTTTGGGCTTTGCAAATGAAAACAAAGTTTGTGTTCCCAAAAAGGTAGTTGAAGGACGGCTTTCACATACACATATCTCTCAGAACTGAGCATGTGGAGAGACGTTCGTTCATCTAGCACAAAGGGAACGGGTTGCAGGAGGAACTTTTACTCTTGTTTCTAAGTCTGTTTCCTAGTGCCGGTTTCATGTTCCTGCAGTTTTCACTGTAAAACAGAGTTGGAGCTAGTATCTCCCCATATATATGTATGGAGTGGAGTTTGCAACTGAAAAGGAACTTTGTGTTCCCAACAAGCTAGGTGAAGGACGGCTTTCACACACATTTATCTCTCAGAACTGAGCATATGGAGAGACGTTCGTTCATCTAGCACAAAGGGAACGGTTTGCAGGAGGAACTTTTACTATGGTTTCGAAGTCTGTTTCCTAGTGCCGGTTTCAATTTCCTGCAGTTTTCACTGTAAAACGGAGTTGGAGCTAGTACCTCCCCATATATATGTATAGAGTGGGATTTGAAATTAAAAGGAACTTTGTGTTCCCAACAAGCTAGGTGAAGCACGGCATTCACACACACATATCTCTCAGAACTGAGCATGTGGAGAGACGTTCGTTCATCTAGCACAAAGGGAACGGTTTGCAAGAGAAACTTTTACTCTGGTTTCTCAGTCTGTTTCCTAGTGCCGGTTACAAGTTCCTGCAGTTTTCACTGTAAAACCGAGTTGGAGCTAGTACTTCCCCATATATATGTAAGGAGTGGAGTTTGCAAGTGAGAAGAAACTTTGTGTTCCCAACAAGCTAAGTGAAGGACGGCTTTCACACACACTTATCTCTCAGAACTGAGCATGTGGAGAGACGTTCGTTCATCTAGCACAAAGGGAACGGGTTGCAGGAGAAACTATTCTCTGGTTTCTCAGTCTGTTTCCTAGTGCCGGTTTAAAGTTCCTGCAGTTTTCAATGTAAAACCGAGTTGGAGCTAGTACCTCCCCATATTTATGTATGGAGCGGAGTTTGCAACTGAAAAGGAACTTTGTGTTCCCAACAAGCTAGGTGAAGGACGGCTTTCACACACACTTATCTCTCAGAACTGAGCATGTGGAGAGACGTTCGTTCATCCAGCACAAAGGGAACGGTTTGCAAGAGAAACTTTTACTCTGGTTTCTCAGTCTGTTTCCTAGTGCCGGTTTGAAGTTCCTGCAGTTTTCACTAAAAACCGAGTTGGGGCTAGTACTTCCCCATATATATGTATGGAGTGGAGTTTGCAAATGAAAAGAAACTTTGTGTTGCCAACAAGCTAGGTGAAGGACGGCTTTCACACAAACTTATCTCTCAGAACTGAGCATGTGGAGAGACGTTCGTTCATCTAGCACAAAGGGAACAGGTTGCAAGTGAAACTTTTTCTCTGGTTTCTCAGTCTGTTTCCAAGTGCCGGTTTGAAGTTCCTGCAGTTTTCAGCCGTTTTCACTGTAAAACCGAGTTGGAGCTTCTACCTCCCCATATATATATATGGAGTGAAATTTTCAACTGAAAAGAAACTTTGTGTTCCCAACAAGATAGGTGAAGCACGGCTTTCACACACACTTATTTCTCAGAACTGAGCATTTGGAAGTGACGTTCGTTCATCTAGCACAATGGGAACGGGTTGCAAGAGAAACTTTTACTCTGGTTTCTCAGTCTGTTTCCTAGTGCCGGTTTTATGTTCTTGCAGTTTTCACTCTAAAACCGAGTTGGAGCTAGTACCTCCCCATACATATGTATGGATTGGAGTTTGCAACTGAAAAGGAACTTTGTGTTCCCAACAAGCTAGGTGAAAGACGGCTTTCACACACACTTATCTCTCAGAAACGAGCATGTGGAGAGACGTTCGTTCATTTAGCACAAAGGGAACGGGTTGCAGGAGAAACTTTTTCTCTGGTTTCTCAGTCTGTTTCCTAGTGCCGGTTTGAAGTACTTGCATTTTTCTCTGTAAAACAGAGTTGGAGCTAGAACCTCCCCATATATATTTATGGAGTGGAGTTTGCAACTGAAAAGAAACTTTGTGTTCCCTACAAGCTAGGTGAAGCACGGCTTTCACACACACTTATCTCTCAGAACTGAGCATGTGGAGAGACGTTCGTTCATCTAGAAAAAATGGAACGGGATGCAGAGAACCTTTATCTCTGGGTTCTCAGTCTGTTTCCAATTGCGGGTTTGAAGTTCCTGCAGTTTTCACTGTAAAACCGAGTTGGAGCTAGTACCTCCCCATATATATGTATGGAGTGGAGTTTGCAACTGAAAAGAAACTTTGTGTTCCCAACAAGCTAGGTGAAGGACGGCTTTCACACACACTTATCTCTCAGAACTGAGCATGTGGAGAGATGTTCGTTCACTTAGCGCAAAAGAACGGATTGCAGGAGAAATTTTTACTCTGGTTTCTCAGTCTGTTTCCTAGTGCCGGTTTGAAGTTCCTGCAGTTTTCACATGTAAACCCGAGTTGGAGCACGTAATTCCCCATATATATATATAGAGTGGAGTTTGCAACTGAAAAGAAACTTTGTGTTCCCAACAAGCTAGTTGAAGGACGGCTTTCACACACACTTATCTCTCAGAACTGAGCATGTGGAGAGACGTTCGTTCATCTAGCACAAATGGAACGGGTTGCAGGGGAAACTTTTTCTCTGGTTTCTCAGTCTGTTTCTTAGTGCCGTTTTGAAGTTCTTTCAGTTTTCACTGTAAAATCGATTTTGAGCTAGTACCTCCCCATATATATGTATGGAGTGGAGTTTGCAACTGAAAAGAATCTTTGTGTTCCCAACAAGCTAGGTGAAGCACGGCTTTCACACACACTTATCTCTCAGAACAGAGCATGTGGAGAGACGTTCGTTCATCTAGCACAATGGGAACGGGTTGCAGGAGAAACTTTTTCTCTGGTTTCTCAGTCTGTTTCCTAGTGCCGGTTTGAAGTTCCTGCAGTTTTCACTGTAAAACAGAGTTGGAGCTAGTACCTCCCCGTATATATGTATGGAGTGAAGTTTGCTACTGAAAAGAAATTTTGTGTTCCCAACAAGCTAGGTGAAGGACGGTTTTCACACACACTTATCTCTCAGAACTGAGCATGTGGAGAGAAGTTCGTTCATCTAGCGCAAAAGAACGGGTTGCTTGAGAAACTTTTACTCTGGTTTCTCAGTCTGTTTCCTAGTGCTGGTTTGAAGTTCCTGCAGTTTTCACTGTAAAACCGAGTTGGAGCTTGTACCTCCCCATATATATGTATGGAGTGGAGTTTGCAACTGAAAAGAAACTTTTTGTTCAAAACAAGCGAGGTGAAGGACGGCTTTCACACACACTTATCTCTCAGACCTGAGCATGTGGAGAGACTTTCGTTCATCTAGCAAAAATGGAACGGGTTGCAGGAGGAACTTTTACTCTGGTTTCTAAGTCTGTTTCCTAATGCCGGTTACAAGTTCCTGCAGTTTTCACTGTAAAACCGAGTTTGAGCTAGTACCTCCCCATATATATATATATGGAGTGGAGTTTGCAAATGAAAAGGAACTTTGTGTTCCCAACAAGCTAGGTGAAGGATGGCTTTCACACAAACTTATCTCTCAGAACTGAGCATGTGGAAATACGTTCGTTCATCTAGCCCAAAGGGAACGGGTTGCAAGAGAACTTTTTCTCTGGTTTCTCAGTCTGTTTCCAAGTTCCGGTTTGAAGTTCCTGCAGTTTTCAGCCGTTTTCACTTTAAAACAGATTTGGAGCTACTACCTCCCCATATATATGTATGGAGTGGAATTTTCAACTGAAAAGAAACTTTGTGTTCACAACAAGATAGGTGAAGCACGGCTTTCACACACACTTATTTCTCAGAACTGAGCATGTGGAGAGAAGTTCGTTCATCTAGCACAAAGGAACGGGTTGCAGGAATAACTTTTACTCTAGTTTCTCAATCTGTTTCCTAGTGCCGGTTTGAATTTCCTGCAGTTTTCACATGTAAAACCGAGTTGGAGCACGTACCTCCCCATATATATGTATGGAGTGGAGTTTGCAACTGAAAAGAAACTTTGTGTTCCCAACAAGCTAGGTGAAGGACGGCTTTCACACACACTTATCTGTCAGAACTGAGCATGTGAAGAGACGTTCGTTCATCTAGCACAAAGGGAACGGGTTGCAGGCGAAATTTTACTCTGGTTTCTCAGTCTGTTTCCTAGTGCCGGTTTGAAGTTCCTGCAGTATTCACTGTAAAACCGAGTTGGAGCTCGTACCTACCCTTATATATGTATGGAGTGGAGTTTGCAACTGAAAAGAAACTTTGTGTTCCCAACAAGCTAGGTGAAGCACGGCATTCACACACACATATCTCTCAGAACTGAGCATGTGGAGAGACGTTCGTTCATCTAGCACAATGGGAACGGGTTGCAAGAGAAAATTTTACTCTGGTTTCTCAGTCTGTTTCCTAGTGCCGGTTTTATGTTCCTGCAGTTTTCACTCTAAAACCGAGCTGGAGCTAGTCCCTCCCCATACATATGTATGGATTGGAGTTTGCAACTGAAAAGGAACTTTGTGTTCCCAACAAGCTATGTGAAGGATGGCTTTCACACACACTTATCTCTCAGAACTGAGCATGTGGAGAGACGTTCGTTCATTTAGCCAAAGGGAACGGGTTGCAGGAGAAACTTTTTCTATGGTTTCTCAGTCTGTTTCCTAGTGCCGGTTTGAAGTTCTTGCATTTTTCTCTGTAAAACAGAGTTGGAGCTAGAACCTCCCCATATATATTTATGGAGTGGAGTTTGCAACTGAAAAGAAACTTTTTGTTCCCTACAAGCTAGGTGAAGCACGGCTTTCACACAAAATTATCTCTCAGTATTGAGCATGTGGAGAGACGTTCGTTCATCTAGAAAAAATGGAACGGGTTGCAGAGAAACTTTTTCTCTGGGTTCTCAGTCTGTTTCCAATTGCGGGTTTGAAGTTCCTGCAGTTTTCACTGTAAAACCGAGTTGGAGCTAGTACCTCCCCATATATATGTATGGAGTGGAGTTTGCAACTGAAAAGAAACTTTGTGTTCCCAACAAGCTAGGTGAAGGACGGCTTTCACACACACTTATCTCTCAGAACTGAGCATGTGGAGAGATGTTCGTTCACTTAGCGCAAAAGAACGGATTGCAGGAGAAATTTTTACTCTGGTTTCTCAGTCTGTTTCCTAGTGCCGGTTTGAAGTTCCTGCAGTTTTCACATGTAAACCCGAGTTGGAGCACGTAATTCCCCATATATATATATAGAGTGGAGTTTGCAACTGAAAAGAAACTTTGTGTTCCCAACAAGCTAGTTGAAGGACGGCTTTCACACACACTTATCTCTCAGAACTGAGCATGTGGAGAGACGTTCGTTCATCTAGCACAAATGGAACGGGTTGCAGGGGAAACTTTTTCTCTGGTTTCTCAGTCTGTTTCTTAGTGCCGCTTTGATGTTCTTTCAGTTTTCACTGTAAAATCGAGTTTGAGCTAGTACCTCCCCATATATATGTATGGAGTGGAGTTTGCAACTGAAAAGAATCTTTGTGTTCCCAACAAGCTAGGTGAAGCACGGCTTTCACACACACTTATCTCTCAGAACAGAGCATGTGGAGAGACGTTCGTTCATCTAGCACAATGGGAACGGGTTGCAGGAGAAACTTTTTCTC